>NC_135232.1:1064850153-1065490465 GCF_051348905.1 Ranitomeya variabilis | reverse complement strand
TATGGCTTTCTTCCCGCTTTGTTCCTATGAAGGTCTCCTCTCCCAAATTTAAACCTCGTTTTATTGGGCCTTACAAGATATTGGAAATCCTTAATCCTGTATCTTTCCGTCTGGATCTTCCTGTGTCGTTTGCTATTCACAATGTATTTCATAGGTCCTTGTTGCGGCGGTACATTGTGCCTGTAGTTCCTTCTGCTGAGCCTCCTGCTCCGGTGTTGGTTGAGGGCGAGTTGGAGTACGTGGTGGAGAAGATCTTGGATTCTCGCCTCTCCAGGCGGAGGCTTCAGTACCTGGTCAAGTGGAAGGGCTATGGTCAGGAGGATAATTCCTGGGTGGTCGCCTCTGATGTTCATGCGGCCGATTTAGTTCGTGCCTTTCATGCCGCTCATCCTGATCGCCCTGGTGGTCGTGGTGAGGGTTCGGTGACCCCTCACTAAGGGGGGGGTACTGTTGTGAATTTGCTTTTTGCTCCCTCTAGTGGTTACTAGTTTTTTGACTCTGGTTTTTCTGTCATTCCTTTTATCCGCACCTGGGTCGTTAGTTAGGGGTGTTGCTATATAAGCTCCCTGGACCTTCAGTTCTATGCCTGGCAACGTAGTTATCAGAGCTAGTCTGCTGTGCTCTTGTCTACTGATCCTGGTTCCAGTTATATCAGCTAAGTCTGCCTTTTGCTTTTTGCTATTTGTTTTGGTTTTGTATTTTTGTCCAGCTTGTTCCAAATCTGTATCCTGACCTTTGCTGGAAGCTCTAGGGGGCTGGTGTTCTCCCCCCGGACCGTTAGACGGTTCGGGGGTTCTTGAATTTCCAGTGTGGATTTTGATAGGGTTTTTGTTGACCATATAAGTTACCTTTCTTTATTCTGCTATCAGTAAGCGGGCCTCTCTGTGCTAAACCTGGTTCATTTCTGTGTTTGTCATTTCCTCTTACCTCACCGTCATTATTTGTGGGGGGCTTCTATCCAGCTTTGGGGTCCCCTTCTCTGGAGGCAAGAAAGGTCTTTGTTTTCCTCTACTAGGGGGAGCTAGATTCTCCGGCTGGCGCGTGTCATCTAGAATCAACGTAGGAATGATCCCCGGCTACTTCTAGTGTTGGCGTTAGGAGTAGATATATGGTCAACCCAGTTACCACTGCCCTATGAGCTGGATTTTTGTATTCTGCAGACTTCCACGTTCCTCTGAGACCCTCGCCATTGGGGTCATAACAACAGTAGCATCTATCGGCATGCAATAGATGCTACTGCGCATGCGCTGCCGCTGGCGCCATTTTGCTGTAGTTACATTTTTTTTCAAAGTCTCCACACGTGTGTGCAGTATGTAAAACAGGAGGCAGGTCACTGAAGTTTTAGTAAC
This sequence comes from Ranitomeya variabilis, assembly GCF_051348905.1. Classification (NCBI taxonomy): domain Eukaryota; kingdom Metazoa; phylum Chordata; class Amphibia; order Anura; family Dendrobatidae; genus Ranitomeya; species Ranitomeya variabilis. The sequence continues at coordinate 1,065,489,116 of NC_135232.1, read as the reverse complement.
CTGTCATAAGCCCATACAGATGCATATGTAAGTAGAGCACCACATAAAGCCTCACCCATAGGCCGCCCCACAGGTCACTCCAGACCATGAGCATATCATTAACTGAAAACTGCAAATAAAAATTAAACAACAACCACAAGACGGATTTCATCAACCAAGGTATCATTTTAATCAGTATAACAGCGCCGACCTGACACTGTCTGTACTTTACTTCGAAAAATCCTGCTGACAGGTTCGCTTTAGGGAGAGATAGTCAGAGGTTCACCAATCAATTTTAACTGTGTGTAAAAATTGTGGAATAATTTCAGACAAATGTTTCTCAATGTAAAATTGCAAAAACCTTGTATATGCCACCATCTACAGAACATAATATAATAAAAAGATTCAGAGATTCTCAAAAAATCCATATACACAAGGTTCAAGAGCAACAAACAATTTTGGATCCCCGTGATCTGCGGGTCCTCAGGCGGCACGGCATTAAAAAAGGGCCGGATGTGCAAATCACTGCACAGGCTCAAGAATACTTCCAGAAATCATTGTCTGTGAACACAGTTCATTTTGAAATATAAAAAGTAAAGTTAAAGTGCCACCATCTAAAGAAGAAGAACCATAAAAAAAAGATTATTATTATTATTATTATTGTGATAATATATTTCTTCTTCTTTCTTCTTTAGATGCATTCAAACTTTGTTGTTGTTTTTTTTTTATTTCGCCTCTCCATTGCGGAGATATTAGCGATCAAAGTATTTGGCACTTAATGAGTTAACTTTAAGTCCAACATAGATGTGAAATAAGCAGCCACTATTACATTGTATAGGAACAAAACCTCAGATACAGAAACCATAACTACATGGGAAATAGTCCTGTCTGGATCATCCAGGACTCATCGGGATAATACCCTGAGATACTTCTAAATCAATCAGAACCAAAAAACACGAAGTAATATAACTCACAAAAGTATAAAAATTGTATATGTTTATTAATAAATATAAGAAAACAACAAACAAAAATGAAAAATAATTACAATCCAGAGGAAATAGACAAAAATTATCACAGAGTCGTATGAATATTGAGAACTGGGTGCACCAGAACTAGTGTTGCACCATGGACAAAGAGGGGAATTTATAATTTAAAGTGCCAATGCTTCATATATCACAATAATAGGTATAATACTAAAGAAAGAAGGGATATACCATGTGGTCAAGTGACCGTCATCTTAACAATATAAGAGAGAGCTAGTCTCATATTATCCTCTTACCCTTCTCCTTGTCCATGTGTAGCAACACACGCCCCTACGCGCGTTTCGCCCACAGCTTCGTCGGGGGGCTCGCATGGCATACATGTCTCCTAATCCAGTTTTTATAGTGCATGGCGGCGCCATTATTCGGCGCATGTCTATGACGAATACGGGCGCCGCAAGCCGCATCATCACAAGCGCCAATATGGCGGTGCGGGTCACCGGAATTTACTGGTGACGTCACTGACCCGCACAAGTCAGAGGGAGGCGCCAGAGACGATGCCGCAGCCCTTGCCCGCGTCAGAGACATGCGCACTAGCGCCGCAATGATCACAAAGAAAACACCAAGGTAACGTATTGAAATACAAACAGAAGACGGTCCACAGATATAATGTGCAATGCTTATTTCATCAAATTTGCCCAATATATGGGCCCTGGAAAAATGCTACATACATCAAATTAGTGATAAGAGATACTTATAACCAAAAAAGATAAAGAATATATATATATACAATAACAATTAATAACACCAAAATACACTTCATGGCAATTATATAATGTGAAAATACATACAATAACATTAGTAATAAGAAGAAATATATATGACTAATATCAAGTAATACATCAGTGATAAAATTACTATAAATTCATATAATATTAAAGTGACATGATATTAAAGTGAGAATGTGCATTAATATAGTTAGCAATATCCTGGATACGATGATCACATTGCACAAGATGAAATTTTGAAGATCTGTGTCCAAGCCGGCTTTATTCAAGAAAAATGCATCATGGAAAAGATCCTTATTGTAATTATGACACTAAATGTATAAAAAAACAAGAGACAAATATTTAAAAACAAGAATAAAAACAGTGATCCTTAGTTCAGAGATGACGTGATTTATAGAAATGGTGTAAAATTCAGTTGCTCATTAAGTCCATGAGGGGTCATTGTGTCGAGATTCACGATCCAACGGCATTCTTTTTGCTTTAGAACCCGTACAGCATCGCCACCTCTTATCCCCATATGGACACAATCGATTCCCCAGACTTTCAACTCTTTAGAATTACATTTGTGTTTGAGTCTGAAATGTCTGGGGATTGTTTTTAAAGACTCCACGTCCTCCACATCACGAGCGGCCTCAATATCCCGTATGTGTTCACGGGTCCTAACTCGCAACTCGCGTGACGTAAGTCCGATATATATCAAATTGCAACTACACATGGCATAATATATGACATGCGTAGTTGCACATGTGATATTTTCTCTAATCTCATATGTCCTGAGGCCACTCGATGATACAAAGGACGTGGATCTGATGTGGTTCTTACATGCCAAACACTTCCCACATGGAAAGAAGCCCCTCCTACCGCTCCTAATGCCAAAAATGGAAGTAGGTTTTGAGATATAATGACTTGACACAAGAGTGTCTCTAAAGTTTCTCCCTCTTCGTGCCGTCATAAGGGGTGTAGGAGACAGTTGTGTTTTGAGAGCAGGGTCAGTTAACAAGACTGACCAATGTTTTTTAAGAATAGTTCTCATAAGGTCCCATTGCTGATTATATGTTGAGATAAACCGTACGTCTATCTCTTTACCATTTTTCCTACTGGGATTTCCACCCTGTGAGCCCAGGAGATCACTTCTCCTGGTATTTTTAGCTCTAACATAGCCTTTCTTGATGCACCTGTTGCTATACCCACGATCCCTAAACCTCTGCCCAAGGTCTTTGGCCTGTCCCTCGAATAGTGCATCCGAGGCACAGATTCTGCGAGCCCGCAAAAACTGACCAGTTGGAATGGCAGCAATCGTTGAGTATTGGTGTGCAGAGGATGCGTGTAGTAATGAATTAACGGACGTTTTCTTGCGATACATGTCCGTATATATCGATCCATCACCTTGCACTCTTAGTTCAACATCAAGAAAAGACACCACCTTCTGATCATAGGTGTAGGTAAGCCTGATGTTGGAATCGTTGCGGTTCAGACCCACCATGAATGTTTCCAAATCACTGGCAGAACCCTGCCATATAAACAAAATATCGTCGATAAAACGAAACCATCCAAGGACTTGGTGGGCGGCCTGTGCACCGTCCAACAGCAAACCCCTCTCCCAGTATCCGAGAAAGAGGTTTGCGTAGGAGGGCGCACACGCCGCCCCCATAGCAGTACCGCGTTGCTGTAAAAAGAAACGGTCCTTGAATGTAAAAAAGTTATGGGTGAGAATGAACCGCAGCAAGTCCAACACCAGTTCCCTCATATCGGCATCAAGATTGCTAGATTCCAAAAAGAATTGCGATGCTCGTAGTCCGTCCTCATGTTTAATGCTAGTGTATAGGGATTCAACATCCACTACTACAAGAAATGCATCAGTATCGAGGGACAGGCCATCAAGACGCCTCAGGACATCCGTTGTGTCCCTGACATAGGAGGGCAGCGTCTCTACCTGTGGGTGCAGATAATGTTCAATAAATTTACAAACAGGGTCGCACAGCCCTCCAATGCCAGAGACAATCGGACGCCCTGGGGGATTAATTGGGTCCTTGTGGACCTTGGGCAGAAGGTAGAACGTGGGCACAACAGGATGCTTGACCAACAGGCCATCAAGGACTTTTTTAGAGATGATACCCCTCTCATATGCTATCTCAAGAATATAAGTAAGTTCCGTCTGAAAAGGAACCAATGGGCTATATGTTAATTGGGCATATGTCTGTTTGTCCCTTAATTGTCTAAAGGCCTCTTTCTCGTACCTCTCCACTGGCCAGATGACCACATTCCCCCCCTTATCAGCTGGTTTGATGACTACATCATCCAATTGTTTCAGATCTTCCAATGACTTTCGTTGTAGGGGGGTCAAATTGTCCCTACTCTTACTATTATGGATCAATTTAAATTCCTCTGTTACCAATTTAGTAAATATGTCAACCTGCGGACATAAAGATAAGGAGGGGAATGTGGTGGACCTAGAAAATATAGGTGGTGGAGAGGTACCTGTAATCTCCGGATTGGATTCTAGTTCCAACTCCTCCAACGCCTCAATTGCTTCTTGTTCAGTTACAGAACCATCACTCTGATCAGTAGTTGATTTGGAGTGTAGTTTTCGCAATACAGTATTGCGAAAACTACACTCCAAATCAACTACTGATCAGAGTGATGGTTCTGTAACTGAACAAGAAGCAATTGAGGCGTTGGAGGAGTTGGAACGAGAATCCAATCCAGAGATTACAGGTACCTCTCCACCACCTATATTTTCTAGGTCCACCACATTCCCCTCCTTATCTTTATGTCCGCAGGTTGACATATTTACTAAATTGGTAACAGAGGAATTTAAATTGATCCATAATAGTAAGAGTAGGGACAATTTGACCCCCCTACAACGAAAGTCATTGGAAGATCTGAAACAATTGGATGATGTAGTCATCAAACCAGCTGATAAGGGGGGGAATGTGGTCATCTGGCCAGTGGAGAGGTACGAGAAAGAGGCCTTTAGACAATTAAGGGACAAACAGACATATGCCCAATTAACATATAGCCCATTGGTTCCTTTTCAGACGGAACTTACTTATATTCTTGAGATAGCATATGAGAGGGGTATCATCTCTAAAAAAGTCCTTGATGGCCTGTTGGTCAAGCATCCTGTTGTGCCCACGTTCTACCTTCTGCCCAAGGTCCACAAGGACCCAATTAATCCCCCAGGGCGTCCGATTGTCTCTGGCATTGGAGGGCTGTGCGACCCTGTTTGTAAATTTATTGAACATTATCTGCACCCACAGGTAGAGACGCTGCCCTCCTATGTCAGGGACACAACGGATGTCCTGAGGCGTCTTGATGGCCTGTCCCTCGATACTGATGCATTTCTTGTAGTAGTGGATGTTGAATCCCTATACACTAGCATTAAACATGAGGATGGACTACGAGCATCGCAATTCTTTTTGGAATCTAGCAATCTTGATGCCGATATGAGGGAACTGGTGTTGGACTTGCTGCGGTTCATTCTCACCCATAACTTTTTTACATTCAAGGACCGTTTCTTTTTACAGCAACGCGGTACTGCTATGGGGGCGGCGTGTGCGCCCTCCTACGCAAACCTCTTTCTCGGATACTGGGAGAGGGGTTTGCTGTTGGACGGTGCACAGGCCGCCCACCAAGTCCTTGGATGGTTTCGTTTTATCGACGATATTTTGTTTATATGGCAGGGTTCTGCCAGTGATTTGGAAACATTCATGGTGGGTCTGAACCGCAACGATTCCAACATCAGGCTTACCTACACCTATGATCAGAAGGTGGTGTCTTTTCTTGATGTTGAACTAAGAGTGCAAGGTGATGGATCGATATATACGGACATGTATCGCAAGAAAATGTCCGTTAATTCATTACTACACGCATCCTCTGCACACCAATACTCAACGATTGCTGCCATTCCAACTGGTCAGTTTTTGCGGGCTCGCAGAATCTGTGCCTCGGATGCACTATTCGAGGGACAGGCCAAAGACCTTGGGCAGAGGTTTAGGGATCGTGGGTATAGCAACAGGTGCATCAAGAAAGGCTATGTTAGAGCTAAAAATACCAGGAGAAGTGATCTCCTGGGCTCACAGGGTGGAAATCCCAGTAGGAAAAATGGTAAAGAGATAGACGTACGGTTTATCTCAACATATAATCAGCAATGGGACCTTATGAGAACTATTCTTAAAAAACATTGGTCAGTCTTGTTAACTGACCCTGCTCTCAAAACACAACTGTCTCCTACACCCCTTATGACGGCACGAAGAGGGAGAAACTTTAGAGACACTCTTGTGTCAAGTCATTATATCTCAAAACCTACTTCCATTTTTGGCATTAGGAGCGGTAGGAGGGGCTTCTTTCCATGTGGGAAGTGTTTGGCATGTAAGAACCACATCAGATCCACGTCCTTTGTATCATCGAGTGGCCTCAGGACATATGAGATTAGAGAAAATATCACATGTGCAACTACGCATGTCATATATTATGCCATGTGTAGTTGCAATTTGATATATATCGGACTTACGTCACGCGAGTTGCGAGTTAGGACCCGTGAACACATACGGGATATTGAGGCCGCTCGTGATGTGGAGGACGTGGAGTCTTTAAAAACAATCCCCAGACATTTCAGACTCAAACACAAATGTAATTCTAAAGAGTTGAAAGTCTGGGGAATCGATTGTGTCCATATGGGGATAAGAGGTGGCGATGCTGTACGGGTTCTAAAGCAAAAAGAATGCCGTTGGATCGTGAATCTCGACACAATGACCCCTCATGGACTTAATGAGCAACTGAATTTTACACCATTTCTATAAATCACGTCATCTCTGAACTAAGGATCACTGTTTTTATTCTTGTTTTTAAATATTTGTCTCTTGTTTTTTTATACATTTAGTGTCATAATTACAATAAGGATCTTTTCCATGATGCATTTTTCTTGAATAAAGCCGGCTTGGACACAGATCTTCAAAATTTCATCTTGTGCAATGTGATCATCGTATCCAGGATATTGCTAACTATATTAATGCACATTCTCACTTTAATATCATGTCACTTTAATATTATATGAATTTATAGTAATTTTATCACTGATGTATTACTTGATATTAGTCATATATATTTCTTCTTATTACTAATGTTATTGTATGTATTTTCACATTATATAATTGCCATGAAGTGTATTTTGGTGTTATTAATTGTTATTGTATATATATATATTCTTTATCTTTTTTGGTTATAAGTATCTCTTATCACTAATTTGATGTATGTAGCATTTTTCCAGGGCCCATATATTGGGCAAATTTGATGAAATAAGCATTGCACATTATATCTGTGGACCGTCTTCTGTTTGTATTTCAATACGTTACCTTGGTGTTTTCTTTGTGATCATTGCGGCGCTAGTGCGCATGTCTCTGACGCGGGCAAGGGCTGCGGCATCGTCTCTGGCGCCTCCCTCTGACTTGTGCGGGTCAGTGACGTCACCAGTAAATTCCGGTGACCCGCACCGCCATATTGGCGCTTGTGATGATGCGGCTTGCGGCGCCCATATTCGTCATAGACATGCGCCGAATAATGGCGCCGCCATGCACTATAAAAACTGGATTAGGAGACATGTATGCCATGCGAGCCCCCCGACGAAGCTGTGGGCGAAACGCGCGTAGGGGCGTGTGTTGCTACACATGGACAAGGAGAAGGGTAAGAGGATAATATGAGACTAGCTCTCTCTTATATTGTTAAGATGACGGTCACTTGACCACATGGTATATCCCTTCTTTCTTTAGTATTATACCTATTATTGTGATATATGAAGCATTGGCACTTTAAATTATAAATTCCCCTCTTTGTCCATGGTGCAACACTAGTTCTGGTGCACCCAGTTCTCAATATTCATACGACTCTGTGATAATTTTTGTCTATTTCCTCTGGATTGTAATTATTTTTCATTTTTGTTTGTTGTTTTCTTATATTTATTAATAAACATATACAATTTTTATACTTTTGTGAGTTATATTACTTCGTGTTTTTTGGTTCTGACTATTACATTGTATGTCCAGCTCAGCGCTACAGTTTAGAGTACAGGGACCTACTTAAAAAGTCACCATGACGTGGCAGTGGGCCTATACACTTGGATCAAATTGCTAACTAAGAACAACGAGTTCAAATTTGAAACATTTAGTTTAGCGACTGAAGATCAATGTAGAATATTTGCACAAGTAGTTAATCTCCCTTTTTTTTTACAATTATGGTAAACTTTCTATAATGTACTCTCTTATCTTATCCTATGCTACATTTCTGCATAATGATGACGCATGCAAAGTTTCAGTAAATAGATTTTATTTAAAAAAGCAAAGAGAATGTAAAAAGAAAAAGTAAATGCTATATATAATCAGTATCATGTTGCGTTTCTTTATCAAAGCTAAATGTTTACCTTCCTCAAAGAACCCGGATCTCTTGTGACATTAACATTACAGCTGACATTTTCCCTGCTGTAGATACACTGGTTGGGCCAATGAGACACCGTGGACACGTGTATTCCACACTGATCATGTTCTGTATGTAAAAGGATATGTAACCAATATTATGAGAATTACCCCCAAGAAATAAGATCCATAAACAAAGCCATCCAGAATATTTAGTTCCATGCAAGCAAATGCTTTAGTAAGCAGCAAAATTAAGTTATAACGTAATTTGCAGATTTAACCAAGTATCAGGCAACTTTATGGTAGCAGACATTTTTTTACTTCCAATTCTATGATTGCAGTCCTGATTTTGCATACACACTGTGGGTAATATAGTTTAGCATACAGGAAAAATACGTATCTTTGTACTGTATTAGCAACTAGGTAGAAAAATATAAAAATTCGAGAGTCCTCAGTGGTTGATACCGTAAAAGGTTCACCATAAAAGGTATCACCCACTGATCACTCTCAAATTTTAATATACAGTTTTTTTCAGACTATAAAACGTACCTTTTTCACCCCAAAATTTGGAGGAAAATAGGGTGTGCGTATACCTGTATAGGGGACATATAAATACTAGGATGGGGGATAGAAGTACAGAATTAAGCACATTTTTTGCTTCAAATTTTTTTTCTATTTTCCTCCTCTAAAACCTAGGTGCGTCTTATGATCCGCTGAGTCTTATAGTCCAAAAAATAGTATAGCATGGAATTTTGGTAATACACAAATGTTTTAGAGGTGCATTTACACTTTGTTGATTGTTGTGAGCGTTCCTAGAAATGATTGCTTCCTAATCAACCAGTGAAAACAGGCTGCCAATCACCCGACGAATAAGCTTGCTTAAAATCATCATTCTCGGCAGCACATTATCCTGTGTAACTAGGATGTGCTACCGAGGACAATGACAGTCAATGTGCACAGAACAATCTATTACTGATCACTCTGTGCATATTGTAATCGAGGTCGACCTATCCAAACAGGCTATTAACAGCCGCAAATTGGCAAACGTATCGGCTTTTTCAGCCGCAGATCACGCAGTGTGCATAAAGCCAGCATTATGCTGAAGTCACATGGCCGTCAATTCTCTTGGGCCGATTATCCTAATGTCACTCAGATCAAACGCTGTCAGACTTTGAACCAAGTGTCACCATAGTGTGATCCAATTTTCTCACATTAGAGAATTGTATCACAGGTGAAGAGAAGACTGAGAACTTAATTTCTTCATCTTCTCCATTGTCTCTGTCCACGGTAATCGGACTGCACTCAGATGACATCCGGGTGCAGACCGAAGATTCACAAGCACCCATAGATTTGTATGGGAGCGCGTGATCTGGTTATCAAATGCATTTGAAGCGAGCTGCGATTGTTTTCTCATGTTGAATCAGCGTAATATACTTGTGTGAACAAGCCCTACTCCGCTCACTGCCTCAGAGGCTTGTTTCTGCCACCCATAGCTGCAAGGGACAGGCCAGCTATGGTAGCACATTGCTCACTGACAAGCTCCTAGATATGGCGACAATGATGCATGGATCTGACAGCTGGGACCCTGGAAGGTATGCAGGTCAGGAAAAAAAGAGAGCAAAGAAAATGTAGCATCTTATCTCTCTGGTAAACTCTGGCAAAATGAACTTCAATGGGACACAAGTTGTAAATTCTTACACCAAAACCCTCACAGTTTGTTATCTGCACTTTGTTCCTGCTACTAATTACAAAGAAAAATAACAGCCTTCTTCAGATAAGAAAGTAAAAACTGCAGCGAAGAAACACATATGGAGCCTGGTCTGTGTACAAGAAGTAAAGCCATGTAAACTGTTAAAGGTGCCCGTAACACTGCACGATTACCATGATCGAGTATTCCTTGGAATGCTCATTTAAAAATTATTACACAGTGTAAAAATGCTGCCGATCATGTGCACAATGGCAGCATATATGCACTGAATGATAGCAGTACGCCTATGTAAAAAGGTTATTAAAAACATGTTGCCGGTCAGCAGTTGTGAAAGGTTGCCCACTGCGCAGTGCAAATGGATATCAAGTTTAGTCTATTTGATAATGAAGCACCGAGGACTAATTAAAGTAACATAATATAGTAACATAACATAGGAGCATTGCATGGCCTATAAGTCTCCTTACACTGGTATGTCAGACATGTCACTCTCCACAATAACTTTACGCTTCAGACACCAGTCAGAGACCTCTCAAACAGCCAAATCAGATCTCATGCTTTGCACTGAGGAGGGGCAACACACCCCGAAACATGTGTCTGCAAATAGAGATTCTGGTTTAGGATCACTACTTCCAATAGGTGGCACTAGAGTTCAAGTCCTCTCCCTCTCTGCACAGTAACATAATAATGTTACTGGTATGCGATAATAATCATTATTAGTAATGCCCATGGTACTATTTATCTATTTTTATGGAGCACGTAGATGTACCAAACTTGGCGTGATCTATGTACAAGGTATTGTTATAAAGGTTTTCCCAGCAAATACTTGTATAAATGTATAATTGATCATTCATTCAGTCATAGATTCGCAAGGCACAATGTCACACAGGACATTCTTCAGGAGCACATCGCTCCCTTGCCTCCCAGCTTCCTCTTTGCTGTGTGCCATTGCACTACTGATTGACAGTTCAGACCAGTGCCGCTGGCCAATATAGTACCCTCTCGAAAGCTACAAGTAGAGGCAACTTCATCTCTGCAGCATTGGATGATCGCAGGGGCACTGGTACAGATATCTAGCCAGCTTCAGAGCAGCACTTGCATGATCTATAGCACAGATCACCCATCTTTCTGACCTTGAGAGCCACATTCAGCTATGGAAGGGGGTCGCGAGCCACATCCAGCACCTGTCCCACTCACAGTAGTGACAATCAGAACCCCCATTACCAGTTTAATGACAGCCAAAGCTTTTCCACTGAAATCACACCAAGGTTTCCTATCTTACCCCATTCAGATCTGCTCTTCTGTGTAGGGCTACACACAAAAGTCACCATCTAGAGATCAATGCCTTGTAGTCGTTTGCTACACCTGGTGCTAATGCACCAAGCTGGCACACAGCCACGAGCCACATCACAGGCCCGTGAGACACATGTGGTTCTCGAGTTACAAGCTTGTAAGCGCTGCACTCCAAGCCTAAGAGACTAGCCACCAATTGCAGTGAATGTCTGTTCTTGAGGATGGAGAAGATTTATAATGAAAAGTAAAATTGGAGAGTTGGTTGTTTTGCAATTTCAACCTTTTATTATGACAAGAATAACCTTTTAAGCCAAATACTGCATCAAAACAGCCCATCCATAACATTCACCTAAAAAAGACAGTAAACCTAGAGTAGATGAAGTTAGTAGATACTGCCCTCTGGAGCCAATGTGTAAGCTACTGGTTAAAAGTAGAGCTTACCACAATGAGAACTGCTCTTACACAACAGGTGTGCACTCAAGGTTCACCGATAGGAGATATCTTGCTTGCAGCCCACTGATGTCTCAAGAGGGAGTTTTTAACCTCATGTTTGTTCTGTAAGTAGCTTTACAAACCTTTTTCATAGTTAATGGAACTAACGCCAAAAAATAAAAATTCCAAAATAATATGTACAACTACTTTGAAGCATCCTATTAGTTGTTAGACACTGACTTTAGCAATGCAGCAACAACCATGTATAGGGCTCCTTGCGGGTCCTATGAGGGAGTAGTGACTCCCTAAGATGTCTGTTAGGGCAGTATCTATCACTTGGAAGGTGATTTTCTAAAAGCTAGAGAGGAATCTCTCAATCTCTCCTAAAACTCCACTTTGGCGCAAAACTGACTATCCTCATGTGTAAAACTATGGTGGATCGGCCTTTTTGGGCTTCCCGTGGAATTAAATATCTTGAGAAATTATTTACCAGCAGCCTAATTTTCTGTCATTCCAAAGCATCTAGGAACTACTGTATTTTATGGACCATAAGACTCACCACAAGTTTAGAAGAGGTAAATAAGAAAAAAAATAATGTAATAATTTTTAACCTATCATGAGGATCAAGCATGTCAGGGGGGTCACAGGTGCGTCTTGCAGTTTAATGTAGCTTACCGGGGAGCAGCAGTGGTGCGGGGTTGTAGCATAGAAGTCCACCAATCCCCTCTCCATGCTACACTGGCTCCAATTAGTGAGCTCATTTTCAGTCCACTACAAAAAGTCTAAATTGAACACATCCAAGATGTTATTGGTCAGCAATTGCAAAGAGAGCTGCCAGCACTGGATTTAGACGATTTGTGTGCCCAAGTGCATTCAGCATGGCACAACATTCCTCAGGCAACTATTAATAACCTCATTGATAGTATGCAAGGTATGTAAGTGTGGGGATTTCTGCATGTGTCGCTTATAATCAATACTGAACAACTTATTTATTTATTTTATTTTACTCACTTATATAGCACTATTAATACCAAGGCGCTTTACAGACATTATCGATGTTGTCCCCACTGCAGCATACAATCTAGATTCCCTATCGGTATGTGTTTGGAGTGTGGGAGGAATCCAGAGAACCTGATGGAAACCCACGCAAAACATATATACATATAAACATATATGCAGTACCGCCTGGCCAGGGGCTCTACTCATCTTGTCTGGGTAAGAACCTGCCCAATTTGGGCTTTCTATTTACCTTTCTATTCAAGAATGTTACTAGGTGGCTCTTTGCCTTGACTTATCTATTAGCACTCTTGCACTTTTTAGCATCACAGTATGCATGGGATTTGTGCAATATTGATGGATTTGTGAGTAGTCTCTCCATGGGTCTTGTTGTTTCCTGAAAGGTGTCATGTTGTATTCTAATTGTTATGAACTACTTTAATAAAAATTGAAACTTTTTTATTTTATTTACCGGTGTACTCCTTATTCTCCCATATTTCTCTACTTTCTTGGAGTTGGCGTGCATCTTTATTGCGGGCAGACCACCATTGTGTGGTACTACCCTGCATATGGCATGCAACTGAGGTTTTTGTTTGCTTTGACTAAAGAAGTTGTGGGTGGGTGAAAAGATCCCATTACAATGAGCCCTTCATCGCATTCAAACAGTCCCTCACTATTTTTAAGTCCAGCACTACTTTGCAGCAAAACAAACATACTTCTCATCTCTCATATTTTCTCTGTCTCACAACCCTAATCAGCTATTCAACACTTTCAATTATCTCCTCCAACCCCAGCATCCCCTCCCTCTTCTCTTATCTCAGCTGAAGACTTTGCCTCATTCTTTAAAGGTACCGTCACATTAAGCGACGCTGCAGCGATATCGACAACGATGCCGATCGCTGCAGCGTCGCTGTGTGGTCGCTGGAGAGCTGTCACACAGACCGCTCTCCAGCGACCAAGGATGCCGAAGTCCCCGGGTAACCAGGGTAAACATTGGGTTACTAAGCGCAGGGCCACGCTTAGTAACCCGATGTTTACCCTGGTTACCATTGTAAATGTAAAAAAAAAACAGTACATACTCACCTTCTGCTGTCCGTCAGGTCCCTGGCCGTCTGCTTCCCGCACTGACTGTGAGCTCCGGCCGGCCGTAAAGTAAAAGCAGAGCACAGCGGTGACGTCACCGCTGTGCTGTGCTTACGGCCGGCCGGCGCTCACAGTCAGTGCGGGAAGCAGACGGCCAGGGACCTGACGGACAGCAGAAGGTGAGTATGTACTGTTTTTTTTTTACATTTACAATGGTAACCAGGGTAAATATCGGGTTACTAAGCGCGGCCCTGCGCTTAGTAACCCGATATTTACCCTGGTTACCATTGTAAAACATTGCTGGCATCGTTGCTTTTGCTGTCAAACACGACGATACACGCCGATCTGACGACCAAATAAAGTTCTGGACTTTCAGCAACGACCAGTGATATCACAGCAGGATCCAGATCGCTGCGGCGTGTCAAACACAACGATATCGCTATCCAGGACGCTGCAACGTCACGGATTGCTATCGTTATCGTTGCAAAGTCGTTTAGTGTGAAGGTACCTTAAGCAGAAGATTGATAACATCAGACAAAGATCTTCCCTAAAGTCCCCACAGCCCCTCCTCATAACTACTCTGCCCTCCTCCTCGAAAACCAACTTCTCCTCCATTAGGGAAGATCAACTTTCCCCTCTACTATCCAGATCACGTCTCACCACCTGTGCACTTGACCCGATCCTGTCCTATCCTGTCCCACCTGTCCTGTCCCACCTCATCCCAAACCTCACCACAGTCTTCATCCCAACCCTAACCCATCTCTTCAACCTGTCACTAACAACTTTTGTTTTCCCATGGGTCAATCACACCTATCCTTAAAAGAACTCCCTTGACTAGTGTTGAGCGATACCGTCCTATACGTGAAAGTATCGGTATCGGAAAGTATCGGCCGATACCGGCAAAGTATCGGATCCAATCCGATACCGATACCCGATACCAATACAAGTCAATGGGACTCAAGTATCGGACGGTATTCCTGATGGTTCCCAGGGTCTGAAGGAGAGGAAACTCTCCTTCAGGCCCTGGGAACCATATAAATGTGTAAAAGAAAGAATTAAAATAAAAAATATCGCTATACTCACCTGTCCGACGCAGCCGGGACCTCAGCGAGGGAACCGGCAGCGTTGTTTGTTTAAAATTCGCGCTTTTACTTGGTTACGTGAATTCCCGGCTTGTGATTGGTCAGGGCGGCCATGTTGCCGGGACGCGGACCAATCACAGCAAGCCGTGACGAAATTACGTCACGGCTTGCTGTGATTGGTCTGCGTCCCGGCAACATGGCCGCCATTAACCAATCACAAGCCGTGACGTCACGGGAGGCTGGACTTGCGCACTTTTTAAAAAACGCGCGTGTCCAGCCTCCCGTGACGTCACGGCTTGTGATTGGTTAATGGCGGCCATGTTGCCGGGACGCGGACCAATCACAGCAAGCCGTGACGTAATTTCGTCACGGCTTACTGTGATTGGTCCGCGTCCCGGCAACATGGCGCCGTGACCAATCATAAGCCGGGACGTCACTGGAGGCTGGACACGCGCGTTTTTTAAAAAGTGCGCAAGTCCAGCCTCCCGTGACGTCACGGCTTGTGATTGGTTAATGGCGGCCATGTTGCCGGGACGCGGACCAATCACAGCAAGCCGTGACGTAATTTCGTCACGGCTTGCTGTGATTGGTCCGCGTCCCGGCAACATGGCCGCCCTGACCAATCACAAGCCGGGAATTCACGTAACCAAGTAAAAGCGCGAATTTTAAACAAACAACGCTGCCGGTTCCTTCGCTGAGGTCCCGGCTGCGTCGGACAGGTGAGTATAGCGATATTTTTTATTTTAATTCTTTCTTTTACACATTTTTACATTAATGTTGTTTCGATACCGATACCCGATATCACAAAAATATCGGATCTCGGTATCGGAAATTCCGATACAGCAAGTATCGGCCGATACCCGATACTTGCAGCATCGGAATGCTCAACACTACCCTTGACTCATCCTCTCTGTCTAGCTGTCGCCCAATATCACTTTTCCCCTATGCCTCAAAACTACTAGAACAACACGTCCATTTAAAACTGTCGACAAAAAGAGAAATGATCCAGCTGGAGGTGGAGGCAGTTCAAACTTTGTGAGACTTTATTAGACAACTAAACCGATAAATAGTTCTTCAAAATGAAAAATCTTTACATAGCAAACACCTGGCACACCAGTGAGGAGGATCAACGCGTTTCAACTATGAAGTCTTACTCTTACTCTCTTTTTGTCTTCATTTGCTGTGGGCGCTCACCCTGAACCGTGCTGGGCGTTGGCAGGTCTGGGGATACCGTCCAAGACCGGTAAGCTGACTACATTCCTTTTTTCTTTCATTTAAAACTGTCCTCCCACTCCCTCATCAACCTCTTACAATTTGGATTCCGACCGTATCATTCCACTGAAACTGCCCTGACTAAAGTCACCAATGAGCTACTAACTTCCATATCCAAGCGACACTACTCTGTCCTACTTCTCCTGGTACTGTCCTCTGCCTTCGACACAGTGGACCATTCACTCTTACCACAGACCCTCTCATCCCTTGGCATCACAGACTTGGCCCTATCCTGGATCTCATCATATCCAACAGACCGGACATTCAGCATCTTCCATTCACACACCACCTCCTTATCTCACCCCTATCTCTCGGTGTCCCCCAAGGTTCAGTTCTAGGGCCCCTGCTCTTATCCTTGGGACAGCTCATTGAGTTTCATGGCTTTCAGTATCACCTCTATGCTGACGGCACACAGATCTACCTCTCTGGACCCTATATCACCTCCCTACTAACCAGAATCCCACAATGTCTGTCCATTATTTCATCTTTCTTCTCAGCTAGATTTCTAAAACTTCACATGGATAAAACAGAATTCATCATCTCTCCCCTATCTCAATCGACCCCACCAACAGACCTATCCATCAAAGTAAATGGCTGCTCACTCTCCCCAGTCCCGCAAGCTCGCTGCCTTGGGGGTAATCCTTGACTCTGATCTCTCCTTGAAACCACATACCAAGCACTTTCCACTTCCTGCCGACTAAAACTCAAAAATTATTTAGAGACAACATTCTCCTGCTTCTCTCAGTTTTTCACAGAAAATTGAGAGAATTATGAAGAGCAGCTCGTCAGCACGTGACTCTAGTTTGTGAACATCGTATGTATCTACTTTGAGTTACAAAAGCAGCTACTCTTTCCTCTTTTTCTGTATTTGCCTCTCCACTGTGGCTCTGCACTTCTATTTATGAACCAGGAAAATCAGGATGAACAATTTTGTAACCCCCCCTCCTGATAAAAACAAACAAGATCTTTATCTTAACATGTAAATAGCGGAGATAAGAAGAAATGTAGAAGAAAAAGAAGTCTTCAAACATATTAGATCCTGGAAAAA
This sequence comes from Ranitomeya variabilis, assembly GCF_051348905.1. Classification (NCBI taxonomy): domain Eukaryota; kingdom Metazoa; phylum Chordata; class Amphibia; order Anura; family Dendrobatidae; genus Ranitomeya; species Ranitomeya variabilis. The sequence continues at coordinate 1,065,472,051 of NC_135232.1, read as the reverse complement.
TGCCGGTATCATGGTTGTGAACCTACAACTCCCAGCATTGCATTGGAGAGTCAAATATTTTCAGATCACTGATATACAGTATATTAGATGGTCATCAATTCTGGAGAAAAACTAGATAACGGTATGATGAAAAAAAAACAAGTCTTGTTTAAGAGTTTCCATAGATCACCATTACTATTCGGTGAGACTGGTCATTACTGGCCCTAACAAAGTCAACTAGGACTGAGAATCTGAAGTAAGCACAACACACATAAGATCAAAAAGTCAAGGATACAAAAGTCAGTGGGTGTACAAAGATTAATAATCAATTGCACTGTAAGCAGAGATGACAACGCATAACCCTCATTATCATACATTGCAGGTTTAATCAGTATTTTGCTTCAGGAGAAGCTCCTAGAGTCAGCGGAAATATAACGGAAAGTCTAACTTCTTCTCTTCCTTACAGATTTGGTACAGATTTTCCAGATTTTATAAAAAATCATGGACATAAAATAGTTTTTATGGACACATTGGAAAACCATGATAAATGATCATGATCACAAGTGATACATGATTGCAGCCGATAATTCTGATATGACATCAGCTGCATTCACTGTGAGCTGTAGAAGAATGATAATTACAGTCAAAATAATCTGTCTAAGCTTCTTCATATTCACAATAATCACGGACGTCTTAAAAAAAATGTAAGGACGGGGCAAAAAAGTGTCCAATTTTTACGGACTGTCCTGGAATTTCTGGGTGGTTGGCAACAGTGTTGGCCGTTTATGTCCCTGTTGTAAGTTCACTGGCTTGTCTTTACTAGAATCCCTTTTGGTAGCTACTGACCGCTGCATACTGGGAAGTCCCAAAAGATCTGTCGTTTAAGATGCTCTTACCCAGTCATCTAAAGATCAGAATTTGGCCGTGGTAAAATTGCTCAGATTTTTACATTAACAAATTTTTCGTAGCTTGGTTATAATGTTATGGCTGATTAGTATATAATAATAGTTCTTATAGTAACAATCAAAACAACAAAACTACCATCAATAAACTGCAGAAAGCAGCTCGGATCGACGCAAGTACTATGCCGATACATTGCAACATCCTAGATATTTTGAGAGAACCCTATGTGCAATGAGGGCCAACACCAACTAGTGATCTGAGAGTTGTGATTTATAAAAATTAGTGATGAGCGAATATACTCGTTACTCGGGATTTCTCGAGCACGCTCGGGGGTCCTCCGAGTATTTTTTAGTGTTCGGAGATTTAGTTTTTCTTGCCGCAGCTGAATGATTTACATCTGTTAGCCAGCATAAGTACTTGTGGGGGGTTGCCTGGTTGCTAGGGAGTCCCCACATGTACTTATGCTGGCGAACAGATGTAAATCATTCAGCTGCGGCAAGAAAAACTAAATCTCCAAGCACTAAAAAAATACTCGGAGGAACCCCAAGTGGGCTCGGGAAATCTCGAGTAACGAGTACACTCGCTCATCACTAATAAAGATATTTATTTGTATTTTACTCACTTTTATAGCACCATTAATTCCACAGCGCTTTACAGACATCATCATCGCTGTCCCCATTGGGGCTCACAATCTAGATCCCCCATCTGTATGTCCATGGAGTGTGGGAGGAAACCCACGTAAACATGAGTAGAACATACCTCCTTGCAGATGTTGTCCTTGGTTGGATTTGAACCCAGGACTACGGCGCTGCAAGGATGCAGTGCTAACCACTGAGCCACCCATAATATTAATGATAAGAATAATAGTGTATTTGGATCTATGCAATCAGGACACTCCTCTATTTTCTGTAATACTAATATACAGACAATAAATAGCGCTATAATTCCCTAATTAAAGGTTAAAGTCATGCTGCAAAATGGACTTTGCACATGCAGATATTAAGCTTTGCAAATATGCAATGTAAATGTGTTCAGGTTAATGTGCCCATCCACAAAGCGTAATAATACTGTGTGTATAAGCCCTAAATAAGCTGTGGGTTAACACAGGGAATAAATATTACCTCCCCAAAAAATTTGCACAGACACATGATCAAAGCAGTTTACCTACCCGCATAGCTTATGTAAGCTGCATGTAAAAAATACCGGTGAGGCTGGGTCACATTTATCCCATGCATCAGGCTTAGTAACCATCAGTTTTCCCCTATTTACTCCCCAGCGGTGGCACGGAATCAGATCATGATGTTACACGAAATATTGTGATCCAGCCCCTGGATTGGTACCTGCACGTATCTAGCACAAAAACTAATACAACGGACAATTGAGAACAACTCCATTGCAAAAAATCAGTTTCCATCTGGCATTCATGCTAAACATCCGATAGAAACAATGGCCAATGAAACAATGGCCATATGTGCCTTAGAGATGGACGATCTTGTGATAGCCGTTCCATATTGCCCACACGGACAATGGACACAACAAGAAAGGGAGAGACAATAAATTATGTGATTTCTTCACCGTGACTGATTTATAGTCGCATCTGATCATTCATCAGTGACCTCAATGATAGATGCAAATCAAGACTGGGTAGTTGCCCTGAAGTATTTGAGTAGATTTGCCCTGCTCCGATTATGTGGTGCTACCTAGCGTCAAGGACACTTCTGGATAGCAGCAATACAGACTGTGTCTTTACAGTCTTGTCATTTTAATTTTGTATATATTTTTTAGGAAAATATATAAAGTCCAGCCCCTGGAGAACAAAACCTGCCAACCCTCTCCGAACTTCTAATGGGCATATAGAAAAGATCTTATCTATGTTTTCCTCAGATGATAAAGGAAATGCTATGAAGAGCTCGAAGAATGAGTAAAGTGTACTCCATCTAATAAAGTGGATTTCAATTGTTGCAGATAGATATGAGGGATTCAATTTGATGTTAATAGAATTTGTATTTAATTTTAATAAATTCACAATTTCCATCAAATATGATCAATTTGTGAGTTGATTTGCTCGAATCACCCAAAAAAATCAATTTTGCACAGTGCAGAAGATTGCATCAGCCACAGAAAGTTCACATGACCTCAGGCATGATCATGTAGGCTTCACCATAAAGCTTTGCATATGCACATCATATGGTATAGCGAAGCCAACAGGAGGGACTATCATAGCCTGTATAAAAGCTGAAGCAAGGAATGCAGCAGCCGTTACGATAGTGAGAGGAGAGCAGAGCTCGCAGCTCAGCAATAGAGATAGAAAGATCTAAAATATTGGACAAATACTCCAGACAACAATGTGTTGTCCAACAGCAGATGAGTGTTTTCGTCTGTGAATAATACACATTTAATTGAAAGGGGGATTGACAGGAGAAGTGCTAATTGCAGTGCAAGACTCAGTGTGACTGATCAGGTATATTGTATAACTGGCATCTGTCCTCTTGCATTTAAATTACAATTATACATTTTTTTCTTAGTTCTTAATGTTTTAGAAAGCAGCAGTGGGGAAACACAATATTTTTCCAGAAAAAAATCTGAAATCAGTGTTAGAGACAGTGTTCTTGTTTTTCACAAGTGACTGTATTGAGTTTTCTTAAAACACTGTCTATGAAGAAGGTTAGAGGCAAAACACCTCTGTATTTACATATATTAGCACACCCCCAAATTTAGCACAACCTGAATTGAACACTTTAGGAGTCTTTCTGGTCATCTAATATTTAATATTTATTTTGTTTTCTGGTATCAATACTCTCACAACATTGATTAACTTGATTATGTATGTCAGCGCACTACTTTTGTGATTATTTTCGTTCTATCTGCTTGAATTTTTAAAACTCTAAATTATATATATTTAACTCATTAAAAATTTTGCATTACTTTTTCAATTTTTTTTTTTGTAAACTAATAATTCCCCATAATCCAGACATTTAACTGAGACTGTCTACTTCACAAAGTGTGTGTGTTACAAACAATTTTTTTTTTTTAAAGATCTATGTTCCTAGTCAAATTTTACATCTGCAAATGCCAGACCAATACAGTTGATTATAGTGTTATACAAAATGTATGGTAAAAGAAAAAAACATCACGACTAAAAATGTGTGAGACACTATCAGGAGCAGAATCAGAACAGCCACCAGCCATCCATGCAGGAGTACTACCAACCACAGGTCACAATAGTCCTTCTTTACCTCTGATGAATGTATCAGTGATCAGGAACCATAGGATAGTATGGACTACATAGCATAGCACTCATCTGATTCACAGCAGTATGATGTTACCTCTGTCAGCAACACTGTCAGTTTTCTGCACATAATGGTCTGCCTGATTACAAATGACAAAGAGGGATAATTTTTAGACCATTTCTTTTTCATTTGTAAAAATTGGGAATGTTTCCCATTTCATTGCGTTATTAATGAGCTGTTGGTTGCTACTGGCTTACCATCTGTTTCTATGGTAAAGTCACTTTGACATTACTAAGACTGTGTTTGTGTTAAAGAATTAAAAATAGGTTGGATACAGTCCTAGGAGACCTGGGGAGTGTTACACGTAGGCTTTGAAATATTAAGGTTCATGGCAAACTGATTTTCTGGAAAACAATTTAGGGGAAACATTTGTCAAACCGGGCAAATTTAAATGTCAAAAGATTTATCATCTCTAGTTGCGGCCATTCATTTTAAATAACAAAAAGTATATACGGTAAATACTTTTAAGCCAAAAAAAAGACAAAGGCATTCTAGGAGTTATACCTTTATTGGCTAACCAAGAAATGTATATTTCTAAATAATATTTCTGGTTAATAAATACAAGAATATCTCCTTGAATATTTTTTTTTTGGCAAAACAGCACTTACATAGATTATTTTGGTGATACTAAAATATAAATTTGTATTATACAGCTGAATATAAAAGGGAAAACCATTATCTTTAGTGATTAAAAAAATGATAAACAGTGATATTTTTAGCAATTTCAGCAATCATTATGGGCAATCATACAATATTCTTTAAACAAAAATACATAATTGATTTTACAAATCCTCCTTTAAATTAGTGCTTGTGAGAATAAGCAATATATGCAATATTTTAGATAAGAAGGTTTCCCAGGGTAAAGGATTAAAAGTCTGCATTGAACCCATGTCTATATAGGTATAAACAAATCAATATATAGAATGTAACCCTGGGAAATGTACTCAATATTATCAGTTTATATTGTGTCATTGCTATAAGTGAGTACATAGTAAATGTTAGGATACTTTCAAACTAATTAATTTTCCACAGCATATTTTGCCAAGAGTCTTATCACAATCCATCTCCAAATCAGTTTGTGTTACATGAGGATCTGTCACAGATTGTAATGAGGATTTGCATAGGATTTTACCCTCATAAGTCTGCTGGGAATCCTCTCCATAAACTGACATGATGTGGACTCTAGATCTCTGCAGCTTTTCACTACAGATTCTTTAGCTGCCTGTGCAAGAGACTTGGTCAAATGTCATCTACTTTTGCTGCTACTGTTGCAGACTTTCTGCTAACAAATCCAGAAACTTCAAAAGTGTATTCATCATGTGCGAACATACCCTTATGCAAATTATTTTTGGGGGATACTAATAAACTATAATAGACCACAATTATAAAGATACACATTTTGCAATTGGTTGTCATGCTGCCTTACTACATATTTCACCAGAAAGACGTGTGTATACAAACGTAATATTAACTTGACACAGAAGTAATAATTTTGGGTAATCCAATGTCATCCTTTTTACATTTTGGATTATTTCTAAAGAGATTATATATATATATATATATATATATATATATATATATATATATATATATATATATATATATAAAAAAATATAACAATATTATATACGGTATATACATATATATATAATATATATATATTATATATATATAATGCTGCACCATTTCTTAAACTATTTTGGGCGAACTTATCTTCCCATAATTTGGTCTTATAAGTGCACTAGATGGTAGGATTGTATAATGACCAGATATGGAAATTCAGATGCGTTCTGGACACAGCTGCAACTGAATATAATTCAATTGTCACATATCACCCTAATATATATATATATATATATATATATATATATATATATATAGTTTTATTACTATTAATGCAGCATCTCGGTAGAGATCAGTAAGAAGCACAGAAACACTCAACTATTGCATTTATACAGGAATTTACCTTGATGAGGTTATGTGCCACTGCAGACACAGCTGCATCGTCTCCTCTAATAAAAGGGGCATTGGTCCCTGTGCCATAGCCATGCCAGGCAATCAGATAAGGGTTGTGTATGGTGATCCAATACTTGACCCGATCGCCAAACTTTAGGAAGCAGAACTTGGCATAATCGTTAAAAAGGTGGATGACACTCTCATTTGCCCAGCCACCATATTTTTCCTGTATGGGTACAGGTAAGTCCCAGTGGTAAAGGGTGATCACTGGTTGAATGCCCTTCCTGATCAGCAAACTTATGATGCTGTTGTAGTAGTGCACACCCTGCTCACTTGGGACATCATTTCCTTGTGGGAACAGTCTTGGCCAAGAAATTGAAAAATGGTAAAAATTCACTCCTAAAAATTCCAGAGCTGGCATCTCTTTGCTCGAGAAGCTGCCTGAGGTGGCTGCAGGCAGGTCCATGGAAGGCATGCCTCTCAAAGACTGGTGGTTCTTCATAAACTGGTCCCACACAGAAGGTCCCCTGCTGAAGTGATCATCTTCTATCTGCAATGATGAGCTTCCAACACCCCAAAGAAAGTCAGGAGGGAATGTTCCATGGGTAAAAAGCTGACTTTCATTTAAAGGGTTTACTTGACTCAGTCTTTGCCAGACCTGTATGCCTTCTCCAGGATTTCCGATGGCTTCTTTAGTCAAAACTAATAAGATCCAGTAGTAGCACTTCAGCCAAAATTCAGCCATTGTGCCCCACTCCAGGTCTCCTGGTTATTGTGGGGCTCCTTTCATGTGTAGGGATGGAGAGACTTCCATTCAGTTGCTGCAGAGAATAGCTGAGATCCCTCTGCTGTCCTCTGCTCCAAGCGCAGGACTGTCTTATCTCAGCTGCTCTATAGAACTGGATTGTAAAAGTCCTGTCAATGATTAGCTTGAACTGTGAGCTCAGGAGGGGTCACTGAAGGAGGGGGTGGTGTGTCCTTGCACCAGCTCTTCACAACCTCATTTGCTTTCATATTTCTGGGGAAGATGTTACCTATATTTCACTACTTTCTTATATCTACATATGCTTAACCTTATAAATGCCAAAAGACTCAGTATGCAAAATGACAATGAGACTGTGTGCACACAATTCAAGGTATATATAGTGTGCACTCTGCACAGAACACCACTGTCTTATGCTGATAGTATTCCCAACAATTATGCCAAGAGTAAGAGTGATATAGCCACATGAAACACAGTGGTTTTGGGGGGATTTTAACTTTGTTCATCATGTGCCATTTTTGGATTAAAGGATCTGTTTTTAATAGGATAAGAAATAACTTGCTGATCGTTGGGTGACCCAATTTTTATCCCCGATGAGGAACTTTTATTCCCAGTAAAAAATGGAGCAGCGGAACGGACACTCAACCGCTGCTCAATTAATTCTCTATTATCTCGGAAAAAGCCAAGCGCAGCAGTTGGCAGCTCCATAAGGAGTTAATACAGCTCCATAAGGAGGAGCGCTGGTTGAGCATGTGCACTACTACGCCATTCTAACAAGGATAGAAAGTCCCCATTTTGCCAATCGGTGTGAGTCCCAGTAGTCATACCCTACTGATCATGAAGTTATCAATATAAGGATATTTTGTGCTTGAATCTTATTCCCACCAATTATCAAAAAATCTACTATATTACTTGGATTGTCCTCGTCTGTAAATGCATTTTTTTATATATCTCTCTTTTTAGAAACAAAACTAATGCATCAAAGCATTTGTGCAATCAAATCTGCAAAAAACAACAACAAATTTATGCAAATTGATGAGAATAATCTGTGAAGAGTTTGTAGTGCGTCTGATACGCTTAACCCCTTTAACCCCTTCACCCCCGAGCCTATTTTCACCTTCCCAACCAGGTCAAATTTTACAATTCTGACCGGTGTCAATTTGTGGGGCAGTAACTCTAGAATGCTTTAACATATCCCAGTGATTCTGAGATTGTTTTTTCGTGACACATTGTACTTTATGTTAGTGATTCATTTAGATAGATATTGTTATCGTTTATTTGGGAAAATATTGGAATTTTGGTGAAAATCGTGTAAATTTCACAATTTTAAAACTTTTAATTCTTATACCCTTAACCCCTTTGCCCCAAAGCCTGTTTTCACCTTCCTGACCAGGCTAATTTTTACAATTCTGAACACTGTCACTTTATGAGATCATAACTCTAGAATGCTTCAATGGAGCCCCTGGATTCTGAGAATGTTTTCTCGTCGTGACATTTTGTACTTTATGATGGTGGTAAAATTTATTTGCTATGACTTGCGATTATTTGTGAAAAAAACGAAAAATTTGGCAAAAGTTTTGAAAATTTCGGAATTTTCAAACTTTTAATTTTTATGCCCTTAAATCAGAGTCATATCACACAAAATAGTTAATAAATAACATTTCCCACATGTCTAATTTACATCAGCACAATTTTGGAAACATTATTTTTTTTTGTTAGGAAGTTATAAGGGTTAGAAGTTGTCCAGCGATTTCTCATTTTTACAGCACAAAACTATTTTTTTAGGGACCACCTCACATTTGAAGTCACTTTGAGTGGTTTATATGACAGAAAATACCCAAAAGTGACACCATTCTAAAAACTGCACCCCTCAAGGTACTGAAAACCGCATTTTATTAACCCTTCAGGTGCTTCACAGGAATTTTTGGAATTTGGAAGAAAAAAATTTACTTTTCTTTCACAAAAATTTTCCTTTAGACGTAATTTTTTTACTTTTGCAAGATTAACATGAGAAAATGGACTATACATTTTGTTGTGCAATTTCTCCTGAGCATATTGATACCCCACATGTGGGGGAAATCTACTGTAGGGGCACACGGCAGGGCTCGGAAGTGGAGGAGCGCCATTTCACTTTTTGAATGTAAAATTTGCTGGCATAATTAGTGGTTGCCATGTCAAATTTGGAGAGCTCCTGAAGTCCCTAAACAGTGGAAGCCCCCAACAAGTGACCCCATTTTGCAAACTAGACCCCTTAGGGAACTTATCTAGATGTGTATTGAACACCTTGAACCCCCAGGTGCTTCACAGAAGTTTATAACGTTAATCTGTGAAAAAAAAATCACAGTTTTCCCAGGGTAACAGGAGAAATTGCTCCAAACAACATGCTGTGCAATTTCTCCTGAATGCGCAGATACCCAATATGTGGGAGAAACCTCTGTTTGGGCGCACGGCAGGGCATGGAAGGAAGAGAGCGCCATTTGACTTTTTGAATGTAAAACATGCTGGAATAATTAGCGGTTGCCATGTTGCGTTTGGAGAGCCCCTGAGGTGCCTAAACAGTGGAAACACCCCAACAAGTGACACCATTTTGGAAACTAGACCCCTTAGGGAATTTATCTAGATGTGTATTGAGCCCCTTGAACCCACAGGTGCTTCACAGAAGTTTATAACGTAGAGCAGTGGAAATAAAAAAAATCACATTTTTCCCAGATAAATCTTGTTTAGCTCCATATTTTTCATTTTCATAAGGGTAACAGGTGAAATTGCTCCATACGGTTTGTTGTGGAATTTCTCCTGAGTACACCGATACCCCATATGTGGAGGAATACTACTGTTTGGGCGCACGGCAGGGCTTGGAATTGAAAGAGCACTATTTGGCTTTTTGAATGTAGAATTTAGTGGAATAATTAGCGGATGCCATGTCACGTTTGGAGGGCTCCTGATGTGCCTAAACAGTGGAAACCCCCACAAGTGACACCATTTTGAAAATTATAACCCTTTGGGAATTGATCTACAGATGTAGTGACGATTTTGACTCCATGGGTGTTTTCCAGAAACAGGCAGCAGTGGATGTTGCTGAGTGAAAATTGCTTCTGGAGACACGCACCTGTAAGTTAGGCGGGCTCTTATCACTACAGAAATGCCAAACATATGGGCGCTAAATGTTGTTTAGGCACACTGGGGTTCAGAAGGGAGGGGGGGGCACTTGGATTTGGGAGCACAGAATTTGCTGAATTTCTTTTCGGGAGCATGAGGCCATCTAGCTTTTCCAGAGCCTTAGTGCTGCCAGTAACGTGGAAGCCCCCTATATTTCCATTAACAGATGACAGATCTGAGTGGGGACTTGCTTTTTTTGTGGACTGGGTTGAAGCTTTTATTGTGAACATTTTACATAACGTTAGGGATCACATTTATCCCTCTGTCTACGCTGAGCACTTTGGTGTTTCTCTCTAAATCTCTGAGTGACGCGACAGATGAAACCCCCAAGGGATTGACTCACTATAATGAGGCAGCAGAATTTTACTCTGGCCTCTCTGGCCTCTGTTCAGCGGTGTCCTTTTCAGAAGTGTACAAAACTGTGGCCAACGTCACTTTTATGCAATCCTAAAAAGATGGACACTGCCGGATCACAGGTCCTATGGCGTACACAGTGCCTCCATCTGCCTCATTATAGGGAATTTTCCGCCGGGGTTTGAATCACATATTTCAGAGATTTACATGGAAACCCCGATGCAAGCGCTCAGCGCTCAGCGCAGAGCGCAGGATAAATGTGCGCCGAGCCTTACCGCGATCTTTGGGAGTCAGAATGAAAAATAATCAACGGCATGTGAAGAATTGGTTTTATTTCTTTTTTACGCCGTTCATTGTGTGGTATAAGTGATTAGGTGACTTTATTCTTTGGGTCAGTGCGATTACAGCGCTACCTCATTTATACAGTTTTTTTATGTTTTGGCGCTTTTACACAATAAAAACTATTTTATAGAAAAAAATATTTTTGCATCGCTTTATTCTGAGTGCTATAACTTTTTATTTTTCTTTTGATGGAGCCATATGGCAGCTTGTTTTTTGCGGGACAAGATGACGTTTTCAGTGGTACCATTTTTATTTACATCTGTCTTTTTGATCACGTTTTATTGCACTTTTTATTTGGCGGTATGATGATAAACCATTGTTTTTTCCTCTTTTTTTTATGGTGTTCACAGAAGGGGTTAACTAGTGGGACAGTTTTATAGAGCGGGTCGTTACGGACGCGGAGATACCAAATATGTATACTTTTATTGTTTTTTTTATTTACATAAATAAATGTGTTTATTTAAAAAATATATATTTTTTCCTTTATTTAGGATTTTTTAAATAATATTTTTACACATTCTAATATTTTTATTTTTTTACATTGCACTGCAGAGTATCAGATCAGCGATGTGACAGGCAGGGAAGGAGGCATGCCAGTGCCTGAGAGCAGGCGCTCACGAGCCACCTCCATGCAGGACCCAGAAGGACCCCGCGGCCATCTTGGTGCCGGGGTCTCCATGGAGACCATCAGGACATCGCAATCGCATCGCATGTCCTGATGGAAGCGCACAGGGAGCCCCCTCACTGAGCGATGCTTCTCTATGCCGCTGTCACTACTGACAGCGACATGAGCATCGATCATGGGTATTGCTGCGGGCTGTCAGCTGTCACATACAGCTGACTCCCTCACCAAATCGCCACGGCACTCAGCGTGACGTAGCACAGTCGGTGCGCCATACTAGTACTGCTGTTTGCTGGAACGCACCTCCTGTAGAGCAATACTAGTATGGCGCATGTCGGAAAGGGGTTAAACCAGATAGTTGTATCACACAGAATAGTTAATAAATAACATTCCCATATGTCTATAACATAATTTTTTTTGTTAGGAAGTTAGAAGGGTTACACATTTTATCAGTAATTTCTCATTTCTCCAACAAAATTTACAAAACCAATTTTTGTAGGGGCCACATCACATGACGTGACTTTGAGGGGCCTATATGATAGAAAATGCACAAAAGTAACACCTTTTTAAAAACTCCACCCCTCAACATGCTCAAAACCACATTTGAAAAGTTTATTAATCCTTCAAGTTCTTCACAGGAATTAAAGCAATGTGGAAAAAAAATAAATAAATTTTACTTTTTCCCACAAAAATGTTGCTTTAGCCCCAAATTTTGCATTTTCACAAGCGTAACAGGAGAAAATGGACTGTACAATTTGTTGTGCAATTTCATCTGAGTACAACGATATCCCATATGTGGTGGAAAACTACTATTTGGGCGCATGGCAGGGCTTGGAAGGGAAAGAGCGCCAACTGAATTCTGGAGCGCAATTTTGCCTGGAGGAGATTATTGAGGCTATGTCATATATGAAGAGCCCCTGACATGTCAAAACAGGAGAAACCCCCACAAGTGACCCCATTTTGGAAACTACACCTCTTGAGGAATTCATCTAGGTGTATTTTTAATCCTCAGGCGATTCACACAATTGTTTAACATTTGGCTGAATCAATGGAAAATTGCCATTTTTTACACTAAAATGTTGTTTGGCCCTAAGTTTTTAATTTTTAAAAGGTACAATAGGAAAAAATGAATGGTATAATTTGTTATACAATTTCTCCTGAGTACGCCAATACCCCATATTTGTTTGAAAGCTACTTTTAAGGCACAATGCAAAGCTTAGAAGGGAAGAAGTACCATATTGGCGTTCAAATTTTGCTCGAATGGTTTGAGGGTGTCATGTCACATTGCCAGAGGCCCTGAGATGCCAGAACTGTGAAACCCAAAAAAAGTGACCCCACTTTAAAAACTGCACCCCTCAATTAATTCATCTTGGAGTGCAGTGAGCATGTTGAAACCACATGTGCCTCACAGAATTTTATACCACTGAGGAAAGAATAATTGTATTTTTAGAACTAAAATGTTATTTTAGCCCCATTTTTTTTATTTTTATAAAGGTTAATAGGACAAAATGGACCTCACAGTATGTTCTGCAATTTTTGCTGCAAGGGCCAATGTACATGTAATCAGAAACTACTTTTCAGGCACAGGGGAAGGCTCAGAAAGGAAGGAGCACCATATTGTAGTGCAGATTTTACTGTTACGATTTGAGGGTGCCATGACCCACTGGAAGAGCCCCTGAGGTGCCAGAACAGCAGAAACCTCCATAAGTGACCCCATTTTACAAATTACACCTGTCAATGAGTTCATCTAAGCGTGCAGTGATCATATTCACACCACAGGTGCATCACAGAATTTTATACCATTAGGCAGTGAAGAAAAAAAAATTAAATTTTTATCACAAAAAAATAGTTTTAGCCCCAGATTTTACATTTTTGCAGGGGAAAATGGGTAAAAATGGCAACAAAATTTCTAATGAATGTGGAAGTCTCCTATATGTGACTGTACAATACTGCTTAGCCACATGGCAAGACTCAAGACGGAGATCTATTTGACTCTTGAAGCACAGATTTTGCTAGAATACTTGGCAGACTCCATATTCAGAGCCTCTAAGTGCAAGAAGAGCAGAATCCCCCGTCAAGTGACCCCATTTTGGAAATTACACCCCTCTGCAAATTGATCTACATATGTAGTGCCAATTTTGACTCCATGGGTGTTTTCCAGAAACAAGGAGCAATGAATGTTGCTGAGTGAAAATTGCAAATCTGCCATTGTAGTGCCCATACATAGCAGTGCCCAGTACTTGTAGTGCCCGTACAGTGTAGTGCCCAGTACAATGTAGCTCCCAGTACATTATGTCCAGCTTGTGCTTCTGGAGACATGCACCCATAAATGATGTGTGCTCTCATCACCAAACATGTGGTCTCTAAATGTGGTTTAGGCACACCAGGGCTCAGAATGGAGGGGGGGCATTTGGATTTGGGGGACAAAATTTGCTGGATTTATTTTCAGAGGCTAGGAGCCATAACGTTTTTCCAGAGCCTTTGTGCTACCAGTATACATGACCTTTTGATTAAATTTGTCCTGCGCTCTACGCTGAGCACTTACAACTGGGTTTCCAGCTAAATCTCTGAATGATGTAGTTCAGATGACACACTTGATGGGTCCATTCACTATAATGAGGCAACAGAGTTACCCTGTATTCCGTTTGTCCTCTGTTCAGTGGTGCCCTTCTTTTCAGAAGTGCACAAAACTGTTGCCCAAACGCACTTTTATGCACGCTTAAAAGGACTGACAATGCTTCACAGTGTCCTCAGTGCCTCCATCTGCCTCATTATAGGGAATTTTCCGTCTAAATCGCATATTACAGAGATTTACATAGAAACCCCAATGCAAATGCCCAGCGCAGAGCGCAGGATAAATGTGAGCCAAGCCTTACGGCTATATTTGTGAGGCAGAATAAACAAATCAATAGCTAGTCAAGAACTGTTTTAATTTTTTTATTCCATTCTTTGTGCGGTATCAGTGATTAGACAACTTTATTCTTCGGGTTGGTGCGATTACAGCAATACCAGATTTATATCGTTTTTTTTATGTTTGGCTGCTGTCATACACTAAAAGATGTTTTTTTTTGCAAAATCAAATTTTTGCATTGCCATATTTTGAGCGCTATACATTTTCTATATTTCTGCTGACAGTCATGTGAGGGCTTGTTTTTTGCAGAACAAGTTGCCGTTTTTATTGCTACCATTTTCGGTTACAACATTTTTTGATCATTTCTATTTTTCAGTTTTTAGGAGGCAAAATGAACAAAAAACAGCAATTCAGGAATTGTTTTTTGTTTTTATGCAATTTACTGTATGGTAAAAGTGATGAGACAGATTTATTATTCGAGTCAGTATAATCACAGCGATTGCACATTTACATTTTTTTATATTTCACCACTTTTACAGGATAAAAACGATTTTATGGAAAAAAAAATAATTGTTTTTGAATCATAATATTCTGAGAGCTATAACTTTTTTATTTTTCCACTGATAGAGCTGTATGATGGCTTATTTTTTGCGGGGCATGATGACGTTTTCAGCAATAACATTTTTATTTACATTTGACTTTTTTATCGCGTTTTATTCCACTTTTTGTTTGGCAATGTGATGGAAAGGCAAAGTTGCCACTTTTTTATCTTACTAAAGGGGTTAATTAGCTTGACAGTTTTATAGATCAAGTAGTTTTGGGCGCAGTATACTTTTATGTACTTTTGCAAATATGTGTACATTATATATATATGTATATATATATATATATATATATATGTATACAGAGTATAACAAAATTGTAGCAAGCATGTTATGTGTGAGAAGTCAAAATAGATTTATCACAGACAATATGTGTAGTACAATACATTCATATAAGGACCTATTTAGGACCAGCTGAAAATAGTATGTACCAATCAAGACAACAACAATAGCAGTCAAAAAGTCCCATCAATATATAACCTTTATTAAACAACATTAAGAACCATAAAATCCAGGTACAATGGTATAAATGGGGAAGAGGACGCGCGCTCATAATGGCCATACAAAGCGGGCTGAATTGGCCGACCACTCCAGCAACACCATGTTATCAAACCGCATTTTAGCAGGTATCCACAGCTATACTATTCACAATACACCAGGTGCAATATCATTTGATGGTCAATATATTAATAGTCACCCAAAATCAATACTTAGTACCTAGCTAATTGGTGCAGGAATGGAAGGCCAATAGCCCTACACCGACGCGCGTTTCGGGGCGATAAGCTCCTTCCTCAGGGGGCGTGTGGGGTAAGCATGGCGCGTGTATATACAGTATATACACCGCCAGCCAGAAGTGCTACATACTTACACGCCGCGTCACCCTTCATCATCACCCCGCACGGCACCCTCCTCATCCGCCCGCGCCGGAAACACGTGGGGCCCCACGTGACCGAGCGCTGGACGCAGGTACGGATTGGGGCTGAAATTCAGCTCCAGCATTTGAAATCACACAGGCCCATGTTGTCCCCATCCCCATGAACCAGATGGGCTATACCGGTATTACTAATGTGACACTGGATGGAGGAAAGGAAGATTTTATACAAGACCAATATTTCTAATGATACCCGTGGCCTGCTGGGGTGACAGTCAGCGACTTTGTGCTTCATCACCAGGGCCGGACTGGCCATCAGGCAGTTCTGGCAAATGCCAGTAGTGGGCCGCTGCGCGCTGACTCACCCCCCACCAGCGCCGTCGTATTCAACTATAGCGGCGTCTATGATGCCGGTACAGTTGAATGCAATGATGGTAGAGAGAGCGTCTGCTGACGCTCCCTCTCCCATCATTCCCCGCTCTGACTCTGACACTGCAGGTGCGCGCGCACTCACAGTGTCCCAGGCCGTGCAGAGGCAGCCGCCAAGACAGGAGCAGGGAGCAACGCGGGCATGAGGAGAGGTGAGGAGTGTGTTTTTTTGTTTTCTTTTTTACTGGACTGTGGGGCTATTCTCGGGGGGAGGAGAGATGCGGTGTTACAATGCCAGATTACTGCGGTGAAGTTTAGCCCTACAACCTCTGGACGTCACCATCCACTACAGACCCGGCAAACAAAACGGTAACGCTGATGGACTAAGTCGACAAACGGAACTTGTACCTGTCATGATCCAGTTCTGCGTTTATGTTCAGCTGTCTTGTCTCTGGACTGGTCATGTGGGAGTTAATTCCCTCTGCCTCACTTTGAAGCTGGCTGAGCTATTTAAGTCCTCTGCAGCCTGTGGCCCAGTGTCTGCTATAGTTCATGCTGCACGGCTTCAGCACCTGACCTGGTCACTTGTACTAGTGTTCCTTTTTGCCTCTGACTGCCTGTACCCGTTTATGACTTGTTCTGACCCTTGGCTTGTATCCTTACTCACGTTTTGTTACCACATTCCCGGTAGGCTTCGACTTCTTTTGTCCCCGACCATTCTTCTGACTTCCCCTGTGTACTGCGTTTACATCTATGTGTATGACCTTTGGCTTGTCTGACTTCTCTTACATTACCTGTGACACCTGTGTTGTTGTTCAGTATTGGTGTGCTGTGTGTACAACCTCTTTTCCTGAACCAGCTCCCCCTGGTGGAGGTTGCACTATACTACACTGCAGCAGCACATTACAGTACCAACCTCATAAACTTCGGCCATCCCCAAACCGATCCATTAAGGATCAGACTGTGTATGCCGATCGCGTCGCTGAAAAGGGGAGTCGTGTTACAGAACCCCCCAGCACCAAGAATATGTTATGCAGTATATGTATGTATAATAGGTTCCATGTGAAATGCATCAGTCCACAGGCTGCGCCTCTGGACAAGATATTCTCCTTCTGACCTCCCCCACCTTTGTAATTCTCACAGTAAATATCAGCAGGCTCCGGCCCCCTGCGGCTATTGTAATGTATGTCTGGCCTGCTGTTTTTCTATTGGCCTGCCCTCTGTATCTGTGTTATATATTCTGCGTGCTGTGACTAAAGTGTTGTTAGACTGGAAATACGTGGAGAAGCAGTGAGATTTTATATGCACCCATGTAACCAAGGAATTCCAGCCAGCGTCCTTCATTCAGAATCCAGCCAAGGCAGAGTGGACCTCCTGAAACACGAGGCGGTACCTAAAGAGGTACTACAGCGCAGTAGACCCTGTTACATGCGGGCTGTGCTGTATACTACTATGTGGGCTGTGCTATATACTACTGTGTGGGCTGTGCTATATATTACTTTGTGGGCTGGGTTGTGCTATATACTATTATGTGGGCTGTGCTATATACTACTGTGTGGGCTGTGCTATATACTACTATGTGGGCTGGGCTGTGCTATATACTACTATGTGGGCTGTGCTGTATACTACTATGTGGGCTGTGCTATATAATACTATGTGGGCTGGGTTGTGCTATATACTACTATGTGGGCTGTGCTATATACTACTGTGTGGGCTGTGCTATATACTACTATGTGGGCTGTGCTATATACTACTGTGTGGGCTGTGCTATATACTACTATGTGGGCTGGGCTGTGCTATATACTACTATGTGGGCTGTGCTGTATACTATGTGGGCTGTGCTATATAATACTGTGTGGGCTGTGCTACATACTACTATGTGGGCTGGGTTGTGCTTTATACTACTATGTGGGCTGTGCTATATACTACTGTGTGGGCTGTGCTATATACTACTATGTGGGTTGGGCTGTGCTATATACTATTATGTGGGCTGTGCTGTATACTACTATGTGGGCTGTGCTATATACTGCTGTGTGGGCTGTGCTATATACTATGTGGGCTGTCTGGGTTTTTGCAAGTAGTGGGCCGCTGCGTGCCGACTCACCCCCCCCCACCAGCGCCGCCGCATTCAACTATACCGGCATCTATGACACCGGTACAGTTGAATGCAATGATGGAAGAGAGAGCGTCTGCTGATGCTCCCTCTCCCATCATTCCCCGCTCTGCCTCTGACACTGCAGGTGCGCACGCACTCACTGCATCCCAGGCAGTGCAGCGGCAGTCACCGAGACAGGAGCAGGGAGCAAAGTGGGCACGAGGAGAGGTGAGGAGTGTGTTTGTTTTTTTTTACTGGACTGTGGGGCCATTCTCAGGGGGGAGGAGAGATGCAGGCTGTGCTGTATACTAGTATGTGGGCTGTGCTATATACTACTATGTGGGCTGTGCTATATACTACTGTGTGGGCTGTGCTATATATTACTTTGTGGGCTGGGTTGTGCTATGTACTATTATGTGGGCTGTGGTATATACTACTGTGTGGTCTGTGCTATATACTACTATGTGGGCTGGGCTGTGCTATATACTACTATGTGGGCTGTGCTGTATACTACTATGTGGGCTGTGCTATATACTACTATGTGGGCTGGGTTGTGCTATATACTACTATGTGGGCTGTGCTATATACTACTGTGTGGGCTGTGCTGTGCTATATACTACTATGTGGGCTGTGCTATATACTACTGTGTGGGCTGTGCTATATACTACTATGTGGGCTGGGCTGTGCTATATACTACTATGGGGGCTGTGCTGTATACTACTATGTGGGCTGTGCTATATAATACTGTGTGGGCTGTGCTATATACTACTATGTGGGCTGGGTTGTGCTTTATACTACTATGTGGGCTGTGCTATATACTACTGTGTGGGCTGTGCTATATACTACTATGTGGGCTGGGCTGTGCTATAAACTACTATGTGGGCTGTGCTGTATACTGCTGTGTGGGCTGTGCTGTATACTACTGTGTGGGCTGTGCTGTATACTACTGTGTGGGCTGTGCTATATACTACTTTGTGGGCTGTGATATATACTATTCTGTGGGCTGTGCTGTATACTACTATGTGGGCTGTGCTGTATACTACTGTGTGGGCTGTGCTGTATACTACTGTGTGGGCTGTGCTGTATACTACTACGTGGGCTGTGTTATCTGCTATGCGGGTTGTGCTATATGCTATGCGGGCTTTGCTATATACCGTACTATGCGGGTTGTGCTATATACTATGCAGGTTGTGCCATATACTATGCGGGTTGTGCTATATACTATGTGGGTTGTGCTATATACTATGCGGTTTGTGCTATATACTATGCGGGTTGTGCTATATACTATGCAGGTTTTGCTATATACTATGGGGGTATATTATATTCTATGGGGGAGGCCGTGTTATATACTATGTGGCAGTGTTATATACTATTGTGGGGGTATATTTTATTCTATGGGGGAGGCTGTGTTATATACTATGGGGGGTATATTATATTCTGTGTTGGGGAAGCTGTGTTATATACTATGGGGGTCTGCATTATATTCTATGGGGGCTACATTATATATTATGGGGAGGTGGGCTGTATTATACTCTATGGGGGCTGTATTAGATTTTATGAGGGATGATTGCATCATACTCTTTGATGGGGCTGCATTATATTCTGTGGGAGGTGGGATGTATTATATTCTATTCGGGGCTGTATTCTATTCTATTCGGGGCTACATTATATTCTATGGGGGGCTGTATTATATTTATATTCTTTGAGCTTCAATATTAATGAATATACCAATAATAGCAAACACTAAAAATAGACATAAAAAAAGAAAATTAGTAAAATACAAAGGATAAAACCAAAATATATAAGCCAAGAACCGCAAATTCACACACACCAAGAGTGTGCAAAGCAGTCATCAAAGCAAAAGGTGGCTACTTTGAAGAACCTAGAATATAAGACATATTTTCAGTTGTTTCACACTTTTTTGTTAAGTATATAATTCCACATGTGTTAATTCATAGTTTTGATGCCTTCAGTGTGAATTTACAATTTTCATAGTCATGAAAATACAGAAAAATCTTTAAATGAGAAGGTGTGTCCAAACTTTTGACCTGTACTGTGTATACAGTGGGTATGGAAAGTATTCAGACCTCTTTAATTTTTTTCACTCTTTGTTTCATTGCAGCCATTTGGTAAATTGAAAAAAGTTCATTTTTTTTCTCATTATTGTACACTCTGCACCCCATCTTGACTGAAAAAAACCCCAGAAATGTAGAAATGTTTGCAAATTTATTAAAAAAGAAAAACTGAAATATCACATGGTCATAAGTATTCAGACCCTTTGCTCAGTATTGAGTAGAAGCACCTTTTGAGCTAGTACAGCCATGAGTCTTCTTGGGAATGATGCAACAAGTTTTTCACAGTTGTATTTGGGGATCCTCTGCCATTCTTCCTTGCAGATCCTCTCCAGTTCTGTCAGGTTGGATGGTAAACGTTGGTGGACAGCCATTTTCAGGTCTCTCCAGAGATGCTCAATTGGGTTTAGGTCAGGGCTCTGGCTGGGCCAGTCAAGTATGGTCACAGAGTTGTTCTGAAGCCATTCCTTTGTTATTTTAGCTGTGTGCTTAGGGTCATTGTCTTGTTGGAAGGTAAACCTTCAGACAAGTCTGAGGTCCAGAGCACTCTGGAAGAGGTTTTCATCCAGGATATCTCTGTACTTGGCGGGATTCATGTTTCCTTCAATGGCAACCAGTTATGCTGTCCCTGCAGCTGAAAAACACCCCCATAGCATGATGCTGCCACCACCATGTTTCACTGTTGGGATTGTATTGGGCAGGTGATGAGCAGTGCCTGATTTTCTTCACACATACCTCTTAGAATTATCACCAAAAAGGTCTATCTTCGTCTCATCAGACCAGAGAATCTTATTTCTCATAGTCTGGGAGTCCTTCATGTGTTTTTTAGCAAACTCTATGCGGGCTTTCATATGTCTTGCACTGAGGAGAGGCTTCCGTCGGGCCACTCTGCCATAAAGGCCCGACTGGTGGAGGGCTGCAGTGATAGTTGACTTTGTGGAACTTTCTCCCATCTCCCTACTGCATCTCTGGAGCTCAGCCACAGTGATCTTGGGGTTCTTCTTTACCTCTCTCACCAAGGCTCTTCTCTAGAATAAAACATCGGATTTCAGATATGAAGGTATAATTTTATTTTGCTTCCTATGACCCCAATGCCCATATAGACGACTTAGGAGGGTTGATCCTACTGACAGATTCTCTTTAAAAGGAATCTATTAGAACGATTTCACCCCCAAAACTACTTGTATGTGCTTGTAAATCTTTCAAAGACAAGCCCAGAAATACATTTACATGG
The DNA here is from genome assembly GCF_051348905.1 of Ranitomeya variabilis. Lineage (NCBI taxonomy): Eukaryota > Metazoa > Chordata > Amphibia > Anura > Dendrobatidae > Ranitomeya > Ranitomeya variabilis. The sequence goes on along the minus strand of NC_135232.1, from coordinate 1,065,450,592 downwards.
CCAGTCTGTTAGGGTACCGTCACACAGTGGCATTTTCATCGCTACGACGGCACGATTCGTGACGTTCTAGCGATATCGTTACGATCTCGCAGTGTCTGACACGCAGCAGCGATCAGGGACCCTGCTGAGAATCGTACGTCGTAGCAGATCGTTTGGAACTTTCTTTCGTCGCTGGATCTCCCGCTGTCATCGCTGGATCGTTGTGTGTGACAGCGATCCAGCGATGCATTCGCTTGTAACCAGGGTAAACATCGGGTTACTAAGCGCAGGGCCGCGCTTAGTAACCCGATGTTTACCGTGGTTACCAGCGTAAAAGTAAAAAAAAACAAACCGTACATACTCACCATCTGATGTCCGTCAGGTCCCTCGCCGTCTGCTTCCTGCTCTGACTGACTGCCGGCCGGAAAGTGAGAGCAGATCACAGCAGTGACGTCACCGCTGCGCTCTGCTCTCACTGTACGGCGGCACTCAGTCAGAGCGGGAAGCGGACTGCAAGGGACCTGACGGACATCAGATGGTGAGTATGTACGGTTTGTTTTTTTTACTTTTACGCTGGTAACCACGGTAAACATCGGGTTACTAAGCGCGGCCCTGCGCTTAGTAACCCGATGTTTACCCTGGTTACCTGCGAACCTCGGCATCGTTGGTCGCTGGAGAGCGGTCTGTGTGACAGCTCCCCAGCGACCACACAACGACTTACCAACGATCACGGCCAGGTCGTATAGCTGGTCGTGATCGTTGGTAAATCGTTATGTGAAACGGTACCCTTACTCCATTACTGAGAAATCAGCATTTGAATTGATATGCAAATGAAGCTGAAGTCCTTCTTCCATGTGGAAGCTCTTAAGGCCCCGTCACACTAAAGGTACCTTCACACGAAACGACTTTGTAACGATATCGCTAGCGATCCGTGACGTTGCAGCGTCCTCGCTAGCGATATCGTTTAGTTTGACACGCAGCAGCGATCAGGATCCTGCTGTGATGTCGCTGGTCGCTGAATAACGTCCAGAACTTTATTTGGTCGTCCGATCGCCGTGTATCGTTGTGTTTGAAAGCAAAAGCAACGATACCAGCGATGTTTTACACTGGTAACCAGGGTAAACATCGGGTTACCAAGCGCAGGGCCGCGCTTAGTAACCCGATGTTTACCCTGGTTACCAGCGTAAAAGTAAAAAAAACAAACAGTACATGCTCACCTGCGCGTCCCCCAGCGTCTGCTTCCTGACACTTACTGAGCGCCGGCCCTAAAGTGAAAGTGAAAGCACAGCGGTGACGTCACCGCTGTGCTGTTAGGGCCGGAGCTCAGTCAGTGTCAGGAAGCAGACGCTGGGGGACGCGAATGTAAGTATGTACTGTTTTTTTTTTTTTACTTTTACACTGGTAACCAGAGTAAACATCGGGTTACTAAGCGCGGCCCTGCGCTTAGTAACCCGATGTTTACCCTGGTTACCCGGGGACCTCGGCATCGTTGGTCGCTGGAGAGCGGTCTGTGTGACAGCTCCCCAGCGGTCAAACAGCGACGCTGCAGCGATCGGCATCGTTGTCGCTATCGCTGCAGCGTCGCTTCGTGTGAAGGTACCTATAGCGATTTACCAACGATCACGACCAGCGATACGACCTGGCCGTGATCGTTGGTAAGTCGCTGTGTGGTCGCTGGGGAGCTGACACACAGACAGCTCTCTCCAGCGACCAACGATCAGGGGAACGACTTCGGCATCGTTGAAACTGTCTTCAACGATGCCGAAGTCCCCCTGCAGCACCCGGGTAACCAGGGTAAACATCGGGTTACTAAGCGCAGGGCCGCGCTTAGTAACCCGATGTTTACCCTGGTTACCAAAAAAAAACAAACAGTACATACTCACCATCTGATGTCCGTCAGGTCCCTTGCCGTCTGCTTCCTGCTCTGACTGAGTGCCGCCGTACAGTGAGAGCAGAGCGCAGCGGTGACGTCACTGATCTGCTCTCACTGTACGGCTGCACTCAGTCAGAGCAGGAAGCAGACGCCAAGGGACCTGACGGACATCAGATGGTGAGTATGTACTGTTTTTTTTTTTTTACATTTACGCTGGTAACCAGGGTAAACATCGGGTTACTAAGCGCGGCCCTGCGCTTAGTAACCCGATGTTTACCCTGGATACCAGTGAAGACATCGCTGGATCGGTGTCACACACACCGATTCAGCGATGTCAGCGGGACCTCAACGACCAAAAAAAGGTCCAGGCCATTCCGACACGACCAGCGATCTCGCAGCAGGGGCCGGGTCGCTGGTACGTGTCACATTGGGCGGGCGCTAGCGATGTGCCGTCATTTGAGTGGGGATCTGCGCTAGCGGGATCGGCTAACGCGATCCCTTTTGGGACATTGCGTTAGCGCAGTCCGTAGCGCTATGCGCTAAACGGACTGCCTTAACGCAATGTGACCCTAGCCTAATAGAGGAATAGAGTTGGAGTGACACAAAGCTTGGGAAGTGCTTCCATGTGCCGAAAGCACTTCAGCCTTATTTTCATATTGATTTAAATGATGACTTATCAGTAATGAAGGAATGGAGGGATGAAATCCTGCTGACAGATTACCTCGTGGAAAAACGTTACAATCCTGTCTACATTTTTCAGAATGATTTATACTGTTTAATCCAATTCAATTGGTATTTTGGGCACAATAAATAGTATTATGAATGACATCAGTTTTATTGGAAGAATCCCTGCAGCTGCTTCTATGGTCTTTGTAATCGCTTTGTGTATTCAGTATCTGTTTACATTGCACAGAGAAATGTACCTTTTTTGCAATGCAAAGTCATGGACATTCCAAAACTGTAATGACTGGTGGCATCAGTCCTAGAAAAACTTGCAAACACAAGTCCCCGTTTTGTTTATAAAGAATCTATTTTACATAGCTGTCACCTACAGACTCATGTAGACTTCATATCTGTTTGCTCAAGAGGAGGGGGGGGGGCAAATTACTTGCGATGTCATCGCAGGTCCTTCACCACACCATCTATAGGAACGGAAGCGGCAGCATGCACCGCTGAGAGGCGGGAAGACTCCGGGGGCCATCGAAGGTAAGTATATGATGTATTTTTTATTTTAATTCTTTTTTTTTATTATATGGTGCCCAGTCCGTGGAGGAGAGTCTCCTCTCCTCCACCCTGGGTACCAACCGCACATAATCTGCTTACTTCCCGCATGGTGGGCATAGCCACATGTGGAAAGTAAGCAGATCAATGCATTCCTAGGTGTGCGGAATCCCCACAATTCCGCAAATTTAATGAACATGTTGCTTTTTTTTCCGCAATGCGATTTTTTTGCGGAAAAAAATGCAACATTTGCACAAGAAATGCGTAATACACTTAAAATAATGGGAGGCATATGTAAGCATTTTTTTTGCGTTTTTTTTTGCGTTTTTATCACGTTTTTATAGCGAAAAAACACGAAAGATACTGAACGTGTGCACATGGCCTAAGGTTACCAGCTTGACTGTATAATTTTTTTGGACAGTTTCCGAAAAAAAAAAACACAGACAAACAATATTTTTCACAGAGTAATTGGAAAACCATAAAAAATCATTGTGATTATAAGTGATACATGTTTAGAGCCCATGAATCAGATATGAAGACATCAGCTCCTTTCAATGTAAACCGTAAAATGATGACAATTATAATAAAAAAAAAAATTCAGCATACCGTACGTTTCTTTAGCTTCAAAAAATTCACAGATGCCTTTAATGTTTTTTTTTTACGGACAGGCCAAAATAGTGCCCATTTTTTTTTTTCAGAATGTCCTAGAATTTCTGGATGGTCGGCAACCCTGTTCCACACTGTGATCTCAGTCTTTATATGTATAATGGTTTACATGGGAACCAGTCTTCTACGGAACTAGTATGTACGTAGGCTATAGAGATGGTCAATAAAAGCAAGCTGTTACTGGATACCTCCATCATTTCGCTAAAATACCATCTGCTCCTGCGCACCTATTAGATTTAACATGGATTTCGCCATTGAAATCTGCATCAAATTAGCCAACAATCTGCATCTCATGTATGTGAATTGGGTTTCTATAAGCTAGTTCACATGTAACTTAAATTCATTTTGGTATTTTGAAAGAAGCTTCCAATTTCGGCTCAGAGGAATCAGTGTTGCAATCACTACAGTTTTGTGTAGTCGTGGAGAAGTACGTAAGAGCGAAGACAATCTTCAAGAATAAAGCCTGTTAATTAAATAAATTCCCTTTCTAAGACATTATCACCTATCTAAAGGATCGGGTAGATCTTGTTGATCCACCTGTTGAGACCCTCATGATCCCAGGAATGGGTATGAATGAAGCAGTGGCTGAACATGTCCACCACCTCTCCATTCATTCTGTATCGGAATGCTGGAGATAGCCGAATACAGCGCTCAGCTTTTTCCAGTAGACCAACAGAAAATAAATGGACCAGTGGTGTATGCAGCGCCCCCACTGCCGCAGGGCCGAGGGGTACCCAGTACCGGGCCTCTGAGTCTCTGCTCTGGGATTGTCACGGTGGCTAGACCCGGTCCGTGACCCTGCTGAGGGGCGCCCAATGAAAGGTGTGGATGGGGATGATGTTATGGTGCGGTGCAGGTGGCAGTAAATAACAAGGACACCAGGTTGCAGTCTCTTTACCTCTTTACTGAAGGCTTCAGGGTCCTCAATCCGGAATACGGTTAACTGGGCTGCACAAGCCTGGTCGGTCCGATGGCACATCCAGAGTTCCCTTTGCAGGTGGAAATCTGTGCCTACCTGCTAGCGCTTGTGTGTTGTAGTCCTTCCCTGCTGAGCACCACGGGATAGTCCTCACAACTGTTGTGTCTGTTTCTCGTGTTCCCTCACAACTCGATCTGATGTTCTTCCACGTCCCCCAGATCTTATGGTTAGGACGCACCCGTATGACGGGGAGGCTCGGAGCTCTTCCGGGACTCTAGCGTCGCCCCACTCCTGTTGTTACCCCCCTGTGTCTTCCTAGGTCAATTGGGTGAGACAGCCGCCTCTAACTGACTGTCCTGCCGTAGGTTTGAAGTTTGGCTTGGAGCTCTATACTTCCTCGGCGTTCCGGCCACCGGTTATGCGCCTCAATAGGATGTTGCCTCGTCTTACAGCACGACTCCTACTGGTATTCTCCTTGTTGCGTTGATCTCGTTTCTCACTCAGCACAATAAACCTCGCTTCTTGTCCTTTCTTGGGGTACCGCCGCTATATCGTGCAGACGCGGTCCCGTAACGTTCTCTCTGGTTGCTAGGCCTCTGTCAGGATCCCACCCCTGACAGGGACCCCTCTGAATCTTCCCCTACAACACCCTCTGCCACAAGGTGTTGCCTGGTTCCAACCCAGTCAGCTTTCTCATCTAACTTCCTGCCTAACCCCCAGTTTTACCAGATTGAGAGGAGTGGCCTAATAAATAGAACCCTTAGCTCCCCCTGGAGGCCAGACTGTGAAATGTATTGGTGTCTGTGATACCTGGTCAGATGAACTCCTTCAGTGCCATCAGACATACCATAGCCCCCCTTAGTGGCAGAGCAACAGTACTGCAATGACCAGGACTCTGGGGCGCTGCATGTACACGTTCAGCTACCGAAGCTCATCAGCAACTTATTACTTATGTTATGTATTTTAATGGCATTTTTTTTGAAGAGCAGGGTCAAAAAGGCTGCAGTCAGCTAACGTGCCACCATAATAGAAGAAAAAAAAATAGGTAAATAAAATCAGAAATGATATAACATAAAAAAATGCATAAAAAAAGCCAGTTAAAAAATGCACACTTCTATGAGCGCAGATACATTACTTTTAGACTTTCTGTATGACTCAAGTGCATTTTACATGGACAGGAACCCTAGAAGGTGGATACGAAAACCAGAACTAATTTTACAAAAAATAATGCAAAAGTTGTGTCAGTATAGAGGTTGCCAAAAACAACAACAAAATCTTCGAGACCTTAAGGGTAAAATTCTAATCCAGAAGACCCCAATTTTGGCCTCTGTTGGATATTTTTGTAAAACCAACAGACCACCATTTGAAATCATCTCACCAGTTCAAACCCCGCAGTTCCTGTGCCCATACCTCCCAACTTTTGAAGCCGGGAAAGAGGGACACAGCAAATTTTAGGCCACGCCCCTGACCACACCCATTCATAATTAGTCACACCCATATCCACGTCCCAACCACACCCATTTAGCACTGCTGATCACACTGTTTCATATACAATAATTATAAACAAAAAAATATGGCCACACAGTGCTCCATACTGTATAATGACCACACATGACGCTCCATACTGTATAATGAACACACATGACGCTCCATACTGTATAATGACCGCATGCATACTGTATAATGGCCGCACATGATGCTCCATACTGTATAATGACCGCACATGATGCTCCATACTGTATAATGGCCCCACATGATTCTCCATACTGTATAATGACCACACATGATGCTCCATACTGTCTAATGGCCACACATGATGCTCCATACTGTATAATGACCACACATGACGCTCCATACTGTATAATGAACACACATGACGCTCCATACTGTATAATGACCGCATGCATACTGTATAATGGCCACACATGATGCTCCATACTGTATAATGACCGCACATGATGCTCCATACTGTATAATGGCCCCACATGATTCTCCATACTGTATAATGACCACACATGATTCTCCATACTGTCTAATGGCCACACATGATGCTCCATACTGTATAATGACCACACATGATGCTCCATACTGTATAATGACTGCACATGATGCTCCATACTGTATAATGACCGCACATGATGCTTTATACTGTATAATGGCCACACATGATGCTCCATACTGTATAATGGCCACACATAATGCTCCATACTGTATAATGACTGCACATGATGCTCCATACTGTCTAATGACCCCACATGATGCTCCATACTGTCTAATGACTGCACATGATGCTCCATACTGTATAATGACTGCACATGATGCTCCATACTGTATAATGGCCACAGTTCTCCATACTGTATAATGACATACAGGCACGCAGCTCACACACACGCTCACACACACGCACACAGCTCACACACACGGCTCACACACGCAGCACACACACAGCTCACACACGCACGCAGCTCACACACATGCAGCATCACACACACACACGCAGTATCACATACACACGCAGTATCACACATACACACGCAGCATCACAAATGCAGCTCACAAACACATGCAGCTTTGACACAAATGCATCACACACGCAGCCATCACACACACGCAGCCATCACACACACGCAGCCATCACACACACACGCAGCCATCACACACACACGCAGCCATCACACACACACGCAGCCATCACACACACATGCAGCCATCACACACACCCATCACACACACGCAGCCATCACATACACACCAGATACCTCATACACACGACACACACATGCAGCATCACACACACACACACATGCAGCATCAGACACACACACATGCAGCATCAGACACACACATGCAGCATCAGACACACACACACATGCAGCATCAGACACACACACACATGCATCAGACACACACACACGCAGCATCAGACACACACACATGCAGCATCAGACACACACACACATGCAGCATCAGACACACACACACACATGCAGCATCAGACACACACACATGCATCAGACACACACACACACACACACACGCATCAGACACACACACACATGCAGCATCAGACACACACACACATGCAGCATCCGACACACACACACATGCAGCATCAGACATACACACACATGCAGCATCAGACACACACACATGCAGCATCAGACACACACACATGCAGCATCAGACACACACACATGCAGCATCAGACACACACACACAAATGCAGCATCAGATACACACACACATGCAGCATCAGACACACACACATGCAGCATTTCACACACACACATGCAGCATCTCACACACACACACACACATGCAGCATCTCACACACACACATGCAGCATCACACACACACACACATGCAGCATCACACACACACACATGCAGCATCTCACACACACACACACACATGCAGCATCTCACACACACACACATGCAGCATCTCACACACACACACATGCAGCATCACACACACACACATGCAGCATCTCACACACACACACATGCAGCATCACACACACACACACACACACACACACTCTCCTCTGTGGTGCAGGGGCAGCTGATGTCCATGTGCAGCTCTTCAGTTTCTCCGGCTGCTCACATCTCTGCACTGTCCCGGCACCTCCCCGTCTCTCCTCTGCCGGGATAGCAGATAAGAGCAGGAGAAGCCGGAGCTCCGTGCACACACAGGAGGTAGTGAGTCGCTGACCTCTCATCTTGATCGCTGCTGCTGGCTCTCAGCCTCTCTCCCTCAGCGTGGCAGGCAGCGCAGCGCCGCACAGGGGGCGGGGGCGGTGGGGAGGTGACCCAGCTTTTATAAAAAAAAACAAAACAAAAAAACAGCCACAAACCTAAGTTACTCAGGTGCCGCCCCCTGCATTGTCCCCACTCAAGGCACGTAGTGCGGGACAACTAATGTCCCTCCCGGGATCCCGGGGCTGACTGTCAAAATCAGGACAGTCCCGCGGGATCCGGGATGGTTGGGAGGTATGCCTGTGCCACAGCTCCAGTGCCGCAGCTCCAGTGATCACAGCTCCAGTGTCGCAGCTCCAGTGATCACAGCTCCAGTGCCGCAGCTCCAGTGATCACAGCTAGTCTTTGTTTACTGTTCTTACAGTGCTGACCTGCTGTAACATGATTTTATACAAGACCAATATTTCTAATGATACCCGTGGCCTGCTGGGGTGACAGTCAGCGACTTTGTGCTTCATCACCAGGGCCGGACTGGCCATCAGGCAGTTCTGGCAAATGCCAGTAGTGGGCCGCTGCGCGCTGACTCACCCCCCACCAGCGCCGTCGTATTCAACTATAGCGGCGTCTATGATGCCGGTACAGTTGAATGCAATGATGGTAGAGAGAGCGTCTGCTGACGCTCCCTCTCCCATCATTCCCCGCTCTGACTCTGACACTGCAGGTGCGCGCGCACTCACAGTGTCCCAGGCCGTGCAGAGGCAGCCGCCAAGACAGGAGCAGGGAGCAACGCGGGCATGAGGAGAGGTGAGGAGTGTGTTTTTTTGTTTTCTTTTTTACTGGACTGTGGGGCTATTCTCGGGGGGAGGAGAGATGCGGTGTTACAATGCCAGATTACTGCGGTGAAGTTTAGCCCTACAACCTCTGGACGTCACCATCCACTACAGACCCGGCAAACAAAACGGTAACGCTGATGGACTAAGTCGACAAACGGAACTTGTACCTGTCATGATCCAGTTCTGCGTTTATGTTCAGCTGTCTTGTCTCTGGACTGGTCATGTGGGAGTTAATTCCCTCTGCCTCACTTTGAAGCTGGCTGAGCTATTTAAGTCCTCTGCAGCCTGTGGCCCAGTGTCTGCTATAGTTCATGCTGCACGGCTTCAGCACCTGACCTGGTCACTTGTACTAGTGTTCCTTTTTGCCTCTGACTGCCTGTACCCGTTTATGACTTGTTCTGACCCTTGGCTTGTATCCTTACTCACGTTTTGTTACCACATTCCCGGTAGGCTTCGACTTCTTTTGTCCCCGACCATTCTTCTGACTTCCCCTGTGTACTGCGTTTACATCTATGTGTATGACCTTTGGCTTGTCTGACTTCTCTTACATTACCTGTGACACCTGTGTTGTTGTTCAGTATTGGTGTGCTGTGTGTACAACCTCTTTTCCTGAACCAGCTCCCCCTGGTGGAGGTTGCACTATACTACACTGCAGCAGCACATTACAGTACCAACCTCATAAACTTCGGCCATCCCCAAACCGATCCATTAAGGATCAGACTGTGTATGCCGATCGCGTCGCTGAAAAGGGGAGTCGTGTTACAGAACCCCCCAGCACCAAGAATATGTTATGCAGTATATGTATGTATAATAGGTTCCATGTGAAATGCATCAGTCCACAGGCTGCGCCTCTGGACAAGATATTCTCCTTCTGACCTCCCCCACCTTTGTAATTCTCACAGTAAATATCAGCAGGCTCCGGCCCCCTGCGGCTATTGTAATGTATGTCTGGCCTGCTGTTTTTCTATTGGCCTGCCCTCTGTATCTGTGTTATATATTCTGCGTGCTGTGACTAAAGTGTTGTTAGACTGGAAATACGTGGAGAAGCAGTGAGATTTTATATGCACCCATGTAACCAAGGAATTCCAGCCAGCGTCCTTCATTCAGAATCCAGCCAAGGCAGAGTGGACCTCCTGAAACACGAGGCGGTACCTAAAGAGGTACTACAGCGCAGTAGACCCTGTTACATGCGGGCTGTGCTGTATACTACTATGTGGGCTGTGCTATATACTACTGTGTGGGCTGTGCTATATATTACTTTGTGGGCTGGGTTGTGCTATATACTATTATGTGGGCTGTGCTATATACTACTGTGTGGGCTGTGCTATATACTACTATGTGGGCTGGGCTGTGCTATATACTACTATGTGGGCTGTGCTGTATACTACTATGTGGGCTGTGCTATATAATACTATGTGGGCTGGGTTGTGCTATATACTACTATGTGGGCTGTGCTATATACTACTGTGTGGGCTGTGCTATATACTACTATGTGGGCTGTGCTATATACTACTGTGTGGGCTGTGCTATATACTACTATGTGGGCTGGGCTGTGCTATATACTACTATGTGGGCTGTGCTGTATACTATGTGGGCTGTGCTATATAATACTGTGTGGGCTGTGCTACATACTACTATGTGGGCTGGGTTGTGCTTTATACTACTATGTGGGCTGTGCTATATACTACTGTGTGGGCTGTGCTATATACTACTATGTGGGTTGGGCTGTGCTATATACTATTATGTGGGCTGTGCTGTATACTACTATGTGGGCTGTGCTATATACTGCTGTGTGGGCTGTGCTATATACTATGTGGGCTGTCTGGGTTTTTGCAAGTAGTGGGCCGCTGCGTGCCGACTCACCCCCCCCCACCAGCGCCGCCGCATTCAACTATACCGGCATCTATGACACCGGTACAGTTGAATGCAATGATGGAAGAGAGAGCGTCTGCTGATGCTCCCTCTCCCATCATTCCCCGCTCTGCCTCTGACACTGCAGGTGCGCACGCACTCACTGCATCCCAGGCAGTGCAGCGGCAGTCACCGAGACAGGAGCAGGGAGCAAAGTGGGCACGAGGAGAGGTGAGGAGTGTGTTTGTTTTTTTTTACTGGACTGTGGGGCCATTCTCAGGGGGGAGGAGAGATGCAGGCTGTGCTGTATACTAGTATGTGGGCTGTGCTATATACTACTATGTGGGCTGTGCTATATACTACTGTGTGGGCTGTGCTATATATTACTTTGTGGGCTGGGTTGTGCTATGTACTATTATGTGGGCTGTGGTATATACTACTGTGTGGTCTGTGCTATATACTACTATGTGGGCTGGGCTGTGCTATATACTACTATGTGGGCTGTGCTGTATACTACTATGTGGGCTGTGCTATATACTACTATGTGGGCTGGGTTGTGCTATATACTACTATGTGGGCTGTGCTATATACTACTGTGTGGGCTGTGCTGTGCTATATACTACTATGTGGGCTGTGCTATATACTACTGTGTGGGCTGTGCTATATACTACTATGTGGGCTGGGCTGTGCTATATACTACTATGGGGGCTGTGCTGTATACTACTATGTGGGCTGTGCTATATAATACTGTGTGGGCTGTGCTATATACTACTATGTGGGCTGGGTTGTGCTTTATACTACTATGTGGGCTGTGCTATATACTACTGTGTGGGCTGTGCTATATACTACTATGTGGGCTGGGCTGTGCTATAAACTACTATGTGGGCTGTGCTGTATACTGCTGTGTGGGCTGTGCTGTATACTACTGTGTGGGCTGTGCTGTATACTACTGTGTGGGCTGTGCTATATACTACTTTGTGGGCTGTGATATATACTATTCTGTGGGCTGTGCTGTATACTACTATGTGGGCTGTGCTGTATACTACTGTGTGGGCTGTGCTGTATACTACTGTGTGGGCTGTGCTGTATACTACTACGTGGGCTGTGTTATCTGCTATGCGGGTTGTGCTATATGCTATGCGGGCTTTGCTATATACCGTACTATGCGGGTTGTGCTATATACTATGCAGGTTGTGCCATATACTATGCGGGTTGTGCTATATACTATGTGGGTTGTGCTATATACTATGCGGTTTGTGCTATATACTATGCGGGTTGTGCTATATACTATGCAGGTTTTGCTATATACTATGGGGGTATATTATATTCTATGGGGGAGGCCGTGTTATATACTATGTGGCAGTGTTATATACTATTGTGGGGGTATATTTTATTCTATGGGGGAGGCTGTGTTATATACTATGGGGGGTATATTATATTCTGTGTTGGGGAAGCTGTGTTATATACTATGGGGGTCTGCATTATATTCTATGGGGGCTACATTATATATTATGGGGAGGTGGGCTGTATTATACTCTATGGGGGCTGTATTAGATTTTATGAGGGATGATTGCATCATACTCTTTGATGGGGCTGCATTATATTCTGTGGGAGGTGGGATGTATTATATTCTATTCGGGGCTGTATTCTATTCTATTCGGGGCTACATTATATTCTATGGGGGGCTGTATTATATTTATATTCTTTGAGCTTCAATATTAATGAATATACCAATAATAGCAAACACTAAAAATAGACATAAAAAAAGAAAATTAGTAAAATACAAAGGATAAAACCAAAATATATAAGCCAAGAACCGCAAATTCACACACACCAAGAGTGTGCAAAGCAGTCATCAAAGCAAAAGGTGGCTACTTTGAAGAACCTAGAATATAAGACATATTTTCAGTTGTTTCACACTTTTTTGTTAAGTATATAATTCCACATGTGTTAATTCATAGTTTTGATGCCTTCAGTGTGAATTTACAATTTTCATAGTCATGAAAATACAGAAAAATCTTTAAATGAGAAGGTGTGTCCAAACTTTTGACCTGTACTGTGTATACAGTGGGTATGGAAAGTATTCAGACCTCTTTAATTTTTTTCACTCTTTGTTTCATTGCAGCCATTTGGTAAATTGAAAAAAGTTCATTTTTTTTCTCATTATTGTACACTCTGCACCCCATCTTGACTGAAAAAAACCCCAGAAATGTAGAAATGTTTGCAAATTTATTAAAAAAGAAAAACTGAAATATCACATGGTCATAAGTATTCAGACCCTTTGCTCAGTATTGAGTAGAAGCACCTTTTGAGCTAGTACAGCCATGAGTCTTCTTGGGAATGATGCAACAAGTTTTTCACAGTTGTATTTGGGGATCCTCTGCCATTCTTCCTTGCAGATCCTCTCCAGTTCTGTCAGGTTGGATGGTAAACGTTGGTGGACAGCCATTTTCAGGTCTCTCCAGAGATGCTCAATTGGGTTTAGGTCAGGGCTCTGGCTGGGCCAGTCAAGTATGGTCACAGAGTTGTTCTGAAGCCATTCCTTTGTTATTTTAGCTGTGTGCTTAGGGTCATTGTCTTGTTGGAAGGTAAACCTTCAGACAAGTCTGAGGTCCAGAGCACTCTGGAAGAGGTTTTCATCCAGGATATCTCTGTACTTGGCGGGATTCATGTTTCCTTCAATGGCAACCAGTTATGCTGTCCCTGCAGCTGAAAAACACCCCCATAGCATGATGCTGCCACCACCATGTTTCACTGTTGGGATTGTATTGGGCAGGTGATGAGCAGTGCCTGATTTTCTTCACACATACCTCTTAGAATTATCACCAAAAAGGTCTATCTTCGTCTCATCAGACCAGAGAATCTTATTTCTCATAGTCTGGGAGTCCTTCATGTGTTTTTTAGCAAACTCTATGCGGGCTTTCATATGTCTTGCACTGAGGAGAGGCTTCCGTCGGGCCACTCTGCCATAAAGGCCCGACTGGTGGAGGGCTGCAGTGATAGTTGACTTTGTGGAACTTTCTCCCATCTCCCTACTGCATCTCTGGAGCTCAGCCACAGTGATCTTGGGGTTCTTCTTTACCTCTCTCACCAAGGCTCTTCTCTAGAATAAAACATCGGATTTCAGATATGAAGGTATAATTTTATTTTGCTTCCTATGACCCCAATGCCCATATAGACGACTTAGGAGGGTTGATCCTACTGACAGATTCTCTTTAAAAGGAATCTATTAGAACGATTTCACCCCCAAAACTACTTGTATGTGCTTGTAAATCTTTCAAAGACAAGCCCAGAAATACATTTACATGGCCAGTCTGTTAGGGTACCGTCACACAGTGGCATTTTCATCGCTACGACGGCACGATTCGTGACGTTCTAGCGATATCGTTACGATCTCGCAGTGTCTGACACGCAGCAGCGATCAGGGACCCTGCTGAGAATCGTACGTCGTAGCAGATCGTTTGGAACTTTCTTTCGTCGCTGGATCTCCCGCTGTCATCGCTGGATCGTTGTGTGTGACAGCGATCCAGCGATGCATTCGCTTGTAACCAGGGTAAACATCGGGTTACTAAGCGCAGGGCCGCGCTTAGTAACCCGATGTTTACCGTGGTTACCAGCGTAAAAGTAAAAAAAAACAAACCGTACATACTCACCATCTGATGTCCGTCAGGTCCCTCGCCGTCTGCTTCCTGCTCTGACTGACTGCCGGCCGGAAAGTGAGAGCAGATCACAGCAGTGACGTCACCGCTGCGCTCTGCTCTCACTGTACGGCGGCACTCAGTCAGAGCGGGAAGCGGACTGCAAGGGACCTGACGGACATCAGATGGTGAGTATGTACGGTTTGTTTTTTTTACTTTTACGCTGGTAACCACGGTAAACATCGGGTTACTAAGCGCGGCCCTGCGCTTAGTAACCCGATGTTTACCCTGGTTACCTGCGAACCTCGGCATCGTTGGTCGCTGGAGAGCGGTCTGTGTGACAGCTCCCCAGCGACCACACAACGACTTACCAACGATCACGGCCAGGTCGTATAGCTGGTCGTGATCGTTGGTAAATCGTTATGTGAAACGGTACCCTTACTCCATTACTGAGAAATCAGCATTTGAATTGATATGCAAATGAAGCTGAAGTCCTTCTTCCATGTGGAAGCTCTTAAGGCCCCGTCACACTAAAGGTACCTTCACACGAAACGACTTTGTAACGATATCGCTAGCGATCCGTGACGTTGCAGCGTCCTCGCTAGCGATATCGTTTAGTTTGACACGCAGCAGCGATCAGGATCCTGCTGTGATGTCGCTGGTCGCTGAATAACGTCCAGAACTTTATTTGGTCGTCCGATCGCCGTGTATCGTTGTGTTTGAAAGCAAAAGCAACGATACCAGCGATGTTTTACACTGGTAACCAGGGTAAACATCGGGTTACCAAGCGCAGGGCCGCGCTTAGTAACCCGATGTTTACCCTGGTTACCAGCGTAAAAGTAAAAAAAACAAACAGTACATGCTCACCTGCGCGTCCCCCAGCGTCTGCTTCCTGACACTTACTGAGCGCCGGCCCTAAAGTGAAAGTGAAAGCACAGCGGTGACGTCACCGCTGTGCTGTTAGGGCCGGAGCTCAGTCAGTGTCAGGAAGCAGACGCTGGGGGACGCGAATGTAAGTATGTACTGTTTTTTTTTTTTTACTTTTACACTGGTAACCAGAGTAAACATCGGGTTACTAAGCGCGGCCCTGCGCTTAGTAACCCGATGTTTACCCTGGTTACCCGGGGACCTCGGCATCGTTGGTCGCTGGAGAGCGGTCTGTGTGACAGCTCCCCAGCGGTCAAACAGCGACGCTGCAGCGATCGGCATCGTTGTCGCTATCGCTGCAGCGTCGCTTCGTGTGAAGGTACCTATAGCGATTTACCAACGATCACGACCAGCGATACGACCTGGCCGTGATCGTTGGTAAGTCGCTGTGTGGTCGCTGGGGAGCTGACACACAGACAGCTCTCTCCAGCGACCAACGATCAGGGGAACGACTTCGGCATCGTTGAAACTGTCTTCAACGATGCCGAAGTCCCCCTGCAGCACCCGGGTAACCAGGGTAAACATCGGGTTACTAAGCGCAGGGCCGCGCTTAGTAACCCGATGTTTACCCTGGTTACCAAAAAAAAACAAACAGTACATACTCACCATCTGATGTCCGTCAGGTCCCTTGCCGTCTGCTTCCTGCTCTGACTGAGTGCCGCCGTACAGTGAGAGCAGAGCGCAGCGGTGACGTCACTGATCTGCTCTCACTGTACGGCTGCACTCAGTCAGAGCAGGAAGCAGACGCCAAGGGACCTGACGGACATCAGATGGTGAGTATGTACTGTTTTTTTTTTTTTTTACATTTACGCTGGTAACCAGGGTAAACATCGGGTTACTAAGCGCGGCCCTGCGCTTAGTAACCCGATGTTTACCCTGGATACCAGTGAAGACATCGCTGGATCGGTGTCACACACACCGATTCAGCGATGTCAGCGGGACCTCAACGACCAAAAAAAGGTCCAGGCCATTCCGACACGACCAGCGATCTCGCAGCAGGGGCCGGGTCGCTGGTACGTGTCACATTGGGCGGGCGCTAGCGATGTGCCGTCATTTGAGTGGGGATCTGCGCTAGCGGGATCGGCTAACGCGATCCCTTTTGGGACATTGCGTTAGCGCAGTCCGTAGCGCTATGCGCTAAACGGACTGCCTTAACGCAATGTGACCCTAGCCTAATAGAGGAATAGAGTTGGAGTGACACAAAGCTTGGGAAGTGCTTCCATGTGCCGAAAGCACTTCAGCCTTATTTTCATATTGATTTAAATGATGACTTATCAGTAATGAAGGAATGGAGGGATGAAATCCTGCTGACAGATTACCTCGTGGAAAAACGTTACAATCCTGTCTACATTTTTCAGAATGATTTATACTGTTTAATCCAATTCAATTGGTATTTTGGGCACAATAAATAGTATTATGAATGACATCAGTTTTATTGGAAGAATCCCTGCAGCTGCTTCTATGGTCTTTGTAATCGCTTTGTGTATTCAGTATCTGTTTACATTGCACAGAGAAATGTACCTTTTTTGCAATGCAAAGTCATGGACATTCCAAAACTGTAATGACTGGTGGCATCAGTCCTAGAAAAACTTGCAAACACAAGTCCCCGTTTTGTTTATAAAGAATCTATTTTACATAGCTGTCACCTACAGACTCATGTAGACTTCATATCTGTTTGCTCAAGAGGAGGGGGGGGGGCAAATTACTTGCGATGTCATCGCAGGTCCTTCACCACACCATCTATAGGAACGGAAGCGGCAGCATGCACCGCTGAGAGGCGGGAAGACTCCGGGGGCCATCGAAGGTAAGTATATGATGTATTTTTTATTTTAATTCTTTTTTTTTATTATATGGTGCCCAGTCCGTGGAGGAGAGTCTCCTCTCCTCCACCCTGGGTACCAACCGCACATAATCTGCTTACTTCCCGCATGGTGGGCATAGCCACATGTGGAAAGTAAGCAGATCAATGCATTCCTAGGTGTGCGGAATCCCCACAATTCCGCAAATTTAATGAACATGTTGCTTTTTTTTCCGCAATGCGATTTTTTTGCGGAAAAAAATGCAACATTTGCACAAGAAATGCGTAATACACTTAAAATAATGGGAGGCATATGTAAGCATTTTTTTTGCGTTTTTTTTTGCGTTTTTATCACGTTTTTATAGCGAAAAAACACGAAAGATACTGAACGTGTGCACATGGCCTAAGGTTACCAGCTTGACTGTATAATTTTTTTGGACAGTTTCCGAAAAAAAAAAACACAGACAAACAATATTTTTCACAGAGTAATTGGAAAACCATAAAAAATCATTGTGATTATAAGTGATACATGTTTAGAGCCCATGAATCAGATATGAAGACATCAGCTCCTTTCAATGTAAACCGTAAAATGATGACAATTATAATAAAAAAAAAAATTCAGCATACCGTACGTTTCTTTAGCTTCAAAAAATTCACAGATGCCTTTAATGTTTTTTTTTTACGGACAGGCCAAAATAGTGCCCATTTTTTTTTTTCAGAATGTCCTAGAATTTCTGGATGGTCGGCAACCCTGTTCCACACTGTGATCTCAGTCTTTATATGTATAATGGTTTACATGGGAACCAGTCTTCTACGGAACTAGTATGTACGTAGGCTATAGAGATGGTCAATAAAAGCAAGCTGTTACTGGATACCTCCATCATTTCGCTAAAATACCATCTGCTCCTGCGCACCTATTAGATTTAACATGGATTTCGCCATTGAAATCTGCATCAAATTAGCCAACAATCTGCATCTCATGTATGTGAATTGGGTTTCTATAAGCTAGTTCACATGTAACTTAAATTCATTTTGGTATTTTGAAAGAAGCTTCCAATTTCGGCTCAGAGGAATCAGTGTTGCAATCACTACAGTTTTGTGTAGTCGTGGAGAAGTACGTAAGAGCGAAGACAATCTTCAAGAATAAAGCCTGTTAATTAAATAAATTCCCTTTCTAAGACATTATCACCTATCTAAAGGATCGGGTAGATCTTGTTGATCCACCTGTTGAGACCCTCATGATCCCAGGAATGGGTATGAATGAAGCAGTGGCTGAACATGTCCACCACCTCTCCATTCATTCTGTATCGGAATGCTGGAGATAGCCGAATACAGCGCTCAGCTTTTTCCAGTAGACCAACAGAAAATAAATGGACCAGTGGTGTATGCAGCGCCCCCACTGCCGCAGGGCCGAGGGGTACCCAGTACCGGGCCTCTGAGTCTCTGCTCTGGGATTGTCACGGTGGCTAGACCCGGTCCGTGACCCTGCTGAGGGGCGCCCAATGAAAGGTGTGGATGGGGATGATGTTATGGTGCGGTGCAGGTGGCAGTAAATAACAAGGACACCAGGTTGCAGTCTCTTTACCTCTTTACTGAAGGCTTCAGGGTCCTCAATCCGGAATACGGTTAACTGGGCTGCACAAGCCTGGTCGGTCCGATGGCACATCCAGAGTTCCCTTTGCAGGTGGAAATCTGTGCCTACCTGCTAGCGCTTGTGTGTTGTAGTCCTTCCCTGCTGAGCACCACGGGATAGTCCTCACAACTGTTGTGTCTGTTTCTCGTGTTCCCTCACAACTCGATCTGATGTTCTTCCACGTCCCCCAGATCTTATGGTTAGGACGCACCCGTATGACGGGGAGGCTCGGAGCTCTTCCGGGACTCTAGCGTCGCCCCACTCCTGTTGTTACCCCCCTGTGTCTTCCTAGGTCAATTGGGTGAGACAGCCGCCTCTAACTGACTGTCCTGCCGTAGGTTTGAAGTTTGGCTTGGAGCTCTATACTTCCTCGGCGTTCCGGCCACCGGTTATGCGCCTCAATAGGATGTTGCCTCGTCTTACAGCACGACTCCTACTGGTATTCTCCTTGTTGCGTTGATCTCGTTTCTCACTCAGCACAATAAACCTCGCTTCTTGTCCTTTCTTGGGGTACCGCCGCTATATCGTGCAGACGCGGTCCCGTAACGTTCTCTCTGGTTGCTAGGCCTCTGTCAGGATCCCACCCCTGACAGGGACCCCTCTGAATCTTCCCCTACAACACCCTCTGCCACAAGGTGTTGCCTGGTTCCAACCCAGTCAGCTTTCTCATCTAACTTCCTGCCTAACCCCCAGTTTTACCAGATTGAGAGGAGTGGCCTAATAAATAGAACCCTTAGCTCCCCCTGGAGGCCAGACTGTGAAATGTATTGGTGTCTGTGATACCTGGTCAGATGAACTCCTTCAGTGCCATCAGACATACCATAGCCCCCCTTAGTGGCAGAGCAACAGTACTGCAATGACCAGGACTCTGGGGCGCTGCATGTACACGTTCAGCTACCGAAGCTCATCAGCAACTTATTACTTATGTTATGTATTTTAATGGCATTTTTTTTGAAGAGCAGGGTCAAAAAGGCTGCAGTCAGCTAACGTGCCACCATAATAGAAGAAAAAAAAATAGGTAAATAAAATCAGAAATGATATAACATAAAAAAATGCATAAAAAAAGCCAGTTAAAAAATGCACACTTCTATGAGCGCAGATACATTACTTTTAGACTTTCTGTATGACTCAAGTGCATTTTACATGGACAGGAACCCTAGAAGGTGGATACGAAAACCAGAACTAATTTTACAAAAAATAATGCAAAAGTTGTGTCAGTATAGAGGTTGCCAAAAACAACAACAAAATCTTCGAGACCTTAAGGGTAAAATTCTAATCCAGAAGACCCCAATTTTGGCCTCTGTTGGATATTTTTGTAAAACCAACAGACCACCATTTGAAATCATCTCACCAGTTCAAACCCCGCAGTTCCTGTGCCCATACCTCCCAACTTTTGAAGCCGGGAAAGAGGGACACAGCAAATTTTAGGCCACGCCCCTGACCACACCCATTCATAATTAGTCACACCCATATCCACGTCCCAACCACACCCATTTAGCACTGCTGATCACACTGTTTCATATACAATAATTATAAACAAAAAAATATGGCCACACAGTGCTCCATACTGTATAATGACCACACATGACGCTCCATACTGTATAATGAACACACATGACGCTCCATACTGTATAATGACCGCATGCATACTGTATAATGGCCGCACATGATGCTCCATACTGTATAATGACCGCACATGATGCTCCATACTGTATAATGGCCCCACATGATTCTCCATACTGTATAATGACCACACATGATGCTCCATACTGTCTAATGGCCACACATGATGCTCCATACTGTATAATGACCACACATGACGCTCCATACTGTATAATGAACACACATGACGCTCCATACTGTATAATGACCGCATGCATACTGTATAATGGCCACACATGATGCTCCATACTGTATAATGACCGCACATGATGCTCCATACTGTATAATGGCCCCACATGATTCTCCATACTGTATAATGACCACACATGATTCTCCATACTGTCTAATGGCCACACATGATGCTCCATACTGTATAATGACCACACATGATGCTCCATACTGTATAATGACTGCACATGATGCTCCATACTGTATAATGACCGCACATGATGCTTTATACTGTATAATGGCCACACATGATGCTCCATACTGTATAATGGCCACACATAATGCTCCATACTGTATAATGACTGCACATGATGCTCCATACTGTCTAATGACCGCACATGATGCTCCATACTGTCTAATGACTGCACATGATGCTCCATACTGTATAATGACTGCACATGATGCTCCATACTGTATAATGGCCACAGTTCTCCATACTGTATAATGACATACAGGCACGCAGCTCACACACACGCTCACACACACGCACACAGCTCACACACACGGCTCACACACGCAGCACACACACAGCTCACACACGCACGCAGCTCACACACATGCAGCATCACACACACACACGCAGTATCACATACACACGCAGTATCACACATACACACGCAGCATCACAAATGCAGCTCACAAACACATGCAGCTTTGACACAAATGCATCACACACGCAGCCATCACACACACGCAGCCATCACACACACGCAGCCATCACACACACACGCAGCCATCACACACACACGCAGCCATCACACACACACGCAGCCATCACACACACATGCAGCCATCACACACACCCATCACACACACGCAGCCATCACATACACACCAGATACCTCATACACACGACACACACATGCAGCATCACACACACACACACATGCAGCATCAGACACACACACATGCAGCATCAGACACACACATGCAGCATCAGACACACACACACATGCAGCATCAGACACACACACACATGCATCAGACACACACACACGCAGCATCAGACACACACACATGCAGCATCAGACACACACACACACATGCAGCATCAGACACACACACACACATGCAGCATCAGACACACACACATGCATCAGACACACACACACACACACACACGCATCAGACACACACACACATGCAGCATCAGACACACACACACATGCAGCATCCGACACACACACACATGCAGCATCAGACATACACACACATGCAGCATCAGACACACACACATGCAGCATCAGACACACACACATGCAGCATCAGACACACACACATGCAGCATCAGACACACACACACAAATGCAGCATCAGATACACACACACATGCAGCATCAGACACACACACATGCAGCATTTCACACACACACATGCAGCATCTCACACACACACACACATGCAGCATCTCACACACACACATGCAGCATCACACACACACACACATGCAGCATCACACACACACACATGCAGCATCTCACACACACACACACATGCAGCATCTCACACACACACACACACATGCAGCATCTCACACACACACACATGCAGCATCACACACACACACATGCAGCATCTCACACACACACACATGCAGCATCACACACACACACACACACACACACACTCTCCTCTGTGGTGCAGGGGCAGCTGATGTCCATGTGCAGCTCTTCAGTTTCTCCGGCTGCTCACATCTCTGCACTGTCCCGGCACCTCCCCGTCTCTCCTCTGCCGGGATAGCAGATAAGAGCAGGAGAAGCCGGAGCTCCGTGCACACACAGGAGGTAGTGAGTCGCTGACCTCTCATCTTGATCGCTGCTGCTGGCTCTCAGCCTCTCTCCCTCAGCGTGGCAGGCAGCGCAGCGCCGCACAGGGGGCGGGGGCGGTGGGGAGGTGACCCAGCTTTTATAAAAAAAAAACAAAACAAAAAAACAGCCACAAACCTAAGTTACTCAGGTGCCGCCCCCTGCATTGTCCCCACTCAAGGCACGTAGTGCGGGACAACTAATGTCCCTCCCGGGATCCCGGGGCTGACTGTCAAAATCAGGACAGTCCCGCGGGATCCGGGATGGTTGGGAGGTATGCCTGTGCCACAGCTCCAGTGCCGCAGCTCCAGTGATCACAGCTCCAGTGTCGCAGCTCCAGTGATCACAGCTCCAGTGCCGCAGCTCCAGTGATCACAGCTAGTCTTTGTTTACTGTTCTTACAGTGCTGACCTGCTGTAACATGCGGATATCACCACTAATGCTGGGGATTGGCAGCAGCAGTCACATGTACTTACAGCATGTCATCACCGCTCAAAACACAACAGAGAAGGACAGTATTCCATATTCCCCCATTTCCTTCCAGCTCCCACAAATCATCTGATAACTTTCCAATTTTTCCAAAATGTCATCACTTAAAATACATGTACAGCTTATTTTTTATATATATCACATACCAATACAATTATTATTAAAAATTCTGTTGTTTTGTAGATGAGTACACAGCCTCTAAAACCCAGTATGACACAGTGACCAACATACTGCACCATTGGTGCAACCTGTGGGGTCCAAGAGGGTAGGGGGTCACTACCACCCCCAAAAGATTTAGAATTGTGCATTATGATGAGTTATTAGACTGTAAAGGGCCGATATGTTGCTCTTGTACAGAGGGTCTCTTCTATCTGCATCCGCCATTGATGTGAAATGTAGTTATTAAAAGGAAGCAATAAAGAAGAAGAGAACTGACAAATCTCTTATACTAAGAAAAATAAGAAATGTGACAAATATGCACAATATGTATTTCTGTTAGTGGATTGCAATCAGAGGCACAGCTAGTGATTCAGCACAGCAGGGACAAAACACATCAGGATGAGCCACCAGCCCAGATTAACTCATATTTATAATTATACAGATGCACCCTAATTATCGTGGGTATATTGGGCACATCACCAGATGATATAGCTGTTATGGAGTAAAAAACACTATATGGTTGAAATATTATCACCATACAGTGACCAGATAGTGCTACATACCAATTTGTGTAGTTCAGATAAATTCAGTGATGTCCGTTCCCTTTTCCCATTTTTTTCTTCTGGCCCAGACCTCTATGACTTCTTCCAGCCACGACTAATCAAATTTTGACTTGTCACTTTTCCATTCCCAGCCATTACCAACCTATACAAACTCAAATTCTACGTGTTGCTTCCTCATTTGTCTCAAGTACTGCATACTGCATGTCAGAAAAATGATTCCTTATCCTCCAAAAAATAGCACCAAACAGACAGCACCTTTGAAAAAAACAATAGTGCCTCAAAATAGTAAATAGTACCAAACAGTGTCATATATTGTGCCCCAGACAGTAATATTCCACAACACAGCAAAATACTCATCAATAGTAGTGATCTTCTTAACAATAGCACTCTTAGTTCCCCATGTAGTTAAAATGTCCACCATTGCACCCCTTACAAAGTAATAATGCCTCCTTTGTGTCCTTTAGATATCACATTTTCCCCTCAAAATTATTAATGCTCCTGCGCCCTGTAAAGTAATAGTGTTCCCCCCCTTTTGCCATTTAGAAACTAATAAAGCCCCCTGTGTACATATTTCAAGGTAAACATTTTCTGAGTGGCCCTTATACCTTAATAGTGCCTTGAACACCCCTTTTAATTAAAAATGACCTACGTGCCCCTTATAAAGTAATATTGGCTCGAGTGTGCCTGCAGACCACAGGACAATTTCGTTTTGTGGCCTACAGAATCGTAGCAGCGAAATCAGACTTCTCCTGGGGATCCAGTTGGGCCCCACCATGAAAGTCACCTGCCGCTTGTTCCCCGACTAGCTATGCTACTGACTGTATTTTGTGCTATCTTGCAGGGCTATGATAACACTTGTCACACATCTACTATGTCTTGTTATGACAAACTTTCACTAAATAAACTTTGACCTGTGCATATCTCAGGTATTTTTCGAGTTCAAAAGTGGACGGGCAAAGATCAGATATTTTCATTCTTGTGAGGAACAATGTGCCCCTGCTATGCCAAACACAGGGAATGAGTGAGTGGACGGGTGCTGGGAGCTGATTTCTTTAAGTTGACGGACTCTAAAGGGATGGTCCGAAGTCCAAAGTAATTTTTCTCCTAAATCCCTATCTATTTAGTGCCATGATCTACATATTTTCTAATATATTTGAATTAAAAATTCCCTCTCCTTCCCTAACTACACTAACTGATTTTCAATTTTTTTTTCACTTCTTTTTTGAGTTTTGAGGACACGTTATTTAAGAATCCCAGTGCCTGCTTGGATCCTTAAACGAAGCAGCATCAGGGGGCAGAGGCTGCGGTCACTGCCACAGCCTCTGCCCCACCCCTACTGAAATTAAGCGTCATCAGTCATGCTCATTTTGGGTGATTGGTTAGTCTCTGTATGATGCGCACAATGACAGTGCGCTCTCTGTTGCTGGCTCAGGTCAGCAGTAACAACAGAGCGCGTGTCAGAATACCCGCCCCTGCAAGTGACATCACTGGTTTTGCCACATTGGGTATTCTGACAGCGCACCCTGTTGCCGTGTTGCTGGCTAGTTACTGCTAATCTGAGATGTCACCAGAGAGCACGCTGTCATTGTGCACATTTCACAGGGCACATCGTGTAGGGACTAGCCCAGCTCCTGAGACGAGCGTCACTAATGAGGCTGCATTTCAGGGAGGGGGTAGGGGCTGTGACAGTGACCGCAGCCTCTGTCCCTGATGACGCTTAGTTTAAGTATCCCAGCATGCACTGGGATTCTCAAATGAAGCGTCATCAAAAAGAAGGTTAGAAAAGCAGTTAGATAGTGTAATTAGTGAAGGATAGAGAATTTTTAAAGTAAGTATATTCAAAAATTGTTTAACTTATGACACTAAATAGATAGTAATTTAGACTGATAATTACATTGGATAATGGACCATTCCTTTAACTTTATTAGCAAAGGTAACCAAAAAGAGGCTAGAAAATTCAGACTGTACCCATCTAGGGCTAATAGCATTTGTTTGGAAGCCGGAACCACTTCACGTAGAAAGCAGTATTTAACTAGACACAGTCAGTAAATGCTTGGAGAGTTATTTATTTGGTGCAATTAGTATTACCCACTGTTTTAACTAATTAAGGACATTTACAAGACAGAATTGTCAATATCAGGTTTGTTTAGGGCTCATTCACGTGGAATTATTATTACTCCATTTTGTACAGAGCTGTAATGGGCTGACATTAATTGCACGCTATTTTTCCCTTTATTGCCTCCAATTTCATGCACACATTTCAACATAAAGAGTTGATTTGTGTTTCTTAGGTAGACTGTCTCCATATTCACGTAGTTCAAGGAAGCATGAACAGCGGTGCTTGGAGGCTGTTGTCACTCACATGCGTCCTCAGCGCAGCCCTATTCACCGTGGTCACCATGTGGCTTCTCCCCCTGTCAGGCCGGCTCACTGAGTTTGCCTCTTGCACCACTCCTCTGCACTGCTGCAACAGCATGTTGCTTCTATTTGACCCTAGGGGAGCGTGGCCGGTCTATGCCGGAATTAAACTCTCCTGTGCCCTGCAAAGATTAGGTTCCCTGGCCTATCCCGTGCTAACAGGCTCTATATTAGGCAGCTCCTCCCACCAATCTTTGCCCGAACGTTGGCTCCTAGCCTGCGCTAGCACCTGGTTTATGCATTTCTCCATATTCTGTCTCCCATTATGGACTCGGCTAGTTTACCCGTTCTGTCTAATCTCGCTGATCCTAACCTAGACTATGTGTATCGAACCTGTGCTGTCTGCTCTGACTTCAGATTGTCCTACCACGTCTTTGTCTTTGCCCTCCTGTACCTCGAACTCTGTGGTCAGACGCTGCAGTCCCAGGGACTTCCCTGGAGTGGTATCTGACAGGCCAGCCTATCCTCACCACCAGAGGCTCTAATAAAGACCTAGTATGCACTTAGTCACACCCAGGGCCGACTGGCCATCGGGCACTTCTGGCAAATGCCAGAAGGGCCGGTGGCAGTAGTGGGCCGCTCGCCAGCACCAACTCCACCCCCCTGCCAGCACCGCCGCATTCAACTATCCCGGCGTCTATGACGCTGGTACAGTTGAATGCAAGGATGGAGGAGAGGGCGTCTGCTGACGCTGCCTCTCCCATCATTCCCCGCTCTGCCTCTGACACTGCGGGTGCGCAATGACGTCATATCATCGCGTACCTGCTGTGTGTCGGGCGAGCAGGTACTTTTATATATATATCAATGAGTGATAACTGGATTGTGGGGATATTGGGGGGGCTGTATTACATTCTATGGGGGCTGGCTGTATTACATTCTATGGGGGGATTTATTACATTCTATTGGGGCTGGCTGCATTTTATTCTATGGGGGGCTGGCTGCATTACATTCTATGGGAGGGCTGGCTGCATTACAGTCTATGGGGGCTGGCTGCATTACATTCTGTGGGGGCTGTGCTGCATTACATTCTATGGGGGCTGTGCTGTATTACATTCTATGGGGGCTGGCTGCATTACATTCTATGGGGGCTGGCTGCATTACATTCTATGGGGGCTGGCTGCATTACATTCTATGAGGGCTGTGCTGTTTTACATTCTATGGGGGCTGTGCTGTATTACATTCTATGGGGGCTGGCTGCATTACATTCTAAGGGGGCTGGCTGCATTACATTCTATGGGGGCTGAGCTGTATTACATTCTATAGGGGCTGTGCTTTATTACATTCTATGGGGACTGTGCTGTATTACATTCTATGGGGCTGTGCTGTATTACATTCTATGGGGGCTGGCTGCATTACATTCTATGGGGGCTGGCTGCATTACATTCTATGGGGGCTGTGCTGTATTACATTCTATGGGGCTGTGCTGTATTACATTCTATGGGGGCTGGCTGCATTACATTCTATGGGGGGGCTGTATTACATTCTATGAGGGCTGTGCTGTATTACATTCAAAGGGGGGGGGCTGTATTACATTCTATGGGGGGCTGTATTACATTCTATGGGGGCTGTGCTGTATTACATTCTATGGGGGGCTGTTACATTCTATGGGGGAGGGCTGTATTACATTCTATGGGGAGGGCTGTATTACATTCTATGGGGGGCTGTATTACATTCTATGGGGGGGCTGTATTACATTTTATGGGGGGGCTGTATTACATGCTCTGGGGGCTACATTATATTTTATGGGGGACTGTATTATATTCTATGGGGAGGTGGGCTGTATTACATTCTATGGGGGGCTGTATTACATTCTATGGGGTGCTGTATTATATTCTATGGGGGGCTGTATTATATTCTATGAGGGGTGATTGCATCATACTCTATGAGGGGGCTACACTATATTCTATGGGGAGCTGCATTATACTATATGAGGAGGGCTGCATTGTATTCTATGGAGGGGCTACATTATATTCTATGGGGGGCTGCATTATGCTCTATGAGGGGGCTGCCATATATTATATATGCAGGGACTGCATTATACTATATGAGGGGGCTGCATTATATTCTCTGGGAGTTACATTATACTCGGGGCTACAATATATTCTGTGGGGTGGCTGCATTATACTCTGGGGTGGCATCATTATGCTATATGTGGGCTGCATTATACTGTATTGAGGACTATGGGGAATACATTATACTATAAAAAGAACCATGGGGTGCATTATACTATGGGAAGTGAATTGTACTACATGGATGACAATGACGGGGAATTATACTATATGGAGCACTATGAGGAATGTATTATACTATTTGGAGGACTGTGGCAGTACATTATACTAT
Organism: Ranitomeya variabilis; assembly: GCF_051348905.1. NCBI lineage: Eukaryota > Metazoa > Chordata > Amphibia > Anura > Dendrobatidae > Ranitomeya > Ranitomeya variabilis. Next base: position 1,065,421,891 of record NC_135232.1, on the reverse strand, counting down.
ATGGAGGACTGAGGAGTGTATTATACTATATGGAGGACTGAGGAGTGTATTATACTACATGAAGGACTATATTATATTATATTATTGTATTATACTACATAAAGGACTATATTATATTATACTATATGGAGGAATTGCAGTGTATTTTAATAAATGGAGGACTGAGGAGTGTATTATACTATATGGAGGACTGAGGAGTGTATTATACTATATGGAGGACTGAGGAGTATATTATACTACATGAAGGACTATGAGGAGTATATTATACTATATGGAGGACTGAGGTGCACATTATAATATATGGAGGACTATGGGGTGTGTTATACTAAACAAGCAAAATGCTGCCTATTCATCGAGTGATTGGATTGTTTATGTGGGAACAGAAATCCTTGTTCTCAGCAGCACATTGCCGGTGTAAACTGTAGATGTGCTGCTGATAACATGATATTGTATGGAGACAGATTGATCTAATTGTGATTGTTCTGTTCCCTTCATTCTTTCTTAGTTGGTGTAAAGAGGCCGGGAAACAAGCGAACGATCACACTCGTTTAGCGGCCTGAGATCAGCTCATGTAAATACAACAGAAATGCTTTGCAGGGAGATGAGGCAAGGATGATGACAGTTGTAGTTAGCACCCGGCGCCTGGGAATAGCGTTAACTTTACTGCTTTTCCCAGCCGCCAGAGCATTTAATTCTGGTATGTGTAATGATTTTTAGGGTTGATGTCAGCTGCGTAATGTCAGCTGCTATCAATCCCTGGTGTAATGGAGAGGTGTCTATCAGACACCCCCACTACTAGCCCGGACCTGGCGAGATCCAGTGACTCTGAAGAGCGGTGACGGTAGTAACAATACCGCTCTTCACAGTCGCCGAGCTCAGCGCAAGACCCGGAATATCTGAAGAGCGGTGACGTTACTGATGTCACCGCTTTTCAGAGTCACCGGGTCTCGTGCTGCGCAGCGGAACCAAATGTGGCTGTAGGCAAAGTATATGGAGCATCAGAATGAGGTTGCATAGCCTTTGGTTGTCTCAATCCCTTCATTATCTACGAGATCCAGTTATGTAGGTAAAGTAGAGGCTTTTCTTCGTAATGCAACTAAAAGCAATAAATAGGACTGAGCTGTAATACTGGGTACAGCTGTAATTATATGTTATATAGTCGTGTTACACTCCCCTCACTTCTTGTAACCTACAAGTGTACAAAGATATTATACAGTCACCATGTGACAAGTGGGCCTGTGTACCTTCAAATGCCAGGGCTGAATTTTAGTCCCAGTCCGGCCCTGGTCACACCCCTACATGGTAAATCCAGACCGTGGCGCAGTGGGACCACACCCACCATCGTTCCAGCTGTAAGGAAGTCATACAAGGTATTGTTGTGTGCATGAACCCTAAGGATATGTTCACACACATAGCAATTTTCCTGCGGCAATTTTGCAACCCAGTTTTCCACCTCTCCAATCATGATGTTCCAAGTGAAATTGCAGTCTTTCACCCTTCTCAGTACAATGAAAGTATCACCTTTAGTGATGAGCGAATATACTCGTTACTCGAGATTTCCCGAGCACGCTCGGGTGTCCTCCGAGTATTTTTTACTGCTCGGAGATTTAGTTTTCCTCACCTCAGCTGAATGATTTACATCTGTTAGCCAGCTAAGTACATGTGGGGTTGCCTGGTTGCTAAGGAATTCCCACATGTAATCAAGCTGGCTAACAGATGTAAATCATTCAGCTGAGGTGAAGAAAACTAAATCTCCGAGCACTAAAAAATACTCGGAGGTCACCAGAGCATGTGGATTCCCCGAGTAAGGCAGTGGGGAACTCGGTACCGGGCCCTTCGGTTCTCAAGGGGGATGTCACGGTGGCTGACCCGGTCCGTGGCCCTAGGGACGTCCGTTGTAAAATGGGGAAAGGTCTTTAAAGGGATATGTTTGTGACGCCACCTGTGGTATTCGGTCAGGGTGACCGACGCTGCTTAGGGGTCCGCTGGGGTGATGTGATGGCAGCTAGATGGTATACCTTCCCACAGGTGAAGTGTATCCCCAGGGCTTCCCAGAGTGTAGATGGTGGCTGGTGTGAGGCGCAGTGAAGAACGAGGACACAAGGAAAGGATGCAGTCTCTTTACCTTTACTGAAGGCTTCAGCGTCCACAGTCCAGAGCACCGGATCACAGGGTAGGCAGAGTCCGGACGGTCTGAAGGCAAATCCACAGTTCCCTTATCCAGGTGGAAATCAGTAGCCTTCCTCTAGCTCCTGGGTGTTGTAATACGTCCCTGCTGAGCTTCTCGGTAAGGTCCTCACAACTGATGTTGGTGTTCTAGATGTTGTCTCTTTCTCTCTGTCCCCCTGATGGTAAGGATAGGACAAACCCGTATGACTGATGGCCTGAGGCTTTTTACAGGGACTCTATCACGCCCTGGCCCCCACAGTTGCCACCATGCCTCCTGGGTATGGGTCGGGCAACTAATATGGAATTAGCTGTCCTGCCGGTCTCTGGAGCCAGGCCTGGAGACGATGACTCCCTCGGTGTTCCGGCTACCGGATCCTGCGCCTCAGAAAGGAGGCAGCCTTTTGCAGGGCAGAACTCCTTCTGGTTTCCTCTCCTTTTTGCTATGACTTTCTCACTCTCTACAATACAATTCCCTTCCAATGTCTCTTTCCTAGGATGCTGCCGCACGTGGGGCAGGCGCAGCTCCGTGGCCTTCTGTCTAGGCCTCTGACAGGATCCCACCCCTGTCAGGGACCCACTACCTGAGCGGAGCTCAGATAGCAGCTTACTGGGTGAAGCCCAGTTCGCTTCTGCCTAACTTCCTATCCTGACCACCAGTTTTACCTAATTGTGAGAAGTGCCCTAATAGATAGGAGCATAGCTCCCCCTGGTGGACTGGAGTGTGAAGTGTGTTGTGTGGTTTGTGATACCTGGTAAAGAGATCTCCTTTATTGCCCTCAGACGTAACATCACTCCCTCTGGTGGAAGAACAACATTACTGCAACGACCAGGACTCTGGGGCGCTGCACATGCTCGGGAAATCTCGAGTAACGAGTATATTTGCTCATCACTAATCACCTTCAAGCAGACCCTCGTGCTGTAGATGGCCAATAACTAAAACAATGCAGCATCCATAGACCACACCATTGTGAGAACGGCTCTATGTATTTTCAATACATACATGCTACTTCACTACTGTTTTGTTAGGCTTACTTCTCAGGAACACTCATGTCACACGTCTTGCAGTGTAAATAGGCTGTCAATTACTTGATGAACGAGCAAAATACTTGCTCGTCATGTGAAATTATTTTTCTGTTTAAAAGTTTTTTATTGAAGGATGTAATATTCATGTTCACAAAATTATGTAATACAATAATCCAAACATTAGTATACAATTCAATGTCCCATGAGCATCAAATATTTGAAACATGTAAGATTATAAACAGAGTCCATGAGAGTAGTAAACACAATAGTATCACATATTCAAAAGAAAAATGACCTTCATTTTAACTTATTTTTTGTTTCAGTTTTAAGCAATAAAATAAAGATTATAAAACAAACAATAACTTTTCATTGTTGAATCTATCACAACCTACAAAGAACAGTTATTTAGTGTATTGTCACTTCCGTCACACCCTGACATGTCAATTAATCAAACCAACAATATCCCTCTATTGCAAGAATGTGAAATTATTTTTAAGAAGGCTTGAAGGGAGTCTGTCACCCCAAAACACCAATTACCCACTTATGTATGGTATGGGACTTAGCCCCTATAAAAAAATAATTTATTTAATATACAAATGAGGATGCTTGGTGCACCCTCGGTGTGGCCAAGACCTGCCACAGGTATGTCAGAAGCTGCAGACAGTCACACTGCACCTAGCTGCAGAAGGTCTCTGCGTTTGGCTTTGCAGACACCTTCTTAACCCTTCTGACTCTTTGACCCAGTGGCAACTTTTCTCCTGTTCTAATTGGCACACCTGGGCCTGGGTGTTTATAGACTCCCAGCCTGACGCTGGGAGTCGCTGGTGATGTTTCCATTTCCTCCTGTTGAAGCTTGAGCTATAGCAGTCGGCTATCTTCCTCTTTGGTGTTGCTGGAGGATGTTTCTCTTGTTTGTCTATCCTAGCTGTCTTTAGCAGTAGTGGGGATCGACTAGTGCTCACCTCGTCATTCCCTAACCAGGACTTATTGCCAGGGTCAGGCAGGGATTAGGTTCCTGCTTGGCGATAGGTGCAGAACCTATATAGGGATGTTTAGGGCAGACAGGATGACTTTAGGTCTGCCTAGGTGTCTCTACTCCCCCCTTCCCTAGTGTTGGGCTCACTTCCCCTCATCCCTTCATGTTGCACTTAAGGTACCGTCACACTCAGCAACTTTGCAACGAGAACGACAACAATCCGTGACGTTGCAGCGTCCTGGATAGCGATCTCGTTGAGATTGACACGCAGCAGCGATCTGGATCCCGCTGTGCCATCGCTGGTCGGAGCTAGAAGTCCAGAACTTTATTTCGTCGCTAGGTCGGCGTGTATCGTCATGTTTGACATCAAAAGCAACGACGATAACAATGGATGTAATGGAGCTAACAACCAGCGAGAACGAGAAGTGAGTCGCCGTTACGTCACTGGATCGCTCCTGCATCGTTCTGGAGCTGCTGTGTTTGACGTCTCTACAGCGACGCTCCAGCGATCTAGTTTAGGTCGGATCGTTGTCTATATCGCTGCAGCGTCGCTGAGTGTGACGGTACCTTTAGGCTAGGGTCACATTGCGTTAGGGCAATCCGTTAAGCACATAGCGCTAGCGGATTGCGCTAACGCAATGCTTCTCTAGGGTCCGCGTTCGGCGTCCCCGCTAGCGCAGATCCCCGATCTGCACTAGCGAGGAACGGACATCGGGCGCGCCGCGGACGCTGCAAGCAGCATCCGAGGTCCGTCACTCAAATGATGGCACATCGCTAGCGTACGCCCAATGTGGGCGGGCGCTAGCGACGCGTTCACCATTACAGGCTATGGCGGCGTTAACGGACTACGTTAACACCGCGTTATGCCGCGGTGTAACGTAGTCCGTTAAACGCGGTCACATAACGCAATGTGACCCTAGCCTTAAGGCCCCGACTCACATAGCGAGATCACTAGCGAGATCGCTGCTGAGTCACTAGTTTTGTGACGCAACAGCGACCTCAGTAGCGATCTCGCTATGTGTGACACGTACCAGCGATCAGGCCCCTGCTGCGAGATCGCTGGTCGTGTCGGAATGGCCTGGAACTTTTTTTGGTCGCTGAGGTCCCGCTGACATCGCTGAATCGGTGTGTGTGACACCGATCCAGCGATGTCTTCACTGGTAAGCAGGGTAAACATCGGGTTACTAAGCGCAGGGCCGCGCTTAGTAACCCGATGTTTACCCTGGTTACCAAAAAAAACAAACAGTACATACTCGCCTTTCGGTGTCCCTTGCCGTCTGCTTCCTGCTCTGACTGAGCCGCCGTACAGTGAGAGCGCAGCGGTGACGTCACTGCTGTGATCTGCTCTCACTGTACGGCGGCTCAGTCAGAGCAGGAAGCAGACGGCAAGGGACCTGACGGACATCAGATGGTGAGTATGTACTGTTTGTTTTTTTTGGTAACCAGGGTAAACATCGGGTTACTAAGCGCGGCCCTGCGCTTAGTAACCCGATGTTTACCCTGGTTACCCGGGTGCTGCAGGGGGACTTCGGCATCGTTGAAGACCGTTTCAACGATGCCGAAGTTGTTCCCCTGATCATTGGTCGCTGGAGAGAGCGGTCTGTGTGACAGCTCCCCAGCGACCACACAGCGACTTACCAACGATCACGGCCAGGTCGTATCGCTGGTCGCGATCGTTGGTAAATCGCTATGTGTGACGGGGCCTTTAGTCTTTCCTACAATGTGCGTGACAAGAACTCAATGTATCATTATTCCCCCTCAATTTGCAAAGTGAGGATTTTGTCATACTTTGATTGAGTGCTCAATCAAGTGCCGTCTGAACACAATGGTGCTTTGAGTTCTTGGCCACGCCAAGGGGGGACCAATCTATCCTAAATGAATGCTGCCTGATTAGAAGATCTGCCAAAACAAACTATTAAGACAAAAGTCAGTGCTTTGTGAGTTATGGCATCATTCAGGAGTCACTGATTGAGTTCAGCACAGTCAATTAAGATATGACAATGAGTGGATCTGCACCTACGTATGGACACTGCACTTGCACTCACATAGAGTCATTGCCCTCTCTCATCACTGACTACTGTCTACTACCACTGCTTGGTATTGTAGTTCAGCCAGGAGACAATGATGAGAGCCATAAATGACACTATGTGAGTGCGGCTGCGGAGGCAGACCAAAGGTAAATGTTGCATACTGAGAGATCTGTAGATAGTTCTCCGAGGTGCAACTCATGTTTACACAGGACAATGCACCGCCAAGAACAATGATCTTTTGTGCTACATAAAAAAATAATTTTAACTGATGAACAATCGTTTTGCTCTTTCATCGGGTTATTGGCAGCCTGTTTATCCAGCAAGATAATCGCGAAAAGAGCATCTTTAACAATGCTCATTCATCATTATCTTGCAATGTAAATGCCCCTTAAGTTTGCACTGTCTAAAAGTTAGTTTTCTAACTATACCGGATGCAGAGATTCCAGATGGGTTGGCTTTGTTAGGGGACCACTAGCTCATCTGCCACATAAGAGGACACCACTACTATACATTGTATAAATCATTTAGGTTTTTGCATCAAATTTGGAATTAGAAGGATTCAAGTTACACCCATGGCACAAAGCATTATACTTAACATTTGAGATGATAGGAAAAGTAACTATTGTGTTAAAATAAATCCACTCATACCCCATACATTGCATATTAAGTAGAACCTTATTAAAGCATTTAAGGAGCATTAGATCATCACAAACAGGTTATCATTACTTCACTTGTCCCTTTGCCTGTGTGGGTGTCAGAACAGGCATTGTGCACTTGAACTTACATCTGACATTTTGCACGTCTTTGTGTAGGTTGAGATTTGTATATTTACTGATGAACTTGTCATTATTAAAAGTATCGGGGAAGTTTTCTGTGCAAGACTAATGTAACTGGATCGTGGTTATGATAGCATTAGTTATCGTCGCAACATTTCTTATTTTATTGGGTTGCAAGTAGTTAAAGTTAAGAGATGAATAAAAAAGAAAAGTCTTACTTTCAAAATGATCTGTCAATTATTTGTCAAACACAGCGCCTTGACAAAGTATTCATACCCATTAACATCTCCACATTTTTTCATGTTACGCCCTCAGACCTAATTGTATTTTATTGGTATTTTATGTGATATACCAATACAAAGTAGCATGTATTTGTGAAGTGTAAAGAAAATTATACATGGTTTTCTAAATAATTTAAAAATATAAATCTGAAAATTGTGACTTGCATATGTATTCAGCCCCACTGAATCAATACTTTGTAAAAGCACCTTTCTTTTGGGGTATGTCTCTACTAGCTTTGCACATCTAGAGACTGACATTTTTGCCCATTCTTCCTTGCACACTCGCTCTAGCTCAGTGAGATTGGATGGAGGCGTCTGTGATTTTCATGTCTTGCCACAGATTCTCAATGGAATTTAGGTCTGGACAGTGAATGGGCCACTCGCTCACATGAATATGCTTTGCTCTAAACCATCCGTTGTAGTTCTGACAGTATGTTTAGGTTTGTAGTCCAGTGGTTGGAGGACATAAGGCCACAATCACATGTTCAGTATTTGGTCGATATTTTACCTCAGTATTTGTAAGCCAAAATCAGGATTGTGTGATAAATACTTTTCCTCTGTTGTTCTAGTCATGATTTTGGCTTACAAATACAAGATGTAAAATACTGACCAAATACTGAACGTGTGAAGGTGACCTTAACCCCAGTCTCAAGTTTTTTTCAGTCTCTAACTGGTTTTCCTCCAGGAGAGCCCTGTATTTAGCTCCATCTATCTTCCCATCATCTCTGACTAGCTTCCCTGTTCCTGCTGAAGAAAAGCCTCCACACAGCATGATGTTGCCACCGCCATGTGTGACTGTGAGGATGGTGTTTTCAGGCTGATGTGCAGTGTTAGTTTTCACCACACGTCGCATTTTACTTTTAGCCCAAAAAGGTCTTCTTTGGTCTCATCTGACCAAAGTACTTTCTTTCGCCTGCTAGCTGTGACCCCTACATGACTTTTTGCAAACTGAAAATGAAACATTTATTGGCTTGCTTTCAAAAATGGCTTTCTTCTTTACACTCTTCCATAAAGGCCAGATTTGTGGAGTATACGACTTAAGGTACCATCACACTCGGCAACTTTGCAACGAGAACGACAATGATCCGTGACGTTGCAGCGTCCTGGATAGCGATCTCGTTGTGTTTGACACGCAGCAGCGATCTGGATCCCGCTGTGCCATCGCTGGTCGGAGCTAGAAGTCCAGAACTTTATTTGGTCGTCAGGTCGGCGTGTATCGTCATGTTTGACATCAAAATCAATGACGCCAGCAATGTTTGACATGGAGCTAACAACCAGCGAGAACGAGAAGTGAGTCACCGTTACGTCACTGGATCGCTCCTGCATCGTTCTGGAGTTGCTGTGTTTGACGTCTCTACAGCGACCTAAACAGCGACGCTCCAGCGATCTAGTTTAGGTCGGCTCGTTGTCTATATCGCCGCAGCGTCGCTGAGTGTGACGGTACCTTAATAGTTGTCCTGTGGACATATGATCCCTCCTGAGCTTTTTATCTCTGTAGCTCCTCCAGAGTGACAATGGGCCTTGTGACTGCTTCTCTAATTAGTGCTTTCTTTGCTTGGGATGTTAATTTAGGTGGATGGCTATGTCTTGGTAGCTTTGCAGTTGCACCATACTCCTTCCATTTTTTGATGATGGGTTGAACAGTGCTCCATTAGATGTTCAGAGCTTGGGCTATTTCTTATAACCTAACCCTGCTTTTCTCTTCTCCACAACTTTATCCTGACTTGACTGGTGTGTTCCTTGGTTTTCATGATGCTATTTGATCTCTAATGTTTTCAAACAAACCTCTGAGGCCTTCACAGAACAGCTGTAGTTATACTGAGAATAAATTACAAACAGGTGGACTCAATTTACTAATTATGTGACTTCTGTTGGCAATGAGTCACTCAGGGTTTTATTTACGATATCAGACTACAGGGGGCTGAATACAAATGTACATCACAATTTTCAGATTTATATTTTTAAAATAATTAGAAAACCATGTATCATCTTCTTTACAAGTTACAAATACTTGATACTTAGTGTTGATATATCACATACAATCCTAGTAAAATACATTTAAGTTTGTGGTTGTAACGTGAAAAAGGTGGAAAAGTTCACAGGGTATGAATTTTTCTTAAGGCACTGTATATAGATCCAATGTAAGCATATAAGAGGCTGTTAGATCGGGTCAGGAAACCTATGGGTGGGCCAGAAATTGTGGTCTGAGCATGATTCAGTCTTTTGAATTCAACCTGTTTTTTGGTGCGTGGTTGAGATTATTATATTAAAATATGTGCACAAAAAATAATAACAAAATATTATCCTGTGGGCGAAGTATGTCTTTTTACCTAATTTAATGTTCATGTATACACAGAATAAAGGCCCCGTCACACACAGCGACGCTGCAGCGATACAGACAACGATGCTGATCGCTGCAGCGTCGCTGTTTTGTCGCTGTGTGGTCGCTGGGGAGCTGTCACACAGACAGCTCTCCAGCGACCAACGATGCCGAGGTCCCAGGTAACCAGGGTAAACATCGGGTTACTAAGCGCAGGGCCGCGCTTAGTAACCCGATGTTTACCCTGGTTACCAGCGTAAAAGTAAAAAAAAACAAACAGTACATACTTACATTCCGGTGTCTGTCCCCCGGCATTCTGCTTCTCTCCACTGTGTCTGCGCCAGCCGGAAATCACAGCGGTGACGTCACCGTTGTGCTCGCTTTCCGGCCGGCCGGCGCTCACAGTGCAGAGAAGCAGAACGCCGGGGGACGGACACCGGAATGTAAGTATGTACTGTTTGTTTTTATTTACTTTTACGCTGGTAACCAGGGTAAACATCGGGTTACTAAGCGCGGCCCTGCGCTTAGTAACCCGATGTTTACCCTGGTTACCAGTGAAGACATCGCTGAATCCGTGTCACACACACCGATTCAGCGATGTCAGCGGGACCTCAACGACCAAAAAACGGTCCAGGCCATTCCGACACGACCAGCGATCTCACAGCAGGGGCCTGATCGCTGGTACGTGTCACACATAGCGAGATCGCTACTGAGGTCGCTGTTGCGTCACAAAACTTGTGACTCAGCAGCGATCTCGCTAGCGATCTCGCTATATGAGACGGGGCCTTAAGAGGCAAAAGAGAAAAAGCAAGCACAGTTTATAGATTTCTATTGTTACATTGCGCTAACATAATCTCCAAGCAACTGGTTAACACTGACATTTTGTTTTCTTTGCACTATCTAATTGGTTGATGATAACAAATGCTTGTCCTGCTATCTTTGTTCATTTGCCATCAGATTAATCTCCCTTTGGTGTTAACTTGTAAACTGATAAAGTCAGACGCCAAAGTGACCTGTCCTATCTGCCACAAAATGCTCAGTCCCATTTCAAACTACTATTGGATTTACATTACATAATTAGTGTCCACTGTCAAGTTTATTAATTTGAATCTGCAAAATACATACATTATTAAATACCTCTGTCAGACAATTTACTTTGAAAATCTGTCAAAATATTTGGATAGTTCTGAAACTAAAAGGAACATTTTTTTAAAGTCTAGCTCTAAAATGAAATAGCTCATAAGTCCAAGTGTAATCAGTTTCCATCCACCCAGCCTGGTTGACAGCTGCAGCTTGTACTGATCAGTGTGAGATCTCAGCAGGGTGGAGGGATAATGAAGAGGTGTCAGTCAGGCTAGGTGAGTGAAGGATGAGTTAAACTTTCATACAGGATCTTGTAGCAGTTATGACATTTATTTGCAGAACAAGTGCATCAGCCTCAACAGGTCTATTTCAGCTGACTGATCCATTTTACATCCTTTTTAAAATTTTTGTACTGTTATTAAACATATTTTAATCTAGGAATTGTTTTTATTGCTGAAAAATTCCCATATATGTTTTATATTTGCATTAAAGAGGTTTGCAGCAATGGACATTTCTCACCTACCATCAGGATGTTTAATTCATGTCTTATCACTATTGGCCCCACCCCTCACACTGTTCACTAAATCGGTCCTGTGTCTTCTCTTATACTCCAGGTTGTCACATGCTCATAAAATTGGTTCAGATTCAGGTAGATGCCTCTCATGCCATATACTACACCGCCACTGTAAAGACAACTATGCTATTCTGGCCATCATGGTTCTACATCAAATCCCACTGTTCTATTTTGCTGTTCTGTGATTCAAGCACTGATCCATGAAATCCTGCTGTACATTTCATGATGCCGGCACTGCTACATTGAGTCTCAGTTGCAAACTCAGCACTGCTACACCAGTTCCTGATTGCTAAGTCAACTCTGCTACACTGCTGTGCCAGCCTGTCATGGTTCCCAATGGCAAGGGAACGTAAGAAACATATAAGTAACGAACGAGCTCTCGGGTGATGGAAACTCGAGTTGACCGTGAGCTAAATCTACCACACAACTAACAGTAGCCAGGGAGCATACCTACGGCTTCCTATATGCCACGCGCCAGCCGGAGGACTAACTACGCCTGGTAGAGGAAGAAACAGACCTGGCTTACCTCTAGGGAAATCCCCCAAAAGATGATAGCAGCCCCCCACATGTAATAACGGTGAATTAAGAGGAAAAAACATACACAGTATGAAAGTAGATTTAGCAAAGAGAGGTCCACTTACTAGATAGCAGAAGGATACAAAAGAGGACTTCACGGTCAACTGAAAACCCTTTCAAAAACCATCCTGAAATTACTTTAAGACTCCTGTGTCAACTCATGACACAGGAGTGGCAATTTCAGCCCGCAAGAGCTTCCAGCTACAGAGAATTACAAAAACTGCAAACTGGAGAAAAGGTACAAAACAAAAGGACAAGTCCACTTAGCTGATCAGCAGACTAGTAGCAGGAACATGCAACCGAAGGCTCTGGTTACAATGATGACCGGCAAGGAAATGACTGGAGAGCAAGGCTAAATAGGAAACTCCCAAACACTGATGGAAGCAGGTGAACAGAAGCAGCAAAGTGCAAACAAGTCACCAGTACCACCAGCAACCACCAGGGGAGCCCAAAAAGCGGATACACAACAGTACCCTCCCCTTAAGGAGGGGGCACCGAACCCTCACAAGAACCGCCAGGGCGATCTGGATGAGCCCTATGAAAGGCACGAACCAAATCCGAGGCATGAACATCAGAGGCAGTTACCCAAGAATTATCTTCCTGACCATAGCCTTTCCATTTAACCAGATATTGAAGTCTCCGTCTGGAAATACGGGAGTCCAAGATCTTCTCTACGACGTACTCCAATTCACCCTCCACCAGCACAGGAGCAGGAGGTTCAGTAGAAGGAACCACCGGTACCTCATATCTCCGCAACAACGACCGATGGAACACATTATGGACAGCGAAAGATGCCGGGAGGTCCAAACGAAAGGAAACAGGGTTAAGAATCTCCAAAATCCTATAAGGACCGATGAACCGAGGCTTAAATTTGGGAGAAGAAACCCTCATAGGGACAAAACGGGAAGACAACCACACCAAGTCCCCAACGCGAAGGTGGGGACCAACACGACGACGACGGTTAGCAAACTGCTGAGTCCTCTCCTGGGACAATTCCAAATTATCCACCACTTGTCCCCAAATCCGATGCAACCGATCCACCACCGCATCCACTCCAGGACAATCCGAAGATTCAACCTGACCAGATGAAAAACGCGGATGAAACCCTGAATTGCAAAAGAAAGGAGAAACCAAAGTGGCAGAACTAGCCCGATTATTAAGAGCAAACTCCGCCAACGGCAGAAAGGCAACCCAATCATCCTGATCCGCAGACACAAAACACCTCAAATAAGTCTCCAAAGTTTGATTAGTTCGCTCCGTCTGGCCATTGGTCTGAGGATGGAATGCAGACGAAAAGGACAAATCAATGCCCAACCTGGCACAGACTGCCCGCCAAAATCTAGACACGAACTGGGTACCCCTGTCAGAAACGATGTTTTCCGGAATACCATGCAAGCGAACCACATTTTGAAAAAACAGAGGGACCAACTCAGATGAGGAAGGCAACTTAGGCAATGGCACCAAATGAACCATTTTAGAAAAACGGTCACACACCACCCAGATGACAGACATCTTCTGAGAAACAGGGAGATCCGAGATAAAGTCCATAGAGATGTGCGTCCAAGGCCTCTTCGGAATAGGCAAGGGCAACAACAACCCACTAGCCCTAGAACAACAAGGCTTGGCCCGAGCACACACATCGCAAGACTGCACAAAAACACGCACATCTCGAGACAGGGAAGGCCACCAGAAGGATCTAGCCACCAAATCTCTGGTGCCAAAAATTCCCGGATGACCTGCCAGAGTAGAAGAATGAACTTCCGAGATGACTCTAGTGGTCCACTCATCAGGAACAAACAGTCTACCAGACGGACAACGATCAGGTCTATCCGCCTGAAATTCTTGCAAAGCACGTCGCAAATCTGGAGAGACAGCAGACAAAACCACTCCATCCTTAAGGACACCAGCAGGTTCAGAATTCCCAGGAGAGTCAGGCTCAAAACTCCTAGAAAGAGCATCTGCTTTCACATTCCTAGAACCCGGTAAGTACGAGACCACAAAATTAAACCGGGAAAAGAACAACGACCAACGTGCCTGTCTAGGATTCAGGCGCCTGGCAGACTCCAAATAAATTAAATTCTTGTGATCAGTCAAAACTACCACCTGATGTCTGACACCCTCAAGCCAATGACGCCACTCCTCAAATGCCCACTTCATGGCCAAAAGCTCCCGATAACCAACATCATAGTTTCGCTCGGCGGCCGAAAATTTTCGCGAAAAGAACGCACAAGGTCTCATCACTGAGCAGTCGGAACTTTTCTGCGACAAAACCGCCCCCGCTCCGATCTCGGAAGCATCGACCTCAACCTGAAAGGGAAGAGAAACATCAGGCTGGCGCAACACAGGGGCAGACAAAAAGCGGCGCTTAAGCTCCCGAAAGGCCTCCACGGCAGCAGGGGACCAATTGGCAACATCAGCACCCTTTTTAGTCAAATCCACCAGAGGTTTAGCAACGCCAGAAAAACCAGCTATAAATCAACGATAAAAATTAGCAAAGCCCAATTTCTGGAGACTCTTCAGAGAAGTAGGCTGCGTCCAGTCGTAAATAGCCTGAACCTTGACAGGGTCCATCTCAATAGAGGAAGGGGAAAAAATATACCCCAAAAATGAAATTTTTTGAACCCCAAAAACACACTTCGAACCCTTTACACACAAAGAATTCTCCTGCAAAACCTGAAAAACCCTCCTGACCTGCTGAACATGAGACTCCCAGTCATCAGAAAAAATCAAAATATCATCCAAGTACACAATCATAAATGTATCCAAATATTCACGGAAAATATCATGCATTAAGGACTGAAAGACAGAAGGTGCATTAGAAAGGCCGAAAGGCATTACCAAATACTCAAAATGGCCCTCAGGCGTATTAAATGCGGTCTTCCACTCATCCCCCTGCTTAATTCGCACCAAATTATACGCCCCACGAAGATCAATCTTAGAGAACCAATCCGCCTGAAATTCTACTGTCATGGTTCCCAATGGCAAGGGAACGTAAGAAACATATAAGTAACGAACGAGCTCTCGGGTGATGGAAACTCGAGTTGACCGTGAGCTAAATCTACCACACAACTAACAGTAGCCAGGGAGCATACCTACGGCTTCCTATATGCCACGCGCCAGCCGGATGACTAACTACGCCTGGTAGAGGAAGAAACAGACCTGGCTTACCTCTAGGGAAATCCCCCAAAAGATGATAGCAGCCCCCCACATGTAATAACGGTGAATTAAGAGGAAAAAACATACACAGTATGAAAGTAGATTTAGCAAAGAGAGGTCCACTTACTAGATAGCAGAAGGATACAAAAGAGGACTTCACGGTCAACTGAAAACCCTTTCAAAAACCATCCTGAAATTACTTTAAGACTCCTGTGTCAACTCATGACACAGGAGTGGCAATTTCAGCCCGCAAGAGCTTCCAGCTACAGAGAATTACAAAAACTGCAAACTGGACAAAAGGTACAAAACAAAAGGACAAGTCCACTTAGCTGATCAGCAGACTAGTAGCAGGAACATGCAACCGAAGGCTCTGGTTACAATGATGACCGGCAAGGAAATGACTGGAGAGCAAGGCTAAATAGGAAACTCCCAAACACTGATGGAAGCAGGTGAACAGAAGCAGCAAAGTGCAAACAAGTCACCAGTACCACCAGCAACCACCAGGGGAGCCCAAAAAGCGGATACACAACACCAGCCCTACTGCTGTTGTTTCAGTTCAGCTACTCCACATCGCCTTACTGCACCATCGCCCCCTATCCTTGCTGCACTGTTGCCAGCTATCCTTGAGGCACCATCACAACCTGTCTTTGCGGCACCATCACCACCTGTCCTTGCTGCACCATCACCACCTGTCCTTGCTGCACCATCGCCACCTGTTCTTGCTGCAAAATCCCTGCCTGTCCTGGCTGCACCATCACTATCTGCCCTTGTTGCACCATTTCCCTTTGTCCTTGCTGCATCATCACCACCTGTCCTTGCGGCACCATCACCCCCTATGCTTGATGCACAATCACCCCCTGTCCTTGCTGCACCATCACCACCTGTCCTTGCAGCACCATCGCCACCTGTCCTTGCGGCACCATCGCTACCTGTTCTTGCTGCAAAATCCCCGCCTGTCCTGGCTGCACCATCGCTATCTGTCCTTGTTGCACAATTTCCCTTTGTCCTTGCTGCACAATCATCCCCTGTCCTTGCTGCACCATTGCCACCTCTCCTTGTTGCACCATCGCCACCTGTCCTTGCTGCACAATCGCCCCCTGTCCTTGCTGCACCATCGCCACCTGTCCTTGCTGCACCATTGCTACCTGTTCTTGCTGCAAAATCCCCGCCTGTCTTGGCTGCACCATCACTATCTGCCCTTGTTGCACCATTTCCCTTTGTCCTTGCTGCACCATCACCACCTGTCCTTGTGGCACCATCGCCCCCTATGCTTGATGCACAATCACCCCCTGTCCTTGCTGAACCATCACCACCTGTCCTTGCAGCACCATCGCCACCTGTCCTTGCGGCACCATCACCCCGTCCTTGCTGCACCATCGCTATCTGTCCTTGTTGCACAATTTCCCTTTGTCCTTGCTGCACAATCACCCCCTGTCCTTGCTGCACCATTACCACCTGTCCTTGTTGCACCATCGCCACCTGTCCTTGCTGCATTATCGCCACCTGTCCTTGCTGCACCATCGTTACCTGTCCTTGTTGCACCATCACCACCTGTCCTTGCTGCATCATCGCCACCTGTCCTTGCTGCACCATCACCACCTGTCCTTGCTGCATCATCGCCACCTGTCCTTGCTGCACCATTGCCACCTGCCCTTACTGCATCATCACCACCTGTCCTTGCTGCACTATCGCCACCTGTGCTTGCTGCACCATCGCCACTTGTCCTTGCTGCATCATTGCCACCTGTCCTTGCTGCACTATTGCCACCTGTGCTTGCTGCACCGTCGCCACCTGTCCTTGCTGCACTATTGCCACCTGTGCTTGCTGCACCATCGCCACCTGTCCTTGCTGCATCATTGCCACCTGTCCTTGTTGCACCATTTCCACCTTTCCTTGCTGCATCATCGCCACCTCTCCTTGTTGCACCATTTCCACCTTTCCTTGCTGCAGCATCGCCACCTGTCCTTGTTGCACCATTTCCACCTGTCCTTGTTGCACCATTTCCACCTGTCCTTGCTATATCATCGCCACCTGTCCTTGTTGGACCATCGCCTGTCCTTGCGGCACAATCGCCCCCTGTCCTTGCTGCATTGGAGCTGCTCAACCAGACGAAGGGCTTCAAGCAGCATTGGACTGCAGTGCCAAGTGTGCATGAGTAACACTGATTGGGGGCCAACTGTTCAGCTGCATGCAATATTACCCGACTATTGTTCCCACATTTGTCTATGCTTCCGTATAGTAACAGACTGGGTAGTTTCTTAAATGAATGATGACATGATATTCTTGTTTCTACATGTTGCATTAAGTGTAGTGTGCCATATACTGCTTATGCAGAGGTTGGGGGCCCACTACTGCACAGGGGCCCTCCAGGGGATTCAACAGTTTCCAGTGGGCCACTCTGAGTCTTGCTTTGAGGATTCACCACTCCAGGTGAGATGAATCACCCTAAAATGATCATTCTCCTTCATTACATCTTTCAACTCTGCCTCTACTCTTTCAAATTCTTTGATGGTGACTCTTACACTTGCTCCTAACATTTGCATCTACTTTTTTTTTTAACAACTATTATCTTCAAGAAGTCTTATGTCATATAACGTAATAGAGCTACAGCCACAATTTGTGGTCCTGACACAACATGACCAGACCACAGATATCATTTCAATCAAGTGCAATGCTCTGACTGTATACTAAAAATGTTATATCATAGCTGTTGTACCTTAAGTTTCTTAGTTAATTTATTTTTCTATTTGAATATCGGGGTCCCATGGATCCCGTGTGACTAATAATGTAAGTATTTTGGCGTGACTAACTGAAGATTAAAGGACTATCCACTACCTGGACATCCCCTTTTTAAATGCCCCATGTAAAAGGGGAAAATATACTGAATAAGAAGTAGTAAGAGCGGAGCAGCCCAATAATGGCCGCTGATAGGCCGATAGGCTGTAGGGCATAACAATGTCACGCGATCCCCGGGAGACCAGTGCAGACATCACTGGGACAGCACTGGTATAGAAGGATAGAAGGTGAGCAGATGTTTTTTTTTTTCTTTTTAAAAGGAGGACTATTTAATTTAAAAATAGGTTGTCTGGGTAGTGGATAAGCCCTTTAATGTGTGCCTCCAGATTTCCATAAAAACCATCATAGTGCAGGAGTATGCAGCAAATTGTTCTCTTAAATCATCTTATTTGCTATTTTGCCCTAAATAGCAGCAAAGACTAAAGGTGATTTGTGACTGAGATACAGACAGAAAGGTTTTTATTGTTAAAAACAATATAGATAAACTAACCTGATAAATAATAATGCATCAATCATAGTCAAGCTGCATCCCCAATAAATCAATAATTATTTATGCAGTTTTCTTGTTCTTTTCCCCCTTTTCTTTCAGCTTTTTAGCTATAGGACTATGACAAATGGCTTCTGCTGATTGCAGATGACAATTTGAAAAATAACAATCCTCAAGTACGCTTGGACCAATGGTCTGGGTAATGGATTTAGTCTTGGGGTGGAGTTGTTGTATTTTATTTGCTCTGGAGCATAGATAATGTGCACTGTGGGGGTCATTCATTAATCTAACGCCGGCTGGATTGTGGAGCATTTACCTTTGTTCTGTATAAAAAGGGAAGAACACAATGTAGTTCTTCTTCATGAGCTGATAAAAAGAAATGTTTTCTTAAGATTTTAACTATTGTATATGATATTAGGATTGTAATTATATGTGATTTTTTTTCAATAAGGCTACTTTCACTCTAGCGTTAACTGCAAACCGTCTCAAAACGTCTTTTTTTCAGAAAAAACGCATCCTGCAAAAGTGTTTGCAGGATGCGTTTTTTCCCCATAGACTTGTATTGGCGACGTATTGCGACGGATTGGCATACGTCGTGTACGTCGTACGACGGATGCGTCGAAATTTGGCGACACGTCGTCGGCAAAAAACGTTGATTGTAACGTTTTTTGTCTCCGCCTAAAAAACGTGTTGCGACGCATCCTGCGGCATGCGTCGTTGGCTACAATGGAAGCCTATGAGCGACGGATGCGTCGGGACACGTCGTACGACGCAATACAGAGCTGCAATACGTTTTTTTACACTGAGCATGCTCAGAAGCTGGATTTTGTTGCCAATTGGCCAGACACCCCCAAATCTATATAAACCTGGCCTGGGCTATGATATCCTATGCTATAGGATCCTATCCTATCCTAGGATCCTATCCTATCCTATCATATCCTATCCTATCCTATCACTATGATATCCAGGCAATTCGTCTCAAATATTACGTCATACCAAACTCGCAATCCTCACAAGAACACCTTCCATCGCTGCCACAAAACTAAAACCCACAAAGATGGGCTGTAAAAACAGTAACTATATAGTTTTCAGTAACCAGAGTAGCATGGACCCCCACCTGCAGATGGCCTTACTCGACGCAGACAATCGTGACAGACGACTGAAGCTGACTCAGCAATATCAAGAGCGAGAGTCTGCTGAATGACAAGCTGAGCGAGAGGCTGAGAGAGCCAAGCGAGAGGCTGCTGAGCGACAAGCCAAGCGAGAGTACCAGCTGGAATTAATCCGACTCCAAAAGGACCATCTACCCCACTGAACAGAAAGTCCAGTTATGTCTCCACCTTTAAATCCCATTCTGATTCTGAGCATTTTCCTGTCATGGACGTAAACCTAGACACATTTTTGCTGGGAGTTGAAAAGGCCTACAGACATTACCAGGTACCTGAGGACCAGTAGGCCCAATATGTAACCCTAGGGCTATGAGGCAAAGGTCTAGAGGCGTTTGCCTCTCTACCTCAAGATCAAGATGGAGATTATGAGGCCATCAAACAGGCCCTGATAAGGAACTACCAGCTGACTCCTGAGGTGTACCGGAAAAAGTTCCGGGCCCTCCAACATGAACCTCATGACAGCTACAGTGATGTGGTGGATGGACTCAGAGCCATTGTCCTGACGATTGGAGTAAGTGGAGTTGCATTCATATGACAACTGGTGGCAGCGGTAATCTCTCCAATGTCATCTGTGACAAACTGGTATCAGTGGTGGTTTCCGCGTGACCCCACCTCCCCCCCCCCCTAGGCTGTCCACTTGAAAAAAACTGGATTTGTTTTTTAAACATTGAAGTCTGGCGCTATATAAATGAGTAAAATAAAATAAATAAATAAGGAAAACTGATCTGTCAAATAGCTATCTGTTTTTATTGCAATTGAAAAGGAGCCATTTTTTTGCTTACTGTATCAGTTTCAAATGGAAGATTACTTGAAAGTTCACATGTCCAGTAGCATACCCCCGAGGGTGGATTGCACATTAATGACTGGGCCAAGTTTTACAATTCTGACCACTGTCACGTTATGTGGTAATAACTCTGGAACACTTCAACTGATCCCACTGAGTCTTAAACTTTTTTTTTTCCTGACATATTGTACTTCATGATAATAGTAACATTTCTTTGGTATGTCTTGCGTTTATTTGTAAAAAAAAAAAAGGAAATTTGGTGAAAATTTTGAAAGTTTTGCAATTTTCCACAACTTTGAATTTCATGCCTTTAAATCACAGAGATATGTCACACAAAATATTTAATAAATAACATGTCTCACATGCCTACTTTACATCAGCACAATTTTTTAACCAAAATGTTTTTTTGTTAGGAAGTTATAAAGGTTAAAACTGACCAGCAATTTTTCATTTTTCCAGCAAAATTTACAAAAACATTTTTTAAGGACCATCTCACATTTGAAGTCACTTTGAGGAGTCTATATGATAGAAGAAAACCAAAAGTGACATTATTCTAAAAACTGCACCCCTCAAGGTGCTCAAAACCACATAAACAAAGTTTATTAACCCTTTAGGTGCTTCACAGGAATTTTTTTTGGAAAAAAAAAAATTACATTTAACGTTTTTCCACAAAAAATTTACTTCAGATATACATTTTTTTATTTTGACAAGGGTAACAGGAAAAAATGGACCCCAAAATTTGTTGTGTAATTTCTCCTGAGCATGCCAATACCCCATATGAGGGAGAAAAGCATGGTTTGGACGCATGGCAGAGCTTGGGAAGGAAGGAGCGCCATTTGACTTTTTGAGTGCAAAATTTGCTGGAACAATTGGCGCATGCCATATCACTTTTGGAGAGACCCTGATGAGTCTAAACAAAGAAAATTCCCCACAAGTGACACTATTTTGGAATTTAGACCCCTCATTTAGATGTGTGGTGAGCACATTGAACCCTCAGATGCTTCAAAGAAGTTTATGACGTTGAGCCGTAAAAATAAAAATTTAATTTTCCTCACAAATGTTTTTAGCACAAAATATCGCATTTTCATAAGGGTAACAGGAGAAATTGCACCATACAGTTTGTTGTGCAATTTCTGCTGAGTACGCTGATACCCAATATGAGGGAGAAAACTACCTTTTGAGCGCACGGCAGGGCTTGGAAGGGAAGGAGCGAGCGTATTTGACTTTTGAATGTAAAACTTCCTGGAATCATTAGCGGATGTCATGTCTTTAATCTTTTTATTTTTTTATATAGCGCTAACATATTCCGCAGCGCTTTACAATTTTGCACACATTATCATCGCTGTCCCTGATGGGGCTCACAATCTAAATTCCCTATCAGTATGTCTTTGGACATGTCACATTTGAAGAGCTCCTGATGTGCCTAAATAGTGGAAACCCCCACAAGTGACCGCATTTTGGAAACTAGACCCCTCAAGGAATGTATTTTGATGTGTGGTGAGCACCTTGAACTCCCAGGTGCTTCACAGAAGTTTATGATGTTGAGCCGTGAAAATAATAAAAACACATTTTCATCACAAAAAATGATATTTTAGCCCCAAATTTTGCATTTTCATAAGGGTAACAGGAGAAATTGCACCATACAATTTGTAGTGCAATTTCTCCTGAGTATGCTCATACCCCATATGAGAGAGAAAACTACTGTTTAGGTGCACGGCAGGGCTCAGAAGGAAAGGATCATCATTTGACTTTTTGAATGTAAAATTTCCTGGAATCATTCGCGGACGTCATATCCCATTTGGAAAGCCCCTGATGTGCCTAAACAGTGGAAACCCCCCACAAGTGTACACCGATATCCCATATGTCGGGGAATACTACTTTTGAGGCACAGTGCAAAGCTCAGAAGGGAAGAGGCGCCATATTGGAGTTCAGATTTTGCTTGAAAGGTTTGGGGGTGCCATGTCACATTGGCAGAGTCCCTGAGGTGCCAGAACAACAGAAAACTCCTATATGTGAACTTATTTTATAAACTACACTCCCTAATGAATTCATCTAGGGGTGCAGTGATCATATTGACACCACATGTGCCTCACAGAATTTTATACCATTGAGCGGTGATGAAAGAATAAATTAAATTTTTACCCTTAAAATGTTGTTTTAGCCCCAAGTTTTTAAGTTTTCTAAGGGCTAATAGGATTTTTTTTTTACAACAAACTGAGGTCCATTTTTTCCTAGTGCGCCAATACCCTACATGTAATTGGGAAATATTTTTCAGGCACAGTGCAAAGCTCAGAAGGCAAGGAGCGCCAGATTTTAATATTATGGTTTGAGGGTACCATGAGGTGCCAGAACAGTAGAACACCCCATAAGTGACCCTATTTTACAAACTACACCTCTCAATTAATTTTTATAGGGGTGCAGTGATCATATTGACACCACGGATGTGTCACAGAATTTTATACCATTGGGCAGTGAAGAAAAAATAACTACATTTTTACCATCAAAATTTTGTTTTTACCCAGATTTTACATTTTCACACAAGACGTTGGTAAAAATGTCACTAAAATTTGTCCCACAATTTCTACTGAACATGGCAATACCCCATATGTGGCTGTACAGTACTATTTAGCCATACAGAAGAGACTCGGGAGGAATGGAGCACTATTTGCCTCCAGGAGTGCAGATTTTCCTAGAACAGCTTGTGGACTCCATATACAGAGCCCGTAATTGCTAGAAGAGCAGAATCCCCCTCAAATGAGACCATATTGGAAACTATACCCCTTGGGGAATTTATCTAAAGGTGTAGTGACGATTTTGACTCCATGGATGTTTTCCAGAAACAAGCAGCAATGAATGTTGCTGAGTGAAAATTGCAAACTGCCATTGTAGTGACCAGTACGCTGTAGTGACCAGTACATTGGAGTCACCAGTACATTATGCTCAGCTCGTGCTTCTGGAGGCATGCACCCATACATTAGGTGGCCTCTCATTGCTTCAGAATTGCCAAACGTGGATGCAATATGTGGTTTAGGTACACTGTGGGGCTCAGAAGGGAGGGGGCATTTGGATTTCGAGCACAGAGTTTGCTGAATTTCTTCTGGCGGGTGAGAAGCCATTTCCCTTTTCCAGAGCCTTTGTACTACCAGTAACATGGAAGCCCCCTATATTTCAATTAACAAATGACGGACCTGAGTAGGGACTTGCTTTTTTTGTAAATTGAGTTGAAGCTTTTATTATTGGGAACATTTTGCATAACGTTTTGGATCACAGTTATCCGGCACTCTACGCTGAGCACTTACTTTGGGGCTTCCATCTAAATATCTGAGTGACGTGATTCAGATGAAACCCCCGAGGGATCCATTCACTATAATGAGGCAGCAGAAATTACTCTGGACTCTGTTCAGCGACGTCCTTCTTTTCAGAAGTGCACAAAACTGTGGCCAACGGCACTTTTAGGCTAAGTGCACACGTTGCAGAATTTCCACGGCAATTCCACAACTCCTGCCGCGGGTATATCGCATGCGGAATTAGCATGCCTATTCCTGCTAAACACTAGCGTTTTTCAAGTGTAATTAGCTTGCAGAATGCTAGCATTTTCCAAGTGATCTGTAGCATCGCTTGGAAAACTGATTAACAGGTTGGTCACACTTGCCAAGCATAGTGTTTGACAATCGTGACCAACTTTTTACTATTAATGCTGACTATGCAGCATCAATAGTAAAAAGATCTAATGTTAAAAATAGTAATAAAAAAATAAAAAAGGTTATTCTCACCTTCCGGCGTTACGATCTCCTCAGCGGTGCACGCGGCGGCTTCCGTTCCCCTGGATGCAGTGTGCGAAGGACCTGCGATGACGTCACGGTCACGTGACCGCGACGTCATCGCAGGTCCTTCGCACACAGCATCCCGGGGAATGGAAGGCGCCACGTGCACCGCTGAGAGGCAGGAAGACTCCGGGGGCCATCAGAAGGTGAGTATATCACTATTTTTTACTTTAATTCTTTTTTTTTTAACAATTATATGGTGCCCAGTCAGTGGCGGAGAGTCTCCTCTCCTCCACCCTGGGTACCATCCGCACATGATCCGCTTACTTCCCGCATGGTGGTCACAGCCCCATGCGGGAAGTAAGCAGATCAATGCATTCCTATGTGTGTGGAATCCCCGCGATTCGGCAAATTAATAAACATGCTGCGTTTTTTTCCAGAATGCGTTTCCGCTCAGGAAAAAAATGCAGCATGTGCATACAAAATGAGTATTGCATTCTTTTAATAGGATGCTTAATGTGAGCGTTTTTTTGGCAGTTTGTTTTTATAGCGGAAAAAACGCAAAAAAAAGTTGAAAAATTCCAGAACGTGTGCACACAGCCTTATGCAGTCTTAAAAAGACGGACACCACCGGATCACATGTCAGACGGCATCCACAGTGTCTCCATCTGTCTCAAACATAAAAACGTATCCTTTTCAAATGGGAAAAAAAGGATGGCTATTTAACAGATCTGTTTTCCATAGACTTCAATGTTATAAAAATGTATCCAGTTGAAATCAGATTTTTTCAGGTGGGTAAAAAAAGTTATAACTTTTTTTGTCAACGGATTGCTGCTGGATCTGTTCTAATGGATGATAAACGGACATGTGAACATCAGGCAAAGACCCTAAACTCTATAAAGCCCTCTTGAATCAGGAGTACAGGAGACTCTCCTCCAGGCCCTGGGTACCATATTCCTGTATAAAAAAAAAGAATTAAAATAAAAAATAGGGATATACTTACCTTCTGATGGCCCCCGGAGTCCTCTCGCCTCTCAGCGGTGCACCCGGTGGCTTCCATTCCCAGGGATGCATTACACAAATCACCTGGGATGACGTCACAAAGGTCCTTCGCGCAAAGCATCCCTGGGAATGGAGCGTATCGGGAGCGCTGCTGAGGAGATCGGGGGCCGTCGGTAGGTGAGAATAACCATATTTTTAAAATTATTTTTAACATTCTATCTTTTACTATTGATGCTGCATAGGCAGCATCAATAGTAAAAAGTTGGTCACACTTGTCAAACACTATGCTTGACGAGTGTGACCAAACTGTCAATCACTTTTCCAAGCGATGCTTCAAATCACTTCGAAAAGCGCAAGCATTCTGCAAGCTAAAAACACTTGCAAAATGCTTGTGTTTTGCGGGAAAACGCATGCGAATTCCGCATGCATTTTACCCATGGCAGGGAGTTACAGAAATGCTGCAGTCATTTCCGCAGCATTTCTGCAACGTGGACACATAGCCTCAAGGTCAGGGACAATATCATAAGACAGTTTTGTAGTAAAAAATACAAGTGGAAGTCAGGAACCAAAAACCAGAAGATTCGAAATACAGAGCTAAACAAAGCAGGAGAATTGGCGGTGTACAAAGGATGTGGCAGCATATTTAACCATACCTTTATTACAACTGATACTGCAATGTGTTGAAAAATCATAAACCTACAATGATTTTTATTTCTACAGTTCCAACATATTCCTGTAGCACTTTACATTACAGAGGGGACCTGTACTAACAATAAAGACATTACAGAGTAGCACATATTTCAACGCATACCAAGAGGAGCGAGGGCCCTGCTTGTAAGCTTACAGTCTATGAGGAAATAGGGGTAGAACGAAAGGTAAAAATAAAGTGCTTGTTGTGTAAGGTCCAGCCATCAGTATAATAATTCGGGTACTGAAATAACATTGCAAGAACCAGTCACCAGCCATTATCTTTAAAAGTGCAGGTACAGAAAATGCTATTGAGTGCACGGAAGAGAGAACAGGGGATAATTAGTTAGATTAGTGAGGTGGTAGGCTAGTCTACAGACATGTTCTTTGTGCTTTTAGGGCACACTTGAAACTGTGGATACTGGAGATTAACCGGATTGTCACGGATAGAGCATTCTAGAAAACTGATGCAGCAGGAGAGAAGTCCTGGAGACGAGAGTGTCAGTTTTGTATTATAGAGGAGTCTTAGGTTATTAGAGGAAAGAAGAGGAAGGTAGAGTGGTAGACAGAGATGAGGAAAGAGATGTAGAGAGTTTTATGTGTAAGAGTGATAAGTTTATATTGGATTCTGCAGCGGATGTTGTGGGGTTATAAGTGTAGCAGTTGGTCAGAAATATGATCCTGGTTGCTGCATTCATGATACATTGGAGAGGGAACAGTGCAATGAGAGGGAGACTGATGAGTAGAGTTGCAATAGTCCAGATGAGAATGAATCAAAGCAATAAGGGTTTTTGCAAAGTCAAAAGCAAAAAAAAGTCAAAAAGAAAAAATGATGACTACATGTGGTAATTTTCTCTGATATTATCATCTGTTTTCACAACATTTTATGTATAAGGTATTTGCTGTATTTTTCGGACTATGAGACACACTTTTTTCCCCAAAAATTTGGGAGGCAAATAGGTGTGCGTATTATAGTTTGAATTAGTGATGAGCGAGTGTACTCGTTACTCGAGTTTCTCGGAGCACGCTCGGGTGGTCTCTGAGTATTTTGACATGCTCGGATTTAGTTTCTGTCGACGCAGCTGCATGATTTTCGGCTGCTAGACAGCTTGATTACATGTGGGGATTCCCATGTATTCAAGCTGTCTAGCAGTCGCAAATCATGCAGCTGCATTGACATAAACTAAATCTCTCGAGCATGTCAAAATACTCAGAGACCACCCGAGCGTGCTCCGAGAAACTCGAGTAACGAACATACTTGCTCATCACTAGTAGTGATGAGTGACGACATTACCGTACTAGTCCAGGTACACAAGCACTGAGATATAAGGCTATGTTTACATGCACTGCAACAACCCCTAGATATAAAGGTGTAATTACAAATATTATAAGGAACCTGATAAAGCAACTCCTAATACAGTGGTGAGTCCCCTTGGCAGATTCCCATTAGTGACCTGTCTGGCAGTGTTATAGTTTTACTATACTCTATTGTTTTATTTGGGCACTAAGTGAACCATCAGGGAGTCCTTATAAGTTACTGAACAGGCTGCCAACAAACCCAAGGCCAAATCTAGTTTTGTAAAATTATATACATCTGAGATATCACCGGGCTCAGACTTGTCACAGCGGAACAGGTGAATGCCCCAGTAGGCCCCTGTGCAGGAGTGGGCTCCCTACTTCCCAATACTGTATGAGCGGTACAAAGACATGAATGATGGTAATGGAATATTTGCATGAAGCTGCAAAGTGGAACCACAAAGTCAATGTTACTAGTGGGCTATTGGCACCCCAGTCTGACGCTGGGTATCTGGACAGAATTTAGTACACATTCAGGAATGACTAGTCTGGCAATAAACAAGACTGGCTATGACCAGGATAGCACCCGAGTCGATAGATTGCTCAGCCCAAGGCTCGTTTTGTGCTGGTGTAGGTGTCTGAGAGGAAGAGTCTGTGAATAAGGCCGGGGTCACACTTGCGAGTGTGATGCGAGAAACTCGCACGAGTCTCTTGCCTCAATACCCAGCACTGCTACTGGCACTCGGGACCGGAGTGTGCGGCTGCATAAAAATACATGCAGCCACACGCTCCGGTCTGAGTGCCGGCCGCAGTGCCGGGTATTGAGGTGAGAGACTTGTGCGAGTTTCTCGCATCACACTCGCAAGTGTGACCCCGGCTTTTGCATTTTTACCTGATTTTTGTCTAGTTTTTCATCTATTTTTAATTTGAGCCTTATTCTTTTTTTTAATTTGCACTTGTTTAAAATGGATTGTATATGTGCTTTTTATTATTATTTTGCCACTATAGGTAGCGTTTAGGATTTCCAAATATGTATGCCTCTTGTTTCAAGAGTACTGCAGTCCCTCCCTGGACTGATTTTATGTATGCCAGATAATTTTGTGCCATTTTACAAAACCTGCAACTAAAAAAAAAATAAATAAAAAAAAATATTAAAGACAGAAAAGACCATGAGCTTTACCTCTATACAAGTCACTAGTTCGACCACACTAAGGCTGGTTTCACACTTGCGTTTTGATCTGCAGTGTTTTTTAAAAAAACACATGTGGTGAAAAAACGCATGTAAACGCGTGTAAGCGGTGCGTTTTTTAGATGCATGCGTTTTTGCATGTGGAAAAAAAACGCGGCGTTTTTACGCGTTTACATGCGTTTTTTCTTGTGTTTGCGTTTTTAAAACGCATGTTGAGAAGTGTGTGACAGCTGCCAATCATCAAAATCAAATAGAAAACCCACTAGAAATAGAAATAGCTAGGGTTAGGGATAGGGTTAGGATCCCTAGGGTTAGGGGTAGGGGTAGCTTTTTATTAGAAGAATGTCCTGGTCACCAGGTCACTGATAAGCCACCCCCCACCATCAAGGTGATAAAGGGATCCAAACCCTACCCCTGACAAGCCACCACCCACCATCAAGGTGATAAAGGGATCCAAACCCTAACCCTAAAGGTACCGTCACACTAGGCGATATCGCCAGCGATCCGTGACGTTGCAGCGACCTGGATAGCGATATCGCTGTATTTGACACGCAGCAGCGATCTGGATCCCGCTGTGAAATTGCTGGTCGCTGCTAGAAGGTCTGCACTTTATTTGGTCGCTAGGTCGCCGTGTATCGCCGTGTTTGACAGCAAAAGCAAGGATACCAGCGATATTTTACACTGGTAACCAGGGTAAACATCGGGTTACAAAGCGAAGGGCCGCGCTTAGTAACCCGATGTTTACCCTGGTTACCAGCGTAAAAGTTAAAAAAACAAACAGCACATACTCACCAGCGCGTCCCCCAGCCTCTGCTTCATGACACTGACTGAGCGCCGGCCCTAAACTGAAAGTGAAAGCACAGCGGTGACGTCACCGCTGTGCTGTTAGGGCCGGAGCTCAGTCAGTGTCAGGAAGCAGAGGCTGGGGGACGCGCTGGTGAGTATGTGCTGTTTGTTTTTTTAACTTTTACGCTGGTAACCAGGGTAA
Source organism: Ranitomeya variabilis (assembly GCF_051348905.1). Lineage (NCBI taxonomy): Eukaryota > Metazoa > Chordata > Amphibia > Anura > Dendrobatidae > Ranitomeya > Ranitomeya variabilis. The sequence goes on along the minus strand of NC_135232.1, from coordinate 1,065,392,765 downwards.
ACATCGGGTTACTAAGCGCGGCCCTGCGCTTAGCAACCCGATGCTTACCCTGGTTACCCGGGGACCTCGGCATCGTTGGTCGCTGGAGAGCGGTCTGTGTGACAGCTCTCCAGCGACCAAACAGCGACGCTGCAGCGATCGGCATCGCTGTCGCTATCGCTGCAGCGTCGCTTAATGTGACGGTACCTTAACCCTGACAAGCCACCACCCACCATCAAGGTGATAAAGGGATCCAAACCCTACCCCTACCCTAACCCTGACAAGCCACCCCACACCATCAAGGTGATAAAGGGATCCAAACCCTAACCCTACCCCTAACCCTACCCCTAACCCTAGGGATCCTAGAGATCCATAGGAATTGGCTATTATGTTGACCTGGTGACCAGGACATTCTTCTAATAAAAAGCTTTGTTCAATGTGGACACCCCAAGATATACGGTAATGCTATAGAGTACTAAAAATATAAACTCGTACAGTATTGACTGTCATAGTGTTAGTGTTAGGGGTAGGGTTAGGGTTTGGATCCCTTTATCACCTTGATGGTGGGTGGTGGCTTGTCAGTGTTAGGGTTTGGATCCCTTTATCACCTTGATGGTGGGTGGTGGCTTGTCAGGGTTAGGGGTAGGGTTTGGATCCCTTTATCACCTTGATGGTGGGGGGTGGCTTGTCAGTGTGTATTCTTGTTTTTTTCTATAAAAACGCATGCGTTTTTAACGCAAGCAAACGCATGTGCTTAAAAACGCATGCGTTTACATAGACAGCAATGCGTTTTTTTTTGCGGCAAAAAAACGCCGCTAGAAATTACTACAGGTTGCATTTCTGCAACTAAACGCACGCGTCAAAAAACGCATGCGTTTTTAATGTTAAGTATAGGAAAAAAACGCATGCGTTTTTAATGTTAAGTATAGGAAAAAAACGCATGCGTTTTTTTGGGTAAAAACGCTGCAGATCAAAACGCAAGTGTGAAACCAGCCTTAGAATACTGTGCACAGTTCTGGTCTCCGGTGTATAAGAAAGACATAGCTGAACTAGAGCGGGTGCAGAGAAGAGCGACCAAGGTTATTAGAGGACTGGGGGGTCTGCAATACCAAGATAGGTTATTACACTTGGGGCTATTTAGTTTGGAAAAACGAAGACTAAGGGGTGATCTTATTTTAATGTATAAATATATCAGGGGACAGTACAAAGACCTTTCGGATGATCTTTTTAATCGTAGACCTGAGACAGGGACAAGGGGGCATCCTCTACGTCTGGAGGAAAGTAGGTTTCAGCATAATAACAGAAACGGATTCTTTACTGTAAAGGTCCTGTCACATTAAGCGACGCTGCAGCGATATAGACAATGATGCCGAAGTCCCCGGGTAACCAGGGTAAACATTGGGTTACTAAGCACAGGGCCGCGCTTAGTAGCCCGATGTTTACCCTGGTTACCATTGTAAATGTAAAAAAAAAAACACATACTCACATTCCGGTGCCTGTCACGTCCCCCGGCATCCACTTCCCTGCACTCCTCCTGCATCCTGTGTAAGCGCCGCCGGAAAGCAGAGCGGTGACGTCACCGCTGTGCCCTGCTTTACGGCCGGCCGGCGCTGACACAGGATGCAGGAGGAGTGCAGGGAAGCGGACGCCGGGGGACGCGACAGACACCGGAATGTGAGTATGTACTGTTTTTTTTTTTTTACATTTACAATGGTAAGCAGGGTAAATATCGGGTTACTAAGCGCGGCCCTGCGCTTAGTAACCCGATGTTTACCCTGGTTACAAGTGAAGACATCGCTGGATCGGTGTCACACACGCCGACTCAGCGATGTCAGCGGGTGATCCAGTGACGAAATAAGGTGCTGGCCTTCTAGCTCCGACCAACGATCTCACAGCAGGATCCTGATCAAACACAACGATATCGCTATCCAGGACGCTGCAACGTCACGGATCGTTGTCGTTCTAAAGTCGCTCAGTGTGAAGGTACCTTAAGAGCAGTGAGACTATGGAACTTTCTGCCGTATGATGTTGTAATGAGTGATTCATTACTAAAATTTAAGAGGGGACTGGATACCTTTCTTGATAGGGTGTTGATCCAGGGAACTAGTCTGATTGCCGTATGTGGAGTCGGAAAGGATTTTTTTTCCCCAAGGTGGAGCTTACTCTTTGCCACATGGTTTTTTTTTCCCTTTCTCTGGATCAACATGTTAGGGCATGTTAGGTTAGGCTATGGGTTGAACTAGATGGACTTAAAGTCTTCCTTCAACTTTAATAACTATAAAGGTGCGCTATTTTGAACAACTTCGTGCAAAACAAAATAGTAATGAATGCCACAAGACAACAAAGAAGAGTGATTTAAAATAGAAATAACTGCACCTGATGAATGGCCAAAGACTGGTATTATTTGGGCAGTTTGCCTTCTATAACAGGAGTTTTACAGAGTTACTTTTTTGTCTTTTTGTTCCCTGGGAGAATTGAGAAGGTTTCTGTTACACAACTTTCATTGTCACTGCTGACTACCATAAAGTTGCATTGACTATAAAGATGATGATTGACCTCATATTGTGAGTGAAAGTGATGTTCAGAGGATGTGGTTAGTTTTGCCAGATGTGTTTGTGATGTTTGTGAAGCATGTCAGCACACGTAAGTGGTTTCCTTTCCGTTGTAGTTGTAATATTTGTATCTGCATTCTATAATGCTGTATATCTGCCCTCAACCCGACCTGCATGATCAGAAAAAAAAACAACTTTTAGGGCTCTTTTCCATTTGCGAGAAACACGTCCGTGTCTCGCATGTGAAAACCAAGCTCTGGCGCCTGCACTTTGGAGTGGAGCGTGCAGCTCCGTGTGTTGCTATGCAGCCGCACGCTCCGCTCTGGAGTGACGGGGTCACAGCTTGGTTTTCACATGCGAGACACGGACGTGTTTCTTGCAAATGGAAAAGAGCCCTTATAATACTCGCCTGTGGGGCGATCCGTTCCTAGGGGTGTCACTGGGCTTGGTCCAGCGTCTCCCTTCTAGTGATGGGTCGTTTGCGAACGAACTGTGACAAATAGCCGGCTCTCTGCTGTGAACGATGGGAGCCGACACCTCAGTGAGAGACACTGAATTCTCTGAATGGCTTTCACTGAGTGTAGAATTCTGGTGTTCAACGGACTTAACGCCGCCCACCGAAACCTAACTCTGTCCACTCAATTTAATCGGCTAACCGTAAGTAGGCACAGTTTTGCCATAAGTGTGGGGTTTCGGACACATTAACGTAATTTTAAATTTATGTTCACCAATTGTGAACACATATTTAATAAGGATCCAAAAGAGTCAGCTCTTTTTGGTGAGCAGAGTCAGATCACCAAAAAGAGACAGACTACTCCTTACTACTCCCTTCTTCTTGACTCGTGTGGATGATGAGTACATACGTCATCCACAGTCTCCCTGGAATCGCGCTCCTGCACAGGCGTACTTATCTGTCCTGTTGAGGGCAGAGCAAAGGACTGCAGTGTGCAGGCGCCTGGAAAGGGCAGAGAGGCCCAGCACCTGCGCACTGCAGTACTTTACTCTGCCGTCAACAGGACAGATAAGTGTGCCTGCGCAGGAGCGCGGCGTCGGGGAGACTGTGTGGATGACGTATGGACGCGTCAACCACATAAGGCAAGAGGGAGGGCAACATCACAAGAGGGGAGGTGCCAGACCAAGACTAGCAACACTCCTCAGACCACAGGGGAGTATAATAAAAGCCCTTTTTCTTCTCTTACAGGTCAGGCTGGGGGCAGATATATAACATTATAGAATGCTGTATATCAGGCCTGAAAGGTGGTGGCCGTGTCTCATATCAGCCAAACCTGCTGACAGGTTCCCTTTAAAGTGTCTTACACAAGGATTCTGGCGTACATGCCTACATGAATCAGGCCCTTTATTTGTAAAACGATTAGTGGCTTTCAAAACGACAACTCGTCCAGCAGAAAAACAAGCTGACAGGAAAATTTAAAAAAGTGATGTCTCTTGAAAAAACGGAATGAAGAAGTGACATAAGAAAAAAGAGAAGAAAACTGTCTGTGGCAGGAATGTGATAACTAGCGGATTACTCCTCCATAGCGATGGGCCATCATATATGGTGATTCTTCACAGGGACTGAGGTGACGCGGGTCACAGGGACTGAGGTGGAGAGGGTCACAGGGACTGAGGTGGAGAGGGTCACAGGGACTGAGGTGGAGAGGGTCACAAGGACGGTGGAGCGGGTCACAGGGACTGAGGTGGAGAGGGTCACAGGGACTGAGGTGGAGTGGTCACAGGGACTGAGGTGGAACGAGTCACAGGGACTGAGGTGGAACGAGTCACAGGGACTGAGGTGGAGAGGGTCACAAGGACGGTGGAGCGGGTCACAGGAACTGAGGTGGAGAGGGTCACAGGGACTGAGGTGGAGCGGGTTACAGGGACTGAGGTGGAGCGGGTTACAGGGACTGAGGTGGAGAGGGTCACAGGGACTGAGGTGGAGAGGGTCACAGGGACGGAGGTGGAGAGGGTCACAAGGACGGAGGTGACAGGGGTCACAGGGACGGAGGTGACGGGGGTCACAGGGACGGAGGTGGAGAGGGTCACAGGGACTGAGGTGGAGAGGGTCACAGGGACTGAGGTGGAGCGGGTCACAGGGACTGAGGTGGAGCGGGTTACAGGGACTGAGGTGGAGCGGGTCACAGGGACGGAGGTGACGGGGGTCACAGGGACGGAGGTGACGGGGGTCACAGGGACGGAGGTGACGGGGGTCACAGGGACGGAGGTAACAGGGACGGAGGTAACAGGGACGGAGGTGACGGGGGTCACAGGGACTGAGGTGACGGGGGTCACAGGGATTGAGGTGACGGGGGCCACAGGGACTGAGGTGACGGGGGTCACAGGGATTGAGGTGACGGGGGCCACAGGGACTGAGGTGACGGGGGTCACAGGGACGGAGGTGACGGGGGTCACAGGGACGGAGGTGACGGGGGTCACAGGGACGGAGGTGACGGGGGTCACAGGGACGGAGGTCACAGGGACGGAGGTGACGGGGGTCACAGGGACGGAGGTAGCACGGGTCACAGGGACTGAGGTGCATCTAGGTGAGGTGATTGGCTGCAGCTATCAGGATGTGTTAATTCTTTTTTATGTTAGTTTGTTACAACTGTAAAGAGGAAAATAAAAATAATAAATCCTGTCCGCCTTCTCACAGCGGAGCGCGGCTGTACCCGGTGACAGGACACCTCCCGCGCAGGGGAGCTGCGTACACTCTAGTGATGGGTAGCTCCTGAATGAGCCGGCTCTTTATAGTGAACCATATGAGTCGGCTCCTGGCAAGGAGCCATATAAATTTTAAACGGCTCCTTGCCAGTTCCACAGACAGTCACTGATCCTATTTAGCCACAACCCCAAAGCGGAGACTGACAATGCATCCTCCTGCCCGTTGCGGCCACCTGCTGCATGCATGCAGTACTCACAGCCTAGCCTCCCCCATTGCCCTCAAGCCTGCCTGCCCATTCACATTAAAGTTCACAAAAACAAACTGTACTCTATGTGACAGACTGTTGGAATTAGTGTATGTGTCAATTCTTAAAGTTGCTATCACATCTTGAGACCATCAATTCCGCCCAGTGTGAACATGGCCTAAAATGTGTCACTGTAAGGCTACGTGCAAAGTCGTATTCTGTTGCTGATTTGCAGGTTGATTTTGTGTTTGTTACTTTTTACAGCAAATAATATAAAATCTGGTTATTCTGGAAATTATACTCTTTTATGTCATAAATGGCCATGTGTGAAGATTTTTGCTAAAATGATGGATTAAAACATTCCAGAATTTGGCTGTAAATTAACCCCTTAATCCCGTATGACGTACTATACCGTCGAGGTGGGGTGGGCCTTAATTCCCGGTGACGGTATAGTACGTCATACGCGATCGGCCGCGCTCACGGGGGGAGCGCGGCCGATCGCGGCCGGGTGTCGGCTGCATATCGCAGCTGACATCCGGCACTATGTGCCAGGAGCGGTCACGGACCGCCCCCGGCACATTAACCCCCGGCACACCGCGATCAAACATGATCGCGGTGTACCGGCGGTACAGGGAAGCATCGCGCAGGGAGGGGGCTCCCTGCGGGCTTCCCTGAGACGATCGGTACAAGGTGATGTACTCACCTCGTACCGAACGTCTTCTCCCTGCAGGCCCCGGATCCAAAATGGCCGAGGGGCTGTATCCGGGTCCTGCAGGGAGCACTTCCGGGTCGGAGCAGGCTGCAGATGAAAGCTGCAGCCTGCACGGCTGTAAGTGAGATCGGAGATCTCACAGAGTGCTGTGCACACTGTGAGATCAGCGATCTGTAATGTCCCCCCCTGGGACAAAGTAAAAAAGTAAAAAAAAAAATTTCCACATGTGTAAAAAAAAAAAAAAAAAATTCCTAAATAAATAATAATAAAAAAAAAAAATATTATTCCCATAAATACATTTCTTTATCTAAAAAAAACAAACAAAAACAATAAAAGTACACATATTTAGTATCGCCGCGTCCGTAACGACCCAACCTATAAAACTGGCCCACTAGTTAACCCCTTCAGTAAACACCGTAAGAAAAAAAAAAAAAAAACGAGGCAAAAAACAACGCTTTATTACCATACCGCCGAACAAAAAGTGGAATAACACGCGATCAAAAAGACGGATATAAATAACCATGTTACCGCTGAAAACGTCATCTTGTCCCGCAAAAAACGAGCCGCCATACAGCATCATCAGCAAAAAAATAAAAAAGTTATAGTCCTGAGAATAAAGCGATGCCAAAATAATTATTTTTTCTATAAAATAGTTTTTATCGTATAAAAGCGTCAAAACATAAAAAAATGATATAAATGAGATATCGCTGTAATCGTACTGACCCGACGAATAAAACTGCTTTATCAATTTTACCAAGCGCAGAACGGTATAAACGCCTCTCCCAAAAGAAATTCATGAATAGCTGGTTTTTGGTTATTCTGCCTCACAAAAATCGGAATAAAAAGTGATAAAAAATGGTCACGTGTCCGAAAATGTTACCAATAAAAACGTCAACTCGTCCCGCAAAAAACAAGACCTCACATGACTCTGTGGACCAAAATGTGGAAAAATTATAGGTCTCAAAATGTGGAGACGCAAAAACTTTTTTGCTATAAAAAGCGTCTTTTAGTCTGGTTTCACACTTGCGTTTTTATCTGCATGCGTTTTTAAAAAAACCGCATGTGTGAAAAAATGCATGTAAACGCGGTAAAACGCATGCGTTTTTATAGAAAAACACAAGAAAACAAGAAAAAAACAAAAAACCCTAACCCTACCCCTAACCTGAAATACGTGGCACTGAAATACGTGGCACTGAAATATACGTTTATATATGTATATAAGTGCCACGATATTTCAGTGGCCACGTATTTAAGTGCCACGTATTTAAGTGCCACGTATTTAAGTGCCACGTATTTAAGTGCCACGTATTTAAGTGCCACGTATTTAAGTGCCACGTATTTTTCAGTGCCTGAAATACGTGGCACTGAAATACGTGACACTGAAATACGTGGCACTGAAATACGTGGCACTTAAATACGTGGCACTTAAATACGTGGCACTTATATACGTGGCACTTATATACGTGGCACTTATATACGTGGCACTTATATACGTGGCACTTACATACGTGGCACTTACATACGTGGCACTTACATACGTGGCACTTACATACGTGGCACTTATATACGTGGCACTTATATACGTGGCACTTATGACTGTCAGAAAATGTTCAGTAAACGGTTAGGGGTGAGGTTAGGGGTAGGGTTTCAGGTAGAATTGGGGAGTTTCCACTGTTCAGGCACATCAGGGGCTCTCCAAACGCGACATGGCGTCCAATCTCAATTCCAGCCAATTCTGCGTTGAAAAAGTAAAACAGTGCTCCTTCCCTTCCGAGCTCTCCCGTGCGTCCAAAAAGGGGTTTACCCCAACATATGGGGTATCAGCGTACTAGGGACAAATTGAACAACAACTTCTGGGGTCCAAGTTCTCTTGTTATCCTTGGGAAAATAAAAATTTGGGGGGCTAAAAATCATTTTTGTGAAAAAAAAAATAATTTTTATTTTCACGGCTCTGCGTTATAAACTGTAGTGAAACACTTGGGGGTTCAAAGTTCTCACAACACATCTAGATAAGTTCCTTGGGGGGTCTAGTTTCCAATATGGGGTCACTTGTGGGGGGTTTGTACTGTTTGGGTACATCAGGGGCTCTGCAAATGCAACGTGACGCCTGCAGACCAATCCATTTAAGTCTGCATTCCAAATGGCGCTCCTTCCCTTCCGAGCTCTGTCATGCGCCCAAACAGTGGTTCCCCCCCACATAGGGGGTATCAGCGTACTCAGGACAAATTGGACAACAACTTTTAGGGTCCAATTTATCCTGATACCCTTGTGAAAATACAAAACTGGGGGCTAAAAAATCATTTTTGTGAAAAAAAAAATAATTTTTATTTTCACGGCTCTGCGTTATAAACTGTAGTGAAACACTTGGGGGTTCAAAGTTCTCACAACACATCTAGATAAGTTCCTTGGGGGGTCTAGTTTCCAATATGGGGTCACTTGTGGGGGGTTTGTACTGTTTGGGTACATCAGGGGCTCTGCAAATGCAACGTGACGCCTGCAGACCAATCCATTTAAGTCTGCATTCCAAATGGCGCTCCTTCCCTTCCGAGCTCTGTCATGCGCCCAAACAGTGGTTCCCCCCCACATAGGGGGTATCAGCGTACTCAGGACAAATTGGACAACAACTTTTAGGGTCCAATTTATCCTGATACCCTTGTGAAAATACAAAACTGGGGGCTAAATTTCATTTTTGTGAAAAAAAAAAAAAAAAAATTATTTTCACGGCTCTGCGTTATAAACTGTAGTGAAACACTTGGGGGTTCAAAGCTCTCAAAACACATCTAGATAAGTTCCTTAGGGGGTCTACTTTCCAAAATGGTGTCACTTGTGGGGGGGTTTAATGTTTAGGCACATCAGGGGCTCTCCAAACGCAACATGGCGTCCCATCTTAATTCCAGTCAATTTTGCATTGAAAAGTAAAATAGCGCTTCTTCCCTTCTGAGCTCTGCTATGCGCCCAAACAATGGTTTACACCCACATATGGGGTATCGTCGTACTCAGGACAAATTGCACAACAACTTTTGTGGTCTAATTTCTTCTCTTACCCTTGGGGAAATAAAAAAATGGGGGTGAAAAGATCATTTTTGTGAAAAAATATGATTTTTTATTTTTACGGCTCTGCATTATAAACTTCTGTGAAGCACTTGTTGGGTCAAAGTGCTCACCACACATCTAGATAAGTTCCTTAGGGGGTCTACTTTCCAAAATGGTGTCACTTGTTAGGGGTTTCAATGTTTAGGCACATCAAGGGCTCTCTAAATGCAACATGGCGTCCCATCTCAATTCCAGTCAATTTTGCATTGAAAAGTCAAATGGCGCTCCTTCCCTTCCGAGCTCTGCCCTGCGCCCAAACAATGGTTTACACCCACATATGGGGTATCATCGTACTCAGGACAAATTGCACAACAATTTTTGGGGTCCAATTTCTTCTCTCACCCTTGGGAAAATAAAAAATTGGGGGTGAAAAGATCATTTTTGTGAAAAAATATGATTTTTTATTTTTACGGCTCTGCATTATAAACTTCTGTAAAGCACTTGTTGGGTCAAAGTGCTCACCACACATCTAGATAAGTTCCTTAGGGGGTCTACTTTCCAAAATGGTGTCACTTGTTAGGGGTTTCAATGTTTAGGCACATCAGGGGCTCTCCAAATGCAACATGGCGTCCCATCTCAATTCCAGTCAATTTTGCATTGAAAAGTCAAATGGCGCTCCTTTGCTTCCAAGCTCTGCCATGCGCCCAAACTGTGGTTTACCCCCACATATGGGGTATCAGCGTACTCAGGACAAATTGTACAACAACTTTTGGGGTCTATTTTCTCCTGTTACCCTTGGTAAAATAAAACAAATTGGAGCTGAAATAAATTTTGTGTGAAAAAAAGTTAAATGTTCATTTTTATTTAAACATTCCAAAAATTCCTGTGAAACACCTGAAGGGTTAATAAACTTCTTGAAAGTGGTTTTGAGTACCTTGAGGGGTGCAGTTTTTAGAATGGTGTCACACTTGGGTATTTTCTATCATATAGACCCCTCAAAATGACTTCAAATGAGATGTGGTCCCTAAAAAAAAATGGTGTTGTAAAAATGAGAAATTGCTGGTCAACTTTTAACCCTTATAACTCCGTCACAAAAAAAAATTTTGGTTCCAAAATTGTGCTGATGTAAAGTAGACATGTGGGAAATGTTATTTATTAAGTATTTTGTGTGACATATGTCTGTGATTTAAGGGCATAAAAATTCAAAGTTGGAAAATTGCGAAATTTTCAAAATTTTCGCCAAATATTCGTTTTTTTCACAAATAAACGCAAGTTATATCGAAGAAATTTTACCACTAACATGAAGTACAATATGTCATGAGAAAACAATGTCAGAATCGCCAAGATCCGTTGAAGCGTTCCAGAGTTATAACCTCATAAAGGGACAGTGGTCAGAATTGTAAAAATTGGCCTGGTCATTAACGTGCAAACCACCCTCGGGGCTTAAGGGGTTAAAATGCAAAGGTAAAAAATGAAGAGCCATTTTGGGAGCCAAAAGAACCGGTTCTTTTTGGTGAGCCGATCCAAAAGAGTCGGCTCACCCAAAAATCGCATTTTACCCATCACTAGTACACTCCGCTGCAGGCTGGGTGGGGGCGGTCAGTGACCCCGCTTCCCCTGCGCATGTCACTCACACACGAGGCGGAGATGGTGGGAGGGTCCCGGCGGGCGCTTGAACGTAGAGAGTTGGCGCCAAGTGCGGGGTGCAGGGGACCGACAGTGGTGGGAGAGGAGAGCGCAGCTCCCGGTCATGGTGAGTGCAGGCCGCCCGCTCTGGCTGCGGTGCACCGGATTGGAGGTGGCGCATTAGCGGCTGCGCCGTGTGATCGGCCCGGGGATGAGCGGCGTGTCGTACAGGTGTCACACACCGGAGCGGAGAGCCCGGCACACGTGACCCTGGTTACAGGTGACCAGGTCTCATGGCGGTGATGCCAGGGTCTCCTCGGCTGCATACTGGGGCTTGTAGTTCCTCACTTGGGCTGCATGCTCGCGGGGAGACACTGATTGGTCAAATCAGGCTGTCATCTGCGTGAACGCTCCGCTCCACGCTCATTGGCTGAGACGCGGCCACCACGTGACGTCAGATGTAAACAGCTTCTACTTTTTTTTAACTAGTCAACAAAACTTTATCAGTTCGTTTGTCTCTGGTGGCAGCTAATGATGGTAACTATCGCTCCAGCACTAATGTGTCCCGGGGCTTCTAGTGTGGAGGTGGGTAATGGCGGCCTGGACCATAATGCAGAGCTGCCTGCTGGTACAGGAGCTGGTGGTGACCCCAGCATGGCCGCTTACCTGTACGAGGAAATGCGGGGTGACCACCATTGTGGCCGCCATTACATCCCCACCCCATATGTCATACATGTTTAATAGAATATTGCAAAACTGCCACGACTTGTAGCAGGAAAAGAGAAGTGCAGGCACTGGCTTGATGGGGCGCTGGCGTGGTTGTTGGGGCGCTGGCGTGGTTGATGGGGCGCTGGCGTGATACTTAGGGCACTGGCAAATAATTAGGGCGCTTCTTTACAATAGTCCCGATACAGAGCGTCTTCGAGGGGTGTTCCAGTCTACAGCCATCGTCACTGATCCCCTAGTTAGATCGTTGTGCTCACCACAAGGGGAGTAACTACAGTGGGTGCAGGAATTGCAGTCACACAGGGGTCCAGGAGCCTAGGGGGCCCAAAAGGACCCTTTGTCCTATATGAAAAAAAACAGTACTATCCCTGATGGTTCGGGGTCTTGTTGGAGGTTTTGCATTGGGGCCACAGGCTTCGGATTCTCAGGACTGTGGGCACAAGGAGATGACGTGGCTGGTGCGTCCTGAGGGCACTGCAGTTGTGATTGCGAGCGCTGCTGCGGGCAATCGATGTCAGTACAATAGGCTGTGGAGTGCAGGCGCATCTGCATCCAGTTACTTCTTCCAAATCCTCATTATTATTTATTATTATAACACCATGTATTCCATGGCGCTTTGCATATGAAGAGGGTATACATAATAAAAACAAGTACAATAGTCTACAAGGGATGGGTGTGGATACAGTAGTGAGGGTAGAGCTGGTCGTGCAGCGTTTGGTGGTTACTGCCGGTTGTAGGCTTGTCTTCAGGTTCTTTTTGAAGGTTTCCTCGGGAGACGACAGTCTCATATGTTGAGGTAGAGCGTTCCAGAGTAGGAGAGATGCGCGGGAAAAATCTAGTTTGCAATTGTGGAGAGTAGAGAAGGAGATTTTGTGAGGATCGGAGGTTGCGTGCAGGTAAGTACCGGGAGACAAGGCCACAGATGTAAGGAGGACAAAGGTTGTGGATGGCTTTGTATGTTATGGTTAGGGTTTTTAACTGCAGTCTCTGGGTAAGGCCGGGATCACACATACGCGAGATACGGCCGAGTCTCGCATGTGAAAGCCCAGCTCTGGCGCTGGCACTCCAGAGCGGAGCGTGCAGCTCCATGTATTGCTGTGTGGCTGCACACTTCTCTCCGGAGTGCTGGCGCCAGAGCTGGGTTTTCACCTGCGAGACTCGGCTGTATCTCGCGTATATGTGATCCCGGCCTAATGGGGAGTCAGTGAAGGGATTGTCAGAGGGGAGAGGTTGAGGAATAGCAGTTTATTGGTGTTAGATTAGAGAACGGCGGTCCTTTGACTGCTGTTTTGCATTGCGGCTGCCACATCCTAATGAAGCTCTTACCTTTAGGCCACATTCACACATTCAGTATTTGGTGAGGTTTTTTAATCCGTATTTGTAAACCAAAGCCAGGATTGGAACAATCAGAGGAAAAGTATAATAGAAACACATCACCACTTCTGCATTTATCACCCACTCCTGGTTTTGGCTTATAAATACTGATGTAAAATACTGACCAAATACTGAACATGTGAACGTGGCCTTAAAGGGAACATTTCACCACTTGGGCCTTTATGATGGCGTTCCTGCTACCCCTTGACATGAGCCCGGCACAGGTTCAGTCACCGCTCTGACTATAGAGGTCGGGCGGCTGCCAGTGTCAGGGCTGGGGCACGGTTACAGCCGCCGCTTTGTATACTCAGAACAGTGACTGAACTGGCGCCACACCTAGGCTCATATCAAGGGGTAGCAGGAACGCCATTATATAGGTCTAACTTGTGAAATGTTCCCTTTGATGGCAGGAGCCGCACTTGTAAATGGCAACTCCATGTGTAGTCTTCAAGTATGGCTCTTGCTATTAAAGGGAACGTTTCACCAGTTAGCCCTATATAATGGGAAAAAAAAAAAGTTTAGGCCCGTTTATCTTTTTCAAATTTACCAAGAGGGAATGACAGTACAAATTACCAGTTAAAGACTATAAAGTTTATTATTCCATAAAATAAATAACAATAAAAAATATTAAACAGGGTTGCTGCTAACCGAGCAGGGACGACGTATTACAAGGGGGGGCAGGAATACATAAAGTATATATTGAACCTGATTAGAGCTAGGCTGATACTGCCAACATAAGTACAAGGGATACAGTGTTCCCAATAGTGCAACATATCAGGCAGAAAAGATATAGGAAAGGCACTTACGTGATTGGATGTTTGTGTTTATACGGTGTCCTCACCGCCCCAACGCACGTTTCGCTTCTTCGTCAGAAGGCTGCTATCAAAGCAACCTGGGCTTCCATAACACCTCAGCAGTGCCACAGGCTACTTTTACACTAGCGTTAACTGCAATACGTCGCAAATGCGTCGTTTTGCCGAAAATACGCATCCAGCAAAAGTTCTTGCTGGATACGTTTTTTCGTCATAGACTAACATTAGCGACGCATTTGCGACGCATTGCCAAACGTTGCGTCCGTTTTGCGACGCTTGGGCATGTGGTAGCGGACCGTCGGGAGAAAAAAACGTTACATGTAACGTTTTTTGCTCCCGACGGTCCGCTTTTTTCGACCGTGCATGCGTGGCCGGAACTCCGCCCCCACCTCCCCGCACTTCCCCGCACCTCACAATGGGGCAGCGGATGCGTGGGAAAAATGCATCCACTGCCCCCGTTGTGCGGCGGAGACCACGCTAGCGTCGGGAACGTCGGCCCGACGCACAGCGACGGGTTGTTCCCGACGCTAGTGTGAAAGTATCCACAGACTGATCGCCTCCATGCCTCGCCGCATTGATGCAGTAATTGATGCAGAAGGAGCCCCGACCAAGTATTGAGCGCATTTACTGAACATACATTTCAGTAGGACAACATTTCGGGTTTTAAAATAATTTTTCAAGCTGGTGTTATAAAGTATTCTAATTTACTGAGATAATGACTTTTGGGTCTTCATTGGCTGTAAGCCATAATCATCAACATTAACAGAAATAAACACGTGAAATACGTCACTCTGTAATGACTCTATATAATATACGAGTTTCACTTTTTGTATTGAAGAACTGTAATAAATTAACTATTTGATATTGTAATTTTGTGAGAAGCACCTGTATCTGCAATCACGTCAATGATTTATTGAGAGAAGCAGGTAAGACTATTCGGCATTTGCAGACTGTCGTGATTTGGCAATCTGTTGATTGTTGGATAAGACTTCACTCTTAAGGTACCTTCACACTTAGCAACGCTGCAGCGATACAGACAACGATGCCGATCGCTGCAGCGTCGCTGGAGAGCTGTCACACAGACCGCTCTCCAGCGACCAACGATGCCGAGGTCCCCGGGTAACCAGGGTAAACATCGGGTTGCTAAGCTCAGGGCCGCGCTTAGTAACCCGATGTTTACCCTGGTTACCAGTGTAAAATTTAAAAAAACAAACAGTACATACTCACCTTCGCGTCCCCCGGCGTCCGCTTCCTGCACTGACTGAGTGCCGGCCTTAACAGCAGAGCGGTGACGTCACCGCTGTGCTGTGCTTTCACTTTACGGCCGGCGCTCAGTCAGTGCAGGAAGCGGACGCCGGGGGACGCGAAGGTGAGTATGTACTATTTGTTTTTTTACATTTTACACTGGTAACCAGGGTAAACATTGGGTTACTAAGCGCGGCCCTGCGCTTAGTAACCCGATATTTACCCTGGTTACCATTGTAAAACATCGCTGGTATCGTTGCTTTTGCTGTCAAACACAACGATACACGGCGATCTGACGACCAAATAAAGTTCTGAACTTTAACCAACGACCAGCGATATCACAGCGGGATCCTGATCGCTGCTGCCTGTCAAACTCAACGATATCGCTATCCAGGACGCTGCAACGTCACGGATCGCTAGCGATATCGTTTAGTGTGAAGGTACCTTTAGGGCTCATACTCATTTGCTCGAAACTCGGATGAGTCTCACATGTTAATACCCGGTGCTGCTGCTGGCACTCAGATCGGAGCGTACGACTGCATAGGAATACATGCAGCCGCACGCTCCGCTCCTCTGTGCCAGGTGGAGTGCCGGGTATTGCCATGCGAGACTCATCCGAGTGTTGCGCAAGTGAGTATGAGCCCTTATAGTCTATGGGTGTCCAAAAAAAGCAGCTCCCACACGGATCAGCCTTGTAGCATCCGTTCTTTACTGATAAATTGCAATCATAATGTCTGCGAATTGAGATACTTATTTGGCTTTTATCCTAAGTCATATTGCACGACTCTTTAAAGGGACTCTGTCACCTGAATTTGGCAGGCTATATAAATGCCCTGTGTCCAGTCCGATGGGCGGTGTTTCTTCTTTTTTCCTCCACCCCATCCTTCCCTGCTGTCCGCAATATTTTCCGGAATTGGAGTAGGTGTCCTCCATAGTTCGCACGTGCGCAATGCAATCTTGTCTCGCGCACGCGCTGTATGCTTTGCCCATCCGCGGGCAAAGCCGAAAAGCATTACTGCGCATGCGCCGGCGCACTATGTTCCAGAACACAGAGAAATACTTTCGGAACATAGTGCGCCGGCACATGCGCGGTAATGCTTTTCGGCTTTGCCCGCAGATGGGCAAAGCATACTGCGCTTGCGCGAGACAAGATTGCATTGCGCACGTGCGAACTATGGAGGACACCTACTCCAATTCCGGAAAATATTGCGGACAGCAGGGAAGGGTGGGATGGAGGAAAAAAGAAGAAACACCGCCCATCGGACTGGACACAGGGCATTTACATAGCGTGCCAAATTCAGGTGACAGAGTCCCTTTAAAGGGTTGATTGTGACTTGTAGGATCGCTACTTCCAACAGGTGGCGCTATAGAGTTTAAGTCCTCTCTTTCTCTGAAGAGGCAATTTGCATAATCATAATGTAGAAAACTGTGTTTTGTCTTGTAAATCTTAACCCCTTTCTGACATTGGGCATACATTTACACCGATGTTGGACTCCCTGCTTTTGATGTGGGTTCCGAAAGTGAGCCCACAACTTTTCCGGCACATGTCAGCTGTTTTGAACAGCTGACACGTGCCCGGAACAGCTGAGGGTGGAATTGCCATCCACCCCCGGCTATTAATCCGTTAAATGCTGCTGTCAAAAGCTGACAGCGGCATTTAACAAGTGCTTCCGGCAATCGCACCGGAAATCTGCCCACAGGTGAGCCCTGTTACATGATTGCGGGTCACCGGTGTGTTGGCATGACAACCAGAGGTCTCCTGCAGACCGCTATGGTTGTTAGTGCCGGATTGCTGTCAGCACCACTCAGTGGTCGACTCCTCTAGCAAATGAGTAATTCAGCTACATATAGGCGATCTGATCATCTTTAGTATCTAGCTGAGCTGGTCGGGTTATGGCAGCTTCTAGTCTCCCATGGAGACTATTGAAGCATTCCAAAAGTTAAAAAAAAAAAAAAAAGTTTTTAAAAAAATATAAAAGTTTAAATCACCCCCCCTTTCGCCCGATTCAAAATAAAACAATAAAAATAAAATCAAACCTACACATATTTGGTATCGCTGCGTTCAGAATCGCCCGATAAATAAAAAAATAACCTGATCGCTAAACGGCGTAATGAGAAAAAAATCAAAACGCCAGAATTATGTTTTTTTTTTGTCGTCGCGACATTGAATTAAAATGCAATAACGGACGATCTAAAGAACGTATCTGCACCAAAATGCTATCATTAAAAACATCAGCTCGGCACACAAAAAATAAGCCCTCACCCAACCAGACATCATGAAAAGTGGAGACGCTACAGGTATCAGAAAATGGCACACATTTTTTTTTTTTTTAACAATGTTTGACATTTTTTTACTTAGTTAAAAAAAATAACCTAGACATGTTTGGTGTCTATGAACTCGTAATGATCTGAAGATCCATAATGGCCGGTCAGTTTTATAATTTAGTGAACCTAGGAAAAAAGCCAAACAAAAAATAAAGTGTGGGATTGCACCTTTTTTGCAATTTCACTGCACTTGGAATTTTTTTTTACCCGTTTTCTAGTACACGACATGGTAAAACCAATGGTGTCGTTCAAAAGTACAACTCGTCCTGCAAAAAACAAAACCGCAAAAACAAAAATACCTCCGGGGTTAAGGGTTTAATAACGGGTGATGTAAAGCATTGGATGTCATACAGGTAGCATACAACCACCATACAGATAAACAAAACGGACAATTTTCTTCTTTAATGAAAATTGGACTGTTCTTTTATATCCTTGTGTGAACCCAGCCTTGAATAAATATGCCATTAAAGAGTCCTAAAGGCACGCTTACACCGGGTTTGTTTCTTTTTAGATGAAAACATCTGATTTGGCTTTCAAGTAACATCCGCACCAGAATTCCATGTCGGTTTTTGGGAGTGCGTCACCAAGATTTGTCTATCTCATCTGAGAGCAGCGTGATGTAGGGGCTGAGACTGTGATTCCAGCTCTGTATCACTTAGTTATCTCTGTGTTCTGATAAAATCCCTGTTTTTTCTGCAGCTGATTTACCAGTTCTCTAAATGCTGAGTTGAGTATAAAACCACCCACACCACTGATTGGCAGCTTTCTGTGTATACCTTATCTTGACCGAAAGCTGCCAATCATTGGAGGGGTATGGTTACACAGAGCAGTTAACTAGGAGGTATGAGACACCTAGTCCTGTAGTGATAATCTCCTGCTGATAAAACACTGATTTTAGTGAAACATCAACACACAGCCCAGGAAGTGACACATCGCTGAAATCAGACGCTCTGCCCCTACATCATGCTGCTCTCAGATTACATAACAAAGCCTGATGACAGATTCCCTTTAAACTTTTGTTTATGCATTTCTTTGCATCCTTTAACTTTAGTGTCATATCTGATGCAATTTCCATGAGTAATTTGCAAAGAAGTAAAATGTGGTATTCAAAACGTGTCCAAAATCGACATCCTGTATGACTAGCAATGTGGTTTCCCATTAGAATCAGAGTTTGAGTTTTTGATCTGGATCTTGGAGCAGAATTGGCATAAGAGTATATTCACAATTAATTTTTGTTATTACCCAGTTAGGATAATGGCGGTGTGGGGCAGACACTGACTAGCTGCACTGCACAAAATACTATGCCACTCTTGGTCTACAGTCAGTTTGAGGGTGAACCTGTATGATTTCACGCTTCCGTATGGAGATTGTGGAAAATATCAATTGTTGCTACTATTTATGTATTGCGTTGAATAAAAACTTCTGGACTGCCCATAGACTATACACGGCCGGGTGGTCCATTCTGTGCTCTCCATGACGTTCTAAAACGTTAATGCAGTGTATGCTGTTTGTAGGAGATTGTGCTGCTGTGGGTGCGGAGTCTGCTGTCAGACACAGCCGGACTCTTCATACATGATTGCTCATATTTGCCTTTCTGATTGCAGTGTATGCTGATTAGGAAGCATTGTCAGCGCTTCCTCCTCTGGACCCAGTGACTGTGATCTGTGTTTGTAGGGAGAGAGCAGGAGCTGCTGGGTCCTCGGAGACTCCATCAACTCTGCTATGCAACCTGGAAGCTGAATTTCTGCGGCAACTGGGACGAATACACCAGCCCCAGTTACAGGGGAAATTGGCTATAAATTAGTATATTGATATGCTCAAATGTCCTCTCAAAGGTCTTTTAGGACTTCCAAAGTGGAGAGTGTGTGAAATAAATAAAAAAGTAAGGTAGTAAACACTGCCAGTTAGAATTGTGTTTTATAGCCTCACTCCCCTCTAAAAAATTATGTCCAATATATAAAAATAACATCTATGGGAAAGGGAACACAATTTAAAATGTTTTGTAAAGCAGTCCTTTGTGGTTGTAAAAAAAAATATATAAAATGTGAAAAATATGCTGTATATATATTTCCTATTTTTCTTTATATTATTCCCCGGTTTCAACTACAACAACAGAAAAAATACCGTATATAAAAATGAAGCAGAAGAGGCAAAAACTATTTGGATATCCAAATGAGATAATTTTTCTTACAGCTGCTAAAAGCGCGTGTATGATAAAATCAGAAAATGTGTCTGGTCAAAAACAGAAGACATTGCCCCGATCCTGAGCTGGTTTAAATGAAGCATTCATTTTTTTAAACTATTTTTTCTTATGCATTTCAGGATATTCGGAAGTTTTTTGGAGTCAGCCCAGTTGCCAAGAAATCTGCTAATGAGAAAGACAAAAAAGAGAATGTGAAAAGTTCTCATGGAGCTAGTACACATAAGAAGTCAAAAGACAGTAAGGTAAGTTGTGCACATATGCATATAAAGTAGTATATGAACGGCGGACGTTGGAAAGGGGTTAAAAACGATTTATGCAAAAGAGACGATTCCTGTTAGAATGGAGGAGCCACAGCTGATTTTGCCAGAAAAGCCATTTCCAAATGAACATATTTCCTGTAATAACTTCAGAGAAAATGGATTTTTTCTGGTTATTCATAGGGGCGAATTCCCTTTCAGGTTTTAGAAGAACTACCGGGCAAGCAAGCAGCCTCTATATACATTAAAAGGGCAGATCAGCGTAGGTCCGAGTGCTGGTCCCCTGATTGGTCATGGTTACTGTCTGACTTCTCCAGATTCCTCCTGACTAGTGATGAGGGCGTATACTCGTTACTCGAGTTTCTCCGAGCATGCTGGGGTTGTCTCCCAAGTATTTGGATGTGCTCGGAGATTTAATTTATGTCGCCGCAGCTGCATGATTTGCGGCTGCTAGACAGCTTGAATACATGTGGGGATTCCCTAACAAACAGGCAACCCCCACATGAATTCAAGCTGTCTAGCAGCTGCAAATCATGCAGCTGCGTCGACATTACAGAATCCTGGCGTGCTCGGAGATTTAGTTTGTTGATGCAGCTGCATGATTTGCAGCTGCTAGACAGCTTGAATAGATGTGAGGATTCCCTAACAAACAGGCAACTCCCACATGTATTCAAGCTGTCTAGCAGCCACAAATAATTCAGCTGCGTCGACATAAACTAAATCTCCAAGCACGCCAGGATTCTGTAAAGCATCTCATACAGATGTCTGTCCAGCCTCTGAAGACTTCCATTGAAGTAGAACTCACCAACTCTCATGGCAGCCTGTTCAACTCATTGATCACCCTCACTGTCAACATTTTTTTTTCCCTGCTATCTGTATCTTCTCCTTCAGTTTCATTTCAATTGCTTCTCGTGTTTCCATGTGCAAATGAGAATAAGGATGATCAGTCTACACTGACAGCCCTTCAGATATTTGTAGACCGCTATTAGCCTCCTCTCAGTCTTCTCTTGTGCAAGCTAAACATTCCCAAATCTTCTAACCGTTCCTCATAGGACATTGTTTGCAGACCGGTCACCATTCTGGTCGCTCTTTGAACTTGGGGATTTATTATCTACCTCATTTCCTGGATCCACCCAGTCAGTGATTCTGTCTGAAAAGGGAATTAGGTTAGTCTCGCATGACATATTAATTACAAACCCATGCTGGCTCTGGTTAATTACCTTATTCTCATCCCAGTACTTGCATACATGTTGTTTAATAATTTGTTCAAAGATCTTTCCTAGTTTAGAAGTAAGACTCACTGGCCTATAGTTCCCTGGGTCCACCATCTTCCGCTTTTTGAAGATAGGGACAACATTCACTCTTCTCCAGTCTTCTGGGACTTCTCTCGGTCTCCTGCACTCATAGTGCAGTGTGGCGTGCCTATTTGTTGTCATTTCCATTCTTTTCATAGCTAATTTATTTTTTATTTTTTTGAAGAGTTCCAGCAGTGATGATCAGTTGAAGAAGCAGAAGCAGCAGAGTAACAAGAAGAAGAGGATAATCTATGATTCAGGTATCTCATTGGTTTTCTTTGCATAAATGAGTCTTCATTATTACTCCGTTGCTGGTGCTCTAGAGATCCCCTGCCACATGTTTGCTTTCATGTCAGTGTTCTGGCCCGTTGGTGAGACATTGTATGCGCACCCTCGCCAATCACCGCATGCTTGCTTTGGTGTCGACACTAGAAAAGGAATCAATGTGGTGGCCAATGATCGACCTGACATTTTATTGAATCATTCCTAATAAACTATGAAGCTAAAGACCAGCGACAGACAACAGCAAGTCCTATATGACAAAGTGCATACACAGGTTTTTTTTTTTAATAGTTGGGGCCATTTAGTTTTCTTTTACTATTATTTTTCATCCAAATAATTGGTTGAAGCTATTTTAACTATTTTCTTGGGCAAATGCTTAGTGACCTGTCACTAGATTACACAATCCTGCTTACGTTATTACAAAGATTTCTTATTAGACCTGAAAGCCTGGTGTACTTACTGTGAAAATCCATGTCCAAGCGGCTGTATAATCCTGATATTAAGATCAGCATTTGATAAGTATCCAGCTATAGAAGGAAATAGCTCATGAGCATCTCTACCAACACCAGTGTGACTGACAACTCCTCAGTGTCGTTCCTCTCTGCTGACAACTGCAGCTTGTACTGAGCAGCATGAGATCTCCGCATGGAGGAGGTACTCTGAGGAGCAGTCAGGCTAGGTGGACTGAGAATGAGTTACTTTCACAATGGATTATTCAGCCATTCTGACATTTAAAAATAAATACGCCCGACTCGCTAGGTCTGAGAGATCTGCTTAGTAATGTAATGGAGATAGAGATGCTGAAAAGGAGTGCTAACATTTTAGTTTCCTTCTTGTTAAGTGTGATAGTGTCTGATTTTGAAAATGGAAATATTGCCCATTAAATTCAAGTCATGGGAATTACTGAAAAGGCCATGAGCGAGAAACATTTGCCATGCAGCTTTGAAAGTTAGATTCGAACACAAGAAGTCACAATGTATAAATTATATTAATCATGGTGTAGATAGAGATATATATATATATATATATATATATATATATATATATATATATATATATATATATATATATATATATATATATATATATATATATATATATATATATATATATATTTTTTTTTAAATTTATTTATTTATATTTTTATTTATTTTTTTTTGTCTCTGATTCTGACTGGTTATTTCTTTTCAGATTCTGAAGAAGACACGCCAGTAGTAAAAAGATCAAAAAAGACACTGGAAGTATCGACACCAATTTTAAAGCCTCTTAAGGTTAAAAAACCTGATCCCGTTGACTTTGTCTCAGATACAGGTAACGTGGATTCATGTAAACTGTATTATTCCTGTCCGCTATGTTATTGTTTTGAATCTCTGCTCTGAAGCTGCCAAACATACATTGTAAGATGCCATGGCCAGGGGCATAGCTATGAGTAGGAGGCCTGTGCCTGAGGGGGGCCAAGACC
Source organism: Ranitomeya variabilis (assembly GCF_051348905.1). Classification (NCBI taxonomy): domain Eukaryota; kingdom Metazoa; phylum Chordata; class Amphibia; order Anura; family Dendrobatidae; genus Ranitomeya; species Ranitomeya variabilis. The sequence goes on along the minus strand of NC_135232.1, from coordinate 1,065,369,979 downwards.
CATCTGCCGCATAGGAAGAGAGCAATATTATAAATGGCACATAGTAGGATAGATGCTCTCTTACAGATTTTGCATCGAGGACCTGAAGCTTTAGGTATTGTCCTTGGCCGGCCTCGTGGTGGACAGGACAAAGCAAATCCTTGTTTTGTGTACCATCGCCTCAGGCCGTACAGTAAGGGTACCGTCTCACAGTGGCACTTTGATCACTACGACGGTACGATCCGTGACGTTCCAGCGATATCCATACGATATCGCTGTGTCTGACACGCAGCAGCGATCAGGGACCCCGCTGAGAATCGTACGTCGTAGCAGATCGTTTCTTTCGTCGCTGGATCTCCCGCTGTCATCGTTGGATCGGTGTGTGTGACACCGATCCAACGATGCGTTCGCTTGTAACCAGGGGAAACATCGGGTTACTAAGTGCAGGGCCGCGCTTAGTAACCCGATGTTTACCCTGGTTACCATCGTAAATGTAAAAAAAAACAAACAGTACATACTCACATTCCGGTGTCCGTCAGGTCCCTTTCCGTCTGCTTCCCGCTCTGACTGACTGCCGGACGTAAATGGAAGCACAGCACAGCGGTGACGTAACTGCTGTGCTCTGCTTTCACTTTACGGCCGGCAGTCAGTCAGTGCGGGAAGCAGACGGCAAGGGACCTGACGGACACCGGAATGTATGTACTGTTTGTTTTTTTTTACATTTACGATGGTAACCAGGGTAAACATTGGGTTACTAAGCGCGGCCCTGCGCTTAGTAACCCGATGTTTACCCTGGTTACCCGAGGACCTCGGCATCGTTGGTCGCTGGAGAGCTGTCTGTGTGACAGCTCCCCAGCGACCACACAACGACTTTCCAACGATCACGGCCAGGTTGTATCACTGGTCGTGATCGTTGGTAAATCGTTTTGTGTAACGGTACCCTAAGGACAGCAAGGTGAATGTTTTGCCAGTTATATTATTTTAAACAATCATTTTAAGATGTTTTCCCACATACAAAAGTTTATTTTAATGAATGCATCTTGGAATAATAATAACTTTCACAATTGGATGTGTTTAAATAAAATGTCCCTGTGCTGAGATAACCTTATAAATGTGCCCCTGCTGTGTACTGTGTAATGGCCATGTCTGACTGTGCAGGAACATGGTCTGATCATCATACCACATCTCCTGGGCGGGGGGGGGGGGGGGGGGGAAAGCAAACAAATATGCAGATATTACAGCATAGGATTGCAAATATTTGTTTCTTTGAGGTAACACCTTTAAAAAAAAAAAATAGGCAGGGAAGTGTTTTTGCTTCACAAAAAGAATCAGCTATGATCCTGTGCTGTAATGTCTGTATTCTCTTTTGCTTCCCCCCCTGCCCAGGAGCTGTGGTATGATCAGACCATGTCCCTGTACGGTCAGAAACAGCCATTACACAGTACACAGCAGGGGCACATGTATAAGATTATCTCGGCACAGGAACATTTTCTTTAAACACATCCAATCGTAGAACTTATTATTATTACAAGATCTATTCATTAAAAACAGCTTTAAAATTAAGTTTGTTCGTGGGAAAACCGCTTCAATTCAAGTACTGTATACTTGGGGCTTGTTCACACGTCGCAATTTTTGTGTGTCCCCCCCCCCTTTTCCACCACTGTGTTATTGCTGTGGAATAAGAACACCTTATTTTACAGTACACTCGAGTGAATTAAATATCTGAAATGCTGCTTTTCTGGGCAGATTTGAATTTTCATGGTGTTTTTTTTCTCATCTCTAGCATGACAATTCTTTTATTTAAAAAGAACAGGGTTAAAACACATGCAAGTTGTGTGTTTTTTTTTTTTGTTTTTTTTTACAACACTTAGAATTCACAGCAGATTTTTCTGCTGTAAAAACTAAACATGTGCACATACACTTAGGCAAATGTTCAGGATTTCAAAACTGTTGACTTATGAACCCATTTGGCCTTTATGCAGCGAATATCTGTGTCTCGAAAATTCCTTTACTTCCAAGTAGGCAATACTATCCATTCTGGAAGGGCGGCTTGTGTATTTACTTTAAAGCAATTGATTGCTGTACTAGGCTTAGTGATGTAGTCATGTACTAATGGTGGTTCTGATGATGTATTTCTCTACTAATGGTGGTTTAGGTGACATATTTCTGTACTGATGGTGTTTCTGGTGATGTATTCTTACTCTGTTAATGGTTCTGATCCTGTACACATGTAGCATCCATAACTTGTAAGATTACTTAATGCATGGTGTAGGGTCTCTACTCTCTCAGTTGCGTTCTGAGGTAGGCACATGAAGTAGTTTCAGTAAAATGTCCAGGCTGGTTTCTAAAAACTCCATAAACTGCTCAGGATAATAGAAGAAAAACAGCCTTTTCCGGTACAAAGTGAAAACCTAAAGTAAATAGTCCATACAGTAGTGCGGGTTCACCCTGGAGGTCTGCACGCCTCTACTCACAGACACTGTCCCCTCTGCATACTGCCCTCACCCTGCCCCAATCTCTCTACTACTCACCATCCTACCCAGTCCCTATTCTGTGCCCCCTCACACTTTTCTCCCCAAACACTGTCCCCTAGCACTATTGTCAATAGTCTCTCCACACATTTCCCTCTTCACTCACCATACTGTCTCCTCATACATCCCCACTTCCTATACAGTTTCCACACCCATTCCGCCCCCTCCTCCATACGGTTTCCTCACATATTCCACATTCCCCATACTGTCTCATCACAGGTCTCCTTCGCTTACCATACTGTGTCCACACCAATCCCTTGCACCCCCCTCCTTATACTGTGTCTGTGCACAAATCCACACCACTTATACTGTGCCCACACCATATTCTTCTCCTTATACAGTGTCCTCTCCAATTCCACACGTTGCTCCTCATACTGTGTCCTCACCAATCCCCCTCTGGCTACTCATTCTGTGTCCACAGCAATACTTCCCCCAATCCTCATAATGTGTTGGCTCCAATCCCTCCCTCCTGCCTTTTACTGTGTCCATTCTAATGCCCCTCTCACCCACTCCTTATACTGTGTCTGCACAATCCCCTCCACTCCTCATACTGTGTCCGCACTAATCCCCCTGCCCCCCACTCCTCAGTGTGTCCGCAACCATTCAACCCACTTCTTAGTGTTTCTGCACAAATCACCCACTTACTCCTCATGCTGTCCTCTGAAATACCCTTCTCAGTGTGTCCGCAACAGTCCTCACCCCACTCCTTAGAGTGTGTCCGCATCAATCCCTATACCCCATTCCATATACTGTCCGTTTTGGTCTTGTTCCTCTTTTTTTCTTCAATTCCATAGTACCCCCCCATAGTACCATCCTCCAATTACAATAAATTGTTGGTTTCTTCAGCTCCAGGGCAGCGCTTAGCAGACCGCCGTTCACCGTGCCTCTGCGATGCTGGATGGAGAGGGACGTCGGCAGCGTGATCAGATGACCTGGTCGCATTGCTGACGTCGTCCTGACCCATGAAGTGCCGGTGTTCAGAGCTTCAATTGTACTTGTGTCTGAGATACCAGATTATAACTGATTGCTTCTCTGAGTCCGCTATTAGCTTGACAGCTGGCAACAGAGAGCAACCAAGTCGAAAATGCAGCCGCTGGGGAGACTTGTTGGACTGCCGAATCAGGCGGCCCGACTGCGCCCTCCCCCATCTCTAGGTACGCCCCTGGTATATGGATTATTATTTCTGCAGCCAAAGTAAACAAAAGACCATGAGGAGGACCGGATACACACAGCGGGAATGTTGTGGGGTTAAGTAGGTAAGTACAGCTGCTTTTGTAAGGAGTTTTCCACCACTTTGATATTGATGACCAGTCCTTCTGATAATCCCTTTAATTGTATGTTGAAAATTCTCCCATAATATGACAAATGAATTCTGAGTTGGAGGTCCTCCTGCTGAAATAACCCCTTTATTACAGGGGAAAAAACAGGGCCATCCCAGTCATGGTATTACGTGTAATATTTGGGCTGCTGCCATGAAAAATGCTCTGACTATAGACCCTTGTCAATCAGCTGTTATCGTCGGGCCCGTTTAAATGGCATCACCTTTAAAGGGGCTGTTCAGAACTAAATTATTGATGACCTATTCATGTGATAGGTCATCAATATGAGATTGGTAGATGTCTGACGCCTCTCCACCGTGGGTGACCTCTACTGATCATAGCGTTTAGTGCTAGACAACCCCTTTAAGTTTCATTTACCATAATAATAATAATAATAAGAGTAGACTAGATTCCTATAAGACCCATCGTTGGCTTGTCTTTTTGGATGGCCTATAGTACAATTTTTTTTTTTTTTTTAATTCTTTACTACACTTGAAGCGCAGGTTAGTTTTTACCCTGTTTGCTAATCACACATGTAATTGACACAGCCTTCAGTTCTGCCGCGGCCTTGGTTACTATTTACACTGGCTACATATTTGTCTTTTAGACACTGACCCCAGGGAGATGACATCAATGATCCCTCCTGTAATGGACTCGCTGTGTTGTTTAGTGGTTTATTCGCCATTACCCCAGTCTCTGTAGCTAGAGCAGATGGTACAGCGGGATCTCCAGCACATACCGTTGTTGCAGCTCATGTCTGGATGTTGTGGTTTCTCGATCGCAGAGTTTCCCTGCTGCAGTGCAATCTGCACCAATGGGCCAAGTGACTGACATTGGCGATGTTTTATAAACGGGTAGCATGGTGGCTCAGTGGTTAGCACTGCAGTCTTGCAGCGCTGGAGTCCTGGGTTCAAATCCAGCCACGGACATTACCTGCAAGGAGTTTGTATGTTCTCCCTGTGTTTGCTTGGGTTTCCTCCGGGTTCTCCAGTTTCCTCCCACACTCCAAATACATACTGATAGGGAATTTAGATTGTGAGCCCCATCGGGGACAGCGACGATAATGTGTGCAAACTGTAAAACGCTGCGGAATATGTTGGCGCTATATAAATAAAGGGATTTATTATTATTATAATAATAAGGGGGCACTGTTGGGATAACATGGCAGACAGGGGCCTGCTAAAGGTCCCCGTCACTGTTCTCTTGGTTGGTCCTCCTATGAAGCCTGTGTCTGGGTGACTGTCTTATTGCTCAAGCAATTTAATAATCACAGGTAAAAGTTCTGTATGGGGACTGAAAAACAAAGGGGGGAAAAAAGTAAAAAAAAAAAAAAATCTAAAATGTTAAATCTCCCTAATACAATAAAAAGTAATCAATACTTTATATATAACCCAAAGTGGCATAGGTAAAAATCGCTGTGCACCAAAAACAAATTTACAGATCCATCGATGGAAAAAGAAAAAATTAAATAATTTAATACTTTGGTAATTAAAAAATTTTGTTCAGCCTTTTTAAAAAAGTTGTCCTCTACTTGGAGAACTTCTTCTCATACCCCGCACTTGGCCCCCATAAAATAGTAAAGCTTATACTCCCCTCCCGTGCTGGTGCCATTCCCGCGATGCCGACACTCTCTCTCCCAGGGCTCCCGTGCTGTCGTGACCCCGATGCCCAATCAGCGCTGGGGTCACTGTCCCGGCCTCCTGTCGAATTGAGCAGGAAGAGGAAGTCAGAGATCAGCTGCAGCCCAGACTCCTCTTTGTGATCGATTTGTCTGAAGGCGGGGACAGTGATGCCAGCGCTGATTTTGCGCCACAACCGCGTGGGAGAGCGAGTGCCAACACCACTGGAGCGACGTCGGCACAGGAGGGGAGTATAAGCTTTATTATTTTATGTGGGACCAAACATTTTGATGAAAAAGGATTTGTCCTAGTAGTGTAAAACCCCTTTAAGTTTTGGTATGACTTGAGATCATCCGGGTCAGCATGATTTATTTCCAGATCATTTTGCCTCAGTGAAAGTTATCAGAATAAAGCAAAAAGCAAAGGTGGAATTGCATTTTATTTCACCCCTCTTGGAAACCTTCTCTCTTGTTTTTCATTCCATTGTTTTGATAACATAAATGGTGTCAATCAAAACTAAAACTTGGCCGACATAAAAAACAAAAAAAAAAACAACAGGTCTTTTACGGCTGTTCAGATGGAAAATTTGAAAAGTTACGGCTCTTGGAAGAAGGCGTAAAAAAAAATGCAAAAAATAGCATAGCGCTAGTTGTTAAAGGGTTGGAGTGGTAATGTGTCAGCCTGGCTTATACTCTGCACAAGGACTATGGGATGGGCCGACACCAGTGGCTAATAAATCTCTTTATTAAAAACTCACATATTCAGCATCTCTGCTTCCTTTCATTGGATGTTGCATTCATTGCTTTATTCCTTTCAATAAGTCTGAATAGATACAAATCTTACATCTTTCCTTGGGCACATCATGGTCTTATAGTTGGTAACACAGCAAAGCTCTGCACTGCTAAAACTGGAACGCCTTTTTTTTTTTTAGATTTATTTTGAAGATGACATAGGGTTGTTTTTTATGTGTCCTTTTTTCCATTGGTGTTGCTGGGTAAACTGAAAAAGTGCCAGGGTTGAACCTACTATGTGTCTGGCACCCTTCTATGCTCCATGGGGGGTAAGGCATAACTCTGCATGTTGCTGTATTCTGTGTAGATACACACACATATCAGACCGTGAACAGAAAATGTCACACAACAGGCCATTATAAGCTAATTATATATTTCATCTTTTTGGTGTGTGGCCTCCATTTATTATTTATGTTTGGAAGGTTTGGTCTTTACCTGGGAGGCGTTTGCACCCATACTTTTTTTTCTGGTGCCCCTCCAGGTTTTATACATGTATACATCTAGGGTGCCCCATGGAAAAGTAGTCCACCTCCAATACCAGTGCCGCTCTCTTTGGAGGAGGCCGTAGCCCCTTGCTCTCTGTCTGGCACGTGGTGTCGCCCTGTGTTCAGTGTTCCAACTTTATTTTGCTTTCCTGTTCCGTCCTTCTGTTGAACTTGGTGTATCGTGAAAAATGTGTCAGCGAGTGCTGAAATTGCTGAACTTTAAACGGTATCAAATAATGTGTCCAGCATAGCTGTGGTGTCAGTAAGCCAAATCTCCAACTCCTTTATTTCCCTTACGCTGTCTCCCGACTCCATAACTCCGATACCTTATTTCCCTGACTCCCAACTCCACAGCACTGGTCACTACTGAGCATGTACATAAAGTGCACCACAGATTCATCTCCACTATGACTCCACAGCACTGGTCACTACTGAGCATGTACATAAAGTGCAGCACAGATTCATCTCAACTCCAACCCCACCACACTGGTCACTACTGAGCATGTACATAACGTGCAGCACAGATTCATCTCAACTACGACCCCACCGTACTGAGCGTGTACATAAAGTACAGCACAGATTCATGTCAACTCCGACCCCACAGCACTGGTCACTACTGAGCATGTACATAAAGTGCAGCACAGATTCATCTCCACTATGACCCCACCGCACTGGTCACTACTGAGTATGTACATAACGTGCAGCACAGATTCATCTCCACTATGACCCCACAGCACTGGTCACTACTGAGCATGTACATAGAGTGCAGCACAGATTCATCTCAACTCTGACCCCACCGCACTGGTCACTACTGAGTATGTGCATCGAGTACAGCACAGATTCATCTCCACTATGACCCCACTGCACTGGTCACTACTGAGCATGTACATAAAGTGCAACACAGATTCATCTCAACTAAAAGCTGAAATCCTTATCTCAGGAACAGAACAGACATTTATAGAACATTTCATAACTTTCCAAATTATTATATAAACATTTACAGCACATCCTGCATTGTACAACTGTACCCAATTTATTACATATTTTATGAGTCGGTCCATTTTATACCGACTCCACAGACCTGGTGTCCAGGAACTGAAAGAGCCCAACAAAGCAAAACATGTAACATAAATTACTTATGTTATCATGTAAATTCCCAGGTTTTGAGGTACTGGTCCATGAAACATTCCCTTCTGTCTCACAAAACGCCTCTTCATTACCAGAAAATTACCGGTTGGTGTCAAGAATATGAATAGTGGGGCCCAATTTTCTTCAAATCAACTATGAATACGGAGATTACTTGGACATCTTAAACAGTTTTGTGACCAACTAACTGAAGGAAAAAAAAAAAAGTCCTGTTATTTTCAACACGATGGGGCAATATGCCATACTTCCAGCAACTCACTGGCATGGGTTCATGAGCTATTTATGGAGGAGCAAAGGGTTGTGGCCACCACATTCCCTGGACTTGTCCACATGCAGTTCTTACGGTGTGCGTCAACCATCCACGTACACTGGATAAACTCATGGAAAACATCATTACCACTCTCCCCAAAGGCAAATAGTTATGAGTGGGGACCACTCTCATCATCTGTTGTGACCATGGCTATGGAGTCAGTAAGCCAAACCACCGACTCTGACTCAGACTCCTCAATTTCCCTGACTTCCATCTCTGATCTCACAGCCCTAACTTACTGCTACTGAGCATTTACATAAAGTGCAGCACAGATTCATCTCTGCTAAAAGCCAAGATCCGTAGATCAGGAACAGAACAGATTTTTATAGGACATTTTGTAACTTTCCCAAATTATGAACACATTTACAGCACATCCTGCATTATACTACTGTACCCAATTTATTATATATTTTCAGAGTCGGTCCATTTTATACCGACCCCACCAAAATGGACACCGACTCCACAGCCTTGGTTGGGACTTATAATTAAGCAAAATTATGATTTACGGCATCTTTCTGTTTCCCTAGATAAATGTTATATATAGCACAGTGATTATAGTACAACTGCCATTATATGGAGAAGCTTCTTTAAACGTCTAGTGAATTGTGTGATTGGCCTTCCTCCACTCACGATCTCATCTGACTGCCTTCCTGGGTAATATTCTGTCCTCGTTATCACCATTTTTACCCTTTAGGAAATTAGCCGTTCCTAAGCTGGCCTAAACATCAATAGACTTAAATTGTTTGATGGTTTGTATTGCAAATGGCTACTAACACTTATGTGCTCTTTAAGGTCTGTTTACTGCCATTGTTTTTGCTGGATACAGCAGGTTCCCACCTCCACTTTTCCATTGTTGCTGATGGTATATGTATATTTACCCAGACTGCTATTACTGAAGACTTATTTGTTCATTACTTGGGAAGAGATGCTTAAATATATTGACTATATTTTATTGTTGTCGTCTGTTTTTCTCTTTGTAATGTCCATTATTATATTGATGTTATGTAGTGTTCTCGGCCCAAGAAAAGTCCTTAAAAGGAACCCTAAGGCTATGTTCCCACGTTGCAGAAAAGAAGCAGAATTTTCTGCTTCAAATTCTACATACCTTTGGCAGGAAAAACGCCTGCGGATTTAGACGTGGTTTATATGTCTTTTTACTGCGTATTTACCGTGTTTTACAAGCGGATTTCTAATGCATGTCTAAGGGTGCAGAATTGCTGCGATTCCGCAAAAATAATGAACATTTTCCCGCAATGCTTTTCCGCCGTGGAAAAAGCGCAGCATGGGCACAAGAACTGCGCAATGCATTAGAAATGAATGGGATGCTGTTTGTAAGCGGTTTTTAAGCGTTTCCGCCAAGGAAAATCACAGCAAAAACGCTTAAAAAAACAAACAAAAACTCAACATGGGCACATAGCCTAAGGGTGAATGCTGCTATTTTAATGCTGTGTAGTTTCCTGGACAGTCTCCACATCTTCTTCCAGCAGGATGGCTTGGTGCCCGTTGCCTACAATCACCGACTGATCTTCTGTTGTGGAACTTCTGCAGTGGATAGGTCCGCTTCACACTTGTAGAAAAGAAAAAAAACATGTTCTTCATCGCTTCATTGGGGGACACAGGTAACCATGGGTGTATGCTGCTGTCGCTAGGAGGCTGACACTATGCAGAACATAAGGAAAATGGCTCCTCAGCAGTATACACCCACCGACAGGCACAAAGCACGTCCGTTTTTGCTTAGTGTCAGTAGGAGGCAGACCTGGATCTGTTCCCAGATCCATCTTTTCCTTTTCAGATAACCTGTTGTGTTTTATTAATTTTTTTTTCTGGTAGAGCAGAGCCGTGGAATGTTAACCTTGTTCTCGGCGCCCTCCCTTTGAACCCATTCAGGACATCTCGTTTTCTCTCCTGTCATGGAAGGTTGCCTTTTTAGTTGCCATTATGTTCATCAGGAGAGTTTCTGAATTAGTGGCATTATCCTGCTGTTCCCGTTCCTTATCCTACATCAGGACAAGGTGGTTCTCAGATCCGTTCCATCCTTCTTGCCTAAGGTGGTCTCTTCATTCCACACTAATGAAGAAATTACCTTTCCTTCGTGCTGTTCCTCTCCAGTCCATCCTCTGGAGAAATCTCTCCACAATCTGGATTTGGTCAGAGCTGTTCAGAACTATATCTCGAGAACTGTTTCTTTTTGTCACTCTGACGCCTTGTTTCTCATTTTTGAGAGTCGTCCTAAGGAACTTCCAGCTTCCAGGTCGGCTGCATCCTGGTCATCATTGCACACTTTTGTGAGGTTTTACAAGGTTCATACCGATGCCTCGTCTGATGAATGCCTAGGAAGGAAGGTACTGCAGGCGGCGGTTACCCACTCTCCAACCTACAGTACAGACCACAAGTTTGGACACACCTTCTCATTTAAAGATTTTTCTGTATTTTCATGACTATGAAAATTGTACATTCACACTGAAGGCATCAAAACTATGAATTAACACGTGGAATTATATACTTAACAAAAAAGTGTGAAACTGAAATTATGTCTTATATTCTAGGTTCTTCAAAGTAGCCACCTTTTGCTTTGATGACTGCTTTGCACACTCTTGCCTTTCTCTTGATGAGCTTCAAGAGATAGTCTCCGGGAATGGTCTTTCAACAATCTTGAAGGAGTTCCCAGAGATGCTTAGCACTTGTTGGCCCTTTTGCCTTCACTCTGCGGTCCAGCTCACCCCAAACCATCTCGATTGGGTTCAGGTCTGGTGACTGTGGAGGCCAGGTCATCTGGTGTAGCACCCCATCACTCTCCTTCTTGATCAAATAGCCCTTACACAGCCTGGAGGTGTGATTGGGGTCATTGTCCTGTTAAAAAAATAAATCATGGTCCAACTAAACGGAAACCGGATGGAATAGCATGGCGCTGCAAGATGCTGTGGTAGCCATGCTGGTTCAGTATGCCTTCAATTTTGAATAAATCCCCAACAGTGTCACCAGCAAAGCACCCCCACACCATCACACCACCTCCTCCATGCTTCACGGTGGGAACCAGGCATGTAGAGTCCATCCGTTCACCTTTTCTGTCAAAGACACGGTGGTTGGAACCAAAGATCTCAAATTTGGACTCATCAGACCAAAGCACAGATTTCCACTGGTCTAATGTCCATTCCTTGTGTTCTTTAGCCCAACCAAGTCTCTTCTGCTTGTCTGTCCTTAGCAGTGGTTTCCTAGCAGCTATTTTACCAGGAAGGCCTGCTGCACAAAGTCTCCTCTTAACAGTTGTTGTAGAGATGTGTCTGCTGCTAGAACTCTGTGTGGCATTGACCTGCTCTCTAATCTGAGCTGCTGTTAACCTGCGATTTCTGAGGCTGGTGACTCGGATAAACTTATCCTCAGAAGCAGAGGTGACTCTTGGTCTTCCTTTCCTGGGGCGGTCCTCATGTGAGCCAGTTTCTTTGTAGCATTTGATGGTTTTTGCCACTGCACTTGGGGACACTTTCAAAGTTTGCCCAATTTTTCGGACTGACTGACCTTCATTTCTTAAAGTAATGATGGCCACTCGTTTTTCTTTACTTAGCTGCTTTTTTCTTGCCATAATACAAATTCTAACAGTATATTCAGTAGGACTATCAGCTGTGTATCCACCACACTTCTGCACAACACAACGGATGGTCCCAACCCCATTTATAAGGCAAGAAATTCCACTTATTAAACCTGACAGGGCACACCTGTGAAGTGAAAACCATTCCCGGTGACTACCTCTTGAGGCTCATCAAGAGAATGCCAAGAGTGTGCAAAGCAGTCATCAAAGCAAAAGGTGGCTACTTTAAAGAACTTAATATATAAGAATATAAGACATAATTTCAGTTGTTTCACACTTTTTTGTTAAAGGGAACCTGTCACCCCCCCCCCCCCAGGCGTTTGAAACTAAAAGAGCCACCTTGTGCAGCAGTATTGCTGCATTCTGACAAGGTGGCTCTTTGTTATTGGTGCTGTAACTGCAGAAATAATCTGTTTTGTAATTTGTCCTAAATACCTTGTCTTCAGTCCTGGAGGCAGGCCTTTCCCCCCCCCTGCTGCAGACGCCACACATCCGTCACTCAAGTCTTCTTGGCGCAGGGCGCCGCCTCCTCAACGCTGTTTTGAAATCAGCCTGCGCTCTTTTGTCATGCCTTGGGCAGGCGCAGTGAACGCTGCCTGTCCTCATATGCATTCTAGCTGACTGCGCCTGTGCGGCCGCCCTGCCTGTGAATCCCAGCCCCGCAGTGAGAATAAATCAGAAGACACTGCGGGGCGGGGATTCACAGGCAGGGCGGCCGCACAGGCGCAGTCAGCTAGACTACATATGAGGACAGAGGACGGGCAGCGCTCACTGCGCCTGCCCAAGGCATGACAAGAGTGCAGGCGCCGGCTCATTTCAAAACAGCACTGAGGAGGCGGTGCCCGGCGCCATGAAGACTTGAGTGACGGATGTGTGGCGTCTCCAGCAGGGGGGGAAAGGCCTGCCTCCAGGACTGAAGAAAGATATTTAGGACAAATTACAAAACAGATTATTTCTGCAGTTACAGCACCAATAACTAAAAGAGCCACCTTGTCAGAATGCAGCATTACTGCTGCACAAGGCACAAGGTGGCTCTTTTAGCCTCAAACGCCTGGGGGGGGGGGGGGTGATACGTTCCCTTTAAGTATATAATTCCACATGTGTTAATTCATAGTTTTGATGCCCTCAGTGTGAATGTACAATTTTCATAGTCATGAAAATACAGAAAAAATCCTTAAATGAGAAGGTGTGTCCAAACTTTTGGTCTGTACTGTATGTCCGTTTCTTTTTCATTTACCCTGTTTCCCACCCTCAGGGACTGCTTTGGGACATCTCACGGTTACCTGTGTCCCCCAATGAAGCAATAAAGAAAGAGGGATTTTTGGTACCCACCGTAGAATCTCTTTCTTGGAGCCTTCATTGGACACCATGCCCTCCCTGGTTTTGTGCCTATGTTGGGCCTATGCGTCTTTTTGTTGGGCTTGTACATGGTTCTGTTTTTTGGCTTCTCCTACTGCTTTGACACTAAGTGATGTGTGTTGTGCCTGTCGGTGGGTGTATACTGCTGAGGAGGAGCTATTTGTCTTTTTTCTCCTTCGCCTCATTGGGGGACACAGACCGTGGGTGTATGCTGCTGTCACTAGGAGGCTGACACTAAGTGATACAAAGAAAGTTAGCTCCTCCCCTGCAGTATACACCCTCCTGCTGGCTCTCAGCTAACCAGTTCTTGCTTGGTGTCTGCAGGAGGCACTTGGGTCTGGTTCAGACCCCAACTTTTTATTTTATTTTGTACTTTTCTGTAAACTTTTATTTTTTAATTAATGGAGTGAAGGGGGCGACGGATCCTTTCAAGGTTCCGATCTCCCCTGAACCATCAACAGACGAGCACGCGGAGTATACCTCCCCATACCCTCTCCCGCGACGTGGGAAGCCATGCCTGAGCTCACTTCAGAGGCGACGGTTCCTTCACGGTCCCGATCTCCCCACACCAGCAACAGGTGGTCACATGGAGTGTCGCCTCTATGTATCCTCTCCTGGAGCCAGGCCTAATGCCGGACAACTGGCCCTGTCCACCCCGGGGGCTGAACTCCGTGGCTGTACAGAGGCCCCTCTCTTTGGCGTCTGAGGAGCCCCCACTGTCCCACCTCTGAAAGCGGATGGCACAAGGAGGCGGACGGTTCCTCTCCACCTCCCTAACAAAGGGATGATGAATTGAGGTTTATCCCTCTATCCCTGCACCGTCAACGCTGCAATACCTGACCTGCAGTCATCCGCGGCGGCTCCATGCCGGGACGCGCACCGATGGTGAGTGGATCCTGTCAGCGGCGGGCCTCTGCAGTGGGATATTCACATGCTCACAGGCAGTCTCAGGCTTCCCTGTGGCCCACCTCCCTGAGGTAACGCTGTGGCCGGCTGCTAAAATTTAGCCCCTGGCTTTGGCCGATGTGTAGGCCGCACTCCGGAAGCACACTATGGCGCCCTAAGGTGGCTTTGCCCGCTTTTCTGGGGCTTCTCGCCTGGCACGGAAGTGCTCAGTTTTCTCGGCCACTGCGACGTCCCTCACTTCTACCGCTGGTATCGCTCCCGCCGGCTGCAGAAATTTAGGCCCCGGCTTGGGCCTATTCATGGAAGTATTGAGGCTCTGCCCACATCGTGCCTGTGGCTCCGCCCCCGAATTGGCGCTTGTCGCTCTCTGCGAGATTTTATCACCTCTGCAACTCCCGGTGGCCATCATGTCCACCCAGCCGGCTCACACAGGGGCGACGACTTTGCATTAAAGGGGCACAACGAGTCTGCAACATGGCATGACCAGTATTCCCTGGTCTTAAAGGCACATGACCAGTATTCCCTGGTCTTAAAGGCACACGACCAGTATTCCCTGGTCTTAAAGGCACACGACCAGTATTCCCTGGTCTTAAAGGCACACGACCAGTATTCCCTGGTCTTAAAGGCACACGACCAGTATTCCCTGGTCTTAAAGGCACATTACCAATCCGAAGCCGGTCACCCTAAATGAGCTCAGGAGCCCTCCGCCGCTGATCTCAGTTTATCCCAGATTACCTAGTTCCCTCAGTTGACTTCGTCACTACCGCAACCCATGGTTTCTCTAAGAGACTGAATCCCTCCGTGATCCCTCTGTGGCTCGGAATGCTCGCAGGACCGATATACATGGTCCCTCTCCTACAGGGGAGCCGTCGGCTAGTAGGGGCTGCGAGCATTCTAGAAACGTACAGGCATCTAGAAAACGGACGTTTTCATTTCATGATCTCTCTCCCCAAGGATTTGCTGAGAACTAGACTCTGAATATGCCTTGGACCTGGACTTGCCAGAGCTTCAGTAAAGGATGAACTCGCCTATTTATATCATCAACCAATCTCTGTACATTAACGAGGACTCCGGTCTAAACTAGACTAAACTCCCTCGTAGAGCATTTGCCATTCAATCCGTTTAAGCGATTTACTGGACAGAAGCCTCTACGTGGGATGCCACACCTGGTCTGATTTTTAAGGGCGATGGGTCCTTTAAAGGGCACCGATCTCCCCACACCATCAACAGACGAGCACACGGAGTGTCGCCTCTGTGTATCCTCTTCTGCATCCAGGCCTAACACCAGACAACCTGTCTTGTCCACCCGGAGACCTGAACTCTGTGGATGTACAGAGGCACCCCCCTCTGCATCACCACTATTTAGCAGAGGATGCAAGAAGGCGGATGGTCCCTCTCCACTTCCCTGTTAAGAGGATGGTGGATCGAGGGTTCCTAATTTTTAACTCTGGACCGTCAAAAGAGAGCGGCGATGGCAAGAGACTATGACCTGCTGGATGCAGCCGCGCATTCAGCCACTTGGCAGATTAACCTGGTAGAATCTCCTGTGGTATACCTACCAGTATCCCTGCCCGATGTATCATCAATTAAAAATACCACGGACTGTCAGATAGCAAATCTGATTCGTCCCGTCTTGCCTTTTTGGGTTCAGCGCTCTACCCTCCCTAGCCACCACATGGATTGCTAGAGCAATGGTCTCCTGGCTGGAGACCTTAACTACTTTGATTCACACCAGTAACCTTTTCCCGAAGACAGTACATCTGGCCAATCAAATCTTTTGCGTGGGAGACTAACAAAGGATCGTATGTTTCCTACAGCCCCAACCAGCAGTGGAAGGGTTGTCCAGGACAGTCTAGATCTAAGGGTACTGTCACACAGTACCATTTTAATCGCTACGACGGCACGATCCGTGACGTCGCAGCGATCGTATGATTATCGCTCCAGCGTCGTAGACTGCGGTCACACGTTGCAATCACGGCGCTGGAGCGATGCCGAAGTCCCCGGTAACCAGGGTAAACATCGGGTAACTAAGCGCAGGGCCGCGCTTAGTAACCCGATGTTTACTCTGGTTACCAGCGTAAACGTAAAAAAAACAAACAGTGCATACTTACATTCCGGTGTCTGTCCCCGGCGTTCTGCTTCTCTCCACTGTGTAAGCGCCATAGCCGGAAAGCACAGCGGTGACGTCAGACGTCACCGCTGTGCTCGCTTTCCGGCTGGCAGACGCTCACACAGTGGAGAGAAGCTGAGACGCCGGGGACAGACACCGGAATGTAAGTATGTACTGTTTGTTTTTTTTACGTTTACGCTGGTAACCAGGGTAAACATCGGGTTACTAAGCGCGGCCCTGCGCTTAGTTACCCGATGTTTACCCTGGTTACAAGCGAACACATCGCTGGATCGCTGTCACACACAACGATCCAGCGATGTCAGCGGGTGATCAAGCGACGAAAGAAAGTTCCATACGATCTGCTACGACGTACGATTCTCAGCAGGATCCCTGATCGCTGCTGCGTGTCAGACACGGCGATATCGTAACGATATCGCTAGAACGTCACGAATCGTACCGTCGTAGCGATCAAAATGGTACTGTGTGACAGTACCCTAAGGGATCTTGGTTTCAAAAAGGGGAGCAAAAAGTAAGACCGATCCTGGACCTCAAACTTCTAACAACCTTTGACAAGGTCCTCCTTCTTCGAATGGAGTTCCTCCGCTCAGCCATTACTTCAACAGAAAAAGGTGCAGTTTCTGGCATCCAATCGACATTCGGGATGCTTACCCTCACATTCCTATTTTTCCCCTCTTCAAAAATTCCTTCACTTTTCCATTCGTGAACAGCATTTTCAAGTCACGACCTTGTCCTTCGGCCTTGCTACCGCACCCAGAGTGTTTGCAAGGCTCATGGCGGCTGTCATATTCCTCTTGCACACTAGAGGCGTGGTCGTCCTGCCCTGTTTGGTCGACTGTCTAGCTGCCCTTCCAGGACTACGCTGAGTAGTCTATATCACTTGCGATACCCTCTCACCTGGGCTGGCAGCTAAACATAGACAAGTTTTCCTCATTTCCAGCCCAGCAGATATCCTTTTTGAGGATGATCCTGCACACTTCCAGAAGGATGGTAATTCTCCCTCTAGACAAGGTCATGGCCCTTCAACAGGGAGCTCGCGCACTTCATCACTCATCCCCTCATTTCATTCAATTTGCTAGGAGGGTTCTGAGGAAAAATGGTGACGACAATGGAAGCAGTTTCCTTCACTCAGCTCGTTTTCAGCAAGTCAAACAGACTTTCAGACGATAATCTCTGAGCTCCTTCTTCATCCAGGGCCTTTCTTCCGGTTCAGTGGTTATTAGTAACTACCAATGCCAGTCTTCTCCCGATCATTGCTCTGGAGATCTGAACGGTAGTCCTACAGCAGGTCCACTGCCTTCTGGCGGGTCACCCCATCCAAATTCAATTGCATAATGCCACGGCTGTGCTATACGTCAATCATCTAGCAGGTACCCACGGTCAGGTGCCATGGCCGAGGTACCTCACATTTTCTGATGGGCCGAGATCTATCATTCGGTGATCTCAGCAGTACATATCCCAGGAGTAGAACTCTGGGCAGCAAACATATTCAGCTGTCAGGGTTCCGCCTCAAGTGAGTGGGAACTTCACCCGGAAGTCTTCCATCAAATCTGCCTTCACTGGAGCTCTCCAGTTGTAGATCGGATGGCGTCCAGACTGAACGCCAATGTACTCGAGTTCATGGTTCGGCCTCGAGATCCAAGAGCCATCGCACTGCATGCTCTGGTTCTTCCGTGGTACCAGTTTTCATAACTCCCCTTCCACTACTTCCGAAAGCCTTTCGGAAGCAGAAAGGGCCCCAGTGATCCTCGAAGAGCCGCACTGACCACGTCAGTTTTTTGTTTGCAGAGCTAGTATCTTTACGCCTTATTGCAACAAAACTGCAAGTAGGGACTTTCTCTCAGGGAGTTTTCACACGTAGTTCTTCCCTATCGCATACCGTTAGATCATTGGGACCTTAATGGTCCTAGGAGTCTTACAGTAGACTCCTTTTTGATCCGGACAGACTTCACTATCAGGGAAGTTCGCCCTCTTTTCTCTGCGATATCCTCATCCTGACGATTCGTCGGAGCTAGCTGCTCTGTTCTGTCAGACTTTTTTTTCCTTATTACCTTCAAGGCAAGGTTGTCCTCAGGCCATCCCCATCCCTTGTTACCAAGGTGGTATTGTATTACCACTGTTATGAGGGCATCGTTCTTCCCTCATCTCTTTCAGCACCAGTCCACAAAATGGAATGAGTTCCCCATATTCTGGATGAAGTGAGTGCTGTGAGTAGGTATGTCTCGAGGACGGCGTCCTTCCGAAGGTTGGACACTTTATCTTGGGCTTCCTGACGGTATGAGGAAGGCTTCCTGACGTTTACAGGAAGGGTTTAGCCATTTCATCGGCCATGTTAGCCTGGTGGATTCGTTTCACCATCCAGGAGTCCTTCCGTGTAAGATGTCAGCCTATCTCCCTGTCTATCGTGGGTTCTAGGCACCAGGCATGCTTTAAAGCATGGTAAAGCACGCCTGCAAGCTTGCGGATTCGTCCAGTCCGCATGCATTCTTGAAGCATTATAATTCCCACACTTCCACAGATGTGAGTCTGGGCAGGCAGACTCTGCAGGCCGCGGTGGCGCACTTGTAAGTAGCGGTTACACAGGGCCTGATCTATTGTTGTCCCCACCCAGGGACTGCTTTGGGACGTCCCACGGTCTGTGTCCCCCAGTGAGGCGAAGGAGAAATAGGGATTTTTGTGTACTCACCGTAACATCCTTTTCTCCGATCCATTCATTGGGGACACCGCTCCCACCCTGTTATTAGCTTGTGCTTGTTTTATTATCTGACATGCTATACTCTCATATATAATATGACATGCTATGCGCTCATATGTTGTTATTGATCTCCTACTGCTTTTGCACCGAACTGGTTAGCTGAGAAGCCAGCAGGAGGGTGTATACTGCAGGGGAGGAGCTAACTTTTTTGTATCATTTAGTGTCAGCCTCCTAGTGGCAGCAGCATACTCTCACGGTCTGTGTCCCCCAATGAATGGCTCGGAGAAAAGGATTTTACGGTGAGTACACAAAAATCCCTATTTTTTTGCCTAGTGTCAGCCTCCTAGCGACAGCAGCATACACCCCATGGTTACCTGTGTCCCCCAATGATGTTCCCAAGAAAAATTTTTTAGGGTGAGTACCAAAAATCCCCCCTCCCCCCCCCATTTGAATGAATGTTGCTGGGCTGCAATACCAAACACAACTAATGGACAAAAGTGTTCCCATTTCTAAGGAAAATAAAGCCGGCCATTTTTCTTCTAATCTCGAACAACTTTTTTGTCCAGAAGCAGGATGTAGCAGTATGTCCTTGGTATGGAGAGGGTTGTACACGCCAAGTGCCAGCTGTGTTACGCAACAGGCATTTGCCTGTTACAGTGGCGGCCGGAGCGTGCTTCGTTTGCTGCTATTTTTTAATCATTTAAATGTCAATCACTGATAAAAACGTTAAAATGACACCATTACCGATGCACAGTCAGACCAGCTTCCATCGCCCGTAGCACCACAAATCGTGGGGTGCTGATGGCTGCTGAAGGCACCTTCGTGTATAGACCAATGCAGGTGCAAGTCTCCTGAAAAGGCTAAAAAATAAAGTAGTAAAGAAGAAAAAAAGTTTTAAAACATAGAAAAAAAAATCGTAAAAATTCCCTTTTCCATATCTAAAAATAAAAAAAATAAAAAACGAAAACCTTTGGTATCTCCACATTTGTAAAAGTTTGATCTGTCAAAATATAAAATGAATTGACCTATATGGTAAACATAGACAATTTTTTTTTTTTTTTTCAAACCCCACAGGGTCCAGTGAATATCGATTCAATGGTCATATGTAACCCATTATAGAATCAATAAAAACTATAGCGCACATTTCACGAATGCAGAATAATAATAAAAAAAGTTATGGGACTCAGAAAATGGCAACCAATATTTGAATTTTTAAGCTTTTTAAATTGAAAAAAAAATTGCTAATGTAGTGTCTTTGTAATTGTACTCACCTGAAGATTTAGGCCATGTTCACATTTTGCGGTTTTTACCGCGGATTCGCGGCGATTTTGATGCTGCGGGTCCGCAGCAGTTTCCATAGCGTTTACATTTACATGTAAACCCTATGGAAACCGCAAACCGCTGTGCACATGCTGCGGGAAAAACCGCGCAGAAATGCAGCGGTTTACAACCCGCAGCATGTCACTTCTTTGTGCAGAATCGCTGTGATTCTGCACCCATAGGAATGCATTGATCCGCTAACTTCCCCCATGGGGCTGTGCCCACGATGCGGGAAGTAAGCAGGGTGGATAAAAATCAATGTTTTTTTAAAAAAATCAAAAAAATCGGATTTTTTTGATTTAAATCGGATTTTTTTCAATAAACTGCTTTTTGAGGAAAATATTTTACCATCCAAAGGTTCTTCCATCATGAGATAAAGCTGAGTTGTTTAACTCAGTAGAATAAAGGCTGTATATGTGTAACATTCACAATGCCATGCTCTTCCAGAGGTTTCTGTAGGATGCTGACTATCCAACAAGTTTGGGCATGTCAACTGAATGGAAAAAGAAACTAAACCAAAAGTGAAACCAAGCTAGAAGTGTGGAATTAAAGGGGCAGTATGAACAAAATGTGGAGGCTATTAATAGTTTATACAATTAAGACATGCTGCTTTTAAACACCTACCTATTGCCATATAGTAAAACAAAAAAGATTTTTACTTACTTTGGGGTCCCCCCCTCACCCTGGCGTTAGATCGTTGCCCCTAGTTTCGTCCGTGTAACTATGGGCGCACATGCGCACTGCTCTCACTTCTCATTTTAATCGTGATTTATATTAAAAAAAACCTTTTGATTTAAATCAGTGATTTAAATCATGATTAAAATCATGATTTAAATCGATCCGATTTAAATAGAAAAAAATCTTTTGATTTAAATCGTGATTTAAATCATGATTTAAATCGGCGTGATTTAAATCAATCCACCCTGGAAGTAAGCGGTTAATGTGCAGATGGTACCCAGGGTGGAGGAGAGGAGACTCTCCTCCAGGCCCTGGGAACCATATTTGTTTGTAAAAAAAAGAATTAAAATAAAAAATAATGATATACTCACCTCTCAGCGCTGCACGCGGCCGTCCGGTCTGGGTTGCTGTGCGAGCAGGACCTGCGGTGACGTCGCGGTCACATGACAGTGACGTCACGGTCACATGACTGTGACGTCACGAAGGTCCTTCTCGGCACAGCATCTTTGGAACCGGACCGCCGTGTGCAGCACCGAGGAGATCGGGACATCAGAGGGTGAGTATAACCAATTTTTATTATTTTTAACATTACTATTGATGCTGCATATTACTGCATATGCAGCATCAATAGTATAGGAGTAAACCCGCAGCGGAAACCGCAAAACAAAACGCGATAAATCTGCAGGGATAACCGCAGCGGTTTTGCCCTGCAGATTTATCAAATCCGCTGCGGGAGAACCCGCAGAGGATGCCGCAAAGTGTGAACATGGCCTTATGTTGCTAGTTTAACCAAACCATAAGGGCAAAAAATAATAGCAGAATTGAGGTTTTTTTTTTTGTAAATTTCATAGCACTTCAGATTTTTTTTTTTCTCCAGTAAATTATTTAGTAAAACAAATTGCGTTTTTAAAAACGAAATTCACCCCACAAAAAACAAGGCCTCCCCCCCCATATAGCTGTCAATGACAAAATGAAAATGTATGGCTCTTTAAAGAAGCAGAATAGAAAAAAAAATTAAGCACAAAAACTTTGTGATGGGAAGGGGTTAAAATACAATGACACATCCTAAAAGTAGGACTTTTCCGGGACCTTGAATGACGTGTTTGCATCACACCATGCTCTGTAGTGTGGTGTGCCTCTTTATTCTGAAGGACAAGGTCACGCTATAGCAATGTGACATGTAGCAATATTGATGGTGAGCTACCTGTACAGCCGCCTGCACTGCGCTACGTCGTGTTCAGCTACACGACGACACTCAATGTTCCCAGCGAGGGGTTCACAGAGTTAATCTTGATAGTTATTAGGTAACAGCAGTTTGAGCATTGGTCAAGGTCGTCTGGCGGAGGAGGGATGGATCTATTTTGTTGATTTATTCGCTCAAGGTTATTTTATCCAACCAATGTTTGTATGCTTGATGGTGTTTGTCTTTCGCAAAATGCTTTTGTTTATCTTAAGGCTATGTGCACACATAGGAAATGTGGTGCAGAATTTTCTGCACTAAATCTGCATCTCCTGGCAGAATCCGCAGGTGCGTTTTTTAATGCGGTTTTAGTGCATTTTTTGGGCAGATTTTATTTCTATAATGGAGGGGTGCAGAAACGCTGCAGAACTGCACAAAAGAAGTGACATGCACTTCTTTGAAATCTGCAGCGTTTCTGCGCAGATTTTTCTGCACCATGTGCACAGCTTTTTTTTTTTTCACATTGATTTACATTGTACTGTAAGGCTAAGTGCACACGTTGTAGAATTTCTGCGGCAATTCTGCAGCTCCTGCCGCGGGTATATCGCATGCGGAATTGGCATGCATATTCCCGCAGAAAACTAGCATTTTGCAAGCATAATTAGCTTGCAGAATGCTAGCGTTTTCCAAGCGATCTGTAGCATCGCTTGGAAAACTGATTGACAGGTTGGTCACACTTGTCAAACATAGTGTTTGACAAGTGTGACCAACTTTTTACTATTGATGCTGCCTATGCAGCATCAATAGTAAAATATAGAATGTTAAAAATAATTAAAAAAACCAAAAAAAATGATTATACTCACCTTCCGCAAACAGCCGATCTCCTCAGCGGCTTCCGTTCCTATAGATGGTGTGTGTGCAGGACCTTCGATGACGTTGCGGTCACGTGACCGCGATGTCATCGAAGGTCCTGCACACACACCATCTATAGGAACGGAAGCGGCCACGTGCACCGCTGAGAGGTGGGAAGGCTCCGGGGCCATCAGAGGGTGAGTATATCACGATTTTTTATTTTAATTCTTTTTTTTAACAATTATATGGTGCCCAGTCCGTGGAGGAGAGTCTCCTCTCCTCCACCCTGGGTACCAACCGCACATGATCTGCTTACTTCCCGCATGGTGGGCATAGCCCCATGTGGGAAGTAAGCAGATCAATGCATGCCTATGTGTGCGGAATCCCAGCGATTCCGCAAATTTAATGAACATGCTGCATTTTTTTCTGGAATGCGATTCTGCTCAGGAAAAAAATGCAGCATGTGCACAAAAAATGCGGATTGCATTCTATTAAATAGGATGCTTAATGTGAGCGTTTTTTTTCCGCGTTTTTATAGCGAAAAATCTGCTACGTGTGCACATAGCCTTAATCACAGTGCAGTTCTGCAGCGTTTCTGCTGCAGAAAAATCTGCTGCAGATCTGCACCAATTCTGCACTAAATCTGCACTAAATCTGCATCGTGTGCACATACCATAAGGGTTTTGTACAGATTATACTTTTGGGTACTTGAAAAAAAATAAATAAACATCTATACATCTACATATTGCTGCTTTTTTTTTTTTTTTTTTGCATATTGCCCATAAATATATACCAGATACTAGATAGTGGCCCGATTCTAACGCATCAGGTATTCTAGAATATGTATGTATGTACTTCGCGCTTAGCACAGCCACGTAGTATATAGGACAGCCACGTAGTATATAGGACAGCCACGTAGTATATAGCAGCCACGTAGTATATAGCAGCCACATAGTGTATATAGCACAGCCACGTAGTATATAACATAGCCAACGTAATGTATAGCACAGCCCACGTAATATATAGCACAGCCCATGCAGTATATAACACAGGCCACGTAGTATATAACACTGCCCAAGTAGTATATAGCAGCCAGGCAGTATATAAAACAGGCCACGTAATATATAGCACAGCCCACATAGTATATAACACAGGCCGCACAGTATATAACACAGCCCACGCAGTATATGACACAGCCCACGCCTTATATATCACTGCCCACACAGTATATGGCAATGTGGGCACCATATCCCTGTTTAAAAAAAAATAAATTAAAAATTAAAATAAAAAATAGTTATAAACTCACCCTCCGGCGTCCACCGAAGCTGTCCCGATGCACGCGATGTTGCCGCCAGCTTCCATTCCCAGTGATGCATTGCGAAATTACCCAGATGACTTAGCGGTCTCGAGAGCGCTAAGTCATCTGGGTAATTTCGTAATGCATCACTGGGAATGGAAGCTTGCGGCAGCATCGCGCGCATCGGTGGACGGCGGAAGGTGAGAATAGCACAATTTTTTTTATTATTATTATTTTTAACATATCTTTTTAATATTGATGTTGCATAGGCAGCATCAATAGTAAAAAGTTGGTCCGGGATGGGGCTACACACTGGCACTGACTGGAGGGGAGTAGGGAGGGGCCACTGACTTGAGGAGAGTAGGGAGGGGCCAATTTGCGGCCGGACTAAGCGACGCGGGATTTCCGTTACTGAAGTTAGTTACAGACAAACAGACGGAAGTACCCCTTAGACAATTATATATATACTAGATGGTAGCCCGATTCTAACGCATCGGGTATTCTAGAATATATATGTAGTTTATTTATGAAGATTTTAGAATAATACATTGAATACACAGGATTCGGCCGGCCGGGCGCGACCAATTAGCGAATCGTGGTTCAAATCCCGCGCCAATTCGTGGCCGGACTGCGCCTGTCGCTGATTGTTCACGGCTGGCCACGTAGTATATAGCACAGCCATGTAGTATATAGCACAGCCATGTAGTATATAGCACAGCCACGTAGTATATAGCACAGCCACGTAGTATATAGCACAGCCACATAGTATATAGCACAGCCACGTAGTATATAGCACAGCCACGTAGTATATAGCACAGCCACGTAGTATATTGCCCAGCCCACGTAGTATATTGCACAGCCCACGTAGTATATTGCACAGCCCACGTAGTATATTGCACAGCCCACGTAGTATATAACACAGCCCACGTAGTATATAGCAATGTGGGCATCATATACCTGTTAAAAAAAGAATTAAAATAAAAAATAGTTGTATACTCACCCTCCGTTGGCCCCCCGGATCCAAGCGAGGCCTTTACCGATGCTCCTCGCGCGCTCCTGTCCGAAGAGTGCATTGCGGTCTCGTGAGATGATGACGTAGCGGTCTTGCGAGACCGCTACGTCATCATCTCGCGAGATCGCAATGCGTGGAGTGGTCACCGGAGAGTCAAGAGGAGCGGGAAAGGCCCGTTCCTGATCCAGGGGGCCGACAGACGGTGAATATATAACGATTTTTTTTTTTTTTTATTATTTTTAATATTGGATCTTTTTACTATTGATGCTGCATAGGAAGCATCAATAGTCAAAATTTGGTCACACAGGGTTAATAGCAGCGTTAACGGACTGCGTTACAACGCGGCATAACGCGGTCCGTTAATGCTGGCGTTAACCCTTTGTGAGCGCTGACTGGAGGGGAGTATGGAGCGGGCACTGACGGCTGGGGAATAGGTAGGGACAAATTCTCGGTCAAACTGCCCGTCAGCGACGCGGGATTTCCGAGACAGACAGACAGACGGAAGTGATCCTTAGACAATTATATAGTAGATATATATATATATATATATATATACACTCACTCACCGGCCACTTTATTAGGTACACCATGCTAGTAACGGGTTGGACCCCCTTTTGCCTTCAGAACTGCCTCAATTCTTCGTGGCATAGATTCAACAAGGTGCTGGAAGCATTCCTCAGAGATTTTGGTCCATATTGACATGATGGCATCACACAGTTGCCGCAGATTTGTCGGCTGCACATCCCAAAGATGCTCCATACAAGGCAGGATGGATCCATGCTTTCATGTTGTTTACGCCAAATTCTGACCCTACCGTCCGAATGTCGCAGCAGAAATCGAGACTCATCAGACCAAGCAACGTTTTTCCAATCTTCTACTGTCCAATTTCGATGAGCTTGTACAAATTGTAGCCTCAGTTTCCTGTTCTTAGCTGAAAGGAGTGGTACCCGGTGTGGTCTTCTGCTGCTGTAGCCCATCTGCCTCAAAGTTCGACGCACTCTGCGTTCAGAGATGCTCTTAGGCCTACCTTGGTTGTAACGGGTGGCGATTTGAGTCACTGTTGCCTTTCTATCAGCTCGAACCAGTCTGCCCATTCTCCTCTGACCTCTGGCATCAACAAGGCATTTCCGCCCACAGAACTGCCGCTCACTGGATTTTTTTTCTTTTTCGGACCATTCTCTGTAAACCCTAGAGATGGTTGTGCGTGAAAATCCCAGTAGATCAGCAGTTTCTGAAATACTCAGACCAGCCCTTCTGGCACCAACAACCATGCCACGTTCAAAGGCACTCAAATCACCTTTCTTCCCCATACTGATGCTCGGTTTGAACTGCAGGAGATTGTCTTGACCATGTCTACATGCCTAAATGCACTGAGTTGCCGCCATGTGATTGGCTGATTAGAAATTAAGTGTTAACAAGAAGTTGGACAGGTGTACCTAATAAAGTGGCCGGTGAGTGTATATATATATATATATATATATTATACATACACACACAGTTATGACATGACAAAGTTTGGGCACCCCTATTAATCTTAAGCTTAATGCTTCATAAAAATTGTTTTTTTTGCTCCAACTATTTCAGTTTCATATATCTAATAACTGTTGGACACAGTAATGTTTCTGCCTTGAAATTTGAAATGAGGTTTATTGTATTAACAGAAAATGTGCAATCTGTATTCAAACAAAATTTGACAGGTGCATAAGTATGGGCACCTCACCAGAAAAGTGACATTAATATTTAGTAGATCCTCCTTTTGCAAAAATAACAGCCTCTAGTCGCTTCCTGTAGCTTTTAATGAGTTCCTGGATCCTGGATGAAGGTATTTTTGACCATTCCTCTTTACAAAACAATTCCAGTTCAGTTAAGTTTGATGGTCGCCGAGCATGGACAGCCCTCTTCAAATGATCCCACAGATGTTCAATGATATTCAGGTCTGGGGACTGGGATGGCCATTCCAGAACAGTGTAATTGTTCCTCTGCATGAATGCCTGAGTAGATTTGGAGCGGTGTTTTGGATCATTGTCTTGCTGAAAGATCCATCCCCTGCGTAACTTCAACTTTATCACTGATTCATGAACATTATTGTCAAGAATCTGCTGATACTGAGAGGAATCCATGCGTCCTTCAACTTTAACAAGATTCCTGGTGCCGGCATTGGCCACACACCCCAAAGCATGATGGAACCTCCACCAAATTTTACTGTGGGTAGCAAGTGTTTTTCTTGGAATGCTGTGTTTTTTTGCCACCATGCATAACACCTTTTTGTATGACCAAACAACTCAATCTTGGTTTCATCAGTCCACAGGACCTTCTTCCAAAAAGAAATTGGCTTCTCCAAATGTGCTTTTGCATACCTCAGCCGACTCTTTGTGGCGTGCTTGCAGAAACGGCTTCTTTCGCATCACTCTCCCATACCGCTTGTCCTTGTGCAAAGTGCGTTGTATAGTTGACCGATGCACAGTGACACCATCTGCAGCAAGTTGATGCTGCAGCTCTCTGGAGGTGGTCTGAGGATTGTCCTTGACTGATCTCACCATTCTTCTTCTCTGCCTTTCTGATGTTTTTCTTGGCCTGCCACTTCTGGCCTTAACAAGAACTGTACCTGTGTTCTTCCATTTCCTTACTATGTTCCTCACAGTGGAAATTGACAAGTTAAATCTCTGAGACAGCTTTTTGTATCCTTCCCCTGAACAACTATGTTGAATAATCTTTGTTTTCAGATCATTTGACAGTTGTTTTGAGGAGCCCATGATGCCACTCTTCAGAGGAGATTCAAACAGGAGAACAACTTGCAAGTGGCCACTTTAAGTAGCTTTTCTCATGATTGCATACACCTGGCTATGAAGATCAAAGCTCAATGAGGTTACAAAACCAAAAAAAGTGCTTTAGTAAGTCAGTAAAAAGTAGGTAGGAGTATTTAAAACAAGAAAATGATAAGGGTGCCCATACTTATGCACCTGTCAAATTTTGTTTGAATGCAGATTGCACATTTTCTGTTAGTACAATAAACCTCATTTCAAGGCAGAAACATTACTGTGTCCAACAGTTATTAGATATATGAAACTGAAATAGCTGTTGCAAAAAAAATAATTTTTATAAAACATTAAGACAAAAAAGTCATGTTTATTGCCCAAATGGCGTGGCGACGTTTCAGATACAATACTTTCTCAAGCTATTATATATATATATGTATGTTTTTTAAAACTTTTACTTAAAGGGAACCTGTCACCCCCAAAATGGCTGGTGAGGTAAGCTCACCGGCATCAGGGGCTTATCTACTGCATTCTGTAATGCTGTAGATAAGCCCCCGATGTTACCTGAAAGAGGAGAAAAAGACATTAGATTATACTCACCCAGGGGCGGTCCCGCTGCAGTCCGGTCAAATGGGTGTCTCCGGTCCGCTCCAGCGCCTCCCATGTTCATTCCATGGCGTCCTCTTCGGGTCTTCGCGCCGCGGCTCCGGCGCAGGCGTACTTTGTCTGCCCTGATGAGGGCAGAGCAAAGTACTGCAGTGCGCAGGCGCCGGGCCTCTGACCTTTCCGGCGCCTGCGCACTGCAGTACTTTGCTCTGCCCTGAACAGGGCAGACAAAGTACGCCGGAGCCGCGGCGTAAAGACCCGAAGAGGACGCCATGGAATGAACATGGGAGGCGCTGGAGCGGACGGGAGGCGCCGGAGCGGACCGGAGACACCCATCCGACCTGACCGCAGGGTGAGTATAATCTAACGTCTTTTTCTCCTCTTTCAGGTAACATCGGGGGCTTATCTACAGCATTACAGAATGCAGTAGATAAGCCCCTGATGCCGGTGAGCTTACCTCACCAGCCATTTTGGGGGTGACAGGTTCCCTTTAACTGAATTATGATATACAGGACTGGTTATTACGTTATGCAGGTCTGGGTATTACGTTATACTGGGCCAGTTGTTACGTTATACTGAGCTGGTTGTTACGTTATACTGGGCTGGTTGTTACGTTATACTGGGCCGGTTATTACGTTATACTGGACTGTTTATTACGTTATGCTGGGCCAGTTGTTACGTTATACTGGGCTGGTTATTACGTTATGCTGGGCCGGTTATTACGTTATACTGGGCTGTTTATTACGTTATGCTGGGCCAGTTGTTACGTTATACTGGGCTGGTTATTACGTTATGCTGGGCCGGTTATTACGTTATACTGGGCCGGTTTGTTGCGTTATACTGGGCCGGTTGTTGCGTTATACTGGGCCGGTTATTACGTTATAATGGGCCGGTTATTACGTTATGCTGGGCCGGTTGTTACGTTATGCTGGGCCGGTTGTTACGTTATACTGGGCCGGTTATTACGTTATACTGGGCCGGTTATTACGTTATACTGGGCCGGGTATTACGTTATACTGGGCCGGTTATTACGTTATACTGGGCTGGTTGTTACGTTATACTGGGCCGGATTGTTGCGTTATACTGGGCCGGTTATTACGTTATAATGGGCCGGTTATTACGTTATGCTGGGCCGGTTGTTACGTTATGCTGGGCCGGTTATTACGTTATACTGGGCCGGTTATTACGTTATAATGGGCCGGTTATTACGTTATGCTGGGCCGGTTGTTACGTTATGCTGGGCCGGTTATTACGTTATACTGGGCCGGTTATTACGTTATACTGGGCCGGTTATTACGTTATACTGGGCCGGTTATTACGTTATACTGGGCCGGTTATTACGTTATACTGGGCCGGTTATTACGTTATACTAGACCGGTTATTACGTTATTCTGGGCTGGTTATTACGTTCTACAGGGCTGGTTATTACGTCATACAGGTTTTTTAGGGAAGGAGGAATCAGGCACAGCTGAATGCTCCTGGGTTGGAGGGCACAGGACACCTCACAGGTTACCTTTTAACCTATATTCTTATGAATCAGTGAACAATTCTCATGCACCATTGGTAATTCTGTCTGAAGAAAAGCATAAAATTCCAAAAGATCGGAGGCACCAGAAATAGCAGAGTGACGTGCTCTTCTCATTCTGTGCGAATCCTGTGCCCAGATGGGGGCGAACCGGACATAACGGGCAGGAAGCAGTGCCTGCATGTCAGAGAATTGTTACCCGCATGGAGATGTGCTCATAGGAGCGCACGTAATGCAAATATCATACAAAAGTGATTATTCTGAAGAGTCAAGACATAAAAAGGGAGGGGGACCAAATAATAGGGAAAAACCCCTTTAAAGGTTCACCAGAACCACTTTTGTCTCCGCGCCCCATTTAGTTCCTGTAGACCTGAGTGTGCACCCACTTACAATCCATATCTTGGGCTACACATGTATTACACTCATCCACCATGCGTTTTCCACTGCAGAATCCGTAGTTTCACAATGACGACAGCGCGGCCCCATCTCCTGACACTGGTGACCCGTGTGCAGGCGCAGATTTCTTATTATCCTCTTGTGAGCCCCGGGCTGTTATACATTTACTTACGGTTATGTTTCTACATTTTATTGAACAGCAAAAAACGCAAAAACCATTCATATTACAGTAATGCATTTACACAGTTCTTAGGTAACTTCTGTGAGGCAAAATGTGAGAAGCAACTATCTGATGTTATTAGGACCCTACTGTATAATGGCAATTTTTCCTGTGCTCCGTACTGTCAGTTCAGTCCTAATTTAGCAATAAAATCTAATTGTATATAATTGTTTCTATTTTTACATTAATATCCAGATTTAATGCAATATACCCATGTGATAAATGTTCTTGTGAATGTTTTTCATACGTGTTTAGAATGTGCATTACTTGTACATATTAGATGTTACAAAGGTTTTATTACAGATAATGTTCCCATGATTAGGCTTTTGTACTGGAGTCTCTGGGTAACGGGGAACCAGTGCAGGGATTGACAGAGGGGAGAGGCCGGGGAATAGCAGGGGGGGGGGGGGGGAGGGGGGCGTCAGGTGGATTAGTCGGGCGGCTGAGTTTAGAATAGATTGGAGGGGTGCGAGAGTGTTCGAGGGGAGGCCACAGAGCAGGAGGTTACAGTAGTCGAGGCGGGAGATGATGAGGGCATGGACTAGGGTTTTTGCAGACTCTTGGTTTAGGAGTGTGCGGATCGTGAAATATTTTTGAGTAGAAGGCGGCAGGAGGTGGAAAGGGCCTGGATATGTGGTTTGAAGGAGAGATCAGTGTCAAGGATTACCCTGAGGCAGCGAGTTTGTGGGACTGGGGAGAGTGGGCAGCCGTTTACTGTAATGGATAGGTTCGTTGGGGTGGTCGCATGAGATGGGGGAAAGACGATGAATTCTGTTTTGTCTATGTTAAGTTTTAGAAATCTAGCGGAGAAGAAGGATGAAATAGCGGACAGACATTGAGGGATTCTGGTTAGTAGGGTGGTGATATCTGGTCCAGAGATGTAGATCTGTGTGTCATCAGCATAGAGGTGATACTGAAAGCCATGAGATTCTACAAGCTGTCCCAGGCCAAAGGTGTAGATGGAGAAGAGCAGGGGCCCAAGGACTGAACCTTGTGGGACTCCGACAGATAGGGGGCGAGGTGAGGAGGTGGTGTGTGAGTGGGAGACGCCGAATGTCCGGTCAGTTAGGTATGATGAGATCCAGGATAGGGCCAAGTCTGTGATGCCAAGGGATGAGAGGGTCCGCAGCAACAGGGAATGGTTCACTGTGTCAAAGGCAGAGGACAGGTCCAGGAGAAGGAGGATAGAGTAGTGTCGCTTGCTCTTGGCGGTTAATAGGTCATTAATAGGTCATTGGTGACCTTAGTTAGGGCAGTTTCAGTGGAGTGGTGTAACCGGAAGCCTGATTGTAAGCGGTCGAAGAGGGAGCAGGAAGATAGATGGGAGGACAGTTCAAGATGGACGTGTTGTTCCAGTAGTTTTGAGGCATAGGGGAGAAGTGATATAGGGCGATTGCTCGATACGGAGGATGGGTCAAGAGAGGACTTTTTGAGGATAGGTGTGATTGAGGCATGTTTAAAGCTTGAGGGGAAAACACCAATTGTTAGTGATAGGTTGAAGAGATGGGTTAGGGTTGGGATGAAGACTGTGGCAAGGTTTGGGATGAAGTGGGAAGAGATCGGGTCAAGTGCACAGGTGGTGAGATGCGATCTTGAGAGTAGAGTGGAGAGTCGATCTTCTGTAATGGTGGAGAAGTTGGTTTTAGAGGTGGAGGGCTGGGTAGGGAGGTAGGGCTGTGGGGGTTGTCGATGATTCCAGCACCTTGTGCAATGCTAAAGAGATCCGGAAAACATCCACTCTTGGTGGCCCTTGAGGACTGGAGTTGTGCATCCCTGCTTTAAACTATGGGCCTTATTCATTTTTGCATTTGCACCTTTTCTTTTTTGTTGAGTTTTTTTTTGTGGTTTTTTTTTGCCTTTTTTGTTGTTGTTTGCACCAAATTCATCTTTACATTTGCGCCTTTTTTGAAGTCTAATTTGTATGTGCGCACTTGTTTTGTGATTTTTTTATTTTTTTATTTTTTATTTTCCAATGTGTGTAGAGTTTAGGGTTTCCAGATATTTTTGCCTGGCTTTTCGCTTATAGGCAATCTATAAATAACCAAGCACCTATAGGAGAGCGAGCGTCAGTGGCTGTTGTGTCCGACTCAGGACTTTTATATTAAACCAAAAAACTATTTCAACAACAAAAGAATATACAAATTGATCTTTTTTTTTTTATTCATGAAGAATAATAAAAGTATGAAATAAAATTGGGAAATTGTACAAACCAAACCATCATAGGATAAATCGTACAAGTACGGTACATAAGATTTCATTACTATTAACTACTATTAAAATATATATATATATATATATATATATATATATATATATATATATATATATATATATACATACATACATACATACATACATACATACATACATACATACATACATACATACACATATATATATAGTGTATACCTAAGCAGTAGGGTAGGAGACTATGAAAAGTAGTGGGATATGGCTTACAAATATAAATAACTGGCTTAATGCCCTATACTGTAAGTATCGATTCCCCCTCTATGTAAGGTTACGGTCACGCTGTCAGTATTTGTAAGCCAAAACCAGGAGTGGGTAGATGCAGAAGTGGTGACGTGTTTCTATTATACCTTTTCTCTGATTGTTCCTCACCTGTTCTTGCCTTACGAATACTGAGGAAAAATACTGACCAAATACTGAATATACAGATCTCACAGGAGCGTGAGCAAACTCTATATGGAGCCTCTGTGGAAGCGGGTTTTTTTGGGGCTCTACATTTCAATTTTTCTGACACTTGGTGTCAAATCTGCCGGTCATTCCATCCTGTGTGGTAAAATCTCATCCACTTGGCTTGTTCTGTAAAAAGAGTGTAAAGGCTGGCGCTACAGAGTTGGTGGTATGCTGAATCGGATTTCATCCAGAAATATTTGAACAGTGACCAAATCTTTGTACGTTGAACAAAAATATAATATCGTGTGAAACGTTGCAGCCATTTTTCTACAAGGCCGCCTCATTCAGGAGCTCAAAAGTAATTGGACAAATTAACTTTACAATAAATAAAATGTTAATTTTTAATACTTTGCAGAGAATCTTCTGCAGGCAATCATTGCCTGACGTCTGGAAGCCATGGACATCACCAAACGCTGCGTTTCCTCTTTGGGATGATTTATCAGGCCTTTACTGCATCTGACGTCAGTTGTTGCTTGTTTGTGGGTCTTTCTGCCTTAAGATGTCTTAACCCCTTAATGACCGCCAATACGTCTTTTAACTGACCTGAGATATTAGGAAATAGCCTCCCCATACAGGTGACAATCCAGCAACTGTCCACTATAGTTGACAAATTGCTGTATCAGCCATGATCAGTGCTTGCACCGTCCAAATCTGTTTAACCCCTTAGATGCTGCTGTCTATAGTGACTACTTCATTATAAATGGTTAACAGAGTGTGGGGGTTTCCTCTTTATCCCAATTGGTGCCCTCAGGTCATGATTGTGTGGTGCTGATGTTTGCCGTGGCAATTCACGACCAAATAGCGGCTTTACAGTCTGACGGCTGTAGTAATCTGTTCAGAAGTTAGAGGCATTTAGGTGGTAAAAATAGACATTTTCATTTCTGTCCTGCCACTTTGCATTAATTCCTGAAAAGCACCTGAAGGGTTAATAAACTACCTGACTGCAGTTTTCAATATGTCAGGGGGTGCTGTTTCTAAAATAGTATCACTTTTGGGGGGTTCCCAATATATGGGATCCCTAAAGGCACTTCAAACATGGATTGGTCCCTAAAAAAATAAATTTTGTAAATTTCCTTGAAAAAACGAAAAATTACTGCCACATTTTTAAACCTCCTAAAATGCTAACAAAATAAAGAACATTTTATAAATGGTGCTGATGTAAAGCCAACATGTGGGAAATGTTATTTATTAATATTTTGCTATGGTATGACTATCTTGATTAAAGGGATAATCATTCAAAGTTTGAAAATTGCTAATTTTTTAACATTTTTCTCAAATTTCTGATATTTTTTATAAATAAACACAAAACATATCAACCTAAATTTACCATTATCATAAAGTATAATGTGTCATGAAAAAACAATCTCAAAATCACTGGGATTTGTTGAAGTGTTCCAGAGTTACCACATAAATTGATACTGGTCAGATTTAAAAAATTTGGCTCTGTCACTAAGGGGTTAAGCATGTGAAATGCTTGATGGCGTTGAGATCTGGTGACTGATTCGGCCATTGCAGAATACTCCTCTTTTTTGCCTTAAAACCCCCGGGGTTAACAGGTTGTCAATTGCCTTTTGCAAACTACTGGTAATACCGTGTTGAGTTGTTTGTTTCCATGTAACTAAACAATTCTCTATTTCAGTAGCTAATATGGTGTGTTCGTATGAACCTGTTGATATGATTGTTTTTGTTGTGTATTATAAAAACAATAAAAAAATTTAATGAGAACCCCCCCCCCCCCCCCCGGGTTGCTTTTGCAGTATGTTTTGGGTCATTGTCTATCTGTATTGTGAAGTATTGTCCAACCAACCTTGCTGTATTTGGTTGAATGTGAGCAGAAAGTATCGCCCTGTACACTACAGGATTCATCCGACTACTTCTGGCTTCAGTCACATCATCGATAAACACTAGTGACCCATCGCCTTCGGAAACTGCCTGCATGCATGCCTGCGCCATCACGCTGCCTCCACCATGTTTTACAGAGGATGTGGTGTTCTTTGGACCATGAGCCTTTCCAAGCCTTCTCCATACTTTCTTCTTCCCATCATTCTGGTACAGGTTTATCGTTGTGTCGTTTGTCCAAAGAATGCTTTTCCAGATCTGGGCTTATTCTTTAGACTTTTTTTTGGCAAAGTCTAATCTTGCATTTGTATTTTTAATGCTGATTAATGGTTTGCACTTAGTGGTGAATCTTCATGTATGTTTTGCAATAATAAAAAAAAGTATATTTGTTTCATCTTCCCTGCTGGTCCTTTTGCAGAACTGCTTAGCTCTTCTGTTGATCTCCATATTTCCTCTTATATCTTTTAATCACTGTATAAGTATACAGCAAAAATATCTTCTAGCACAGAGCTGTCCCACCTGGAACTTAAACACACCATACCTAAAGAATAAAATAGAATGCCCAAAAAGATCAGACACTCACAATCATTGTCACTAGTAACATTCACAGTCAGTGAATTCGCGGAAAAAAACGCACCATGTGCACAAAACATGCAGAATGCATTCTAAATGATAGGATGCATAATGTATGCGTTTTTAATGAGTTTTTATAGCGTTTTTATCGCGAAAAAAAGCGAAAAAACCTGAACGTGTGCACATACACTTACTTCCCATGATTTATGGAGCTGAATTTTCCTCTGAGTAAAGTACGTCCTTGGGCTGCAGTTCTAGGTCGTGTTTTGTTTTTTGTTTTTTTCCCTATCATTTAGCAGTTCCTGTATTAAAACATTGATCTTTGATCTCTGTTCTCTCTGTCTGCCATCACTTTGATCTAATATAGCAGACAAGGTGCACAGCCTGAGGACTGCATTACGTGTATCTGTCAGTGATGCATCATTAATTAAGATATCATGGCTGATATCACCGTCCAGATTAATAGAATAAATGTTGTACACAATATTACTTCATGCATTACCATTATTATCCTGTTTTTCAAGAAAATTGTGTTTATCCCTCTGGTTAGAAAATGAGTATTTATTGCTAGGAAAATAGGTCAAGACCAAGGAATGAGATGTTGGGCTGTTTACGTCTTGTGCTCTCTTCTGGTTTCTCAGCTACTTAGACCTTGTTATCTTTCAGTATCGGGCTCTAATTAAAGAGTGATTCCAGGCCGTCTCCATAGACTGTAGTACAAGTATTTGTTGCATACCGTGCTTTCCAGGGCTCTGATGAAGATCAAAGCGGGCTAGACTTCCGAGATCACTGTTGGCCAAGCGCTCATTGACCGATTTTCCTTCCAAGTAATTTTCAAAAAATTTTTTTAACCATAATAACGAGCCAGTTGTGAGAAGTATCATAAAACGTAACTTAAACGGAAGACGCATAACATAAAAGTGTCTAGATGTTTGCCTTATTAATCCTTGTAAAAAAAGACTATGAGGCTCTAGGGTTCCCGATATCTCTCACCCTAGCAACCTCTGTCCCCGTAAATACAGCACCCTGCATTCTCCCTTTGTGTGGAGGTAGACACTTCTATACAAATCCACATATTACTATGCTGCTATCGTAACCCATATTTGTCTTTATGGGCCAGGATGCCAAGTAGTATCATCTTTCTTTCTTCTCCTTTCAGATGAAGAGGATTTTGCTTTTTTGAAAAAGCCCCAGAAACCCAAAGAGAATGGAACTACTGTTGTTTCTCCTCCATCAAAGAGCCCCATCGCTGCCAGTAAAATCCGTGCACCCGCCGAGGTTAAAACGCCAGAGAAACGGGTCTGTACGTCAATGGAAGATTTTTTTGGAACAGGGAGCATTAAACGATCTAACAAAAAGCTTGTGGAAACCAAGAAAGGAGAAGTAAGTCAGTCCTGTAAACTAGATATAGTCCTACGAGTAGCATGTGTCTAGTGTGCTGGACTTGGGCGGAGATTGTTTGGTTTTCAACATGTTACTGTATATTTTTCTTTTAATAGCCTCGTAAAAGCACAGATGACTCCACGCTGGATGATGAAGCTATCGCTAGACAGCTGCAGCTTGCTGAGGATGAAGAAGTGAGTTGGAACTTTTAGCAATAATAGCATTTACATCTTATATGGAGCGTTTTGGATGGCATTCCCTTATATAGGGTATTTTGGGATGGAATTTCTAAAATGGCTAAAGAGGTTGTCACTACTAGAGATGAGCGAATTTGCTTGGGTTCCCTCTTGTTTGGCAAGCTGCAGAGGAAATCCGGCTTCCTGGATCGCACCGGCCGATCAGCGCCACAGCTGCATGTGTCGCGGCTGTGCCAGTCACGACATGCATGGAGAGCCTGTTTGTTGGGTTCTCCATGCATGTGTCGTGAATGTGACACAGCTGTGGCGCTGATCGGCCGTTGCGATCCAGGAAGCTGGGTTCCCTCTGCAGCTTGCCAAATAAGAGGGAACCGAAGCAAATTCGCTCATCACTAGTCACTACCTGGATAACCCCGTTTTAAATAGAGTAGACCCACCTTATAAAATAAAAACAACCGATACTCTATTCCTGCACTGGCGCTGTTTCGGCTATGTCGGCACTGGGTCTGCCGAGGGTACGTGAGGCACGGACTGCAGGGCTCACATGGCATAACCTTGTACAGCTGTTATTGAGCTGCTGCGCTCTCACTTCTTCTGCTTGTCCAAGGAAAGTGATTGGCTGCAGGTTTAACGTGGCAAAGGAATCCCACGTGAACCCCAGCAGACCCAGTGCCGACATCAGTACCGCTGTGGTAGGCGAGTAACTGTTGTTTTATTTAATAACTGTGACTTAATGAGAGGAAGTGGGTGCCCAGGGTTGACATTGTGGTGGTCAAGGGCTTCTAGCTTCCTCTCTAAATAGGGTCCCAACATTTTTAAGTATGTCCAGAAGACATGCCACTATTTGTCATTTTAGTACCATCACTGCTTGTTACTGTTCTGCTGGGTAATATTTATGGGTCATGGCCATGGTCGGCATTAATAAATACTAAAGGTACGATGTATGACAAGGGAAGAATAGAATAAATACTTGGGTTGAACTATCTGCTGGACAATTGGGGCTGATAAAATAACCCTGTCCAGAGGATGTCCACATAGGGCCCCTTCACACTGTGCAATCAAAGTCTGAACGAGCGTTCGATTTGTGACGTTTATCCGTCCTCGTTCCGAGGTTGCAAAGTGTGACATGGCGTTACGATTTGCGACGCAGCCCAGCATCGTACGATGTGAAAGAAAGAGCAGAACTTTCTTTCGTCGTAAATGTCTCGCTGTGGCGGTCGAAATCGTAGTATGTGACGGCGGTCATACGAGCTCGTAATGCGACTACGTGGGTTGGGCTTCCGCATACCTGTCTCCTGATTGGGCGTGACGTTTTAGCACGCCCATGCTGGTAATACGTCACGCTCGGAGTCGTAGGACTATGGCGGTGTGAAGGGTAGCGTACGATTGCGACGCGTGACGTTCACATCGCAACTACGTCAGAAAAAGCGTTAACATCGTAGAGTGTGACCGCTGGCTACGAGCTCGTACTGCGATGTCGAATATGACGCAAATGCGTCGTAATCGTAGCAGAATCGACCAGTGTGAAGGGGCCCATACTCTTGCTCATCTAAATTGGACAGACTCTCATTTCTCTGTCTTTATTGTACCCTCTGCAAACTACGTCCTAATCTCTTTTGGAATAAGTAGGTTAGTTCTTTTCACAGACCCGTGTCATTTCCTGGTGATTAAAGATGTGATAAACCTCAGCCAAGACTTAACACGTTTACATCTTGCAGCGACTTTGAGATCTCCATGTTGATGGCCCGGAGCTAGGACATTCTTCATCGGGCAGAGTAGCTGTTCGATGGGTCATGATTGGGGCATCACTATATAGATTTGTTAGCACTTCTAAATCGTCAATCTGATTAGAAAAGTAAATTACTCGGCTGACGTGGAACAGCCAATGCTTAAGCCAATGAATCATTTATCAAACCTAGTAAAGACGTATCTGCCTAAAGGGTTATTCCCACAAAGGCAATATTTTTCACAAAACATCTTATCTGCTTGACTATTGTTAATATACCGTACAAGCCCAATATAGTTTCTTTCTTGTACTTTTGTGGGTTTTTACTCTGTCGCCTCATTGGGGGACACAGGACCATGGGTGTTATGCTGCTGTCCACTAGGAGGCGACACTATGCATAATCTGAAAAAGATTAACTGTGGCTCCTCCTGTGCAGTATACACCCCTGGACGGCATCAGCCTTCTCCAGTTTTTGCTTAGTGTCGCATAGGAGGCACACCTAAAAGATTTTTACTCCGTTTTTTCCGACGGGATTACAGATGAAGAAAAGAGGGTCTCCTGTGAGACTCCCGGCATGGCTCCTTCCTCGGCCCCCTATTATGGGGTGCCCAGTTGAAGTAGAGATGGCTATTCCCTATGTTGCTCTTTCCCCAGTCCCTCGGGTTCTGGTTCGAAGTCGAGACCCCCCTCCTTCCCCAATTCCTTTTGGTTTCTGGGTTGAGGTCGAGGCGAGGATAAAGGCCCCTGAAGGTGTGACAACAGCACCCTCCCTATCCCCCTCTGGGGGCATTAGGTTGAGACACCTCAGGTAGGGCCTGTACAGGCAGCATTCTGCAGCTCCCAGCAATGGGCCAGCACACTGCGCCTGCATCCAGGGACCCCATCTTATCTGCTTGACTATTGTTAATATACCGTACAAGCCCAATATAGTTTCTTTCTTGTACTTTTGTGGGTTTTTTTTTCATCTCCTTCTTCCTCTTTGTGCATCCAGCTTCACAGAGCTTAAAGGGTTGTCCTATATTTATTTGCTAACACTATATTTCCCAGCAGCACCCTGCTTCTCAATACTGCAGGCCCCTACCTGCTCTCCTGTGTGCTTCCTGATAAATTGATCTTTGCATAGACAGTGTTTATTTTTATGGATGAGTTGACCATTGATAGTTCGTTGATAGATCGTTCTGTGCTTGTTGAGTGTCATTGTTTTCGGTAGCACTTGTCTTGCTTTCAGAGGATGATGCGCTGCCGAGAATGATGACTTTTAAATGAATCTGTCACCCCAAAAATCGTATATGAGCTAAGGCCACCGGCATCAGGGGATTATCTAAAGCATTCTGAAATGCTCGAGATAAGCCCACCGATGTAAAAGGTAAGAAAAACAGGTTATATTATACTCACTCAGTGGTGGTCCGGGTCCGGTGGGCGTCGCAGTCCGGGCCCGGCGCCTCCTATCTTCATACCATGACGTCCTCTTCCTGTTTTCCTGCTCCGGTGCAGGCGTACTTTGTCTGCCCTATTGAGGGCAGAGCAAAGTACTGCAGTGCGCAGGCTATAGGCCTCTCTGACCTTTGCCGGCGCCTGCGCACTGCAGTACTTTGCTGTGCCCTCAATAGGGCAGACAAAGTATGCCTGAGCCGCAGCAGAAAGACAAGAAGAGGACGTCATCGTAAGAAGATGGGAGGCCCCGGACCGCGACGCACATCGGACTGGACCGCAGTGGGACCGCCCCTGGGTGAGTATAATATAACCTGTTTTTCTTACCTTTCAGGTTACATCGGGGGCTTATCTACAGCATTACAGAATGCATTACAGAATGCTGTAGATAAGCCCCTGATGCCGGTGCCTTAGCTCATATACGAGTTTTGGGGTGACAGACTCCCTTTAACAAATTTAAAAATTATTTCATCTGAAAAACTAGTGTTTTGCTCGTTGATTAGGTGATTGCCCGCTTATCTGAGTGTTCCTAGGAATGCTCATTCTATTATTATCTACCTGTCTAGATGAGCCCATCCAGATCACATAATAATAATAATAATAATATTATTATTTATTGTTATAGCGCCATTTATTCCATGGCACTTTACATGTGAGGAGGGGTATACATAATAAAAACAAGTACAATAATCTTAAACAATACAAGTCATAACTGGTACAGGAGGAGTGAGGACCCTGCCCGCGAAGGCTCACAATCTACAAGGGATGGGTGAGAATACAGTAGGTGAGGATAGAGCTCGTCGTGCAGCGGTTTGGTTGATCGGTGGTTACTGCAGGTTGTAGGCTTGTCGGAAGAGGTGGGTCTTCAGGTTCTTTTTGAAGATTTCGATGGTAGGCGAGAGTCTGATGTGTTGTGGTAGAGGGTTCCAGAGTAGGGGTGATATGCGAGAGAAATCTTGTATGCGATTGTGGGAAGAGGAGATAAGAGGGGAGTACAGAAGGAGATCTTGTGAGGATCGGAGGTTGCGTGTAGGTAAGTACCGGGAGACGAGGTCACAGATGTATGGAGGAGACAGGTTGTGGATGGCTTTGTATGTCATGGTTAGGGTTTTGTACTGGAGTCTCTGGGCAATGGGGAGCCAGTGGAGGGATTGACAGAGGGGAGAGGCCGGGGAATAGCGGGGGGACAGGTGGATTAGTCGGGGAGCAGAGTTTAGAATAGATTGGAGGGGTGCGAGAGTGTTAGAGGGGAGGCCACAGAGCAGGAGGTTGCAGTAGTCAAGGCGAGAGATGATGAGGGCATGGACTAGGGTTTTTGCAGATTCTTGGTTGAGGAATGAACGGATTCGTGCAATATTTTTGAGTTGAAGTCGGCAGGAAGTGGAAAGGGCTTGGATATGTGGTTTGAAGGAGAGATCAGCGTCAAGGATTACCCCGAGGCAGCGAGCTTGTGGGACTGGGGAGAGTGGGCAGCCATTTACTGTAATGGTTAGGTTCGTTGGGGGGGGTCGCGTGAGATGAGGGAAAGATGATTAATTCTGTTTTGTCCATGTTAAGTTTCAGAAATCTAGCGGAGAAGAAGGATGAAATAGTGGACAGACATTGAGGGATTCTGGTTAGTAGGGAGGTGATATCTGGTCCAGAGATGTAGATCTGTGTGTCATCAGCATAGAGGTGATACTGAAAGCCATGAGATTCTATGAGCTGTCCCAGGCCAAAGGTGTAAATGGTGAAGAGCAGGGGCCCAAGGACTGAACCTTGCGGGACTCCGACAGATAGGGGGCGAGGTGAGGAGGTGGTGTGTGAGTGGGAGACGCTGAATGTCCGGCCTGTTAGGTATGATGAGATCCAGGATAGGGCCAAGTCTGTGATGCCAAGGGATGAGAGGGTCTGTAATAATAGGGAATGGTCCCCTGTGTCAAAGGCAGCCGACAGGTCGAGGAGGAGGAGAACAGAGTAGTGTCGCTTGCTCTTGGCAGTTAAGAGGTCGTTGGTGACCTTAGTTAGGGCAGTTTCAGTGGAGTGGTGTGACCGGAAGCCAGATTGTAAGCGGTCAAAGAGGGAGCAAGAAGAGAGATGGGAGGACAGTTCAAGATAGACGTGTTGTTCCAGTAGTTTGGAGGCATAAGGGAGAAGTGATATAGGGCGATAGCTAGATACAGAGGATGGGTAAAGAGAGGGCTTTTTGAGGATAGGTGTGATGGAGGCATGTTTAAAGCTTGAGGGGAAAACACCAGTTGTTAGTGATAGGTTGAAGAGATGGGTTAGGGTTGGGATGAAGACTGTGGTGAGGTTTGGGATGAGGTGGAATGGGAGTGGGTCAAGTGCACAGGTGGTGAGATGCGATCTTGAGAGTAGAGTGGAGAGTTGATCTTCTGTAATGGTGGAGAAGTTGGTTTTGGAGGTGGAGGGCTGGGAAGTTGGGAGGAAGGGCTCTGGGGCTTGTTGACCAAAACTGTCTCTGATGCTATCAATCTTCTGCTTGAAAAATGAGGCAAAGTCTTCAGCTGAGATAAGTGCGGAGGGAGGAGGTGCTGGGGGACGGAGGAGAGAATTGAAGGTGTTGAATAACTGTTTAGGGTTGTGAGACAGGGAGGATATGAGAGATGAGAAGGAGAAGTAGGTTTGTTTAGCTGTGGCGAGTGTGATCTTGAAAGTAGTGAGGGACTGTTTGAATGCGATGAAGTGGTCGTTGGAGTGGGATCTTTTCCATCTGCGCTCAGCAGCCCTGGACGCTCGCCTCAGTTCTTTGGTCAGGCTGGTGTGCCAGGGCTGTCTGTTGATTTTGCGAACTTTGGTATGTGTAAGTGGGGCAGCAGATTCCAAAGCTACAGCTATTGTGGTGTTATATAGAGGGGCAGCGTCATCCGCATTGTGTATGGAACTTATGTCTGTGAAAGGGAGGAGGGATTCAGAGAATGAATGTAGGTCAAGATGTTTGATTTCTGCGAGGGTGAAGTTTGTGGGGTGGGGATTGTAGACATGGAGTGGAGAGAGATGAGAATGTGAGAAGGTTGTGGTCAGAGAGTGGAAGAGATGAGTTAGAGAGGTTAGATAGGGAGCAGAGGCGGGTGAAGATGAGGTCCAGTGTGTGACCATCTTTGTGAGTGGCTGCAGAAGACCATTGAGTGAGGCCGAAGGAGGAAGTGAGAGATAGAAGTTTAGTGGCAGCTGAGAGGGAAGTGTCAATGGGGATGTTAAAATCGCCCATGATGATAGTGGGGATGTCCGCAGAAAGGAAATTAAGTAGCCAGGTGGTGAAGTAGTCAAAGAAGGTGGTGGCTGGCCCTGGGGGGCGGTAAATGGCAGCCAGTTGGAGGGGGAGTAGATGCGCACAGAGTGCACCTCAAAGGAAGGGAGGGTAACAGAGGGTGGCAGTGGGATTGGGGTGAAGGAGCAGTTATCTGACAGGAGAAAACCTCCGCCATGCTTGCTGCTGGGGCGGGGTGTGTGAGAAAGGTGGAAGCCACCGTAAGAGAGTGCAGCAGGGGAGGCTGTGTCAGAAGGGGTGAGCCAGGTTTCGGTGATGGCGAGGAAGGAAAGTTTGGTAGTAACAAAGAGATCATGGATGTAGGAAAGCTTGTTACAGACAGAGCGAGCGTTCCACAGAGCTCCTGTTAGTGGGACTGGGAAAGCGGGGGCTGGGCAAATGGGTATAAGGTTAGAGAGGTTACGGAAGTTTGTGATGGAGCGTGGATGGGAGGTAGAAATGACTGTGGGAATGTGGTG
The DNA here is from genome assembly GCF_051348905.1 of Ranitomeya variabilis. NCBI lineage: Eukaryota > Metazoa > Chordata > Amphibia > Anura > Dendrobatidae > Ranitomeya > Ranitomeya variabilis. Next base: position 1,065,325,708 of record NC_135232.1, on the reverse strand, counting down.
AGGAGGACCAGGATTTGGAGAGATATCACCAGCAGTGAGAAGGAGCAGAGATAGTGTTAGCAGGTGGGAGCAGGAGAGGGCATGAGGGGGCTGCCTGTGCTTTGAGACAGAGGATTGTATGTTAAGGAACGGTTCTGAGGAGGAGGAGGTGAGATGGATGGGGAGGATGGAAGAGGAGATGAACAGTTCCTTACTTGGTGTGGGGATTGGGGGAGGTAGCTGAAAGTGAAAGATTATAGGGGTAAAAGTGACAACAAACAGAAACATTGTTTGCAGTGACTGGCCAGTTACCTTCCGTTCAATTCAGGTTTTAATTCTAATGTAATCCACACTTTTAGAACACACTTCTAGAAATCACACTGCAGACTGAAGTCATGCAGACTTGTGCTATGCAATATATGGAAAACTAAGTGCGTTCAGGTGTGGAGCAGAGAGGAGTGGTCTCTGCTCATCTTGGTCAGAGAATTAAGGGTGGACCAGATGCATACAATCAAGCCTAAGTAAACAAGGTCATAAATATCACAGGGTAAGTTGGGGTTAGCTGAAAGGCATACCATGAAATTGCTAGGAGCAGAGGAAAGTCTGTGTGCAAAGCTGGGTGATGTACTATGTGCGCTTCATAGCAGGAGAGCTGGGTTATCTCTTATTCTATAATCTCGTCTAGGTCTGGACTAGACTAAACTTTATTCACAATGCAACTACATTGTGGCTCAGGTTTCTGCAAGGATAAAAATGTGTTCTAATTAATAGGATATAAAACTTTGTCTCTTTTTTTTTTGTCATAGTTGGAAAGACAGCTCCACGAAGATGAAGAATTTGCTAAAACCCTGGCAATGATAGATGACGTACCCACAGATAAGGTATCTCACTTATAGCCTATTGGGGGATAATGGATCATGTTGCATTTTTCCAGTGCGTATCTAAAGGCCCCTATACACATTAGATGGCTGTTGGCCTAACGGTCATTCCGCCATCTCTGAATCCCCCGCTCTACAATAATCACTAAAGGTACCGTCACACTCAGCAACTTTGCAAAGAGAACGACAACAATTCGTGACGTTGCAGCGTCCTGGATAGCGATCTTGTTGTGTTTGACACGCAGCAACGATCTGGATCCTGCTGTGCCATCGCTGGTCGGAGCTAGAAGTCCAGAACTTTATTTTGTCGCCAGGTCGGCGTGTATCGTCATGTTTGACATCAAAAGCAACGACGCTAACAATGGATGTAATGGAGCTAACGACCAGCGAGAACGAGAAGTGAGTCGCCGTTACGTCACTGGATCGCTCCTGCATCGTTCTGGAGTTGCTGTGTTTGACGTCTCTACAGCGACCTAAACAGCGACGCTCCATCGATCGGCTTGTTGTCTATATCGCTGCAGCGTCGCTGAGTGTGACGGTACCTTAATAGATTTCTTTTGCAAGGTCTTATCTCACAGAGAACAAAAGGATCTGCTGTTGAAATTCCGCAGGCTGTAGCCTCCTTTCCCCGAAATCCTCTCTGGGAAGAGTCTAGAGGCCTACATACACATTAGACTGTTAGCTGATCCCAATGATATTGGCTAGTTCAGCCAACCTTTATTGTGTTATGGGCAATTTAATTTCCCCTAGGTAAAACAGCAGATTGTTATTCTTTAGTCATACCGACTGTACATCAGTTGGAGAATTGGACGGTTTGGGGTTTATTCATACTGGCATCATGCCCTCTTCTTATAATGGTAGCCTTGATGCTGAAATGTAGACATAGTGGGGTCTGTCAGGAACCTTTGAGGTTTTCCTTATTTTGTTGACAAGAATAGCCCTGCATGTTGTATCATCCCTGCCATTGAGAAGTACAGATGTTAATATAGCTTTAAAGGAAACCTGTTGTGTAAAAAAAACAAACAAAAAAAAAATGCTATTAAAGTGCTAATGGCATTCTAAAACCATATCGCCACTGGACTGAAAGCCCAGCTGCCAGTTAGAAATGATCTTGTATCCTCAGCTTTCAGTCATAGAGGTGCGGCTTCAGTCACCGGTTGGCACATAGTATCTGGTTGTGCTTACCGCCACTGCTCACTATGTACTGCACTACAGAGATGGCTGTCAGTCGGTGCCGGATTGCGGTGACAGCTGCTGCTGCTGCTCACTATCTACTGAGCAGTGACTGAAGCCACACAATCATACCTCTGACTGAAAGTCCAAGGTTGCTGGAAGAAATAAAGTTTGTTTTCTCTCAGCAGCGGGGCTATCAATACGGCGGCCGCACGTTTTCAGAATGCTATTAGCCTGCAGTTTAACCCCATGTCTGCAGGTTGACATGACAGGTTACCTTTAACTATGCCAGTTTTCATTTGCAACGGCTGAACTTATTTTTCTACTGATTAATGACTGGATAATGACATATTTGGCAGGTAACTTAACTAGTTTTATTAAAAGTCTACTTACCCGAGTCTATCAAGTCAAGGTTTTACCTAGACACAAACAGTAATGATATTGCGTTGGTGAAGGGGTTGGCACCTTTCCTTCAAAGTTTATAAAATGCTCCAAACTTGTGACATAAGCAATCACATGTACACCTATCACTTCCTTGTAATTTTATCTTCACCTTTGCAAACCCTCTAAAATGGGTGGGAAGTTAATTTTCCCGAGGGGCCACATGAGACCATGACTGTTGTGGAAGGGAATACCATAAGGCTGATATTAATTCTGCTCAATACTAATAATAATATATTATAATTATTATTTTATACTAATATCACTTAATATTGAGCAGAATTAAGTATACTAACATCCCCCTATGTACTGTATGAGCCCACAAACTGCCCCTATATACAGTATGAGCCCCCGAATAGCCTCTGTATATACAGTATGAGCCTCCAGCATAACCTGTTATATACAGAGTGAGCCCCCACGTAGTCTCCTATATACAGTACGAGACCCCGCATAGCCTCCTATTTACAGTATAAGCCCCCGCATAGCCTCCTATATGCTGCATGAGCCCCACATAACCCTCCGTATACGTTATGAGCCCCTGTATAGCCTCTGTATATACAGTATGAGCCCCCAGCTTAGCCTATTATATACAGTGAGCCCCCAGATAGTCCCCTATATACAGTATGAGCCCCTGCATAGCCTTATATACAGTATAAGCCCCCACATAGCCTCATATATACAGCATGAGCCCCACGACATCCTATAATATACAAGCAAACATCCCATACACATATGGAAAAAAACAACACATACTCGCCTTGCTCCTGTTCCCCGGCGCTCCGTTCTCACGGACTCTCCGCACACCAGACGCGATATAATGACGTCATTGTGTCTGCTGTCTCATACACTGATTGTTGGAAGAAGCAGCTGGTGGTCCCTCATCCACCAATATATTCACTGCTGTCTACATCCTGGGCTTGCTGATAGTGGTAACATCGGGAAGCAGTCAGGCGGACCGGGCGAGGGTATGCCTTCAGACCCTAAAATGATTTCAAACCCTAGAACAGGAAACCAATATATACTTACCGTTCCCCTTTGTGTGACCGTTAACGGTGGTTGCTCCTCTCCTGATAATAGACCTGATGTCTTGGAAAAACTGAAGGAGATGCTGCCTAGTTACCCACCGTGCATCCAGTTTATGAGCGCCAGCTTGTGCCCCCTTTCCAAATATGTCTTGTGGCATGTCAGCAATATAATATACTGTAATCACTAATAGTTCTATTATTTCCACAAATGTGCATATAAGTTTATTCTGAGAACGAGTTTTCAAATTGGTTGTTTAGACAAATCCTAAATCAAATAATCTTTATTAATTGTGTGGTTAATTAACATTTATTTATTTAGACAAACAGAAACCGTGAAAATAAGCCCACCACCTCTCCAGCTTCTAAGAAAAGTCCGGCAAAGTCTGAGAAACCTGCAGGTACCAAAGAATTAACAATGAAAACCATTGAGCAATCCTATAACATGTAATGGGGGATATTGGGTGGGGTGGAAAGTGTGACTACTATTGGAAGCTATTGTGGTGTCGCAAATGGGACCTGCAGTAAGTGCCACTGTCTCTTGATATTACTATAATAAAACACATTAGGAAGAGGTAATGATCTCTGGACACATCAAGAAGGATCGTAAATGTGGCAATGAAGTTACCCATTTACAGTGTTACTTGGAAGAGCCTCTAACCCTGGGATAATTATCAGCCCGGGCAGGGTTGACCACTTACTACTCTTTAATCCCCGGGGCTTCATACCTGCTTTATTATTTTTTTTTCTCATCCTATACATAAATGGCAGCTTACATATATTAATTGCAGTTAATACACAAAAGAATATCTGAGGCTGTATTAAAATGAATAGAATTGACAATCCTCAGTGGTTGATACCTTTTAATGTCTGACTGAAAAGATGGTAACAAATTGAAAGCTTTCGAGACTACTCGAGTCTCTTCATCAGGCATAGACTTAAAGAAATTCTGAAGAATCACATATTTATACACAACACAGCACAGAAAAATGCCATAGACAAGACAGGTGACATGAAGCAGAATTACCATTATGTGAGTGATAAACAGTTATGTCCATAAATATTGGAGAAGTTTATAGATAGGGAATGTTTTATTGTCCTCTAATTGGGGTCTGGTCCTGTTATGATGACCCCACGTAGTCTGAGGAGCAAATTCCTTAGTTAATGTAAAAAGACATAATTCCATGCGACACATTCATTCCTGCACTGAGTGTCAAAGGTCATCATCAGCTTATATTTCCAGACACCTACAATCCAAAACTGGAGGTGCTAAGGGGAGCTGCACAGAAATTACAACCTTTACTACAAAAAGATGCCCTCTTACAATCCATTTTTCCAGACCCCCCACTACTGTGTTTTAGGCAGCCCCCAAATCTAAGCAGCATCATTGTCAGAAGCTCGCTGTCCTCTCCAACAGCTGCAGGAACCTTTCCTTGCAACCAGAAAAAATGTAAAACCTGTCCATTTATAATGACCACGGACAAGATAAAGATCCCCAATTCACATCAGTACTACAAGATGCCAGGTACCTTCAGCTGCGTCACTTCTAATGTGGTGTACTTAATTATTTGTACTAAATGTCCAACTGGGGGTCTGTATGTGGGGGAGACAGGGCAGAAACTGAGAACAAGGATGAACTCTCATCACCATACAATAAGAGAAAAAAGAATGGATCTACCTGTGGCAATACATTTTTTTCTCCCCAATCATAACATTATGGACATGAAATTACTTGTATTAAAAGGTAACTTCAAATCTAAGAGAGACAGAAGAGTCTGGGAATATAAGCTGATGATGACCTTTGACACTCTCAGTGCAGGAATGAATGTGTCGCATGGATTTATGTCTTTTACATCAACTAAGGAATTTGCTCCTCAGACCATGTGGGGTCATCATTACAGAACCAGACCCCAATCAGAGGACAATAAAACATTCCTTATCTATGCATTCCTCCAATATTTATGGACATAACTGTTTATCACTCACATAATGGTAATTCTGCTTCATGTCACCTGTCTTGTCTATGGCATTATTTCTGTGCTGTGTTGTGCATAAATATGTGATTCTTCAGAATTTCTTTTAGTCTATGCCTGATGAAGAGACCCGAGTAGTCTCGAAAGCTTGCAATTTGTTACGATCTTTTCAGTTAGCCATTAAAAGGTATCAACCACTGAGGACTCTCAATTCTACGTATTTTTCTATCCACTGGCTAACACGGTACCAAGATATATATATTTCCTATAGAAAACTTTTACTTAGCAGTTGCACCTTTTGTATCAAATATTGTGTATGTACAATTAATGTGTACGGTCAGTCATGTCTACATTTTCTACTTGAATAAATTAGAAAGTCCCCATTAAGGCCATATTAATGTTCCCATTAAAAGCTGCAGCACATGGCCATTGTATTATACAGAATTGTTTTACTAAAGATTGATATTTTCTTTTTTTACTACTGTTACTTTTTCAGACTTTCAGATTGATTTCTAATGTTTGCAGTTTTGAATTCTAGTTTGTCACCTTCTGTCTGAGTATAATTATGTTACTCCCTGATAAAGCACCATTAATTCCTCAGCGCTTTACAAACATTATCTGCACTGTCCCCATTGGGACTCACAATCTAGATTGCCTATCAGTATGTATTTGTATATTGTGGGAGGAAACTGGAGGAAAGCCCCAAAACCACGGGGAGAACATACAAATTCCTTGCAGATGTTGTTATTGGTGGGAAATGAACCCAGGACTCCAGCACTGCAAATCAACAGTGCTAATCACTGAGCCACCGTGCTGCCCACTTGGTTGGTTGTGTAATCTAATATATAATTGCCTAGAATACTACTTCCTGCAATTTGTGCCAACTTCCGTGGCTTTGTCCGGAGCTAATGTCCGGAGCTAATGTCCGGAGCTAATGTCCGGTGCTAATGTCCGGAGCTAATGTCCGGAGCTAATGTCCGGAGCTAATGTCCGGAGCTAATGTCCGGAGCTAATGTCCGGAGATAAGTGACGTCACCAGTGTCCTACACCCAGGCAGAGCACAGGGGTCCCAGGCAGCATATGGGGCCCCAGGCAGAGCACAGTGGCCCCAGGCAGAGCACAGGGGCCCCAGGCAGCATATGGGGCCCCAGGCAGAGCACAGTGGTCCCAGGCAGAGCACAGGGGCCCCAGGCAGCCTATGGGGCCCCAGGCAGAGCACAGTGGCCCCAGGCAGAGCACAGGGGCCCAGGCAGCATATGGGGCCCCAGGCAGAGCACAGGGGCCCCAGGCAGCATATGGGGCCCTAGGCAGAGCACAGTGGCCCCAGGCAGAGCACAGGGGCCCCAGGCAGAACATGGGGCCCCAGGCAGAGCACAGGGGCCCCAGGCAGAGCACAGGGGCCCCAGGCAGCATATGGGGCCCCAGGCAGAGCACAGGGGCCCCAGGCAGAGCACAGGGGCCCCAGGCAGCATATGGGGCCCCAGGCAGAGCACAGGGGCCCCAGACAGCATATGGGGCCCCAGGCAGAGCACAGTGGCCCCAGGCAGAGCACAGGGGCCCCAGGCAGAACATGGGGCCACAGGCAGAGCACAGGGGCCCCAGGCAGAACACAGGGGCCCAGGCAGCATATGGGGCCCCAGGCAGAGCACAGGGGCCCCAGGCAGCATATGGGGCCCCAGGCAGAGCACAGTGGCCCCAGGCAGAGCACAGGGGCCCCAGGCAGCATAGGGGCCCCAGGCAGCATAGGGGCCCCAGGCAGAGCACAGTGGTCCCAGACAGAGCACAGGGGCCCCAGGCAGCTTATGGGGCCCCAGGCAGAGCACAGTGGCCCCAGGCAGAGCACAGGGGCCCCAGGCAGCATATGGGGCCCCAGGCAGAGCACAGGGGCCCCAGGCAGCATATGGGGCCCCAGGCAGAGCACAGGGGCCCCAGGCAGCATATGGGGCCCCAGGCAGAGCACAGTGGTCCCAGGCAGAGCACAGGGGCCCCAGGCAGCCTATGGGGCCCCAGGCAGAGCACAGTGGCCCCAGGCAGAACATGGGGCCCCAGGCAGAGCACAGGGGCCCCAGGCAGAGCACAGGGGCCCCAGGCAGCATATGGGGCCCCAGGCAGAGCACAGTGGTCCCAGGGAGAGCACAGGGGCCCCAGGCAGCCTATGGGGCCCCAGGCAGAGCACAGGGGCCCCAGGCAGCATATGGGGCCCCAGGCAGAGCACAGTGGTCCCAGGCAGAGCACAGGGGCCCCAGGCAGCCTATGGGGCCCCAGGCAGAGCACAGGGGCCCCAGGCAGCATATGGGGCCCCAGGCAGAGCACAGGGGCCCCAGGCAGCATATGGGGCCCCAGGCAGAGCACAGTGGCCCCAGGCAGAGCACAGGGGCCCCAGGCAGAACATGGGGCCCCAGGCAGAGCACAGGGGCCCCAGGCAGCATATGGGGCCCCAGGCAGAGCACAGGGGCCCCAGGCAGCATATGGGGCCCCAGGCAGAGCACAGTGGCCCCAGGCAGAGCACAGGGGCCCCAGGCAGCATATGGGGCCCCAGGCAGAGCACAGTGGTCCCAGGCAGAGCACAGGGGCCCCAGGCAGCCTATGGGGCCCCAGGCAGAGCACAGTGGCCCCAGGCAGAACATGGGGCCCCAGGCAGAGCACAGGGGCCCCAAGCAGCATATGGGGCCCCAGGCAGAGCACAGTGGTCCCAGGTAGAGCACAGGGGCCCCAGGCAGCCTATGGGGCCCCAGGCAGAGCACAGGGGCCCCAGGCAGCATATGGGGCCCCAGGCAGAGCACAGTGGTCCCAGGTAGAGCACAGGGGCCCCAGGCAGCCTATGGGGCCCCAGGCAGAGCACAGGGGCCCCAGGCAGCATATGGGGCCCCAGGCAGAGCACAGGGGCCCCAGGCAGCATATGGGGCCCCAGGCAGAGCACAGGGGCCCCAGGCAGCATATGGGGCCCCAGGCAGAGCACAGGGGCCCCAGGCAGAACATGGGGCCCCAGGCAGAGCACAGGGGCCCCAGGCAGAGCACAGGGGCCCCAGGCAGGATATGGGGCCCCAGGCAGAGCACAGGGGCCCCAGGCAGCATATGGGGCCCCAGGCAGAGCACAGGGGCCCCAGGCAGCATATGGGGCCCCAGGCAGCATATGGGGCCCCAGGCAGAGCACAGTGGTCCCAGGCAGAGCACAGGGGCCCCAGGCAGCCTATGGGGCCCCAGGCAGAGCACAGTGGCCCCAGGCAGAGCACAGGGGCCCCAGGCAGAGCACAGGGGCCCCAGGCAGCATATGGGGCCCCAGGCAGAGCACAGTGGTCCCAGGTAGAGCACAGGGGCCCCAGGCAGCCTATGGGGCCCCAGGCAGAGCACAGGGGCCCCAGGCAGCCTATGGGGCCCCAGGCAGAGCACAGTGGTCCCAGGTAGAGCACAGGGGCCCCAGGCAGCATATGGGGCCCCAGGCAGAGCACAGGGGCCCCAGGCAGCATATGGGGCCCCAGGCAGAGCACAGTGGCCCCAGGCAGAGCACAGGGGCCCCAGGCAGAACATGGGGCCCCAGGCAGAGCACAGGGGCCCCAGGCAGCATATGGGGCCCCAGGCAGAGCACAGGGGCCCCAGGCAGCATATGGGGCCCCAGGCAGAGCACAGCGATATTTTGGACCACTGTGCGGTGTTTCAGACCCCCTGTGTGATGTCTGGGGCCCTGTTCTTAAGTATATTAAAGATTAAAGTAACGTATATTAAAGTATATTATAGATCAAATTTGACACGTTTATGAGCACCATTGAGTGATATACTCAAGAATTACATAATTTTTCAACATTTTATGGTTTCAAACTGTAAACACTCAGAGTTTTTTTTACTTCAACCAGAAAACCTTAACGGTTCATAAAAAACTTGACTGTTCAGGATATGATAAAAGTCATAGTATTCTGAATCTTTAACTTATAAAGATACCTTTACATGGGGTGATTATTGGTTCCAGAGAGGCTTTCGGCCGATAATCGTACACATGGCTGGTGACAGGACAATACAATATAAACGTTCAAAGGTAAACACTGATAACATTAAAATCTAATATATAATTGCCTAGAATACTACTTCCGGCAATTTGTGCCAACTTCCGTGGCTTTGTCCGGAGATAATGCCCGGAGATAAGTGACGTCACCAGCGTCCTACACCCGCTCAGGGTGGACAAAGATATATGCCTTCGTGGTGCGCGGCACTTTTCTGATTGGTTGCCGCCTGCCGCGAGCGACCAATCAGAAATGTGCCGTACTGTCAAGAGCTGGTGAGTGCAGCCATTTTTTGTTCTTTCTTACTATTATTTATTAATTGTATTATTCTTACATTTGAATAAATGAAGTATATATGGATTCTAGACTCCCGATTCTTTAGAATCGGGCTGCCATCTAGTTACACATAAAAAGACACACTCGCCATTCCGGGGGATTTGGTGCTACTACTGGGGCCTAGTGTTGGCTGCGTCGCTGACGTCACATCGACAACACGGCAGCAAAACTGTGTGTTTAGTGGCTCTAATCCCATATGACGTACTATCCCGTCGAGGTGACCTGGGACTTAATTCCCAGTGACGGGATAGTACGTCATATGCAATCGGCCACGTTCACGGGTGGAGCGCAGCCGACATCCGGCACTATGTGCCAGGAGCGATCACGGACCGCTCCTGGCACATTAACCCCGAAACACTGCGATCAAACATGATCGCAGCGTTCCAGGGGCATAGGGAAGCATCGCTCAGGGAGGGGGCTCCCTGCGTGCTTCCCTGAGACCCTCGGTACAAGGCGATGTGCTCACCTTGTACCGAGCTTCTCCTCCCTGCAGGCCCCGGATCCAAAATGGCCGCGGGGCTACTTCCGGGTCCTGCAGGGAGGTGGCTTAGGCTTCTTTTACACTTGCGTCGGTACGGGTCAGTCGCTAAGCGTCGGTGCAACGTACCAACGCACGTTGTGAAAATGTGGCACAACGTGGGCAGCGGATGCAGTTTTTTCAACGCATCCGCTGCCCATTCTAAAGTCTGGGGAGGAGGGGGCGGAGTTCCGGCCGCGCATGCGCGGTAGGAAATGGCGGATGGGACGTACGAAAAAACGTCCCCTTGAACTTTTTTTTTCTCGCCTCATTGGGGGACACAGGTAACCATGGGTGTATGCTGCTGTCACTAGGAGGCTGACACTATGCAAATAAAGAAGAAGTAACTCCTCCCCGGCAGTATACACCCTCCGACAGCCACCAGGCAACTCAGTTTTTGCTTAGTGTCTGTAGGAGGCGGACCTGGATCTTACACCAGATCCGCATTTCTTTTGCAGGGATTTGTTGTGTTTCTTAACCATTTCTCCTTTCATTTTCAGATAATTTCTTCAGGGTAACAGGGTGCAGTTTTCTCACCCTGTTTTCCCCACTTTGAGCGACCGAGAGAGCAGTGTGGTATCTCCCACATCGCACCCTCTCGGACCCGCTGGGCAGGACTTTGTCCCCTGTCACCCATTCGGGTGTTCAGGGTGACTCTTTTCTCAGTGGCCAGTCCTGCCCGTTTTCCCCTCCTCATCCCTCTCCTCGGAGAGGGCTGAGAGGAAGACGGCGGTCACTTCCAGTGACCCTCTCCCCCTGTTTAGGGGTCGACGCCGTCTTCTGCGCCGAAGTTCTTGTCGCGGGAAGGAGGACTTCTTCCAGGATCCTCTACTCTACCAGGGATCCTGATGTGTTCCTCAACTCCAGGTAGGGAATCTTCAAGCAACATGTACCTCCTCTCCCTCTCCCTCCCTGCAAGCGATCTCGTCACAGAGCTTACCAGGGCCTCTGTTTAATAGGGGAGTGGGCTGCAGTGCTCCTTGTTCTGGCGTCGGGATTCGTTATCGCACGCAGGCATTTTTTCTTTTCCCTCCTTTTAACTCAAACCTGCGTGCGCGCGCGCCCGCCATTTTTCCTTCATTCGGCGCCCGGCTTACACGCCCCCTGCATTACTGCGGCTAGGAGTTCAGTGCTCTCGGGGGCGTTTCTTCTGCTTCTCCCTTCGGCGCCTGTGCACGCCCACGGCGTCGCGCTGTTCCCGCGCTCTTTCAGCTGACTTCCTGCTCCCTGTCAGTGCAGCGCCCCAGAGTCCTGGTCGTTGCAGTAATGTCGCTCTTGCACGGGGGGGAGTGATATTACGTCTGGTGGTACTAAAGGAGTTCATCTTTCCAGGTATCACAAAACAGACACTACACTTCACACGCCGGTCCACCAGGGGGAGCCTTGTTTCTATCTATTAGGACACTCCTCACATTAGGGTAAAACTGATGGGCTGGATAGAAAGTTAGAGAGAAGCTGACTGGGCTCGGCCCAGGCAAGACCTGTCAGGCAGACAGGGGGAGAGGAGGAACATCGGAGCTGCAGACAGAGGGTCCCTGTCAGGGGTGGGATCCTGACAGAGGCCTAGCACGAGACAGAAAGACACGGAGCTGCGCCTGCCCCACGTGCAGCAGCATCCTAAGGAAGGACAAGAAAGGAATTGTGTTGCAGGGAGTGAGAAATGAAGTTACAGCACAAGGAGACAACACCAGAAGGAGTTATGTCATGTAAGAGGCTGCCTCCTTCTGAGGCGCGTAGCCGGTTGCCGGAATACCGAGGGAGTAATTGACTCTACGCATTGCTTCAAAGACCGGCAGGACCGTCAATTCCAAGTTGGCTGCCCGACCTTAAAACCTAAGAAGACACAGTGGCAAATTGTGGGGGTCGGGGCATCTCTAGGGTCCCTATAAACAAGCCTCAGGCCATCAGTCATACGGGTATGTCCTATCCATACCATCTGGGGGACAGAGAGGAAGAAATAACATCTAGAACATCTACAAAGGTTGTGAGGACTATCCCGTGGTGCTCAGCAGGGAGGTACTACAACACACAGGCGCTAGTAGGAAGGCTACTGGTTTCCACCTGGATAAGAGAACTCTGGATTTGCCTCTGGACTGCGGATGCTGAAGTCTTGAGTAAAAGGTAAAGAGACTGCAACCTTTGTGTCCTCGTTATTCACTGCGCCTTACATCGTCCACCATCACCACCTACACATCTGGGAAGCCCTGGGGGTACACTTCACCTGTGGGAAGGTATACCATCTAGCTGCCATTCCATCACCCCAGCGGACCCCTAGCAGCGTCGGTCACCCTGACCGAATGCCACAGGTGGCGTCACGATCACCAGACAAACTACACCTTTAATTGGACGCCCCTCAGAAAGGCCACGGACCGGGTCAGGCCACCGTGACATCCCCAGAACCCAGAGGGACCCGGTACCGAGTACCCCATTGCCCTTAACGTGGGGGCGCTCCATCAGCGTCTCCTCACCGCGTGGACAGAGGGATCTCGGGGGAACACAGGCACAGACTCCTGCGGCTTCCGCTGTCGCTGTCCTGTCACCAGGCTCAGCACTACTGCTCTCTCGGGCTCTACTCCTCCCGGCAGTACTTCTCCGCACCTGGACAAGGTAATATCTCTACCTATGTCCGACCCCACTCCGGCCTTTGCCACTACGGCCATCCATTAAGCCTGCGCTCACTGTAAGAAAAAGTGGGCCTCAGGTGAGCCTTCTCCTTTCTGCCCGTCCTGCGTTCCTCCCATCATGTCAGTCCCTCAGGAAGCTCCTAGGTCTCGGGATGAGTGCATCCCCCCTTCCCCCCGAGTGGGCTGTTGCAATGTCTCAATCAGTGTCTGACCTGACTAAGGTGTCTCAGTCCCTGGTCCAGGCACTTGAACGTATCCCGCTTTTCTCCAATGCCGCCAGTGCCACGAACGCCTCACACGGCGATTCGATCGCACCTGTCCAAGACCCTCACAAAGGCAGACCGGACAAGAGACAGAAAAAAGACCTTCTCTAGATCCTCTTCCGGTTCCCTGGACCACTCCGGGATTCCCCTATCTGCCCGTTCCCCCTCCTCGCAGGCGGACGTCGGGTCTGACCTATCCTCTGTCGGAATCTGACTCTGATGCAGATCAGACTTCCGGAACACAGGAGATGGTCGATAGCCGTATTTCAGCTATTATTCAGACGCTTGAACTTAAGGAAGATGAGGCAAGCTCTCAGGAAGTTCCCGTTGCGTTTAAACGGATTAAACGTCCCTCTAGGGTTTTTCCTAATCACAGGGAGTTCGACATCACTACCTCTACACACTGGGAAAACCCTGCTAAGCGTTTCCCTGGCAGGAAACGGCTAGACGTGTTATACCCTTTTCACTCCGACCTTGTCAACAAATGGTCCGAGCCTCCTAAGGTCGACTCGCCTGTGTCCAGGCTGTCCTCTCAGACAGTTCTGTCTATTCCGGACGTGGCTTCCTTTAAGGACCCCACAGACAGACAAATCGAGGCATTAGCACAATCAGCTTTTGAGGCCTCCGGAGCCTCCCTCTGCCCTAGTTTCGCCTCGTCCTGGGTAGCCAAGGCTGTGTTAGCCTGGGCCAAAACCCTGCGCAGAAGCATTTTGGCCTCTGCTCCTGCGGAGGAACTGTCTGATTTAGCGGATCAGATTTCTCTTGCGGGTAAATACCTCATGAATGCCTCCCTTGATGTGGCGCGTTGCTCGACTCGGGCTAACAGCAACATTGTAGCCATTCGCCGGATTCTTTGGCTAAAAGCATGGAATGCGGATCCCGCTTCTAAAAAAATCCCTCACTGGTCTGCCCTTCCAGGGTTCTAGACTTTTCGGCACGCAGCTGAATCAAATGATCTCGGACGCTACGGGTGGTAAGCGTACCTCCTTACCCCAGTCCAAGCCTAAACGTTCCTTCAACAGGAGGGGCCCCCAGTCCTTTCGTCCCTTTCGGTCCTTCGCCTCCACAGGAAACCCCAACCAGGACCGTTCTTCCTCACAAGGGGACCGAAGGAAGCCTTCTTTAAGGCCTCCCCCGCGCTGGAGAGCTAAGAGCCACCCCTCAAAACCATCTGGATCCTCGGGGCCACAGGTTTTCTAATACATGACGGGTCGCCCCCACCTGGAAATCCCTCCAGGGTGGGAGGCCGGCTTCTTCAGTTCTCAGAGGTTTGGCTATCGGTAGTCGATGACGCCTGGGTCAGGGAGATTGTCACGTCAGGCTACAAAATAGAATTTTCTTCGCCCCCAGGAAGTAGTTTCCTGCTCTCTCGTCCTCCCAAACAGCCCTCTCATCTCTCAGGGCTTCTCCAGGCTGTCGATTCGCTCCTCGCATCAGGAGTCGTAGTTCCGGTACCTTATCGCGAGCGGTTTTCGGGTTTTTACTCAAACCTGTTCTTGGTTCCAAAAAAGGACGGCTCTCTCCATCCAATTTTGGATCTCAAGCAGCTGAACCGCCATCTCCGGATTCGGCGCTTCAGGATGGAATCTCTACACTCTGTGGTCGCGTCCGTGGACATCCGAGATGCGTACCTTCACGTTCCTATTTGCGTACGGCATCAGAGATTCCTCCGGTTCGCGATCCAAGAACATCATTATCAGTTCATGGCTCTTCCTTTCGGTCTGGCGTCTGCGCCCAGGGTTTTTATGAAGGTCATGGCCATTCTACGTTCAAAGGGGATTCTGGTAATCAAATACCTCGACGACCTCTTGATCAAGGGTCCATCCCGTCGGGATTGCAGCCAGAGCCTCCAGCTTACTCTGGACACGCTTCTTCGCCTCGGCTGGATAATCAACTACCAGAAGTCTTCCTTGATTCCAACCCAGCGTCTGGAGTTCCTGGGCATGGAATTCGACACCTCTCAGGCTCAGGTCTTCCTCCCCAAGGAGAAGTTCCTTTCTCTTCGTTGGGGTGTCAGAGCACTAAAGGGCCCAAATCCTCTGTCCCTTCGCCTCGCCATGAGGGTTCTGGGGAAAATGGTTGCTTCTATGGAAGCGGTTCCCTATGCCCAGTTCCATTCTCGTCCCCTCCAGCTGGCCCTTCTGACTGCCTGGGACAGGAACCCACTTTCCCTGGATCGCCCGTTTCGCCTCTCTCTCCCAGGGTGAAACAGTCTCTCTCTTGGACGCTGTCCACCTCCTTTCTGCGCCGGAGGTAATTTCTCCCTCCCCGCTGGCAGGTTATCACCACCGACGCCAGTCTCCAAGGTTGGGGAGCGGTTTTTCTCCACCTCACGGCCCAGGGCCTTCTGGACTGCTCAGGAGGCGCGCCTCCCTATCAGCCTCTTGGAGATCAGAGCCATCTTCCTAGCCCTCATCTGCTGGGAGTCCCTCCTCTCAGGAAAACCGGTCCGCATTCAGTCGGACAACGCCACAGCTGTGGCTTCCATAAACCATCAGGGAGGGACTCGCAGCAGACAAGTCATGACGGATGTGGCAAAGATTCTGCGTTGGGCAGAGAGTCACGTTCCCTCTGTCAGCCGTCCACATCCCCGGGGTGGACAATTGGGAAGCCGACTTTTTAAGTCGCCAGGGCATCGTGGCGGGCGAGTGGTCTCTTCTTCCCGCAATCTTCAACCAGATTTGCCAGCGGGGGGGCGCCCCAGACGTCGACTTGATGGCTTACTCTGGACACGCTTCTTCGCCTCGGCTGGATAATCAACTACCAGAAGTCTTCCTTGATTCCAACCCAGCGTCTGGAGTTCCTGGGCATGGAATTCGACACCTCTCAGGCTCAGGTCTTCCTCCCCAAGGAGAAGTTCCTTTCTCTTCGTTGGAGTGTCAGAGCACTAAAGGGCCCGAATCCTCTGTCCCTTCGCCTCGCCATGAGGGTTCTGGGGAAAATGGTCGCTTCTATGGAAGCGGTTCCCTATGCCCAGTTCCATTCTCGTCCCCTCCAGCTGGCCCTTCTGACTGCCTGGGACAGGAACCCACTTTCCCTGGATCGCCCGTTTCGCCTCTCTCCCAGGGTGAAACAGTCTCTCTCTTGGACGTTGTCCACCTCCTTTCTGCGCCGGAGGTCATTTCTCCCTCCCCGCTGGCAGGTTATCACCACCGACGCCAGTCTCCAAGGTTGGGGAGCGGTTTTTCTCCACCTCACGGCCCAGGGCCTTCTGGACTGCTCAGGAGGCGCGCCTCCCAATCAACCTCTTGGAGATCAGAGCCATCTTCCTAGCCCTCATCCGCTGGGAGTCCCTCCTCTCAGGAAAACCGGTCCGCATTCAGTCGGACAACGCCACAGCTGTGGCTTCCATAGACCATCAGGGAGGGACTCGCAGCAGACAAGTCATGACGGATGTGGCAAAGATTCTGCGTTGGGCGGAGAGTCACGTTCCCTCGGTCAGCCGTCCACATCCCCGGGGTGGACAATTGGGAAGCCGACTTTCTAAGTCGCCAGGGCATCGTGGCGGGCGAGTGGTCTCTTCTTCCCGCAATCTTCAACCAGATTTGCCAGCGGGGGGGCGCCCCAGACGTCGACTTGATGGCCTCCCGGGTGAACCACGAGGTTCCCCAGTACTTCTCCAGATCTCGGGATCCGATGGCCGTCAGATGCGACGCTCACGTGATCGCGTGGACCCAGTTCCAGATGCCCTATCTGTTCCCACCCCTCCCCTTGATCCCAAGGGTCGTAAAAAAGATCAAGACGGAAGGTGTCCCCGTACTCTTGGTAGCTCCAGATTGGCCTCGCAGGGCCTGGTATGCGGAACTGGTGAACATGCTATCGGACGTTCCGTGGAGGCTTCCGGATCTTCCGGACCTTCTTTCGCAGGGGCCCCTCTTCCACCTGAATTCTCGGTCTCTGAATTTAACGGTATGGCCGTTGAGGCCGCGGTCCTGAAGGACGCAGGTTTTTCTCATAGCGTCATCCAAACTATGATACGAGCAAGAAAACCGGCTTCCTCGCGTATTTACCACAGATGTTGGAAGGCCTTTTTCCGGTGGTGTCAGGACAACAATATGTTTCCTATGACCTTTTCCCTTCCATCCCTTCTCAGTTTCCTTCAAACGGGTCTAGATTCGGGTCTTTCCCTTAGCACCTTGAAGGGTCAGATTTCCGCTCTATCCATTCTTTTTCAAAGAGACCTGGCCTCCCTGCCTCAGGTGAGGACCTTCATCCAGGGGGGTCGCTCATATAGCTCTCCCTTATCGTCCTCCTGTCGAGCCTTGGGATCTCAACCTCGTCTTAGACGCTCTCCAGCGTGCGCCCTTTGAACCAATTCAGGACATTTCCTTCTCACTTCTATCCTGGAAGGTGGCCTTTTTGGTCGCCATCACCTCCATTAGAAGAGTGTCGGAGCTGGCGGCATTATCCTGTCTTTCTCCCTTTCTGGTCCTGCATCAGGACAAAGTGGTTCTTCGTCCGGTTCCTTCTTTTCTAAAGAAGGTAGTTTCGGCTTTTCACATCAATGAGGACATTGTCCTCCCTTCTCTGTGCCTTTCCCCGGTTCATCCCTTGGAGAAATCTCTTCACAAGTTGGATGTGGTCAGGGCTATCCGGGTTTATCTCTCCAGAACTGCCTCTTTTCGTCAGGCCGATCATCTGTTCATCGTCTCGGAAGGACGGCGAAATGGGCTCCCCGCCTTCAAGTCCACTATTGCTCGTTGGATCCGTTCGGCGGTTCTGGAGGCATACCGTGTCCAAGACAAACGGCCTCCTTCGGGGGTGAAGGCTCACTACCCGGGCTGTGGGAGCTTCCTGGGCAGTTCGTCACCAAGCTTCGGCCTCGCAGGTTTGCAAGGCCGCAACGTGGTCATCCATTCACACCTTTGTCAAATTCTACAAGGTGCATACTCAGGCTTCTGCGGACGCGAGCCTGGATAGGAGGATACTGCAGGCGGCGGTTTCTCACCGGCCGACCTAACTCCTCTTTTTCTGCAGAATATCCCGCCCTAGGGACTGCTTTTGGACATCCCATGGTTAGGCTGGTTTCACACTTGCGTTTAAAAACGCAGCGTTTTTAACGCAAACGCATTTGGTGCAAAAACGCATGTAAACGCGTTTAAACGCTGCGTTTTTTAGACGCATGCGTTTTTGCATGTGGTAAAAAAAAGCGGCGTTTTGACTCGTTTACAAGCGTTTTTTTCCTGCGTTTGCGTTTTTTAAACGCATGATGACAAGTGTGTGACAGCTGACAATCATCAAAATCAACTAGAAAACCCACTATAAACAGAAATAGCTAGGGTTAGGGTTAGGATCCCTAGTAACCCTAGGGATCCTGATCCTAACCCTAGGGATCCTAACCCTAAGGGTTAGGATCCTAACCCTAAGGGTTAGAGTTAGGATCCCTAGGGTTAGGGTTAGGATAAGGGTTAGGATCCCTAGGGTTAGGGTTAGGATCCCTAGGGTTACTAGGGATCCTAACCGTAACCCTAGGGATCCTAACCCTAAGGGTACCATCACACATTGAAATTTTCATCGCTGCGACGGCACGATTCGTGACGTCGCAGCGTCGTATGAATATCGCTCCAGCGTCGTAGACTGCGGTCACACGTTGCAATCACGGCGCTGGAGCGATGCCGAAGTCCCCGGGTAACCAGGGTAAACATCGGGTAACTAAGCGCAGGGCCGCGCTTAGTAACCCGATGTTTACCCTGGTTACCAGCGTAAACGTAAAAAAACAAACAGTACATACTCACTCGTCGGTGTCCTTCAGGTCCCTTGCCGTCTGCTTCCTGCTCTGAGTGCAGCCGTACAGTGAGAGCAGATCGCAGCACCGCTGCGCTCTGCTCTCACTTTCCGGCCGGCACTAGTCAGAGCAGGAAGCAGACGGCAAGGGACCTGAAGGACACCGACGGGTGAGTATGCACGGTTTGTTTTTTTACGTTTACGCTTGTAACCAGGGTAAACATCGGGTTACTAAGCGCGGCCCTGCGCTTAGTTACCCGATGTTTACCCTGGTTACAAGCGAAGACATCGCTGGATCGCTGTCACACACAACGATCCAGCGATGTCAGCGGGTGATCAAGCGACGAAAGAAAGTTCCAAACGATCTGCTACGACGTACGATTCTCAGCAGGGTGTCTGATCGCAGTAGCGTGTCAGACACAGCGATATCGTAACGATATCGCTAGAACGTCACGAATCGTAACGTCGTAGCGATGGAAATTTCAATGTGTGACGGTACCCTAAGGGTTAGGGTTAGGATCCCTAGGGTTAGGATCCCTAGGGTTAGGATCCCTAGGGTTACTAGGGATCCTAACCTTAGGGTTAGGATCCCTAGTAACCCTAGGGTTTTCTTGTTTTTTCTTGTGTTTTCTTGTGTTTTTCTATAGAAACGCATGCATTTACATAGACAACAATACATTTTTTTGCCGCGAAAAACGCATGCGTTTTTTGCGGCAAAAAAACGCAGCTAGAAATTACTACAGGTTGCATTTCTGCAACAAAACGCAAGCATAAAAAAACGCATGCGTTGCCAAAAACGCTTCAAAACGCATGCAAAAAAACGCATGCGTTTTTAATGTTAAGTATAGAAAAAAAAGCATGCGTTTTTTAGCACTAAAACTCAGCGGCAAAAAACGCAAGTGTGAAACCAGCCTTACCTGTGTCCCCCAATGAGGTGAGAAAGAAAGAGGGATTTTTGGTTCTTACCGTAAAATCTCTTTCTCTTATGTTCCCATAAATACATTTCTTTATCTAAATAATTAAAAAAAATAAAAGTACACATATTTAGTATCGTCGCGTCCGTAACGACCCCACCTATAAAACTGTCCCACTAGTTAACCCCTTCAGTTAACGCCGTAAAAAAAACAAAAAAAACAAAACCAAGGCAAAAAGCAACGCTTTATTATCATACCACCGAACAAAAAGTGGAATAACACGATCAAAAAGACGGATATAAATAACCTTGGTACCGCTGAAAATGTCATTGTGTCCTGCAAAAAACGAGCCGCCATACAGCATCATCAGCGGAAAAATAAAAAAGTTACAGTCCTCAGAATAGAGAGATGCAAAAATATTTTTTTTCTATAAAAGTTTTTAGCGTATAAAAGCGCTAAAACTTAAAAAAAAAAATATGATATCGCTGTAATCGTTCTGACCCGAAGAATAAAACCGCTTTGTCAATTTTACCAAACATGGAACGGTATAAATGCGCCCCAAAAAAAAAAAAAGAAATTAATGAATAGCTGGTTTTTGGTCATTCTGCCTCACAAAAGTCGGAATTAAACAGCGATCAAAAAATGTCAGTTGCCCGAAAATGGTACCAATAAAAAGTCAACTTGTCCTGGAAAAAACAAGACCTCACATGACTCTGTGGACCAAAATATGTAAAAATTATAGTTCTCAAAATGAGGAGATGCAAAAACTATTTTTTGCAATAAACAGCGTTTTTTAGTGTGTGACAGCTGCCAATCCAAAAAATCCGCTAAAATACCCGCTATAAATAGTAAATCAAATCCCCCTTCATCACTCCCTTAGTTAGGGAAAAATAATAAAATTTAAAAAATGTATTTATTTCCATTTTTCCATTAGGGCTAGGGCTGGGGCTAGGGTTAGGGCTACAGTTAGGGCTGGGGCTAAAGTTAGGGTTAGGGTTGGGGCTAAAGTTAGGGTTTGGATTGCATTTACAGTTGGGATTAGAGTTAGGGGTATGTCAGGGTTAGGGGTGTGGTTAGGGTTATGGTTGGGATCAGGGTTAGGGGTGTGTTGGAGTTAGGGGTGTGGTTGGGATTAGGGGTGTGTTTGGGTTAGGCTTTCAGTTAGAATTGGGGGTTTCCACTGTTTAGGCACATCAGGGCTCTCCAAACGCGACATGACGTTTGATCTCAATTCCAGCTAATTCTGCGTTGAAAAAGTAAAACAGTGCTCCTTCCCTTCCAAGCTCTCCCGTGCGCCCAAACAGGGGTTTACCCCAACATATGGGGTATCAGCGTACTCAGGACAATTTGGACTACAACTTTTGGGGTCCAATTTCTCTTGTTACCCTTGGGAAAATAAAAATTTGGGGGGCTAAAAAACATTTTTGTGGGAAAAAAGTGATTTTTTTATTTTCACGGCTCTGTGTTATAGACTGTTATGAAACACTTGGGGGTTCAAAGTTCTCACAACACATCTAGATAAGTTCCTTGGGGGGTCTAGTTTCCAATATGGGGTCACTTGTGGGGGGTTTCTACTGTTTAGGTACATTAGGGGCTCTGCAAACGCAATGTGACGCCTGTAGACCATTCCATCTAAGTCTGCATTCAAACGGCGCTCCTTCCCTTCCCATCTCTGCCATGCGCCCAAGCGGTGGTCCCCCCCACATATGGGGTATCGGCGTACTCAGGACAAATTGGGTAACAACTTTTGGGGTCCAATTTCTCCTGTTACCCTTAGGAAAATACAAAACTGGGGGCTAAAAAATAATTTTTGTGGAAAAAAAATAATAATTTTTATTTTCACGGCTTTGCGTTATAAACTGTAGTGAAAAACTTGGGGGTTCAAAGCTCTCAAAACACATCTAGATAAGTTCCTTAGGGGGTCTACTTTCCAAAATGGTGTCACTTGTGAGAGGTATCAATGTTTAGGCACATCAGTGGCTCTCCAAACGCAACATGGCATCCCATCTCAATTCCAGTGAATTTTGGTTTGAAAAGTCAAATAGCGCTCCTTCCCTTCCGAGCTCTGCCATGCACCCAAACAGTGGTTTACCCCCACATATGAGGTATCGGCGTACTCAGGACAAATTGCAGAACAACTTTTGGGGTCTATTTTCTCCTGTTACCCTAGGTAAAATAAAACAAATTGGAGCTGAAGTAAATTTTTTGTGAAAAAAAGTTACCGTAAATGTTCATTTTTTTTTTTTAAGCATTCCAAAAATTCCTGTGAAACACCTGAAGGGTTGATAAACTTCTTGAATGCGGTTTTGAGCACCTTGAGGGGTGCAGTTTTTAGAATGGTGTCACACTTGGTTATTTTCTATCATATAGATCCCTGAAAATGACTTCAAATGTGATGTGGTCCCTAAAAAAAAATGGTGCTGTAAAAATGAGAAATTGCTGGTCAACTTTTAACCCTTATAACTCCCTACCCCAAAAAAATTTTGGTTCCAAAATTGCACTGATGTAAAGTAGACATGTGGGAAATGTTACTTTTTAAGTATTTTGTGTGACATATCTCTGTGATTTAAGGGCATAAAAATTCAAAGTTGGAAAATTGCGAAATTTTCAAAATTTTCGCCAAATTTCCATTTTTTTCACAAATAAACGCATGTAATATCAAATAAATATTACCACTATCATGAAGTACAATATGTCACGAGAAAACAGTGTCAGAATCATCCATAACCGTTGAAGCGTTCCAGAGTTATAACCTCATAAAGGGACAGTGGTCAGAATTATAATAATTGGCCCGGTCATTAACGTGCAAACCACCCTTGGGGCTTAAGGGGTTAAGCACAGCGTTGAGCTCACTGGTTGCTGTCTTGTCAACGTGAAGTCAGCCCCACAATCAATACTCGACATCGGGAACAGCGCAAGAGACGGTGAGTATAGCTCGGTTTGTATTTTTATGTCCCAGATTTTCAGAAAGCGGAGAAAAAGTAGACCCCACTGTCCAAAGAGATCTTGGAATGAGAATTGATCTTCATCTAGTGTTTATTAAATGACTTTTTACTTTTTTAGCCAGGACAATGAGTCAGTCAGAGGCAACAGCAAAGAAAGAGAAGGATATAGAAGAGGCGACCAAAACGACTTCACGTTCGCAGTCTGAAAGTTCATCTTCAACCAAAGACAAGACTTCTCCAGTGAAGAGCAGCTCTAAGCTAGCGCTAATGAAAAAGAGATCTGAGGCTCTACACAAAGAGGAGGAGATATCCAGCCCTGGGACTAAAAGCAAAGTCATATCTCCAAAGAATGAAACCATCACTCCTATCAAAACATCTAAAATATCTGAGGTATGAATTTTACACAATTAAAGTGAACCTGACAGCAGGATTTTGCTAAGTAAACTACAGGCACTGTTAGGTTGACAGTGTTAAACTGATTAAAATCATACCTGGGGTGAAGAAATCTGTCTTGTGGTTCTTGTGTAATCAGTGTTAGAAGTTCTCCATTAATGATATGCCGTGTTCCTGGGCGGGACTGTACGCAGAGTCTTATCTTCCTGCTCTAAGCCAGAGAAACCAAGGAAAGACCTGCCCACGAGCATATCATTAACTAAAAACTTATCACACTGATTACACAAGAACTACAGGAGGAATTTCTTCACCTCAAGTATCACTTTAATCAATATAACACTGCCAGTCTACAATCATGTTGACAGGTTCGCTTTCATAAGTCACTGGTGGCTGCTTACAGGCGATGCCTAGTCATCTAAGGAAATTATAAAGCGGTTTTGTATAAAGAACTTTTAACCCATCCAGGTAAAACCACCTTGTAACTCCAAGGTAAATGTTAGAGGGGTTGTGCCAACTTAGTAAAGTTACAGATCACTTGCTGATCACTGGGAGTCTCCACTGTTGAGCCTCCAATCGGGCTCTGAAGTTACCCATTTAAATGGAGCAAATGCCTTGAATGCGACCGCTGCTCCATTTATGACCTTAAGATTGCTGAAGGTAGCCAAGTGCAGTTCAGTCCGTTGAGCATTGTGTTCACTCACAGCCATTGCCTCTTTCAAGCAGGACGCTTCAGAGCAAGGTCGCGAGATTAGTAGGGATCCCAAGGGTGGGACCCACAGCATTTTGTCACCTTTTTATGCAAATTTGATAACGTCCGCTATCAATTAGTGTATGATCTTTTCTGTTTCTAGGAAGTCAACATGTTGCTGAGCAAATTAATAAAAAGAATCTGCAGAAGAGGCAGCATTGTCATATGTGTCTTGGTTGTCATTGTACATTGTAAAATGAAAGTTTTCTTTGTTGCACAGTCCAGTCCTGAAGACTCCGAGAAGAAGCGAGGTAATTATACCGCATATAGGAATTACCTGAATCGGGAAGGCCCTAAAGCTCTTGGTTCCAAGGAGATTCCCCAGGTAAGCGAGAGACACTGCCAATATAATGGCTTCCATGGAATAGCTATCTGATACACACGAATTGTTTGATCCATGGATTCCAATCACCAAGACTCCTCACCCAAACTAATCATGATCCATTATCCAGAGGAGAAGTGAAGGTGGAGGTGCAGTATATTAGGAATATGGAAACAGAAAAATGTGCTATCAGACCTTTTAAAGGGGCTGAGCTGTGAAAACAACTTACTTACAGATCGGTGGGATCTGACTGATGGGACATGTCATGTGCTGGTGGGGGACGTAAAACCTAGAGAGCTCACAGCACCAGATTCGCGCAAATAAAGGTTTCATGTTTGGTCAATTATGTCTCAATGTAACAAGAGGCTCTGGGGCAGAAAAAAACTGTTTTTAATTTCAAATAGGTTTTCATTGCATGTATGTCAGCCTTTTTTATGTCGCTTCCTTAGTTCATTACATTTGTAAGGTTTTTTTTTATCTTTTCACATGCTAACAAAGCACCTAAAAGAACACCATACTTCGCTTTGCAAAGAAAAAAACATTTGCCAAAAAAGCCACCAAATACACCACCACATTTTATTGTTTTGTAGTGCTGTTGATATTACCCTGTAGAAGAACAAAAAACACGACAAAATGCTTTGTGTGAAAACAGCCTAAAGCTATATTTTCATCACGGCTGCAAATACCGCTCTTGATTTTTCCTCCCAGCTTCACATGCTATGTCATTTTATGGCTTTAAGTAGTTCACCTAACTATGCAGCCTTCTGACCATTGAGGTTGTGTACCCCTCAGCTATATAGTTCTGCTTTACTATTGACTGGAGTCACTAACTTACTATTGAAATGTGGATTTTATGACCCTCCTCTATAGCACTCTACTTGTACCAGATCCAGTCATTGATGTATTGTAGATCCCCGCTGAGAGACAGGAGTGACCCTCGCACCAGACCTGCCGCCGTAGTCACTATCGATATATAATAGGTTACTATTTGTGTAGTAGAAGTTATTCAGTGTCTAATAATGTCACTTCTGAGCGCATTCCTGAGATGTGACATGTCAGTGATTCCTGAGATGCTTCTCATTTCTTGGTAGGGGGCAGATAACTGCTTGGAGGGTCTGACGTTTGTCATCACTGGGGTCATGGAGTCCATAGAACGAGATGAGGCCAAGTCATTAGTGGAGCGCTATGGAGGCAAAGTAACTGGAAATGTCAGCAAAAAGACCAACTATCTCATCCTGGGCCGTGATGGCGGAGAGTCCAAACGTGAGAAGGTATGATACAAAGATGAGACCTCCAGGGCAGATGTGCTGGTGAGAATGTATAAACACTAGTGATGGGTGAACCCAAAGGGTATGCGTCCACGGGCCGGATTAGCTGCGGATTGAACGCTGCGTACAACCGCAGCGTCCAGATGTTACAGCATATTGGAGGGGATTTTATGAAATCCCGTCTCCACTATGCGTGCGAACACGCGTCCGGCGGCCCTGCGTTTCCGGACATGCAGCACGTCTTTTTAGAACGCAGCATGTCTGTATACCTAGTGTCGCCGCAAGGTAAATAACAGGGTCCTATGTATAGGGTGCGGAGATTCCGGATGTGTGCAATGAACACATCCGGAATCACCGCGCGTACAGAAGGGGGCGGCGCTTTGGGCGGAGCAGGTTTTCCGCTCCGTCTAAAGCGCCGTCAATCCAGACAGTGGACACATACCCAATCAGTAAAGTTCGGGGTTTGTATCGGATACCTAGTGTCAGTGCACAGACCCCGAACAAGGACTTCTCACGAAAGTCTGTGTTACTGTTTGGGTTCGGTGGCCCAAACAAAGCTTGTTGCAGTGCATCCGTTCAACAAGCTTTTCTGGTGTGAGGACATCCGGCTCCATCACAACCATGCCAATGTATTGGCATGGCTGTGATTGGCTGGTAGAATATGTAAAATATAATAAAAAAAGACGTGGGGTCCCCTCTATTCTTGATAACAAGTCAGGTAAACAGACAACTGCGGGCTGCAGCTCTCAGCTGTCTGGTTTATCTTTGCTGATTATCAAAAATAGGGGGCCCCCTTGACTTTTTTTTAAATTAGTTAAATAATAAAAAAATAAAAAAAACTGGTGTGGGGTCCCCCTTATTTTTGATAACCAGCCAAGGTAAAGCAGACAGCTGGATGCTGGTAATCAGGGTGGGAAAGTCCATAGATATTTGTCCCTCCTCAGCCTAAAAATAGCAGCCATCAGCGTCCCCAGAAAAGGCACATCCATTAGATGCCCCAATTCTGGTGCTTTGCCTGGCTCTTACTGCTTTCCCTAGTCCCTTGGTAAGCGGGGTAATATTTTGGGGTTGATATCCGCTGTGTAATGTCCGCTGATATCAAGCCCAGTGGTTAATAATAGAGAGGTGTCTATAAGACACCCCATTATTAACCCCGTAGTCAAAAGCAATAAACAGACACACGGAGAAAAGTCCTTTAATTGTAACTGCAAACGGTGATGTCATTAAGGTTACCGCAGTTTATTGGCTACCAACTGTGATAAGCGTAGTGACGTCAGCGCTCGTTGCAACAGCAGGAATCACACACTACTGTCATTGTGTTACAGCTGCCCTATTAAGCGGTCACAATACTGCGTTTTGTACAATTAAAGGACTGTGTGTGTGCTTATTGTTTTTGACTGCAGGGTTAGTAATGGGGATGTCTTATAGATGCTTCTCCATTACTAACCCCTAAGTTTGATGTCTGCAGACACTACACAGCTGACATCAACCCCAAAACCATTACCCCGCTTGCCAATGAACTAGATCAAGCAGGAAAAGCTAAGGATAAGAGCCAGAATTAGCGCATCTAATGGATGCGCCATTTGTGGGGCAGCTGAGGGCTGGTGTTATTAGTCTGGAAGGGGGAATATCCATGTCCCAGCCTATTAATATCAGCCTGCAGCTGTCTGCTTAGACTTTGCTAGTTATTAAAGATAGGGGGCACACCACATTTTTTTATTTACATTTTTTTTTAGGTCCACCTTTTTTAATAACCAGTAAATGTTACAGCGGTGAGCTTGTATTAATTGGCTGGAAAGCTCCATGGATTTTAGCCTGTTCCCAAAATAATAACACTAGCCCCCAGCCCCCAGCTGTCTGCTTTCCCTCAGCTGGCTATTAAAAATAAAGGGGACTCCACGCCTTTTATTTCTGTATTTATTAGCTAAGTACATGTACAGTAAGCTAAACATCCACGGGTCCCCCCCATCCCTAATAATCACCAGATAGGGTCACACAGCAATCGACCATGACATTTGTCATAGTATAATATGGTTTAAAAGGTGACACCCTCCCAGCATGCTATCAGAATGGTTTTAGATTTATTCTTTTATACATTGTAAAATTTGAGTTTGTGCATTGACTTTTTTTTTTTGTGTGTGTGTGTGGGGGGGGGGCTGATATAAATGTTGATAAAAAGTTGTTTTGGAGCAACAAGTTTGGGCATGGGACCCACAACTATACCTGATGTTTACGCAATATTTTAAGATTCTAAGATGTGTAATTGAATATTTGTGTGTTATTTTACCTTTCGTCTCAGTCAGAAATTTAGTTTATCGATCACCTGTGTGAATGTGGCGTCTGGTGACGGGTTTTGATGATGAGCTGGGACATCGCAGACTGAAGGGGTTCATTGCTTCTGAGTAATACTTTACATTCTACATGCCTCAATTGTTTTCACATTTAATTCATTTTTGCTAATGTCTTTGTACAGGCAGAAAGTTTAGGAACAAAGGTTATTGATGAGGACGGTCTGTTTGGTTTAATCCGATCTTTACCTGGGAAAAAATCCAAGTATGTTCTAGCAGTCGAAGCTGAGGTAAGTGTGGCAGAAGCGCACCGCTGTTCTAACCTATCTTTTATGTAGCTGCTACAGAGAAGCCAATTTGCCCTTTTCATCCAATCAGATTATCAGAATTCTAGTGCAGACTGGATAATGTAAGCGGTCTCCTTCATGTATATATTATATTTTTGTAAATATAGACTTAAAGGGGTCTCCAAGAATGTAATAAAATGTCCCCCTCTCAAATGGCAGCCCATCCTTGTCCAACCGCTTGGGGCTTCATGGCGCGGCCGGTCATGTAAATACACCTTCCCACCTGCTTGGTTTTCATCTATCTCCACCCCCCTCATCTTTGATTGACAGATCTTGGTTCATAGAGCCAGAGAAGGGCAGAAACTGAGGGACACCTAGGGGGTGGGAAGGTGTATATAAATGATTGGCCCCACCATGAAGCACCGAGCGCCTGTACTTGGTTGGAACGGTCATTCTGGGCTGACAAGAGTCCCTTTAAGACGTAGCAAGGCTCTCGTCATAAATCAGTCACCAGAGCCAACGTTTTTGGACCTTCCCATTGCAATGGCCGCTGCCAGATGAATAGGACTGCTTTATACGCCCCATATCTGCCTGCGTGGCTGGTCAGACTCATTCAGTCCATCGTCATCATGAGAGAACACATCTAGTCTCTTGTTCTGGTTAGAGGAACATGCCGCCATTGTGAATTCTTGGCTTATTTATCATGCCCTGCCATAATATCAAGTCGCCTTTTTTCCACTATTCAGATGAAAGCCAAAGTAAAAGTTGAAAAAACCCCGGAAAAGGTGGTCAAAAAGCCTAGCCCGGCAAAGAGGAAGCTAACCCCAGAAAAGAGACAGTCACCAAGAGCTAAGAAACTAGCAGTGGAGGAGAAGACCACTGATGACTGGAAGACGGGCGGAAAACAAGAAAAGCCCAGCTCTGCTAAAACATTGGACTTGGTGCGAGTCAGCGGCAAGACAGAAAGTATACTGTGGGTCGATAAATACAAGCCGACCTCTGTGAAGGCCATCATAGGACAGCAGGGAGAACAGAGCTGTGCCAACAAACTCATCAGGTGGCTAAGAGACTGGCACAAGAACCACGCGACAGATGAGAAGAAACCTGCTGGTAATCCACACAATGTCTGCTGCAATACTGCATGTGGAATATATTCAATGTAAAAATATAAGGGAAAATGTATTAGAACGTCTTAAGAGAAACCAGACCAGTGCCAGCCAATCACAGTGCAGCTTTCATTTTTCAACAACACAGTATTAGTTGAAAGCTGTGCAATGATTGGTTGCTATGGACAACAAAGACCATTTTTCTTTTCGATAGTTTTAGAAATCTCCCCCATTATCTGTCTCCTGTGCAGACATTCGGAGTCATGTTTTATCTTTGCTTATGGTTTTCCTAAAAGACTTTTACTAACATTTAACTTGTTACCGTCACTTCTATAATTCCACGATTTCTCTTTCTTGGTATTGCA
Source organism: Ranitomeya variabilis (assembly GCF_051348905.1). Lineage (NCBI taxonomy): Eukaryota > Metazoa > Chordata > Amphibia > Anura > Dendrobatidae > Ranitomeya > Ranitomeya variabilis. Next base: position 1,065,296,147 of record NC_135232.1, on the reverse strand, counting down.
AATTCAATGTTGTGGAGTGTAGTTAAAGTGTACATTAAAGGGAACCTGTCGTGCCTAGGATTAGTCTGCAGGTAAAAAGCATTAGAATCATGCCTGGCTGCCTTAATGGAAGCACAGCTACAGGGAGAAAATGAAGTTATATCCTCCCTGCAGCTGCTTGCTTTCCGTCATCAAAGCATGCAAGGGGCTGTAACAGTTACCATTTACTACACAGGCAGTGCACCGTAATTGCGACCCGTCACTCTGACAACCTATTCTACAGTGTGTGTATGCGCAGAGTGGGCTGCCACATTGCCCGGAGTGATTACTGCATGCTCACTTTATAGTCAGTATTGACTGCAATTGCTTCCTGCAGCATCCCGATAACTGGAAACAAGCGGCTGCAGGGAGGATATTAGTTTCTCCCTGTAGCTGATCTACAAGTAAGGCAGCCATGCAGGAGTTTAATGCCATTTACCTGTAGATTAACACTATATCAGCAGGTAAAACTGTGTATCTTGACATGATGGGTTCCTTTTCAACCCAAAAAAGAAAACAAATCTTTAATTACAGAATTGACATATTTTTCAGTCCTCTAAACCTCCCTTAAAAATTGGAGTTAAAAGCTATCAAAACTTCATACCAAAAAAATCCTCTTAAAGGCGTTGTTCACTACTATATGTTTGGCCCCCATAAAATAATAAAGCTTATACTCCCCTCCTGTGCTGGCGCGGTTCCTGCGGTGTCGGCACCCGCGGTCCCGGGGCTCCTGTGCGGTATTGTGACGTGATGCCGGCATCCAATCAGCGATGGCGTTACTGTCTTCGGACAAATCGAACATGAAGAGGAAGTCTGGGCTGCAGCTGATCTATGACTTCCTCTTCCTGCTCAATTCGACAGGAGGCCGGGACAGTGACCCCAGCGCCGATTGGGCAGCGGGAACGACGCCAGCACAGGATGGGAGTATAAGCTTTATTATTTTATCATGGCCAAGCGAGGGGTATGACAAGAAGTTGTCCAAGTAGAGGACAACTTCATTAAGCTTGATATCGCTGTAATCATACTGACCTGAAGAATCAAATTGACAGCTAATTTTACCTTTAATCTTCCTTTTCTATGAACCGCTGGTCAGTAATCTCATCAACCTCATCTTTCACATTGTTCTGGTGCTTTGGTGGAGTTACCCTGTTGTTATATTTGACAGATCCAGCAACTAAATGTCATTATCCTATCATTTCAGTAAAGTATAACAAATTTGGGGGCAAAGACGATGGGTCATCCTATAAAGCTGCCCTGCTGTCTGGACCACCAGGTGTTGGCAAAACCACAACAGCAGTCTTGGTTTGTGAGGTAAATTAGTGTTTGTTTCTTTAGATTTTCTGATATGTGACATTTCTGACTTGGCATTGACCGGCCACCTGCCAGTTATTGACAGGTATTGTGCTCTTGTCCTAGTACTTGGATTTGGACGCTTGCCCGATACCTGCCAGATCGGGGCACACGGCCATTGATTCAACTTCAGTAGTGCTTCTTCCTTTCTGATATTGGCATGGATAACCCCTACACTGTTTAAACATAATAGTTATTCTTTTGTTGATATATGCATGTTTGTTTTTTTATTCATTTTTTAAATGTTTTTAGCCCTTAAATGTCCTACAGATGGGTGCTGATCCAGGTCCTGAGGCCTCCAGTGACAAAAAAGTTCATCTCCACTGGACGAGCTCAATAGAAAATCTGTGGCCCACTTCATCAGTGTTTTTTGTAGCGTAAAAAAAACTTTGAAAAGTGGCATCATGTTCGGGAATGCAAAATTGTTCAACAATGTCACTACGCTGTCAGAGGCGTTGCTGGATCTTAGGAAAGGGGGACTGAGTATATTGTTTTCCTTTTTTGTAAAATAATTACAGCGGTTGGGTTATTTGCTAAAGATCCCCTGCACGCTGTGGGGGTGACCGCATTGTGATCTATTTGAGCAGTGCTTCTCATGATCCATTCTTGGTGGTTCCCCGTTTTAGGCTGTGTTCCAGGGTTACCACTACCCACCCTTTTCTCTGTTTTTCCTTGTTTTCCTGCACCTGTTTCCAGATACTTGCTTTCTGCTTTTTTGCTAGTTTGGGAAGTCGGTACAAATGTACATTTCTGACTTGATCAGTGAGTGCAGATTGTTGATGCAGTAGACCATGAAGGGGAACGGGCCACTAAAGATGTGATGTCTTGGTTCACTAGGAACTGGGCTACAATTATGTGGAGTTGAACGCTAGCGACACTCGCAGCAAAAACAGCATGAAGGACGTGGTGGCGGAGTCTTTAAATAACACCAGCATTAAAGGGTTTTACTCAGGTAAGGTTATTCCATACGCCAGCTTTTATTGTACATTCTGGCAGAAAACTGACTTCATTACACCTTGTTTACCAGGGACCAGCAAAGTTGTAAACTCTAAACATGTCCTGATCATGGATGAAGTGGATGGGATGGCAGGAAACGAAGACCGAGGGGGAGTACAGGTACGCTGCTTCTGGTACTGTACTCCATATCCATTAATGGTTCCCCTGATACGGGGGGCTACAGTCCAGTCACTGCCCAACCATTAAAGTATTTAGTGATTGTTACTCCTGCTTCTACACATCATTATTTCCTGATTCTGATAAGACGTGGGGCACTGGATAAGCTGATAGGGGGTTGTTGCTCATGCCCAGCCCTTTCCATCTGGCCAGGATCAGGGTTCTTCCAGCCCGTGGCACACCTCTGCAGATATTTCACTATATAGACTGCTTAATTTTGAACAACATATCTTTCTAGACTGCCACAAGTTCCCCCTACTAAAGCCACATTGCCCATCAGTGCCTCCTACGCTGCTGCCCACATTACTCTCTGCTAAGTCATGATGTAGTGGGGTTCTGCAAGTGCCCACCTTCACACAGAATGGACATTTTCACCCATAGGAGTGCACTTTCTGTATGAGACTTCCTTTGTGTTCCCTTTATGAGATGTTCTCATAATGAGGTATATAGAAGTCCATCTCACTTGCATTACACAAGGCATCGTATTTCAAACATGTAGTTATTTTTAATGGCCCTCATTATGTATACTGAGCAGTTGGGGTCCATATACTAATGGCCCCCTGTCATGAACCCGCATCTCGCCACCCTTCCTAAAGTCACTATTACATCAGAAGGATCACATAGTGTGGTCTCCCCAATTTCACCAATGTGACGTTCCGCACCTCCAGGGGACACTTGGTACAGTTTTACACAGACACCCCCTGTCCACATGAGAATGGGTAATTGAGAGGATGTGGCCCACGCAGTCGCTGAGGTGGCAACCCACTCGCAACCCTTACAGGCTGAGCCCCTTTCGCTAGCACCGCTGCCAGAGCGGTAGGACTACCACCAGTTCCTCGTTAGATATAAGACCGATCCGCTAAATAAATTATATCAGGCCAGAAACTAGCCCTGGTAGCATGGAAAGTTAAACTGAGAATATGGACATGTGGATCGAGATAAAAGCAGCCCAAGGTTAAGTTATATATTTAATCGCCTTAAGGGCACACTAGACAATTCACTATATACACAATGGTTATACATATACAATGGTCTGATATGCAAATATGGGTGAAGTACAAAAGATATAAGCAGATGGATCAGGTCAATTCCCGGTTTGATGTTCAACCATGTGTGCCCTGGGGGCATGGGCTGCCAGTTGGTTCCTAATTCCTTCTAGCACGTTACTCGACGTGGCCCCCACTTTCGACGTGAACTGCAAGCATAACAGAAAAAGAGACCACATGTCCTTACTCTAGCCTTTTTCTCTTTTGGGTCAGTCCCCTCCTGCCTTCTGGGCTGAACCAAAATCCCTTCACCTTGCCTCTAGCAGCTTAAAACTCCAAAACCGAAGATAGGTCATAACTCCTTAATGGATGGTCCTAGGGAAGCGGTCCAGCAGGACTCCTTCCACGCGTTGAGATTAAACAGCGCTTTGCTACCTGGCTCCTGCTAGCCATTCTACATATTTCCCCACCCTGTGGTGCTAGAATAGATCGAGACCCTGGAAGGTGTTTGGTCCCTTCCAGAGATCTCAAAAATTTAACCATTGTGTGACCAGGACATATGATAAGTCCATATTCTCCTTATCAAGTCATAGATGACTCTACAAAGCAATTAGACCGCATGGTATCTACAGAGAGTCTTCCTGTAGGAACTTGATACTAGCTGGTGGGGGTGTAAATTTCTTTGAATCTGACAAGGCCGGGCCCCCTACTGATCCAGGTATCCTGTTACAGCTGCACAAAGGAAGGGGGTTTAATAATCCCATGCCAAATGGGAAACAAATGATTGACGTGAAAATATATCTCCAATATTCTTCACCCCCCCCATACACATTTAAATAAAAATCCCAGCTGTCCCCAGAAGGATGATATTGGGGGAGAGAAGGATTCGGCCTGCTAAATTACAATGATTCTTTTTTTCATCCGGCAAAAAGATAAACAGAGAGGAGTCTGACAGCAGCTCTTTCATAGCAAACACAGGAGCGCTCGACCAAGCAGAGTGCTCCTTTGTATGGAAAAATCGGGAGTGAATGATTTTTCAGCCAACGTCTGCATATGATCAGCTTAATTCTGAGAATGCCATTCTGCTAATAGAGGACCATTGTAATTAGTAAAAAGAAAAAAAAAAACTGTATGTTGTCCAGCACTTTCCTTTTCACCCATACTTGCTTGCAGTAATTCATTGAGACTTTTATTTATTCTATTTTAGGAGCTGATTTCTTTGATTAAAGGTTCAAAGATTCCCATTATCTGCATGTGCAATGACCGGAATCATCCTAAAATACGATCACTATCAAATTACTGTTTTGACCTTCGCTTCCAGAGGCCAAGATTAGAACAGATAAAGGTGAGGCTACCTGACATTGGTGCAGTTTTGTATTTTTTTTTTTTTTTAAATGGTGTTTTGGTGTTTGTACCTTTTTTTTCCATTGATCTTAACCTAAAGTAACAAGTATTTCCTGTTTTTCTCAGGGTGCCATGATGTCTGTAGCATTTAAGGAGGGTTTAAAGATTCCTCCACCAGCTATGAATGAAGTCATTCTTGGGGCAAACCAAGATATTCGGCAGGTGAGACACATTGCACATGATGTGTTGGGTTACATGTAGAAACTTCTTGTTCTGATGTGTTTTTCTTCCTTTTCTAAGGTCCTGCATAATTTAAGCATGTGGTGTGCTAGCAGCAAAGCCTTGACTTACGACGAAGCCAAGAGTAATGCCAACAATGCCAAAAAGGACATTAAAATGGTGAGCAGCTACGGAGATTATCCTTACATATGTCATGTACTGGTCACACTTATAGATGGAATATAACGTTTATAATGGATTACTGGGTTTTTGAAGTCACAATAATCATGTAATAGAAACCCAAAAGAATCTTTATTATTAAAATGAGAGGCAAACCATGCCACCACAAAGTGACCAAACTGAAACAAAAACGTGAAAAAAACGTGTTCCACCCTGTTAAAAGCTATGGGATATAGCTAGCAATCCCTCAACCAGCTCCTAGATGACACCTGCCTGCCATGGTTTGCCTCTCATTTTAATAATAAAGATTCTTTTGGGTTTCTATTACATGATTATTTTCACACTTATAGATGGATAGCATGGTCTTCAAATTTTACTTGAAACTTTGAAGATATCTGAGAATATGTACATTAAAGGGGGTGATCAGTTAAAACAAGTTATCATTTATCCACAGGATAAGTATTAACTTGTTTATTAGTGGGGGTCTAACTTGGCTTGGTTTACTGGCTGGTATCTCTGGTCCTTCTCTTCTCTGCTGGCTGGTATCTCTGGTCCTCCTTTTTTCTGCTGGCTGGTGTGAAGAACCATACCTCACAGCCACGCCTGACGTCTTTAATACGTTGGGGGTAACACGGTACATTCTCCCCACTTTCACCTATGTGATGTTCCGCTCCTCCTAGGGACATGTAATGTCAGCTTGACACAGATTTACACAGACACCCCCTGTCCACACAGGCACGGGGAGTGAGAGAGGGTGGCCCACACGACCATCATGTGGCACAACAGTCGCTCATAACCCTGACAAGCTGAGAGACCCCTTTCACTTGCACCAGTGAAACAGCCTTGCCAGCCCGGTCGGACAGCCGCAAGTTCCTTGTTAGATATAAGCCTGGTCCATTAGCTGGATTATATCAGGCCAGAAACCAGCCCCGGTAGCATGGTACGTTAAATCGAGAACACGAACGTCTGGATTCGTGGATCAAGATAAAAGTGCAGCCCAAGGTTAATTACGGTAGATATTGGTTCCACAGGATCCGGCCAGGTCCCCTGTTTGCTTGTAGACCAAACACAGCTCCGCTACCTGGCTTTTGCTAGCCATTCTACATACATCCCTCAGCCCAGGGTTCTAAAATGGACCGAGACCCCGGCAGGCATTCGTCCCGTTCCTGAGATCTTGAAAATGTAACCAGTATAGGCTAGGATGTACGATAACTCCATAACTTCTTATGAAATATCGGCTCCTGTCCGTCTGGGGGAATTCTTTAAAGCAATTAAGCAGCTTGGGCTCCCAGCAGGGGTCCACCCTGCCAGAAAGGCCTTGTTCTCAGTTAGGCTGCTAGGGGTGTGAGTTTTTCCACTTTGAGCTTTTGAAACTGGACCACCTGCTGAGCCATGTGTTTTGTTTCATCTTCACGTTTTGAAGGATATCTATAATCTCTTTCCGGATATGATACAGTTGATTGTCATGAAATGCTAACCCCCATATTCTTCACAGCTGGTATCTCCGGTTCTCCTTTTCTCTCCTGGCTGGTTTTTCTGGTCATCCTTTTTTCTTCTGGCTGGTGTCTGGTCATCCTTTTCTCTGCTGGCTGGTATCTCTGATCCTCCTTTTGTTTGCTGGCTGGTATCTGTTGTCCTTCTTTTCTCTGTTGGCTGGTACTTTATTATGGTTATATATGTTTGATGTTATCAGGGTCCTTTTGATGTTGTGCGTAAGGTGTTTGTTAGCGGTGAAGAAACTGCTCACATGACCCTGATAGACAAATCGGATCTCTTCTTCCATGACTACTCGATGGCTCCTCTGTTTGTTCAAGAGAATTATGTTCATGTGAAACCTGCAGCTGCCGGGTAAGAGCCTCTTATCTGATGACTTGCTGGACGTGACTTTCGCATAGACACGATTGTCTAACAAGCCTAATCTCTTATTTTGCTTCTTAGCGGAAATCTGAAGAAACACTTGCTGCTCCTGAGCAAGGCAGCGGACAGCATATGTGATGGGGATCTTGTAGACAGGGCTATTCGTAGTAAGCAGGTCTGGAGCCTCTTACCTACACAGGTAAATTATTTTAACAGCAAATTACTCCATGCTCACCTTTTTAAATTAGCAAAAAAAATGAGCCTATGAGGGTCAGAAGTATTCAAGTTTAACGAGAGATTTGTAGAATAAGATTCCACCTACAGGTTTTTACCATCTAGTGGAAGCGCAGCAGTATGTTCACTAGAGGAAAAATGCAATCGAGGCCCCAGTTCTCGGATACAGAGCACTCACTGGTATAGACAAGGATTTAAGAGAGAACCTGCTCACTGCATGCAGCTGCCAGTAACACGGGCACCTCTAAGGACTGCATGTACGTTTAATTTAACCCCTGTACCATTATTTAATGTAAACTTATCTCACATGGGCGCCGGAGGTGTATGGAGCGGGCACAGGAAGTGAGTCTGCACTATACCTGGCAGATGCCAGCTGTGTCACTCAGCCAGCATCCACCAGTGCTGAAGGCCCCATAGCTGCCATGTTGGTTCTACTTTGGAGAACACGAATTTAACTGTATACTGCCATATATATGTGATCAAATCCTTGCAGGTTCAAGTCCCCTAGAGGAACTAAAATAAAGTCAAAATAGAGAAAACAAAAATTATTTAAAAAAATCACACCCTTTTCCTTATTAAAAAATAAAACCACAAATACTATAAAAAAAAAAATTTGATGTCCATAAAACGCTATCAAAATCTAGAATTATTTAAACCGTTCGGTAAATACCAGAATGAAGAAACAGGTTAATCTCCAGAATTGCTGTTTTTGGATCACCAAACTTCTGCTAAAATGCCAATAAAAAGCGATCTAAACATGTTCTCTATGGCAATAAGGTACAAATAGAAATGTCAGCTCCCGATGCAAGAAACAAGTTCTCGCACATCTCCTGAGCACGCCAGCAATGTGACGCTGAATACTACATGTTAGTGTTTGAGACCATCGGCTGGGAGAAAACGTTTGGCAAATATCTTCTTACTCAAATACTGATTATTGCCTGTGTAATTCTCTGCTTAGGCGATTTATGCCAGCGTCCTTCCTGGAGAGCTGATGAGGGGCTACATGTCACAGTTTCCAAGTTTTCCTAGTTGGCTGGGGAAATTCTCTAGTACGGGCAAACATCAGCGCATCACCCAGGAGCTGGCCATGCACACATCCCTTAGGTAAGAGCTCTTCTTTAAGTATTTCATAGATTCTTAAACTATCTGTTTATGTGGAATCATTGACCCAAACCAGCCGGTGATCTGAAATACCGGACTATCCGGGAAAGACGGTTTTGTCACATAACAGTAGTTATCGTTAGGCTCATTTGTCTGCGACAGGTGGCATAGCCAAGTATCCATGTATGCTTCTGCTACACGTAGCATAATCCTAGTACTAGTAATCCTAGTGAGTCTGTTTCTGATTTTTTGTCACCGCTGAAGTCATCATGTAGCCCCAGCCTACCGTGTCTCCAAAATATAGACGTGGTCTTATATTATTTTTTGCTACGAAAGCTAGGTTATGGCTTATTTTCAGAGGGTGTAATTTATTTATTTTTTCAACAACAATCCACATTTATTCTCGAACAAAAAAAAATCAACATTTATTCAAAAGATAATCATGTGACCGTGATGTCATCAATGGATCTTAAGCAGTCTTAACCTCAGAATAGAAACACTGGGGCCTTGGGCAATTACCTAGTCTGACTTCCCCTAACGCTGGCCCTGACTGTAACTAGGACTCATTTTTGGAGTAGGGCTTATATTTCTAACATACTCCAAAATCCTGTGAATTCACGCTAGGGCTTATTTTCTGGGTAGGTATTCTTTTTGGGATAACACGGTAGGTATGGCATGATCACATGAGAGGATACTGACCCGGTTCACATTCTCTCTCTCTCTCAGAACTAGAACCAGTAAGTGCGCACTGAACCTGGATTACTTGTCATATATGAGGGACAAGCTGGTGCAGCCATTGGCCACACGTGGGTCAGACGGCGTACAAGAAGTTGTGGATCTTATGGACACATACTACTTGATGAAGGAGGATTATGATAACATAATGGACATCTGCAGCTGGGGAGGAAAACCCACTTCTTTTTCCAAACTGGACTCCAAGGTATATTGAAGATATCTGGTATGTTGGGCCCTTGTGGATTAATGACACAATTCTGAATGTCGCTTCTTTAATTGTAAAATCGGTTACTGATTGTACAGCACCGCACTGTTTTCTGGAGGCTTAAGGCCACCATACGCATTACATATCATCTAACAGCCTAATATACATGAGGTCCTCGACTCTTCCCCAACAGATGATGTCGGAGGAGATAAGAGTCGGGCACTTAGAATTTAAGTGCCCGGTCCTTTTGTTCGTCAACTAACAACGGTTTTCTCTGCTCTCTCCTTTGAAAACCCATGAACATTAAGCGAAGACAATGGGGAAGTCGGGAGAGACCGCCAAAATCCGACTGAGCACTCAGCTGTCCATTATTGTACGTGTATGGCAGCTTTAAGGCGCCTTCACCCATTCTGAAATGGAGCCAGTTTCGTGCTACTTTGCCGGTGATCAGCATTTGGCACCACAACACTTCCTGGTGAAACAAGAGCTTTTACATCAGAAGCTGTGGACAAAAAATGTATCTCAAACCCATAGAGATTCTCAATTCTAGGCCCAGAAACTGCAGCACAAAACAAGGGCCACTAGGCATTTGTGGGACCCGTCCTTCTCCATGGCAAAGACTAACAGGCTGAAATGTCTTTCAGGTGAAAGCAGCGTTCACACGCGGCTACAACAAGGAGACCCATCTCACACCGTACTCTCTGCAAATAGTTAAAGCCTCCAAAAAAGATGCTCCTTCTGCGCTGCAGTCTGAATATGGCGGAGAGGCAAATACCGACGACACACAGGGTGAAGAGAATCAGGAAGATGATGACACGGTGGACGCAATGATAAAGGTAAGGGACGTGGGACGCTCATTTCACAGTCTTATTTTTTGTCAGCATTTTTTGATGCTGAACGTTTATTCTGCATCATAAACGCAGCGTCTTACAGTTCTAGCAAAGTGTCTGGGATTTATAGAAATCTCCTGCCCGTTGTGCTGCTTTCTAATGCTGCATACATTCACCTTTTCAAATTCACAACATGTCAATTTCTCTTGCGGGTACTCTGAGTTTTCTGTGCAGAATCTCTTCATAGACTTATATTAGGTGCGGAAATTCTGCAGGTAAAAAACGCACGTGTGTTTTTAGTTCAGTTCCGCAGCTGAAACACATCAAAAACACATGTAACACATCTCCTACACTGTGGCTATCTCACCCTTGAGCTGGGCTAGCTGTGGGGGTAGCCGGGCGCCATGCTGTTGAGGCCTGAGCTGTTCTGTGTGCTACAATTTCCCCCTGTCACCGTTCAGTGGTGAGTGGTGACAGATGCTGGGATGCGGCTAGTACTGGTCTACCGAGCTGTTCTCACCACTGGAAGAAGTCCCCGCCGAGGGCTGCTCTGAGCAGTAAGCACTGCGGGTAGCGGAGACTTCTACTAGTGATGAGAACAGCTCTGCAGCCTGAAATTTGTAGTACAATACCAGGCTTCTGACCGGCGCACAGCTGCTGTGCTCTGATCACTGCCTGAGCTCTACATCGTGGTAAACCTCATTCAGCTGTTCCTGCATTACAGACACCTGAAGGAGGCTTTACCCTGACATAGAGCAGTGCATCTAATGCAAGGATATGTGATACAGCCTGCAGAGCCGCGTATCTAATCCCATCATGTGTGATACAGCCAGCAGAGCATCATATGTGATACTCCATGTATCTAACTCCATCTAGTGTGATACACACTGCTTAGTCCTGTATCAAATCCATCATTTATGATACACTACACCCTGTATCTAATCCCATCCTGTGTGATAAAGTTCGCATATTTAATCCCACCAAGTGATGCATTCCTCGCATCTAATCGCTGCACTTGAAACAGTCCTAGTATCTAATCACTGTGCGTGACGTAGTCCCAGTATCTAATTCCAGCTCGTGATACAGTCCATGTATCTAATCCCAGTGCATGATAGTCTGCGTATCTAATCCCAGCGCGATACAATCCACGTTATCGAAACCCAGTGCATGATAGTCCGCGTATTTAATCCCAGCACGCTATACAATCCACGTATCTAATCCCAGCACATGATGATACAATCCACATTATCGAATCCCAGTGCATGATAGTCTGCGTATCTAATCCCAATGCGTGATACCATCCACGTATCTAATCCCAGTGCATGATAGTCCGCGTATCTAATCCCGGCGCATGACAATCTGCGTATCTAATCCCAGTGCGTGATACAGTCCACATTTCTAGTCCCCGCACTTGATACAGTCAGCGTATCTTATCCTAGCTTGTGATAGTCCGTGTATCTAATCCCAGTGCGTGACACAGTCTGCGTTTTTAATCCTAGCGCGTGATACAGTCCGCGTATCTAATCCTAGCGCGTGATACAGTCCGCGTATGTAATCCTAGCACGTGATAGTCCACGTTGCTAGTCCCTGCACTTGATACAGTCAATGTGTCTAATTCTAGTTTGGGATAGTCCTCGTATCTAATCCCAGCTCATAATCCACATATCTAATCCCAGCGCATGATAGTCCACTTACCTAATCCCAGTTTGTGACACAGTCCGCGTATCTAATCCCAGCCCGTGATATTGCGAACAGCACCAACTAACAGAATCCGTGCTGTTGTCTGTCCTTGGGGACAATGTCCCACATGTCTGTATCACTTTGCACTAGTGTTTAAAAGTGGAAAATATCAAAGGTGTTTAACTTATTTTTCATATTTTATACCATTGAAATATTTATTTTTTGTGTAAATCTTTTTATTGAAGCAAATTGTATACATATATTCATTATAGTTCAAATCATTAATAGACATAAATGCAAGTAAATAACTTTTGATGTAGGTATTTTAAACAATAAAATGCATTAAGGTTTGATGAAACTTGAGTAATACAATTATTTCTAACGTCCTTGAATAAGCACATGGAATCGACTGAGTTTTAAGAGCCGAGATAGCTATAACTTAACATCGAGTGATAGCCATGAGATAGCTTAAACTTTAATTATGTTTAAGAAGATATAGAGGAGGAAAGAGAAAGAAGAGAGAAAAGGGAAAGATGGGGGGAACAAGAGGGGGGAATTGGGTTCCTGGCTTCCCGTCCGTGGTCAACCGTGCCCTATCCAAGAAGTCAAATCTGAAGTCTCTCTGAACATGATCCACGGAGACCATATATTCAGCACTTTGTCTAGGGTTCCTGTATCCTGCCCCATCAACTGCTCCATTCTGTATATATGGTTCAATTCTAAAACAAGATCAGCACGTGATGGGGATTTGGATTGTTTCCAATACCTAGGTATTAGGTTTCGTGCGGCTGTGAGGAAATGTCTAAGAAGACTTCTCTTAAATCTGGCAATGGAGAGATCGCATATCGATAACAAGGCCAGCTCCATAGTCGGCTGCATCCTATAGAAGGATAATTTGTTGTGTAAATCAAAAACATCCTTCCAGAATTTATGAATGGGGGGGCAAGACCACCAAATGTGTGAATATGTTCCCTTTTCTGTCCAACGTCTCCAGCATACATCTGGGGTGGATGGAAACATACTATGGATACTGTCCGGGCATCTATACCACCGTACAGTAGTTTGTAACTTCTCTCATGGTGGTCGGCACACAGCGAAAATCTGAAAGTATGAAGGAGACACTTGGATCTATCCTCTAATGATAAAGTTTTGTTTAGATCATTCTCCCATTTCGCAAAGAAAGCAGGGGAGCCAAACGCGGATACCTGATGATCTTGGAACATCCTATATAAGAATGAAACCGAACACGTAGGAGGGCCCGCACCCAGGCATGCCGACTCAAAGGGAGTGAGGGGTCTAAATATTTTGGCCTGTCTAGAAATCACATTAATGAAACTTTTGATCTGTTCATATAAAAGCCATGAGCCAGGAGGTGGGTCTGATTCAGCAAAGAGGGACCGAAGGGCTTTTATTGTAGATTGGGTTATATAATCATAGACTATCGGATGACTGTCTCTGTGCTTGTGCAAAAAGAAGGCTTTACCCTGTCCGGCCGGAAAGTCTAGGTTATCGATAATCGGGGTCATGGGACCAGGTATCGATGAGATATTGAGTTTTTGGCTACCATTTTTGATGAAAAGCGCTAAATTTCTTGTGAGGAGGGGAAGGTCCTCTCTCCTTTCATGTGCGTTTTTCTTTTGCCAAATGTTGGTGATAGGATTGGTTGCCGAGAGTTTAAGTTCTAAGTTCACCCATTTTTTGTTGCGGGCGTGATGGAAGAGGTCCATAACGCAGGTACCCAGGGATGCATAGTTATAAAGTTGGAAGTTTGGAAGGCCCAATCCCCCCACCCGTTTAGACCTGCTCAAGAGTAGGTGTGATATATGTGCGCGTTTGCCAGACCAAATATACCGTGTGATCATGGCCTTAAGCCTGGAGAAAAAGGAGGGTGGGAGGGCCATAGGGATGGTCTGGAAAAAGTAGAGGAGACGTGGCAGCAGATCCATCTTGGTGGAATTTATTCTGCCTAGCCAAGATAAATGAAGTTTATTCCACTTTCCCAGATCCATCTCTACTCTGCGAAGGGCCGGTCCAAAATTAGCTTCGTATAATTGTGTTGATTTAGAGGTCAATGTAATGCCCAGGTATTTAAGTGAATCTGTTCGCCACCTGAACGGGAAAGAGGAGCTCAATTGGGAGACCAGGGAGGGCGAGAGAGAGACATTTAGAACTTCCGATTTATGTGAGTTTATCTTGAAATTGCTCAGGAGCCCGAATCTCTGAAGCTCTGAGATGATATTGGGGATGGTGGTTATAGGAGAGGTGATGTACACAAGTACGTCGTCAGCAAACAGGGCCAGTTTGTGTTCTTCTGACTGAATCTCTATTCCCTTTATGGATGGATTGTTGCGGATCGCATTGGCTAAGTGCTCCATGGTTAAAACATATAGCAAGGGTGAGAGAGGACACCCCTGCCTAGTACCATTGCGAATTTGTATAGGGTTTGACAGAGACCCATTCACTTTGATCTGTGCCGAGGGAGCCTCGTAGAGTGCCATGATACTCCTCAGCATCTTCTTTTTAAGCCCAATACCCTCCAGGGCACCGTGCATGAACTCCCATCCCACCCTATCAAATGCCTTCCCTGCGTCAATTGAAAGTATACACATAGGGCTAATAGAGGAGGCGATCCTATCAATCAGAGAGATGGATCTTATGGTATTATCCCTTGCCTCTCTTCCAGGAAAAAAAACAACCTGGTCCTGATTAATCAGATGGGGCAAAAGACTATTTAGCCTTTTGGCTATCATTTTAGCATAGATTTTGACGTCTATATTAATAAGTGAGATAGGACGATAGCTGCTACAGAGCGCAAGATCCTTCTCCGGCTTTGGGATGACTGTTATATGCGCAGCCAGGGCCTGTGGAGGAAAGGACCCCCCCAAGGCCACATAGTTACAAGAGGTTAAGAGCGGAGTACACAGTGAATCTGAGAACTGTTTATAAAAACTAGCTGTGAAGCCGTCAGGTCCAGGACTTTTACCCGGCTTCAGGTCCCCAACCACCGAGGAAATCTCCTCTAGGGAGAAATCGTCCTCCAATCTCGTCAAGCACTCCTCCGAGACGGTAGGCAGCCGATTTAATTGGATATACGATTTAATTTTATCTCGAAGTGAGTGCGGGGAGAGATCATTATAATGGCCCTTTAAGTTATAGAGAGAGCTATAATAGTCATGAAAGCTAGCGAGTATGTCTTGTGTACTGTAAACTTTTTTATTCCCAGCGTTTTTAATGTATGGGATGAATGTTTGGGGACCTCGGGGATGTAGGGCCCTTGACAAAAATTTGCCACTTTTGTTGCCCAGATGATAGAAGCGACTCTTTATCTTTTCTCTCAAGCACCGGGACTTCTGATCTAGGATAGTAAGTAGTTTTTGTCTAGCCGTGGACAGGTCCGACAGAGTGGACGGGGAAAGGTCCTGTTTGTGTTTTGCTTCGAGTTTGTGAATCTGGGAAGACAGCTCCGCAATTTCTGCGGTGCGCTCTCTTTTAAGACGAGCACCATGTGATATAAACACACCTCTTAAGATACATTTTAGAGTCTCCCATTTGATCGAGGGGGACGTGGGATCGTTAACATGGTCCACCACAAATCCATTAATGGAACGCTTCCCTTCTGAAACACAGGTCGGATCCTGTAGGAGATTTTCGTTTAATCTCCAGGAGAATCTGGATCTCGCAAAGGGATCCAGTTGCACCGTAAGGTAGATGGGTGCGTGGTCAGACCGCAAGATCGACCCCATGTCAGCCTCCACCCCGCTATCCAGCAGGGAGTGAGAGACAAAAAAGTAGTCAATTCTACTATATGTAGAGTACATTGGGGAATAGAAGCTATAGTCCGTCACGCCTGGGTGCAGCGCCCTCCACACATCCATCAACCGCAAATCACTCAGCTGCCCCTTCACTTTTTTGATAGAGGATACAGGGTATGAGGACTTACCTGACGACACGTCAAGTAGAGGATTCATTGGGAGATTGAAGTCACCTCTGAGGATTATCGGTGCACCTCCAGCAAATTTTTCTAGAAGCTGTTTACATGTGGAGCCGAATTTGTGCTGACCCTGATTAGGGAAATAAACATTTGCCAATATGAGTTCACGAGATCTCCAAGCCAGTTTCAAAAAGATAAATCTCCCTTCTGTGTCAACTATGGAGTCGAGGATCTCCGGGAGGAAGGACTTATGGAAACCAATAGACACCCCTTTAGATTTTGAGTGGGGATTAGTGCTGTGGAACCATTTTGGGTAGTGGTACGATGTACAATTAGGAGTCACTCCTGACTTAAAGTGAGTCTCCTGTAGCAATAATATTGAGACACGTTGCTTATGGCTAGAGTATAGTACCTGTCTTCTTTTTTCCGGTATGTTGAGCCCCTTAACATTAAAGGAGCAAAATTTAATTCTAGCCATAATCAAGGTGTTGGATAAACAGCCAACCGTGAGGACAGTGAAACCAGGCCCATGGGGGATCCATGTGTGTTGTTTGGGCTGAGAGTGGGGTAGAGGATTAGCAGAAGAGGACCAAGAAAAGGAGGAGAGAGGAACCTATATAGTATACACTCACCGGCCACTTTATTAGGTACACCTGTCCAACTTCTTGTTAACACTTAATTTCTAATCAGCCAATCACATGGCGGCAACTCAGTGCATTTAGGCATGTAGACATGGTCAAGACAATCTCCTGCAGTTCAAACCGAGCATCAGTATGGGGAAGAAAGGTGATTTGAGTGCCTTTGAACGTGGCATGGTTGTTGGTGCCAGAAGGGCTGGTCTGAGTATTTCAGAAACTGCTGATCTACTGGGATTTTCACGCACAACCATCTCTAGGGTTTACAGAGAATGGTCCGAAAAAGAAAAAAAATCCAGTGAGCGGCAGTTCTGTGGGCGGAAATGCCTTGTTGATGCCAGAGGTCAGAGGAGAATGGGCAGACTGGTTCGAGCTGATAGAAAGGCAACAGTGACTCAAATCGCCACCCGTTACAACCAAGGTAGGCCTAAGAGCATCTCTGAACGCACAGTGCGTCGAACTTTGAGGCAGATGGGCTACAGCAGCAGAAGACCACACCGGGTAACACTCCTTTCAGCTAAGAACAGGAAACTGAGGCTACAATTTGTACAAGCTCATTGAAATTGGACAGTAGAAGATTGGAAAAACGTTGCTTGGTCTGATGAGTCTCGATTTCTGCTGCGACATTCGGATGGTAGGGTCAGAATTTGGCGTAAACAACATGAAAGCATGGATCCATCCTGCCTTGTATGGAGCATCTTTGGGATGTGCAGCCGACAAATCTGCGGCAACTGTGTGATGCCATCATGTCAATATGGACCAAAATCTCTGAGGAATGCTTCCAGCACCTTGTTGAATCTATGCCACGAAGAATTGAGGCAGTTCTGAAGGCAAAAGGGGGTCCAACCCGTTACTAGCATGGTGTACCTAATAAAGTGGCCGGTGAGTGTAGGTCAAGAAAGGAGAATGAGGGGATAGAAATTGAACACCTAGATGAGGAAGTCTTGGGGGGGCAGCGCACCAAGATATCACCGCTCGCACCAATTTGGGTGAGCTGGAGCCAAAAGCGAGGCCCGGTCTCCAGGGCACCCCCCCGGCCTAAAGGGTAAATCAACAGTTGTGTAACATTATATAAAAGCAAACATCAAGTATTTAGTAACTAAACCCATTTAGGTTAAGCTGGAACTCTAACCAGAAGGTATAATTGGTGCAGAAAGGAATTAGATTAATTAAACTCCAATATTATATGAAACATTCATAGTAGACAAATAAATTTAACTTATGTGGAGACAAATTATATAACGAAACTTGGTTAATTCCTGTAGCATAAAAGCCCAGGAGTAGAGGTTAAATGGAGTGTAGTAGAACAATTTGAATCGCAATAAGGGTAGGTAGAACATCCAGAGAAAGTTCTCAGGTCTGGTCAGGGGACAAATCGTGTTTCTTGTATTGCTTAGCTCACTGGACCCTTGACCATCTCGGTGAAATATCAGGAAGCAGAGGAGAGCTAGGCCAGTCAGGTAGGGCAGTCATCGGCAGTTCAAAAGTACCAGGAAATTGGGCAGGTCCCCCAGGTTGCGGAAGGTAGCTGTTTTCCCACCTTTGAAGGCAATCAATTGAAATGGGAAACCCCATTTATAAGGGATATCCTTTCCCTGGAGTAGGGACAGAAGTGGGCGTAGAGCTCTTCTCAGCTGCAGGGTCCGTCTAGACAAGTCTGATAGTATTAGGATCTGTGTTCCACAAAAATGAATTGTGCCCTTCTGCCTAGCCGCTAGCATTATAGATTCCTTAGCTTTATAATAGTGTACTCTGCAGATGACGTCCCTGGGTCTGGAGTCTGATTGTGGTTTCGGGCCGAGGGACCTGTGGATTCGGTCAAATTCTATGCAGCCCGACTCAGCTTCATTTAATATTTCAAGAAATAACTTCTGTACTGTGGGGTCTAGTTCAGCTGGGCCTATGGACTCCGGCAAACCACGTATCCTGATATTATTACGCCTATTACGATTCTCTAGATCCTCCATTCCGGTTGCTAGTTCTTCCAGTCTCAGTGTATGACTTGTTATGACCTCTCTGTGGGTTTGTAGTTCTTGTAGTACAATATCCTGGGTTTTCTCTACCTCCTCCACTCTTGTTGTGAATTCTGATTTTAAGGCATGGAGCTCCTTTTTATAGGAATTTTCTATTCTACAGGCAAATTTCTCCAGGTCTATTTTGGTGGGAAGGGTTGTTATTAATTTGCTAAGGTCCTGCACATTCATATCATCGAGGAGATCATTGCTGTCGTCACCTTCCTCAGATGCTCTTTCAGGTGAATTGTGAGGGGTCAGTGAGCCTTGTGAGGACGAACGATCCCCAGAGACCTTAATGGAGGACTGGGACCTGGTGTTTCTGTGCTGTTTGTTACTGGTTAAGTAGCGATCCATGTCTGAGGAGTGGGCTGCAGAGTCCAGGAGTACCTCTGGGCGTTTTTTGGGTTTGCCCATGAACTTAAATGATTTTATAAGCTGATAAATGGCCGAGGGGGGCACACAGGAGATCCGCGGGACTACATGCCGTATCCCATTCCCCGTTCAGCTAGAACCCCTCCCCAGAAAGACTTCCCCTTTTTTGGGTTTTGGGGGTTAAACCGGGGCTTTGCCAGTGCAGGGCAGACTCTCCAGGTTAACTGTGACCAGAGGTGGTGTAACGTCACTGTGGAGGAGCTGTTCCCGCTCCTGCTTGCTTGTAATGGCGGCGTTTGGCGCCAAAATGAGGGACCCGAGGGGGGGAGAGGGAGAGCGAGGACTAACTCCGCTCCAGCCCCTCACAGACCTCCGCTCTTCTCCTGAGCCTGGGAGGCAGCGGTGAGTGCGAGGGGACGACAGGGATGGGCAGCGTGGGAGTCCTCCTTATGACTGGACTGAGCCGCGCGACCTCTGGGCAGCGCTGGTTGCGGGGGGTGACGGGTGGCCTCCCCCGTGCTGCTCACGATCCCCGACTCACCGGATCTGCTGCGATGCGCCGCAATCCCCCTCTTTGCCTCTCTGTAGTGTGTCCGCTCCTGGTTTCTGCCGTTTGCCGCTCCTTCACTGCAGGGGGCACCACGGAGGAACAACGATGGCACCGTCCAGGTATGGCGCTGGGTGCCTGTGCAGGCGTCCTCGCCGTGAAATGTCTCCCTCGGAGCAGGCTTCAGGTGGCGCCGGTAAGGGGGTTCCCTGTGCTCGAAGTTGGAGGGTTCCAAGGGGTTTGGAAGCGGTTTTGGGGTCCCCAGGTAACAAGATCTGGGGAGCTCATGTCGGCCACGTCTGTTCCGCTCCGAAATATTTATTTTTCAAACATTAAAACCGTGAAAATTAACTTTTTTTTTCATTTGCACACACTTTCCCTTTAAGGCTATGTGCACACATTGCGGAATGGGGTGCAGAATTTTCTGCACAAAATCCGCATCTCCTGGCAGAAACCGCAGGTGCAGATTTGCCACGAATTTTGTGCGTTTTTTATGCAGAATTGATGCGGATTTTGTGCGGATTTCATGCGTTTTTTACCCCTGCAGATTTCTATAATGGAAGGGTGCAGAAACGCTGCAGATCCGCACAAAAGAAGTGACATGCACTTCTTTTAAATCCGCAGCGTTTCCGCGCTGATTTTTCCGCACCATCTGCACAGCTTTTTTTCCCCCATTACATTACATTGTACTGTAAATCACAGTGCGCATCTGCAGTGTTTCTGCGCGGAAAAATCCGCTGCGGATCCGCACTAAATCCGCATCGTGTGCACATAGCATAAGTGGTAAAGCTCCATGTGGTCTGATATGTAGCAGGTTATTACTGTGCACAGAGCTTAGAAATAATGTTTATTAGATATCTCTTTCCTTATCATATGCCAGTAATTAGTTTACTGTGCCTGTAGCGATCTGTTTAGTTTTTTTAATAACATTCAGAGTTAAAATGGCTCCCTCCCCGTTGGGAAATCAATTGCTGCTTCTTTAGCTAAAACATCTGGAAATAAATGTGTAATTTTGGCTTGAGGTGAGAGGAGGGGGAGCGATGATGTTCCTTTAAAAGCTTCCTGCTTAACCTTTGACTTCACTTTATATTGCTCCAAGTTATGCACGCAGGTCCTCAAGTAATTAACAATGGCATTTTAGGATGTACACTGCTCAAAAAAATAAAGGGAACACTCAAATAACACATCCTAGATCTGAATGAATGAAATATTCTCATTGAATAGTTGAATGTGCTGACAACAAAATCACACAAAAATCAATGGAAATCAAATTTATTAACGAATGGAGATCTGGGTTTGGAATCCCACTAATCAAAGTGGAAAATCCAATTACAGGCTGATCCAACTTCAGTGGAAATGCCTCATGACAAGGAAAAGATGCTCAGTAGTGTATGTGGCGTCTCCACGTGCCTGCATGACCTCCCTACAATGCCTGGGCATGCTCCTGATGAGGCGGCGGATGGTCTCCTGAGGGATCTCCTCCCAGACCTGGACTAAAGCATCTGCCAACTCCTGGACAGTCTGTGGTGCAATGTGACATTAGTGGATGGTGCGAGACATGATGTCCCAGATGTGCTCAATCAGATTCAGGTCTGGGGAACGGGCGGGCCAGTCCATAGCTTCAGTGCCTTCATCTTACAGGAACTGCTGACACACTCCAGCCACATGAGGTCTGGCATTGTACTGCATCAGGAGGAACCCAGGGCCAACCGCACCAGCATATGGTCCCACAAGGGGTCTGAGGATCTCATCTCGGCACCTAATGGCAGTCAGGCTACCTCTGGTGAGCACTTGGAGGGCTGTGCGGCCCTCCAAAGAAATGCCACCCCACACCCTTACTGACCAACTGCAAAACCGGCCATGCTGAAGGATGTTGCAGGTAGCAGATCTCCCTCCACAGCGTCTCCAGACTCTGTCACGCCTGTCACATGTGCTCAGTGTGAACCTGCTTTCACCTGTGAAGAGCACAGGGCGCTAGTGGCGAATTTGCCAATCCTGGCGTTCTGTGGCAAATGCCAAGCGTCCTGCACGGTGTTGGGCTGTGAGCACAACCCCCATCTGTGGACGTCGGGCACTCAGACCATCCTCATGGAGTTGGTTTCTAACCGTTTGTGTAGACACATGCACATTTGTGGCCTGCTGGAGGTCATTTTGCAGGGCTCTGGCAGTGCTCCTCCTGTTCCTCCTTGCACAAAAGCGGAGGTTGTTGCCCTCCTACGGGCCCCTCCACGTCTCCTGGTGTACTGGCCTGTCTCCTGGTAGCGCCTCCAGCCTCTGGACCACTACGCTGACAGACACAGCAAACCTTGCCACAGCTCACATTGATGTGCCATCCTGGATGAGCTGCACTACCTGAGCCACTTGTGTGGGTTGTAGAGTCCGTCTCATGCTACCACGAGTGTGAAAGCACAACCAACATTCAAAAGTGACCAAAACATCAGCCAGAAAGCATTGGTACTGAGATGTGGTCTGTGGTCCCCACCTGCAGAACCACTCCTTTATTGAGGGTGTCTTGATAATTGCCAATAATTTCCATCTGTTGTCTATTCCATTTGCACAACAGCATGTGAAATTGATTGTCAATCAGTGTTTCTTTCTAAGTGGACAGTTTGATTTCACAGAAGTTTGATTTACGTGGAGTTATGTTCTGTTTAAGTGTTCCCTTTATTTTTTTGAGCATTGTATTTTGCCATGCCTGGTTTGTTTCTCATTAATCCAGTCACGTGGCCCAAAGTTGTCCATACCCTCTGTTCAACTGGCCAAATATCCCTCCCAAACCCCCAACCCTTCCTTTCTCCAATACACGTGCCCATTTGGCTCAACTGAGCATGCATGTGTTCTTAATAAGGAGAGGGTTATGCAACTGTCGGTCACCTCTGGTGGTGGCTTATTTTCTCTGTGATTAAAAGAATCGCACATGCTTGAACCTTCATTACCCTGAGATCTGTCATCGATTTAATGGTTATTCTCAAGTTGTCTCTTGAGCAGCACAGCTGTCCTGTTTGTGTCACTTTCTGATCTCTAGCAGGGTGGGCTCTCCTCCTCATCTGACTGCTCTGGTGAATAGAACTTCAGCTATTAGTGGTTTATTCTGGAGTGTAAACGGTTATCACTGTATGTACACATAGAGATAATATTTGTACAAGCTCACAGCTCTTGACAAGGAGAACAGAGAGGTAAAGCTGTGATTGGGAGACCTGCTCTGAAAACTGTGGGGCTGGTGATTTATAACTGCATCTCTTCAGAAGATGATGAGGAAGGAAGTGAGAAGCTAACTGCTGTATAGATTCAGAACAGGTGAGGAATATGTACGCACCAGTGGATAAACTGTTTTAAAAACCAATAACAGCTGTACAGGAAACTTTTGATGCTTTTGGTGCAGTAGTCAACTAGTATACAAATATGGAAAAAATATAGAAGGGCCGCTTTGGATGTCCGTATGAATTGAAATAAAGGACTTCTTTTAACCACAGGAAACAGTGAGTGAAGCCCTTCTATATTTTTTCCATGTTTGTAAGCTGCTGTATAGAAATCCGTGCACTGGAGAGAACTTGACTGGGATGTTGAGTAAACCTCACTCACGTAACTATTGCGCAGTCTCAGCCAAGGTCTAGTGGCCATGTGCCATGGAAACCAGCTGTATACTATGTAAGACAAAAGCTCTCATTGCAGGAGAATAACAGCAGATAGAGAAAGCAAATCAATTGCAAACTTGCTTTTCTCTATCGCTTCATTGGGGGACACAGGAAACCATGGGTGCTGCGTCCCCCAATGAAGGCTCCGAGAAAGATTTTACAGTAAGAACCAAAATCTACTTATTTTCATGCATTATAAATGGGTATTAAATTAAGTTGTTAAATTGCTTTAATTAGTTAAAGTTGGAAACTTCGTTCGTGATCATTACATGGTTGGCAAATACAGCCAAAATTGGTTGTTTTGGCCATCTTTAATCTAATGTTCTGTGTAGTTGTAAAATTATCTAGATTGGCTTTAAAGATCCAAAAATGTCAAATAGAACAAAACGGATGGAGTGTTAATAATCAATAATGGAGAAAGCATGATGAAGAGACTTTAGCGTATAAGCGTGTTGGAGGAGAGAACATGAAACCATCACTGACTAACACAAAATCTGAGCTTTTGAGGGTCCAAAGACTGTTGAGATAATTTTTATATAATTTTCTATGCATTAGCCTGAAAATGACAGCAGCAGACACTAAAGAGCACTTGCCACCACGGCATCTGCGCGCTGTGCCATTACTGCACAGGACTTTTCATGCATAGGAATACACAGTCATTCTGCATCTTCACAGGATAGCTGCTTTTCATGTGCTGATTTAAAGCAAACTCATAGATTTTGCTTGGAGATGTCTTTAAGATACAAAATAACTTTTTTTTTTTTTTTTTCATTTCTAGACAAAAAAAGCAAAACCTTCAAAGTCTTCTAAGGTTGAAAAAGGTGGAGACAAAAAGCCAGGTAAAGCAAAAGCTAAAAAGCAGAGTAAGAAGTGAAGTACGAGACAGAGGAGTACTGCGGCCAGACCAGATCCGGGAACGGGATTGAACCGTGCAGAAGACTGGCAGACCATGAGGAGTCTTCCCGTAAAGTGTACAGTCGTAGGGAAGGACTCCACACACCTAGCTTTTTAGTATATACAATTCAGTCTACTTTCTGGCGATTGTTTAGCACTTTTCCCAGGTGTACTTTATTTTACATTCTTCCCCGCGTTCTTCTGTATATAGTCTTAACAGTACTTTGGTTTGTATAATATTGTAACTATATGAGAAGCTTCATTAAAGTCAGTTTCACAGAAGACAATCCTGTGGTTTTCTCGTTTGTGTGATTTATAGTTCTTGTTGCTTTATCACATAGGTTGGGGCTGCACAACAACTTTGGCCACAACACAGCTGTTGTAGCTAAAAATCACTCAAAACCGCTGCTACATCACAGCATAATGCAAGTAAATGGTCGCATTACCTCCGGCAAAGTGATAGAAGCTGGAACCAGTTGTATTTTTTTTTTTTTTGCAATTCACGATACCAGCACAATGCAGCCACATCCGTTGTGCCGAGAGGCAGCAGTGGCATAAAATGATCTTTTGGATGTGTGACGGCCAAAGTCGCTCCAGCATCGTATACATATGCAGTAGGATGGAATGATAAGATGGTTGTCTATGGCATCACTAAGGCACCGAGACTCCTGATGACCTACACACAGATCTGAACAGATTCTGCCATATACCATGCTACCCTGATGTTAGTACAGTAGAACCTCACCTGAGCCACATACAGAAGTATGCCCTATCCTCCATACGTCTTCTTCGGATCCCCCCTCAGTTCCTTGAAAGATAGGTTTCCTTTTCATTGTCACAGAGGTGGAGACGAGCCATGAATTGAGCCCCCACTTTTCCACATCAAAGGCTGCAAGTTTGGGAGCCTCCTACTCCTCCCCTATAGTGAATGCACACATGTTCAGTAACTGGACATCACAGATATGAGTGTCGGGGGCATCTTCTGATCTGTTCTGTTCTGACAGTTTTCTCCCAGCAGTCAGACTTGTATCATTTTTGGATTTTCAGCACCCATCTGTACTACAGTATTTTATCATTTCACGCACCCTGATGAAGCAGGGTGAAACACGAGTTGGAGCACAGGGCTACACACCTAACAGGGCTCCGCATTATTACTATGTAAGTCTGCATCTTCTATCTGATGTCTATGTTAACCACTAGAGAATGTGCTGCGATATATGGGCATACTCTCTCTCTGTATATATTTATAGTGCTTTGGAACAAAGCACTATACTGTTATTCCACCGTGGATAACTTCTTCTTATTATAGTGCTTTGGAACAAAGCACTATACTGTTATTCCACCGTGGATAACTTCTTCTTATTATAGTGCTTTGGAACAAAGCACTATACTGTTATTCCACCGTGGTAAACTTCTTCTTATTCTTATTATTCAGTCCGCACGTAATGCGGCCCGAACCGCTAAACTCACAGACTCCAGTGAGGTGTCATTTCGAAGCCAGCGTCCCCAAGAGGTGTGCTAAGTATTTTTCGTGTCGATCGGATTTGTAGTTTTTGCGCAATTTGTGTTTGAAAAAAGTCTTTCAATGCGTTTCAATGGAGAAATTTTCCCATACGTTTATAATGGGCTGGTTTCTGAGGCAATTTCTAAAAATAACTGCCACCTGGCTGATTAGCTCATTGATATGCGCAGTCAGACACAGTTACTATGCCAACTCCTATGAAATCTACATCAGCTCACCAGGTCACAAGTTTTGTCAGATAATATCAGCTCTTAAAGTGACAGTACAGCACAATTCCAAACCACTATCCGTAGTCTTATGATTATTAGACTGTGGCCCGATTCTAACTCATCGGGTATTCTAGAATATGCATGTCCACGTAGTATATTGCACAGCCACGCAGTACACAGCGCAGAGCCGTGCAGTACACAGCGCAGAGCCGCGCAGTACACAGCGCAGAGCCGCGCAGTACACAGCGCAGAGCCGCGCAGTATAAAGCGCAGAGCCGCGCAGTACACAGCGCAGAGCCGCGCAGTACACAGCGCAGAGCCGTGCAGTACACAGCGCAGAGCCGCGCAGTATAAAGCGCAGAGCCGTGCAGTACACAGCGCAGAGCCGCGCAGTACACAGCGCAGAGCCGTGCAGTACACAGCGCAGAGCCGCGCAGTATAAAGCGCAGAGCCGTGCAGTACACAGCGCAGAGCCGCGCAGTACACAGCGCAGAGCCGCGCAGTACACAGCGCAGAGCCGCGCAGTATAAAGCGCAGAGCCGCGCAGTACACAGCGCAGAGCCGCGCAGTACACAGCGCAGAGCCGTGCAGTACACAGCGCAGAGCCGCGCAGTTTAAAGCGCAGAGCAGTGCAGTACACAGCGCAGAGCCGCGCAGTACACAGCGCAGAGCCGTGCAGTACACAGCGCAGAGCCGCGCAGTATAAAGCGCAGAGCCGTGCAGTACACAGCGCAGAGCCGCGCAGTACACAGCGCAGAGCCGCGCAGTACACAGCGCAGAGCCGCGCAGTATAAAGCGCAGAGCCGCGCAGTATAAAGCGCAGAGCCGCGCAGTACACAGCGCAGAGCCGCGCAGTATAAAGCGCAGAGCCGTGCAGTACACAGCGCAGAGCTGCGCAGTACACAGCGCAGAGCCGTGCAGTACACAGCGCAGAGCCGTGCAGTACACAGCGCAGAGCCGTGCAGTACACAGCGCAGAGCCGTGCAGTACACAGCGCAGAGCCGCGCAGTACACAGCGCAGAGCCATGCAGTACACAGCGCAAAGCCGCGCAGTATAAAGCGCAGAGCCGCGCAGTATAAAGCGGAGAGCCGCGCAGTACACAGCGCAGAGCCGAGCAGTACACAGCGCAGAGCCGCGCAGTAGACAGCGCAGAGCCGTGCAGTACAGAGCGCAGAGCCGCGCAGTATAAAGCGCAGAGCCGCGCAGTATACCGCGCAGAGCCGTGCAGTACACAGCGCAGAGCCGCGCAGTACACAGCGCAGAGCCGCGCAGTACACAGCGCAGAGCCGCGCAGTACACAGCGCAGAGCCGCGCAGTACACAGCGCAGAGCCGAGCAGTACACAGCGCAGAGCCGCGCAGTACACAGCGCAGAGCCGCGCAGTACACAGCGCAGAGCCGCGCAGTATACAGCGCAGAGCCGCGCAGTACACAGCGCAGAGCCGCGCAGTACACAGCGCAGAGCCGCGCAGTACAGAGCGCAGAGCCGCGCAGTATAAAGCGCAGAGCCGTGCAGTACACAGCGCAGAGCCGCGCAGTACACAGCGCAGAGCCGTGCAGTACACAGCGCAGAGCCGCGCAGTATAAAGCGCAGAGCCGTGCAGTACACAGCGCAGAGCCGCGCAGTACACAGCGCAGAGCCGCGCAGTATAAAGCGCAGAGCCGCGCAGTACACAGCGCAGAGCCGCGCAGTACACAGCGCAGAGCCGTGCAGTACACAGCGCAGAGCCGCGCAGTTTAAAGCGCAGAGCCGTGCAGTACACAGCGCAGAGCCGCGCAGTATAAAGCGCAGAGCCGCGCAGTACACAGCGCAGAGCCGCGCAGTACACAGCGCAGAGCCGCGCAGTACACAGCGCAGAGCCGCGCAGTACACAGCGCAGAGCCGCGCAGTATAAAGCGCAGAGCCGCGCAGTATAAAGCGCAGAGCCGCGCAGTACACAGCGCAGAGCCGCGCAGTACACAGCGCAGAGCCGTGCAGTACACAGCGCAGAGCCGTGCAGTACACAGCGCAGAGCCGCGCAGTATAAAGCGCAGAGCCGTGCAGTACACAGCGCAGAGCTGCGCAGTACACAGCGCAGAGCCGTGCAGTACACAGCGCAGAGCCGCGCAGTATAAAGCGCAGAGCCGCGCAGTACACAGCGCAGAGCCGTGCAGTACACAGCGCTGAGCCGCGCAGTATACAGCGCAGAGCCCCGCAGCATACAGCGCAGAGCCCCGCAGCATACAGCGCAGAGCCCCGCAGCATACAGCGCAGAGCCGCGCAGTATACAGCGCAGAGCCCCGCAGTATACAGCGCAGAGCCGCGCAGTATACAACGCAGAGCCGCGCAGTACACAGCGCCCACCAAATCGGCCCCTGAGGGGCCCCACCCACCAAATCGGACCCAGAGTGGCTACAACTACCAAACCAGCGCCTGAGGGGCACCCAAGTGTGAAAGTCTTGCTGGGGCAGCCCGGGCACCATTCCAAAGCACTATCTGTAGTTCCTTCAGGAAATACCCATCTATTTCTCTCTGTTATCAGCCATTCCCCGTCCTGCTGTCAGTCTATTTCTCTCTGTTATCAGCCATTCCCCGTACTGCAGTCAGTCTATTTTTCTCTGTTATCAGCCATTCCCCGTCCTGATGTCAGTCTATTTCTCTCTATCAGCAATTCCCCTGTCCTGCTGTCAGTCTATTCTCTGTTATCAGCCATTCCCTTATCCTGCTGTCAGTCAGAGTGACCCGGCCCACCAAATCGGACCCAGAGTGACCCGGCCCACCAAATCGGACCCAGAGTGACCCGGCCCACCAAATCGGACCCAGAGTGACCCGGCCCACCAAACCGGACCCAGAGTGACCCGGCCCACCAAACCGGACCCGGAGTGACCCGGCCCACCAAACCGGACCCGGAGTGACCCGGCCCACCAAATCGGACCCGGAGTGACCCGGGCCACCAAATCGGACCCGGAGTGACCCGGCCCACCAAATCGGACCCGGAGTGACCCGGCCCACCAAACCGGACCCGGAGTGACCCGGGCCACCAAATCGGACCCAGAGTGACCCGGGCCACCAAATCGGACCCAGAGTGACCCGGGCCACCAAATCGGACCCAGAGTGACCCGGGCCACCAAATCGGACCCAGAGTGACCCGGGCCACCAAATCGGACCCAGAGTGACCCGGGCCACCAAATCGGACCCAGAGTGACCCGGGCCACCAAATCGGACCCAGAGTGACCCGGGCCACCAAATCGGACCCAGAGTGACCCGGGCCACCAAATCGGACCCAGAGTGACCCGGGCCACCAAATCGGACCCAGAGTGACCCGGGCCACCAAATCGGACCCAGAGTGACCCGGGCCACCAAATCGGACCCAGAGTGACCCGGGCCACCAAATCGGACCCAGAGTGACCCGGGCCACCAAATCGGACCCAGAGTGACCCGGGCCACCAAATCGGACCCAGAGTGACCCGGGCCACCAAATCGGACCCAGTGTGACCCGGGCCACCAAATCGGACCCAGAGTGACCCGGGCCACCAAATCGGACCCAGAGTGACCCGGGCCACCAAATCGGACCCAGAGTGACCCGGGCCACCAAATCGGACCCAGAGTGACCCGGGCCACCAAATCGGACCCAGAGTGACCCGGGCCACCAAATCGGACCCAGAGTGACCCGGGCCACCAAATCGGACCCAGAGTGACCCGGGCCACCAAATCGGACCCAGAGTGACCCGGGCCACCAAATCGGACCCAGAGTGACCCGGGCCACCAAATCGGACCCAGAGTGACCCGGGCCACCAAATCGGACCCAGAGTGACCCGGGCCACCAAATCGGACCCAGAGTGACCCGGGCCACCAAATCGGACCCAGAGTGACCCGGGCCACCAAATCGGACCCAGAGTGACCCGGGCCACCAAATCGGACCCAGAGTGACCCGGGCCACCAAATCGGACCCAGAGTGACCCGGGCCACCAAATCGGACCCAGAGTGACCCGGGCCACCAAATCGGACCCAGAGTGACCCGGGCCACCAAATCGGACCCAGAGTGACCCGGGCCACCAAATCGGACCCAGAGTGACCCGGGCCACCAAATCGGACCCAGAGTGACCCGGGCCACCAAATCGGACCCAGAGTGACCCGGGCCACCAAATCGGACCCAGAGTGACCCGGGCCACCAAATCGGACCCAGAGTGACCCGGGCCACCAAATCGGACCCAGAGTGACCCGGGCCACCAAATCGGACCCAGAGTGACCCGGGCCACCAAATCGGACCCAGAGTGACCCGGGCCACCAAATCGGACCCAGAGTGACCCGGGCCACCAAATCGGACCCAGAGTGACCCGGGCCACCAAATCGGACCCAGAGTGACCCGGGCCACCAAATCGGACCCAGAGTGACCCGGGCCACCAAATCGGACCCAGAGTGACCCGGGCCACCAAATCGGACCCAGAGTGACCCGGGCCACCAAATCGGACCCAGAGTGACCCGGGCCACCAAATCGGACCCAGAGTGACCCGGGCCACCAAATCGGACCCAGAGTGACCCGGGCCACCAAATCGGACCCAGAGTGACCCGGGCCACCAAATCGGACCCAGAGTGACCCGGGCCACCAAATCGGACCCAGAGTGACCCGGGCCACCAAATCGGACCCAGAGTGACCCGGGCCACCAAATCGGACCCAGAGTGACCCGGGCCACCAAATCGGACCCAGAGTGACCCGGGCCACCAAATCGGACCCAGAGTGACCCGGGCCACCAAATCGGACCCAGAGTGACCCGGGCCACCAAATCGGACCCAGAGTGACCCGGGCCACCAAATCGGACCCAGAGTGACCCGGGCCACCAAATCGGACCCAGAGTGACCCGGGCCACCAAATCGGACCCAGAGTGACCCGGGCCACCAAATCGGACCCAGAGTGACCCGGGCCACCAAATCGGACCCAGAGTGACCCGGGCCACCAAATCGGACCCAGAGTGGCCCCGCCCACCAAATCCTCAACCCTGAGGGGCTACAACTACCAAACCAGCATCTGAGGGGCACCCAAGTGTGAAAGTCTTGCTGGGGCAACCTGAGCACCATTCCAAAGCACTATCTGTAGTTCCTTCAGGAAATACCCATCTAGTATTATTATTGTAATCCGATTGTGGTAAACTTATTATTCAGTTTTAGTCCGCAATTAATACGGCCCGAACCGCTGCACGCACAGAATCCAGTGAGGCGTCATTTCGAAGCCAGCGTCCACGAGAGGTGTGCTAAGTATTTTTCGTGTAGATCCGATTTGTAGTTTTTTTAAAAATTGCATTTAAAAAAAAATTCCCATAGAAAATAATGGCAAACTTTCCATTACCCCCAACTTGACCTTCCAAAGGTGGCAGCTATGCAAATGTATGGTGTCCATTTTAGGACATGATCATTTATCAAAGTCAAATTGGACCCAGAGTGGCCCCGCCCACCAAATCGGACCCAGAGGGGCCCCGCCCACCAAATGGGCCCCAGAGGGGCCCCGCCCACCATATCGGCCCCTGAGGGGCCCCGACCACCAAATCGGCCCATGAGGTGCCCCTCCCACCAAATCGGACCCAGAGTGGCCCGGCCCAATAAATCGGACCCAGAGTGACCCGGCCCACCAAATCGGACCCAGAGTGACCCGGGCCACCAAATCGGACCCAGAGTGACCCGGCCCACCAAATCGGACCCAGAGTGACCCGGCCCACCAAATCGGACCCAGAGTGACCCAGCCCACCAAGTCGGACCCAGAGTGACCCGGGCCACCAAATCGGACCCAGAGTGACCCGGCCCACCAAGTCGGACCCAGAGTGACCCGGCCCACCAAGTCGGACCCAGAGTGACCCGGGCCACCAAACCGGACCCAGAGTGACCCGGGCCACCAAACCGGACCCAGAGTGACCCGGCCCACCAAACCGGACCCAGAGTGACCCGGGCCACCAAATCGGACCCAGAGTGACCCGGCCCACCAAATCGGACCCAGAGTGACCCGGCCCACCAAATCGGACCCAGAGTGGCCTCAACCCTGAGGGGCTACAACTACCAAACAAGCGCCTGAGGGGCACCCAAGTGTGAAAGTCTTGCTGGGGCAACCCGGGCACCATTCCAAAGCACTATCTGTAGTTCCTTCAGGAAATACCCATCTAGTTATTATTATTATTCAGTCCGCACGTAATGCGGCCCGAACCGCTTCACTCACAGACTCCAGTGAGGTGTCATTTCGAAGCCAGCGTCCCCAAGAGGTGTGCTAAGTATTTTTTGTGTCGATCGGATTTGTAGTTTTGGCGCAATTTGCGTTTGAAAATGTTTTTTCCCCTCATTGTAATGCATTTCAATAGGGAAATTTTCCCATAGGTTATAATGGCCGGGTTTCTGAGGCAATTTGAAATGTACCTGCCACCTGGCTGATTAGCTCATTGATATGCTCAGTCAGGCCCAGTTACTATGCCAACGCCTGCGAACTGTACATGACCCCAGCACAGTTTTGCCAGATAATATCAGCTCTTAAAGTGACAGTACAGCACAATTTCAAAGCACTATCTGTAGTCTTATTATTATTACAGTACACAGCGCAGAGCCGCGCATTATACAGCGCAGAGCCAGGCAGCATACAGCACGGAGCCGCGCAGCATACAGCGCAGAGCCCCACAGTATACAGCGCAGAGCCGCGCAGCATACAGCGCAGAGCCGCGCAGTATACAGCGCAGAGCCGCGCATTATACAGCGCAGAGCCCCGCAGCATACAGCGCAGAGCCCCGCAGCATACAGCGCAGAGCCCCGCAGTATACAGCGCAGAGCCGCGCAGCATACAGCGCAGAGCCCCGCAGCATACAGCGCAGAGCCGCGCAGTATACAGCGCAGAGCCCCGCAGCATACAGCGCAGAGCCCCGCAGTATACAGCGCAGAGCCCCGCAGTATACAGCGCCCACCAAATCGGCCCCTGAGGGGCCCCACCCACAAAATCGGACCCAGAGTGGCTACAACTACCAAACCAGCGCCTGAGGGGCACCTAAGTGTGAAAGTCTTGCTGGGGCAACCCGGGAACCATTCCAAAGCATTATCTGTAGTTCCTTCAGGAAATACCCATCTATTTCTCTCTGTTATCAGCCATTCCCCGTACTGCTGTCAGTCTATTTCTCTCTGTTATCAGCCATTCCCCGTACTGCTGTCAGTCTATTCTCTCTGTTATCAGCCATTCCCCGTCCTGCTGTCAGTCTTTCTCTCTGTTATCAGCAATTCCCCTGTCCTGCTGTCAGTCTATTCTCTCTGTTATCAGCCATTCCCTTGTCCTGCTGTCAGTCTATTCTCTGTTATCAGCCATTCCCTTATCCTGCTGTCAGTCAGAGTGACCCGGCCCACCAAATCGGACCCAGAGTGACCCGGCCCACCAAATCGGACCCAGAGTGACCCGGCCCACCAAATCGGACCCAGAGTGACCCGGCCCACCAAATCGGACCCAGAGTGACCCGGCCCACCAAATCGGACCCAGAGTGACCCGGCCCACCAAATCGGACCCACAGTGACCCGGCCCACCAAATCGGACCCACAGTGACCCGGCCCACCAAATCGGACCCAGAGTGACCCGGGCCACCAAATCGGACCCGGAGTGACCCGGGCCACCAAATCGGACCCGGAGTGACCCGGGCCACCAAATCGGACCCGGAGTGACCCGGGCCACCAAATCGGACCCGGAGTGACCCGGGCCACCAAATCGGACCCGGAGTGACCCGGGCCACCAAATCGGACCCGGAGTGACCCGGGCCACCAAATCGGACCCGGAGTGACCCGGGCCACCAAATCGGACCCGGAGTGACCCGGGCCACCAAATCGGACCCGGAGTGACCCGGGCCACCAAATCGGACCCGGAGTGACCCGGGCCACCAAATCGGACCCGGAGTGACCCGGGCCACCAAATCGGACCCGGAGTGACCCGGGCCACCAAATCGGACCCGGAGTGACCCGGGCCACCAAATCGGACCCAGAGTGACCCGGGCCACCAAATCGGACCCAGAGTGACCCGGGCCACCAAATCGGACCCAGAGTGACCCGGGCCACCAAATCGGACCCAGAGTGACCCGGGCCACCAAATCGGACCCAGAGTGACCCGGGCCACCAAATCGGACCCAGAGTGACCCGGGCCACCAAATCGGACCCAGAGTGACCCGGGCCACCAAATCGGACCCAGAGTGACCCGGGCCACCAAATCGGACCCAGAGTGACCCGGGCCACCAAATCGGACCCAGAGTGACCCGGGCCACCAAATCGGACCCAGAGTGACCCGGGCCACCAAATCGGACCCAGAGTGACCCGGGCCGCCAAATCGGACCCAGAGTGGCCCGGGCCGCCAAATCGGACCCAGAGTGGCTCCGCCCCCCAAATCGGACCCAGAGTGGCCCCGCCCACCAAATCCTCAACCCTGAGGGGCTACAACTACCAAACCAGCATCTGAGGGGCACCCAAGTGTGAAAGTCTTGCAGGGGCAGCCCGGGCACCATTCCAAAGCACTATCTGTAGTTCCTTCAGGAAATACCCATCTAGTTATTATAGTGCTTTGGAACAAAGCACTATATTGTAATCCGATCGTGGATAACTTCTTATTCTTATTATTATAGTGCTTTGGAACAAAGCACTATACTGTTATTCCATCGTGGTAAACTTATTATTATTATTATTATAGTGCTTTGGAACAAAGCACTATACTGTTATTCCATCGTGGTAAACTTTTTCTTATTCTTCTTATTATTATTATTAGGCTTTTTTCCGCAATTAATGCGGCCCGAACCGCTGAACGCACAGACTCCAGTGAGGTGTCATTTCGAAGCCAGCGTCCACGGGAGGTGTGCTAACTATTTTTCGTGTCGATCGGATTTGTAGTTTTGGCGCAATTTGCGTTTGAAAATTGTTTTTACCTCATTGGAAAGCATTGTCTCAATGCGTTTCAATAGGGAAATTTCAACATAGGGTATAATGGCCTGGTTTCTGATGCAATTTCTAAAAATAACTGTCACCTGCCACCTGGCTGATTAGCTCATTGATATGCGCAGTCAGATCCAGTTACTATGCCAACGCCTACGAGCCCACTAGGAAACAGGTTTTGTCAGTCAGATAATATCAGCTCCTCTCTGTTATCAGTCATTCCCCTGTCCTGCTGTCAGTCTATTCTCTCTGTTATCAGCCATTCCCCGTACTGCTGTCAGTCTATTTCTCTCTGTTATCAGCCATTCCCCGTACTGCTGTCAGTCTATTTCTCTCTGTTATCAGCCATTCCCCCATCCTGCTGTCAGTCTATTTCTCTCTGTTATCAGCCATTCCCCCATCCTGCTGTCAGTCTATTTCTCTGTTATCAGCCATTCCCTTATCCTGCTGTCAGTCAGAGTGACCCGGGCCACCAAATCGGACCCAGAGTGACCCGGGCCACCAAATCGGACCCAGAGTGACCCGGGCCACCAAATCGGACCCAGAGTGACCCGGGCCACCAAATCGGACCCAGAGTGACCCGGGCCACCAAATCGGACCCAGAGTGACCCGGGCCACCAAATCGGACCCAGAGTGACCCGGGCCACCAAATCGGACCCAGAGTGACCCGGGCCACCAAATCGGACCCAGAGTGACCCGGGCCACCAAATCGGACCCAGAGTGACCCGGGCCACCAAATCGGACCCAGAGTGACCCGGGCCACCAAATCGGACCCAGAGTGACCCGGGCCACCAAATCGGACCCAGAGTGACCCGGGCCACCAAATCGGACCCAGAGTGACCCGGGCCACCAAATCGGACCCAGAGTGACCCGGGCCACCAAATCGGACCCAGAGTGACCCGGGCCACCAAATCGGACCCAGAGTGACCCGGGCCACCAAATCGGACCCAGAGTGACCCGGGCCACCAAATCGGACCCAGAGTGACCCGGGCCACCAAATCGGACCCAGAGTGACCCGGGCCACCAAATCGGACCCAGAGTGACCCGGGCCACCAAATCGGACCCAGAGTGACCCGGGCCACCAAATCGGACCCAGAGTGACCCGGGCCACCAAATCGGACCCATAGTGGCCTGGCCCACCAAATCGGACCCATAGTGGCCCGGCCCACCAAATCGGACCCAGAGTGACCCAGCCCACCAAATCGGACCCAGAGTGGCTCCGCCCCCCAAATCGGACCCAGAGTGGCCCCGCCCACCAAATCCTCAACCCTGAGGGGCTACAACTACCAAACCAGCGCCTGAGGGGCACCCAAGTGTGAAAGTCTTGCAGGGGCAGCCCGGGCACCATTCCAAAGCACTATCTGTAGTTCCTTCAGGAAATACCCATCTAGTTATTATTCAGTCCGCACGTAATGCGGCCCGAACCGCTTCACTCACAGACTCCAGTGAGGTGTCATTTCGAAGCCAGCGTCCCCAAGAGGTGTGCTAAGTATTTTTCGTGTCGATCGGATTTGTAGTTTTGGCGCAATTGGCGTTTGAAAAATGTTTTCCCCTCATTACTCAATGCATTTCAATAGGGAAATTTTCCCATACATTTATAATGGGCCTGATTTCTGAGGCAATTTCTAAAAATAACTGCCAACTGCCATCTGGCTGATTAGCTCAGACCCAGTTACTATGCCAACACCTACGAACTCTAAATGACACCACCAAGACAGTTTTGCCAGATAATATCAGCTCTTAAAGTGACCCGCCCACCAAATCGGACCCGGAGCTGCGCAGCATACTGCGCAGAGCCGCGCAGCATACAGCGCAGAGCCGCGCAGCATACAGCGCAGAGCCGCGCAGCATACAGCGCAGAGCCCCGCAGTATACAGCGCAGAGCCCCGCAGTATACAGCGCAGAGCCCCGCAGTATACAGCGCAGAGCCCCGCAGTATACAGCGCAGAGCCGCGCAGTATACAGCGCAGAGCCGCGCAGTATACAGCGCACAGCCGTGCATTATACAGCGCAGAGCCGCGCATTATACAGCGCAGAGCCGCGCATTATACAGCGCAGAGCCGCGCATTATACAGCGCAGAGCCGCGCAGCATACAGCGCAGAGCCGCGCAGCATACAGCGCAGAGCCGCGCAGCATACAGCGCAGAGCCCCGCAGCATACAGCGCAGAGCCCCGCAGCATACAGCGCAGAGCCCCGCAGCATACAGCGCAGAGCCGTGCAGTGTACAGCGCAGAGCCGCGCAGTGTACAGCGCAGAGCCGCGCAGTGTACAGCGCAGAGCCACGCAGTATACAGCGCAGTCAGACCCAGTTACTATGCCAACGCCTATGAACTCTACATGAGCCCAGCACACAAGTTTTGTCAGATAATATCAGCTCTTAAAGTGATAGCACAGCACAATTCCAAAGCACTATCTGTAATCATAATTATTGCCCTGCTCACCAAATCGGACCCTGAGGTGCCCCGCCCACCAAATCGGACCCAGAGTGGCTCCGCCCACCAAATCGGACCCAGAGTGACCCCGCCCACCAAATCGGACCCAGAGTGACCCGGGCCACCAAATCGGACCCAGAGTGACCCGGGCCACCAAATCGGACCCAGAGTGACCCGGGCCACCAAATCGGACCCAGAGTGACCCGGGCCACCAAATCGGACCCAGAGTGACCCGGGCCACCAAATCGGACCCAGAGTGACCCGGGCCACCAAATCGGACCCAGAGTGACCCGGGCCACCAAATCGGACCCAGAGTGGCCCGGGCCACCAAATCGGACCCAGAGTGGCCCGGCCCACCAAATCGGACCCAGAGTGGCCCGGCCCACCAAATCGGCCCCTGAGGGGCCCCGCCCACCAAATCGGACCCAGAGTGACCCGGGCCACCAAATCGGACCCAGAGTGACGTGGCCCACCAAATCGGACCCAGAGTGACCCGGCCCACCAAATCGGACCCAGAGTGGCCCGGCCCACCAAATCGGACCCAGAGTGGCCCGGCCCACCAAATCGGACCCTGAGTGACCCAGCCCACCAAATCGGACCCAGAGTGGCTCCACCCACCAAATCGGACCCAGAGTGGCCCCGCCCACCAAATCCTTAACACTGAGGGGCTACAACTACCAAACCAGCGCCTGAGGGGCACCCAAGTGTGAAAGTCTTGCAGGGGCAGCCCGGGCACCATTCCAAAGCACTATCTGTAGTTCCTTCAGGAAATACCCATCTAGTTCTTCTTATTATTCAGTCCGCACGTAATGCGGCCCGAACCGCTAAACTCACAGACTCCAGTGAGGTGTCATTTCGAAGCCAGCGTTCCTGAGAGGTGTGCTAAGTATTTTTCGTGTCGATCGGATTTGTAGTTTTGGCGCAATTTGCGTTTGAAAAAAGTGTCTCAATGCGTTTCAATAGGGAAATTTTCCAATACGTTTATAATGGGCCTGATTTCTGAGGCAATTTCTAAAAATAACTGCCACCTGGCTGATTAGCTCATTGATATGCGCAGTGAGACCCAGTTACTATGCCAACGCCTATAAACTCTACCAGCCCACCAGGTCACAAGTTTTGTCAGATAATGTCCGCTCTTAAAGTGACAGTAGAGCACAATTCCAAAACACTATCTGTAGTCTTATAATTATTGCCCCGCTCACCAAATCGGACCCAGCCCGCCAAATCGGACCCAGAGTGGCGCCGCCCGCCAAATCGGACCCAGAGTGGCGCCGCCCGCCAAATCGGACCCAGAGTGGCGCCGCCCGCCAAATCGGACCCAGAGTGGCGCCGCCCGCCAAATCGGACCCAGAGTGGCGCCGCCCGCCAAATCGGACCCAGAGTGGCGCCGCCCGCCAAATCGGACCCAGAGTGGCGCCGCCCGCCAAATCGGACCCAGAGTGGCGCCGCCCGCCAAATCGGACCCAGAGTGGCGCCGCCCGCCAAATCGGACCCAGTGTGGCGCCGCCCGCCAAATCGGACCCAGAGTGGCGTCGCCCGCCAAATCGGACCCAGAGTGGCGCCGCCCGCCAAATCGGACCCAGAGTGGCGCCGCCCGCCAAATCGGACCCAGAGTGGCGCCGCCCGCCAAATCGGACCCAGAGTGGCGCCGCCCGCCAAATCGGACCCAGAGTGGCGCCGCCCGCCAAATCGGACCCAGAGTGGCGCCGCCCGCCAAATCGGACCCAGAGTGGCGCCGCCCGCCAAATCGGACCCAGAGTGGCGCCGCCCGCCAAATCGGACCCAGAGTGGCGCCGCCCGCCAAATCGGACCCAGAGTGGCGCCGCCCGCCAAATCGGACCCAGAGTGGCGCCGCCCGCCAAATCGGACCCAGAGTGGCGCCGCCCGCCAAATCGGACCCAGAGTGGCGCCGCCCGCCAAATCGGACCCAGAGTGGCGCCGCCCGCCAAATCGGACCCAGTGTGGCGCCGCCCGCCAAGTCGGACCCAGAGTGGCGCCGCCCGCCAAGTCGGACCCAGAGTGGCGCCGCCCGCCAAGTCGGACCCAGAGTGGCGCCGCCCGCCAAGTCGGTCCCAGAGTGGCGCCGCCCGCCAAGTCGGACCCAGAGTGGCGCCGCCCGCCAAGTCGGACCCAGAGTGGCGCCGCCCGCCAAGTCGGACCCAGAGTGGCGCCGCCCGCCAAGTCGGACCCAGAGTGGCGCCGCCCGCCAAGTCGGACCCAGAGTGGCGCCGCCCGCCAAGTCGGACCCAGAGTGGCGCCGCCCGCCAAGTCGGACCCAGAGTGACCCGGCCCGCCAAATCGGACCCAGAGTGACCCGGCCCACCAAATCGGACCCAGAGTGACCCGGCCCACCAAATCGGACCCAGAGTGACCCGGCCCACCAAATCGGACCCAGAGTGACCCGGCCCACCAAATCGGACCCAGAGTGGCCCGGCCCACCAAATCGGACCCAGAGTGGCCCGACCCACCAAATCGGACCCAGAGTGACCCGGCCCACCAAATCGGACCCAGAGTGACCCGGGCCACCAAATCGGACCCAGAGTGACCCGGGCCACCAAATCGGACCCAGAGTGACCCGGGCCACCAAATCGGACCCAGAGTGACCCGGGCCACCAAATCGGACCCAGAGTGACCCGGGCCACCAAATCGGACCCAGAGTGACCCGGGCCACCAAATCGGACCCAGAGTGACCCGGGCCACCAAATCGGACCCAGAGTGACCCGGGCCACCAAATCGGACCCAGAGTGGCCCGGCCCACCAAATCGGACCCAGAGTGACCCGGGCCACCAAATCGGACCCAGAGTGACCCGGGCCACCAAATCGGACCCAGAGTGACCCGGGCCACCAAATCGGACCCAGAGTGACCCGGGCCACCAAATCGGACCCAGAGTGACCCGGGCCACCAAATCGGACCCAGAGTGACCCGGGCCACCAAATCGGACCCAGAGTGACCCGGGCCACCAAATCGGACCCAGAGTGACCCGGGCCACCAAATCGGACCCAGAGTGGCGCCGCCCGCCAAATCGGACCCAGAGTGGCCCGGCCCACCAAATCGGACCCAGAGTGACCCGGCCCACCAAATCGGACCCAGAGTGACCCGGGCCACCAAATCGGACCCAGAGTGACCCGGCCCACCAAATCGGACCCAGAGTGACCCGGCCCACCAAATCGGACCCAGAGTGACCCGGCCCACCAAATCGGACCCAGAGTGACCCGGCCCACCAAATCGGACCCAGAGTGACCCGGCCCACCAAATCGGACCCAGATTGGCCTCAACCCTGAGGGGCTACTACCAAACCAGCGCCTGAGGGGCACCCAAGTGTGAAAGTCTTGCAGGGGCAGCCCAGGCACCATTCCAAAGCACTATCTGTAGTTCCTTCAGGAAATACCCATCTAGTTCTTATTCTTATTATTATTCAGTCCGCACGTAATGCGGCCCGAACCGCTAAACTCACAGACTCCAGTGAGGTGTCATTTCGAAGCCAGCGTTCCTGAGAGGTGTGCTAAGTATTTTTCGTGTCGATCGGATTTGTCGTTTTGGCGCAATTTGCGTTTGAAAAAAGTGTCTCAATGCGTTTCAATAGGGAAATTTTCCAATACGTTTATAATGGGCCTGATTTCTGAGGCAATTTCTAAAAATAACTGCCACCTAGCTGATTAGCTCATTGATATGCGCAGTGAGACCCAGTTACTATGCCAACGCCTATAAACTCTACCAGCCCACCAGGTCACAAGTTTTGTCAGATAATGTCCGCTCTTAAAGTGACAGTACAGCACAATTCCAAAACACTATCTGTAGTCTTATAATTATTGCCCCGCTCACCAAATCGGACCCAGCCCACCAAATCGGACCAGAGTGCCCCCTCTTGCCAAATCGGACCCAGAGTGGCGCCGCCCGCCAAATCGGACCCAGAGTGGCGCCGCCCGCCAAATCGGACCCAGAGTGGCGCCGCCCGCCAAGTCGGACCCAGAGTGGCGCCGCCCGCCAAGTCGAACCCAGAGTGGAGCCGCCCGCCAAATCGGACCCAGAGTGGCGCCGCCCGCCAAATCGGACCCAGAGTGGCGCCGCCTGCCAAATCGGATCCAGAGTGGCGCCGCCCGCCAAATCGGACCCAGAGTGGCGCCGCCCGCCAAATCGGACCCAGAGTGGCGCCGCCCGCCAAATCGGACCCAGAGTGGCGCCGCCCGCCAAATCGGACCCAGAGTGGCGCCGCCCGCCAAATCGGACCCAGAGTGGCGCCGCCCGCCAAATCGGACCCAGAGTGGCGCCGCCCGCCAAATCGGACCCAGAGTGGCCTGGCCCACCAAATCGGACCCAGAGTGGCGCCGCCCGCCAAATCGGACCCAGAGTGGCGCCGCCCGCCAAATCGGACCCAGAGTGGCGCCGCCCGCCAAATCGGACCCAGAGTGGCGCCGCCCGCCAAATCGGATCCAGAGTGGCGCCGCCCGCCAAATCGGACCCAGAGTGGCGCCGCCCGCCAAATCGGACCCAGAGTGGCCCGGCCCACCAAATCGGACCCAGAGTGGCCCGGCCCACCAAATCGGACCCACAGTGGCCCGGCCCACCAAATCGGACCCAGAGTGACCCGGCCCACCAAATCGGACCCAGAGTGACCCGGGCCACCAAATCGGACCCAGAGTGACCCAGGCCACCAAATCGGACCCAGAGTGACCCGGCCCACCAAATCGGACCCAGAGTGACCCGGCCCACCAAATCGGACCCAGAGTGACCCGGCCCACCAAGCCTCAACCCTGAGGGGCTACAACTACCAAACCAGCGCCTGAGGGGCACCCAAGTGTGAAAGTCTTGCAGGGGCAGCCCGGGCACCATTCCAAAGCACTATCTGTAGTTCCTTCAGGAAATACCCATCTAGTTCTTATTCTTATTATTATTCAGTCCGCACGTAATGCGGCCCGAACCGCTTCACTCACAGACTCCAGTGAGGTGTCATTTCGAAGCCAGCGTCCCCAAGAGGTGTGCTAAGTATTTTTCGTGTCGATCGGATTTGTAGTTTTGGCGCAATTTGCGTTTGAAAATGTTTTTTCCCCTCATTGTAATGCATTTCAATAGGGAAATTTTCCCATAGGTTATAATGGCCGGGTTTCTGAGGCAATTTGAAATGTACCTGCCACCTGGCTGATTAGCTCATTGATATGCGCAGTCAGGCCCAGTTACTATGCCAACGCCTGCGAACTGTACATGACCACACCAGCACAGTTTTGCCAGATAATATCAGCTCTTAAAGTGACAGCACAGCACAATTTCAAAGCACTATCTGTAGTCTTATTATTATTACAGTACACAGCGCAGAGCCGCGCATTATACAGCGCAGAGCCACGCAGCATACAGCGCGGAGCCGTGCAGCATACAGCGCAGAGCCCCACAGTATACAGCGCAGAGCTGCGCAGCATACAGCGCAGAGCCGCGCAGCATACAGCGCGGAGCCGCGCAGCATACAGCGTAGAGCCCCGCAGCATACAGCGCAGAGCCCCACAGTATACAGCGCAGAGCCCCGCAGTATACAGCGCCCACCAAATCGGCCCCTGAGGGGCCCCACCCACCAAATCGGACCCAGAGTGGCTACAACTACCAAACCAGCGCCTGAGG
Source organism: Ranitomeya variabilis (assembly GCF_051348905.1). Lineage (NCBI taxonomy): Eukaryota > Metazoa > Chordata > Amphibia > Anura > Dendrobatidae > Ranitomeya > Ranitomeya variabilis. The sequence continues at coordinate 1,065,253,536 of NC_135232.1, read as the reverse complement.
GGCACCCAAGTGTGAAGGTCTTGCTGGGGCAACCCGGGCACCATTCCAAAGCACTATCTGTAGTTCCTTCAGGAAATACCCATCTATTTCTCTCTGTTATCAGCCATTCCCCTGTCCTGCTGTCAGTCTATTCTCTCTGTTATCAGCCATTCCCCGTCCTGCTGTCAGTCTATTCTCTCTGTTATCAGCCACTCCCCTGTCCTGCTGTCAGTCTATTCTCTCTGTTATCAGCCATTCCCCGTCCTGCTGTCAGTCTATTTCTCTCTGTTATCAGCCATTCCCGGTACTGCTGTCAGTCTATTGTCTCTGTTATCAGCCATTCCCCTGTCCTGCTGTCAGTCTATTCTCTCTGTTATCAGCCATTCCCCTGTCCTGCTGTCAGTCTATTCTCTCTGTTATCAGCCATTCCCCGTCCTGCTGTCAGTCTATTCTCTCTGTTATCAGCCATTCCCTTGTCCTGCTGTCAGTCTATTCTCTGTTATCAGCCATTCCCTTATCCTGCTGTCAGTCAGAGTGACCCGGCCCACCAAATCGGACCCAGAGTGACCCGGCCCACCAAATCGGACCCACAGTGACCCGGCCCACCAAATCGGACCCAGAGTGACCCGGCCCACCAAATCGGACCCAGAGTGACCCGGCCCACCAAATCGGACCCAGAGTGACCCGGCCCACCAAATCGGACCCAGAGTGACCCGGCCCACCAAATCGGACCCAGAGTGACCCGGCCCACCAAATCGGACCCAGAGTGACCCGGCCCACCAAATCGGACCCAGAGTGACCCGGCCCACCAAATCGGACCCAGAGTGACCCGGCCCACCAAACCGGACCCAGAGTGACCCGGCCCACCAAATCGGACCCAGTGTGACCCGGCCCACCAAATCGGACCCAGAGTGACCCGGCCCACCAAATCGGACCCAGAGTGACCCGGCCCACCAAATCGGACCCAGAGTGACCCGGCCCACCAAATCGGACCCAGAGTGACCCGGCCCACCAAATCGGACCCAGAGTGACCCGGGCCACCAAATCGGACCCAGAGTGACCCGGGCCACCAAATCGGACCCAGAGTGACCCGGGCCACCAAATCGGACCCAGAGTGACCCGGGCCACCAAATCGGACCCAGAGTGACCCGGGCCACCAAATCAAACCCAGAGTGACCCGGGCCACCAAATCGGACCCAGAGTGACCCGGGCCACCAAATCGGACCCAGAGTGACCCGGGCCACCAAATCGGACCCAGAGTGACCCGAACCACCAAATCGGACCCAGAGTGACCCGGGCCACCAAATCGGACCCAGAGTGACCCGGGCCACCAAATCGGACCCAGAGTGACCCGGGCCACCAAATCGGACCCAGAGTGACCCGGGCCACCAAATCGGACCCAGAGTGACCCGGGCCGCCAAATCGGACCCAGAGTGGCCCGGGCCGCCAAATCGGACCCAGAGTGGCCCGGGCCGCCAAATCGGACCCAGAGTGGCCCGGGCCGCCAAATCGGACCCAGAGTGGCCCGGGCCGCCAAATCGGACCCAGAGTGGCCCGGCCCGCCAAATCGGACCCAGAGTGACCCGGCCCGCCAAATCGGACCCAGAGTGACTCGGGCCGCCAAATCGGACCCAGAGTGACCCGGGCCGCCAAATCGGACCCAGAGTGACCCGGGCCGCCAAATCGGACCCAGAGTGGCGCCGCCCGCCAAATCGGACCCAGAGTGGCGCCGCCCGCCAAGTCGGACCCAGAGTGGCGCCGCCCGCCAAATCGGACCCAGAGTGGCGCCGCCTGCCAAATCGGTCCCAGAGTGACCCCGCCCGCCAAATCGGTCCCAGAGTGACCCCGCCCACCAAATCGGACCCAGAGTGGCCTCACCCCTTTAGGGGCTACAACTACCAAGCCAGCGCCTGAGGGGCACCCAAGTGTGAAAGTCTTGCAGGGGCAGCCCGGGCACCATTCCAAAGCACTATCTGTAGTTCCTTCAGGAAATACCCATCTAGTATAATATAATTTCTCCTACGCCTCATTGGGGGACACAGCCCGTGGGTGTATGCTGCTGCCACTAAGTGATACAAATAAAGTTCGCTCCTCCCCTGCAGTACACACACTCCTGCTGGCTCTCGGCTAACCAGTTCTTGATTAGTGTCTGCAGGAAGCACTTGGGTCTGGTTCAGACCCCAACGTTTTTATTTTACTTTTCTGTAAATTTTTATTTTTTAATTAACGGAGTGAAGGGGGCGACGGATCCTTTCAAGGTTCCGATCTCCCCTGAACCATCAACAGGCGAGCATGCAGAGTATACCTCCCTGTACCCTCTCCTGCGATGTGGGAAGCCATGCCTGAGCTCACTTCAGGGGCGACGGTTCCTTCGAGTCCCGATCTCCCCACGCCAGCAACAGGCGACCACATGGAGTGTCGCCTCCATGTATCCTCTCCTGGAGCCAGGCCTAATGCCGGACAACTGGCCCTGTCCACCCGGGGGCTGAACTCCATGGATGTACAGAGGTCCCTCTCTTTGGCGTCCGAGCAGCCCCCACTGTCCCACCACTGTAAAAGCAGATGGCACAAGGAGGCGGACGGTTCCTCTCCACCTCCCTAACAAAGGGATGATGGATTGAGGGTTTATCCCTCTATCCCTGCACCAGACCAGTAGAGTGTGTGCGCTGAAACCCAGTCATCGCGGCGGCTCCATGCCGGGACGCACACCGATGGTGAGTGGATCCAGTCAGCGGTGGGCCTCTGCAGTGGGATATTCACATGCTGACAGGCAGCCTCAGCTTCCCTGTGGCCCACCTCCCTGAGGTAACGCTCCGGCGGGCTGCAAAAATTTAGCCCCCAACTTCGGCCGATGTGTAGGCCGCATTCCGGAAGCCGCACCCGCACTATGGCGCGCTAAGGAGGCTCCGTCCACCTTTTCTAGCACTTCTCACCTGGCACTGGAGCGATCGCTTCCCTCAGCAACGCTGGTATTGCTCACTCCGGCTGCAGAAATTTAGGCCCCGGCTTGGGCCTTCTTCATGGAAGTCACGAGGCTCCGCCCACATCACGTCTGTGGCTGCCCCCCCCAACACAAACCCCAACCCCCCCCCCCCCCGATTTGCCGCCTCTCACTTTCTGCGAGATTTTACCACCTCTGCAACTCCCGATGGCCATCTTGGTCCACCCTGCCAGCACACACACACATAGGGGCTATGGTTTCACATTAAAGGGGCACAACGACTCTGCATTTGGGTAAGGAGGTACTGCTATCTTCCCCTGCATCTTCCCCCTGTACTTAACATGACCAGTATTTCCTGCCACATGACCAGTATTCCCTGGTCTTAAAGGCACATGACCAGTATTCCCCGGTCTTAAAGGCACATGACCAGTATTACCCGGTCTTAAAGGCACATGACCAGCATTCCCTGGTGTAAAGGGCAAATGACCAGCATTCCCTGGTCTTAAGGGCACATAACCAGCATTCTCTGGTCTTAAGGGCATATGACCAGTCCGAAGCCGGTCATCCTAAATGAGCTCAGGAGCCCCCCTCCGCCGCCAAACCCAGCTTATCCCAGAGTACAGTACCTAGTTCCCTGAGTGGGTTTCGTCACTGCCGCAACCCATGGATTCTCTGACAAGAGATTGAATCCCTCCGTGAACCCTCTGTGGCTCGGAGTGCTCGCAGGACCAATATAGATGGTCTCTTTCCTTCAGGCTAGCAGGGGCCGCAATATTCTAGAAACGTACACGCGCCTAGAAAACGGAAGTTTCATTTCCTGATCCCTCACCAATGATTTGCTCAGAACAAGTCTCTGAATATGAATCAGATATTGCCTTGGTTCTGGACTCACCAGAACTTCAGAAAAGGATGGATTCGCCTATTTATATCATTAACCAATCTCTGTAGATTGACGAGGACTTCGGTTCTACTCTAGATCACGCAGTGTCCCTCCTGAGGAAACTAAACTCCCTTGCAGAGCATTTGCCATTCACCCGGACAGGTAGCATCTGGATAAGCGATCCACTGGACAGAAACCTCTGCAAGCGCGGTATCCTTTTTCAGCCAGTATGCAAACACGCAGGGTGTTCCCTCCACGTATTCCCACCTAAGACGTGAGGTGCCATGCCTGGTCTGATTCTTAAGGGCGACGGGTCCTTTTAAAGGGCACCGATCTCCCCACACCATCAATAGACGAGCACATGGAGTGTCGCCTCCATGTATCCTCTTCTACAGCCAGGCCTAACGCCGGACAACCAGCCCTGTCCACCCGGGGACCTGAACTCTGTGGCTGTACAGAGGCTCCTTTTTTTTTTTTTTTTTGGCGTCTGAACACCCCCCCTCTGCATCTCCACTATTTAGCATATGATGCAAGAAGGCGGATGATCCCTCTCCACTTCCCTGTTAAGAGGATGGTGGATCGAGGGTTCATAATTTTAACTCCGCACAGTCAAAAGAGAGCGGCCATAGTAAGAGACGGTTTTCCTCCTTCTGCATGCAGCCGCGCATTCTGCCACTTGGCATATTAACTGGGTAGAATCTCCTGTGGTATACCTACCAGTATCCCTACCCAATGGGTCATCAATTAAAAATACAACGGACTGTCAGATAGCAAATCTAGTTCGTTCCGTCTTGCGGCCTCCAGTTCAGCGCTCTACCTTAGCCGCCGCATGTGTTGCTATAGCAATTATCTCTTGGTCAGAGACCTTTAACCATTTTGATTTCCTATAGACCCAACCAGCAGTGGATCAGTTGTCCAGGACGGTTTAGATCTAAGGGATCTTGGTTCCAAAATGGGGACCGAAAAGTAAGAGCGACCCTGAACCTTAAACTTCTACCAAGCTTGACAAGGTCCCCCTTCTTCGGATGGAGTTCCCCCGCTCAGCCATTACTTCAACGGAAAAAGGGGGAGTTTCTGGCATCCACCGACATTCGGGATGCTTACCTTCACATTCCTATGTTTTTCCCTCTTCAAAATTCCTTTGCTTTCCCTTTCGCGAACAGCATTTTCAAGTCACGACCTTGTCCTTCGGCCTTGCTACCACACCCAGAGTGTTCGCAAGGGTTATGGGGCTGTCATGTTCCTCTTGCACCCTAGAGGCATGGTCGTCCTGCCCTATCTGGTCGACTTTCTAGCCGCTCCTTCAGCCCAGCGCTGAGTTGTCTATATCTCTTGCGATACCCTCTCTCTCCTGGGCTGGCAGCTAAACCTACACAAGTTTTTTCCTCATTTCCAGCCCAGCAGATATCTTTTTTGAGGATGATCCTGGAATCTCCCAGAAGTTTGGTGATTCTCCCTTGAGACAAGGCCGTGGCCCTTCAACAGGGAGTTCACTCATCCCCTCATTCCATTCGATTTGCTAGGAGTGTTCTGAGGAAAATTGGTGACGACAATGGAAGTGGTTTCCTTCGCTCCTCTCGTTTTCTGCAGGTCAATCAGGCTTTCAGAGGGTAGTGTCTGAGCTCCTTCCTCATCCAGGGAAGATCCTTTCTCCCGGTGATTAGTGACTACCGATGCCAGTCCTCTCCTCCTGATCATTGTTCTTGGGATCCGAATGGTACAGCTAGTTCTACAGCAGGTCCACTGCCTTCTGGCGGGTCACCCCATCCGATTCAATCGGACAATCCCACTTCTGTGCCATACGTCAATCATCTAGCAAGTACCCACGGTCAGGCGTCATGGCCGAGGTACCTCACATTCTCTGTTGGGCCACGATCTATCATTTGGTGATCTCGGCACTACACATCTCAGGTGTAGAACTCTGGGCGGTGGACGCCATCAGGGTCCCGCCTCATGTGAGTGGGAACTTCACCCGGAAGTCTTCTCAGATCCGTCTTCTCTGGAGCACTCCAGATGTAGGTCGTATGGCATCCACACTGAACGCCAATGTACTGTAAGTTCATGGTTCGGCCTCCAGGTCCAAAAGCCATTGCAGTGGATTCTCTGGTTCTTCCATGGTACCAGTTTCCTTCACCCCTCTTCCACTACTTCCGAGATATTTTCGGAAGCAGGAAGGGCCCCAGTGATCCTGGGAGATCCGCACTGACCATGTCAGGTTTTTTTTTTCTCGCTTGCTGAACTAGCATTTTTCCGTCTTATTGCAACAAAACTGCAAATATGTGCTTCCTCGCAGGGAGTCTTCACATGTGGTTCTTCCCTATCGCATACCGTTAGATCTTTGGGACCTTAATGATCCTGGGAGTCTTACAGTAGACTCCTTTTGATCCAGACAGACTTTACTATCAGGGAACATCGCCCTTTTTTCCTCTGCGATCTCATCCTGACGAGTCTTCGGAGCTAGCTGCTCTGTTCTTTCAGACCTTTTTACCTTATTACTATCAAGGCAAATTTTGTCTACAGGCAATCCCCATCCCTTGTTACCAAGGTGGTATTGTATTCCCACAGTTATGAGGGCATCGTTCTTCCCTCATCTCTTTCAGCACCAGTCCACATAACGGAATGGGTTCCCCATATTCTGGATGTGGTGAGTGCTCTCAGTAGGTACGTCTCGAGTACGGCATCCTTCCGAAGGTTGGACACTTTATTTGGGCTACCTCACTGTAAGAGAACTGCTTCCTGACGGTTACAGGAAGGGTTTAGCCGTTTAATCGGCCATGTTAGCTTTGTGGATTTGTTACACCATCCAGGAATCCTTCCGTGTTAGATGTCAGCATATCTCCCTGTCTATCGAGGTTTCTTGGATTCTAGGCACCAGGCGTCGGCACAGCACGACTGCAAGCTTGCGGGTTCGTCCAGTCCGTATGCATTCTTGAAGCACTATAATTCCTAGACTTTCACAGATGTTGAGTCTGGACAGGCGGACTCTGCAGGCCGCAGTGTCGCACTTGTAAGTAGCGGTAACACAGGGCCTGACCTGATGTTGCCCCCACCCAGGGACTGCTTTGAGACGTCCCACGGTCTGTCCCCCCAATGAGGCATAGGAGAAATAGGGATTTTTGTGTACCCACCGTAAATATATATATAGTTTATACCCTCGGGAGGTTGTTGGCCCTCCACTGAGCGACTGTGTTTTTTTTTAATCACAATATGTTATGATATTTTATATGTAATAGTTGATATATTTATGAAATATTTTGTAGCACCATCTTTCTTTTGGTTTATCTTGTAATACTTCGATGCATCTCGCTTATTCAGCCAGATACTTTTAGTTAGAGGAATATTGTTTGGACCTAGTATTTTATAGTAGTCCCAGCAAACAACTACCAGTCCGCTGCGCGGGTGGTGCAGTGTGCACTCAAATGTTTGCTACTTTTTTTTTCTAGATTGCATCATTGCTCTTCCTGTCTACCACTCTGTACTAGGCACCTACCTTACACCCCCTTCAGTGTCTTAGGCTGTGCAGTTATTGCTTGCACCTAGCAGAAACATTACCCTTTAACAGGTGGCCAGAATTATTGCACTAAACTTAAATGCAATATTCTATACGGCGACACAATTTTCACCATATTGACACTATACCCTCTGCCCATCAGGGCAACATCGGCAGCATAGAACCTGAATGTTCTACCCAACAGGGAAAGATCAATGTAGATCCGCTATGCTCTGCCTACCAGTTGACATCTGCCTCCCTCATGCCATGAATTGCCTCACACAATGTTCAGAACTCAGTCCTCAGAACGCCAGACCAGTCTGCTCCTGGTTCCCATGGCTATAGATCCAATGGAGCAGCATGGTGACATACTAGCTAGGGTCCCGCCTGACAATGCTACAGGCCCGGTCTGAATCTAACCAGATATACAGCATTTGCATGGCGCATGTACATTTCCATGCAAGGAGTTCCAATACCTGGGCTAGTGACTCATTATGCCTCCTCTTCCAGGAAAATGCATTTACAACTTCTCTATAGATGGGAACCGTTTTCGTAGTCACGTTCTTAGGCTCAGATTCTCTTGTGGACATAGGTGAACTGTTGAACTTCTTCCTCTAAAGTTGTCAATCTTCAGGTCTCACCTTACAGTTACAGGGTGCTATAGCTTCTATTTTTCACGGTCTTTCTTCCTGCAGAGACCACTGTACTGCAAGTGATTGATGTCCTTCCAAGTTCATGATAACAAGTCATTGCCAAACCTTACTTGTAGAGCCAACCTAGCTCCTAGGCTTGGAGTGGACCTCTTGGCTCCTTCAAAGCAATGTTTATAGGCATTCTTCAGAGGAACCAGGTTATTGCACAACCACCATCCTAGATCATTCTGGATCAAGTGCCAGCCATGGATAAAACCTTTATAAATTCTGATTCATCATCTTTCTGTGATCTCTTCTCAGCAGATTTTAATGAATTTTTCTTTGAATTCTTCCTTCATAGAGTTCACAATGACTCCACAAAAAAGAGTAGGCCTCAGGTTATATCTTCGTCCGGTGCTCCCCCAGCCTTTTCCTTTAGAAAACTAGACCCTAGAAGTACCATCCACAAAATCGCTCCTCATGGTGTACATGCTCAGTCTCATGAATCTACATGTGTGTGGGCTAACTCTACTTGTTGATAATCACTCGCCTCAACTGAATAATATGGGTATCGCCACAATTCAGACCAAATATTCTGTTCTTTAAGAAAAACTCTTCTAGTAGTACATAGACTCTGATTCATAAAGCAGTTGTAAGGTTTAAAACTGCTTGAAATGTCCCTTTATTTTTGTACAAGTCGTACTTGGGCACTTTTGTCTGTTTCATAGGAGTGGCAGTGTACATGATCAACCGTAGCTCCACTCATTCTCAAAGGGAGATAAGTGACAAACTTGTGGTTACTGAAAATACCTCTTTAAGTTTGAGGTCTGTAGGCCATGTCTACACCTTAAAATGACTCACCCCCAGCTATTGAAAAGTGACTACACATTAATTGTGTGTTGTCATCTATCCTGGTGACCTTAGTTTGCTCTCCAGCTCTCTTTATGCTCTGGGGTCTGGATAGAGTCCAAAAGGATAATGAAGGTGGAGTTTAAAAAAAAAACAAATAATATCTACAAAGCTCACTTTTCCTACCTTCCGATCCTTTCGCATCTTACCCCCCCACCCTTCCTTCCCAGTAATGGCAGCCATAGCCATTGTTGAATTGACAGGGAGCAAGCTGCAAAAAAACCCCTGTATTTTGGAGAATAGTGATTTTTGTAAAATTGAAGAATTCAATTTGCTCATCTCTAGCCATTTGCCCCAAAAAAGTTATCTCCGATCTGTGGGGTAAAGGCCCCGTCACACATAGCGATTTACCAACGATCACGACCAGCGATACGACCTGGCCGTGATCGTTGGTAAGTCGCTGGAGAGCTGTCACACAGACCGCTCTCTCCAGCGACCAACGATCAGGGGAACGACTTCGGCATCGTTGAAACTGTCTTCAACGATGCCGAAGTCCCCCTGCAGCACCCGGGTAAACATCGGGTTACTAAGTGCAGGGCCGCGCTTAGTAACCCGATGTTTACCCTGGTTACCAAAAAAAACAAACCGTACATACTCACCATCTGATGTCCGTCAGGTCCCTTGCCGTCTGCTTCCTGCTCTGACTTGAGATCCGGCCGTACAGTGAGAGCAGAGCGCAGCGGTGACGTCACCACTGTGCTGTACTTTCACTTTCACTTTGCGGCGCTCAGTCAGTGTGGGAAGCAGACGGCAAGGGACCTGACGGACATCAGATGGTGAGTATGTACTGTTAGTTTTTTTTTACATTTACGCTGGTAACCAGGGTAAACATCGGGTTACTAAGCGCGGCCCTGCGCTTGGTAACCCGATGTTTACCCTGGTTACCAGTGAAGACATCGCTGGATCGGTGTCACACACACCGATTCAGCGATGTCAGCGGGACCTCAACGACCAAAAAACGGCCCAGGCCATTCCGACACGACCAGCGATCTCACAGCAGGGGCCGGGTCGCTGGTACGTGTCACACATAGCGAGATCGCTACTGAGGTCGCTGTTGCGTCACAAAACTTGTGACTCAGCAGCGATCTCGCTAGCGATCTCGCTATGTGTGACGGGGCCTTAAGAGACATCTTGTGGATCAGTTGGGATCTGATTGCTGAGACCTTCTGCAATCCAGAGATTGACGTTTTAGAAACCCAAGAACGGGGCCTTGCAGTCATTTAAAGACCACAAAGTATTAGAATGTATTTGGATGAGCAAAAATAAAAAAAAAAGTATCACAAGAACTTATTTGCGTTTCTGACAACACATTGCCTTGAACCACAAAAGAAGAAAGGAGAATAAATCAATCCACCATTAAGCAGAAAAACCCACAACAGTACAAACTGGTTTATTATAAATATTGTAATTTAATCCTCATTGTAAAGTATATACAGAACCGATTACAATAAAATGTCTAAAAAAAAAAAAATACAAAGTTTGTTAATTTGATGAACGGTCAAAATACAAAGATCTGCAAAGAAAAGAAAGACAATTAAACTCCTAGAACAACAAAAACTTAACAGCGTTTCAAAACAAAACTATGGGATAAACGGAATGAAATAACCGAAAACTACATATCCTTCAGCTTTATTTTCAAGGGTTACTCTTGTCTAAGCAAGTTATCACCTATCCACAGCTGTAGGTCAGGCAAGCAAGGCTCAGGTCAAAGTTTATATTTCTGGGTATGTGTACTTCCTCTGCATGCGGTGAGATTGACCAATCATAACTATGCATGGGTGAAAAGAACACACCCTCCTCTCATCGGTGATCTTTGTGCACCGATGCAGCACAGCTGAGTTATGTATAATTACAAATACTTCCATGTCTCATCTCACAGAACCGTCAGCTCTCACCCCAATGACTGCCGTGAGCTAGAATCTGGAAGTGTTTATAATAACACATAACTCAGTTCTGCTGTATACTGTAGCTGCAGAGATCAGTGAGGAGAGCAGGGCATGTTTTCTCATCTGCATGCTTATGGATGGTCAACCACATGTAGCAGAAGTAGTACAACCTCCCCCAGAGAAGAATCTCTGGTTACACCAAGTTAAACTTGTCAATTATAACCTAAATTTTACAAGCAAATATCCCTGCAACAGAAGAGAAATAAAAAAAAAATAAAAATGTTTCTATTGCTTCATTGGGGGACGCTGGAAACCATGGGTGTATGCCGCTGCCACAAGGCAGGAAAAAAAACTAACTCTTTCTCAGCCAGCAGGCTACATCCACCGACTGGCTGAGAGCTAACCAGTTTTTTTGCTTTTGACTTCATAATCTCCAGAGCTGAACTCTAAAGAGTTGTGTTTTAGGCCAAACTCAATGTTCTGCTTCTCTCCGCAGCTTTACTCTCGGGCTCGACCTTACGGACTGGCCCAGGAGAGCCTGTAATCTCCCCAAGGACTCGAATTGCCCAGGCCTGCCATAGTCCCATAGTCCCTTCTTCCTCCAAAATTCTCAGCCTCTTAGTTTGCATCATGGCTGCAGAAGCCGCAGCCTTCTAGGCCGCTGGTTTTCTCAGACTAGGTTTCATCATACCATAATTACCCATTGTCCTTTCTCTTCCCTCTTTCCTTGCTCCTTGCTTTTGTACAGTTGGCCCTAGACTCCTGTCTGTCTTCCTACTTTTCAAAGGGTCAGGCCCCCATTTTATATCCCCTTGCACAAGAAGAACTTGGCCCTTGTCTCATAGGGAGGTTTTTCTTCCTTCCTAAGGCCAAGTTCACACTTGCGTTTGGCTGGTCTGCGTATGGCTGCGTACATCCTCCCTTAAGTGCCACCTACTTCCGTATGTGTCCTGCGTACCTACCTTTAACATTGGGTACGCAGGGACATGCGTTGTATGCAGATGCGTCCACATGCTGCGTTTTGACATGCCCGCCGACCGCACGGGAACGCAACTTTTTGCTTTCCCGTGCGGTCGGCGGGCACGTCAAAACGACGCATCCGCATACAGCACATGTCCCTGCGTACCCAATGTTAAAGTTAGGATCACATGCGGAAGTAGGCAGATCATCATATTGCTGCTGTAATACCGTAATTTCCCCCGGGATCAATAAAGTGTACCATATTGTATAGGCGGATCTTAAAGGAGGATGTACGCAGCCATACACAGACCAACCAAACGCAAGTGTGAAACCAGCCTAAGGTGATTACTCTTACTCTTCCAGAAGAACTTGGCGCTTCATCCCACGAGGTCAAAGGGGCCCTAGGCCTGGTTTCATCTTTCCTTTCTAAGGTGGTAACTCCCTTTCCTAAAAATCTCAGAGTGGTCTCTGTGGATCTCATCAGAGCTACATCTCTACATTTCCAGGACAGGATTCCTCAGATATTCAGACTCTCTTTTTGTGATTTCTGAAGGTGATCTTCCCACTTCATAGACCTCTATTGCTCGGTGCACCTATTTTTCTTATCTTAGGAGCGTATCAAGTGAAAAAAAACAAAAACGATCCTGCCTAAGTTCATGACTCTCTCCACGATAGGTGGGGGCTTCATAGCCTCTTCACCCTTGGACCTGCCAGGCTGCGTCCTGGTCTTCATTCCACCTCTTGTAACCCTACATGGGTTTTCTCCTATGCTCCAATGAACGCCAGCCTGGGCAGAAAGGTTCTGCATGCAGCACTGGACCGACCTTACATTTTAGCATAGCTGGTTTTTCCCACCCAAGGGACTGCTTTTGGACATCCCATAGTTACCTGTGTCTCCAATGAAGCGACAGAGAAAAGATTTTTGGTACTCACTGTAAAATCTTTTTCTCTGAGCCTTCTTGGGAGACACAGCACCCGCCCTTGTTTGTGCCATTGTTGGTTCTTGAGGTAATCTCCTTTCCTACTGCTTTCTCACAAACTGGTTAGCTCTGCCAGTCAGTGAGAGTAGCCTGCTGGGGATTAGTTAGCCTTTTTTCCTGCCTAGTGTCAGCCTCCTAAAGGCATTAGCCTACATCTGTCCCCCAGTGAAGGTTTTGAGAAAAAGATTTTTTGGTGAGTACCAAAAATCTTCTTGGTTTTACTCAGCTGTGCAGCCACTTTTCCATGATGTGGACAGTTTTACCTGCCCAAACTTGTGAAAGGACCTCACTGATCAAATGCACAATCTACTGCCCATGATTTTGTGGACAGATAAAAATGGGGGGACACTTTCCCTTCACTGGTAGCTAGCAAGGGTTTCAGCAGTGGGAAACAATTGGACAGGTGACAACTTAGCTGACAGAGATGAGTAAAAGGTTTACACTACCCTATTCGGACTTCCATTTCGGAGCACAACACTGGCGGCGCCTCTCGCTATTACTAGGCCCTTGTGATGTTATGACAGGACGGGGGCAATAGTAGTCAGAAGAGGTGCAGCAGAATCCTGCATTGGAGGGCCGCTGGAGGAAGATCGTGTCAGCAGGATCAGAACAGTGCGGAGTACAACAGTAGTGATAATCTTTTTGCTCATTTGTATCAACTAATGATCACAATAGCACATTATCCCCTCACTGTACACAATTTACAACATAACCCAATCATTCATTAGTTTTGCACGGCTATGATTGTTATTGGTAATGTATTGCTTCCTTAGAACCATTATCTAACTAAATAAACATTAACAATGTAGGAAGCCTGCCTGTTTACCCAAGTCCAGTGTTACTGCTCCTCCTGCTCCTGCTTGAGATATGTAGAACAGTCCAGAACGTTCTTCAACTGAGCAGAGGTCACCTTCTCAGAACACATGGGGCAGATGCTTTCTGACTCCAGCAGTCTGGGGAAATGAACTACAGTTATGTATTTCTCTACACTGTCACAGTCAGCGTTATGCTCACACACAAACACTTGGGTAGGTAAGTCCATGCTCACTCAGGGTCAGCACATTTCATTTTTGCTGCTATTATTGCCACAGACTAACATGTTACAATGCGAGGTGTATGGCAGCAGCTTGTCGTCCTCTTCCTTATTGAATAAACATGCCGTGCACAGCCCTGTATATATGTTTTTTGGAAAATTTGGGTAGGTGGACAGCTTATATGTCTAGCCAGTCTTCAGGAGGACCTATGACTATAAATAAAGGGGTTTTCTAAGATACATGTAACATCTAGAAATCTCCAAAATACCTAAAATATTCATAAGCAGTTCATCTTTGCTCATTGATATAGCCAGAAAATCATTTTATGCAAACACAGCCCTCACCTTAGTTTGCTTACACCTTGGTAATGGGTGTTCCTTTGACTTTACAAACTAATTTCCCATCAGTCTTTTCCTTCTAAGTGTTCTCCCCAGATCAAAACCCCTCATTGTGTCCCCAATACTAGAGCCTCCGCAGCCCTAGCTACTCACCTCTGCAGCATCTGCAAGTGTCTGAGGTTATGACCCTAAGGCCGGGGTCACACTAGACCGTAATACGGACGAGTGCTATGCGATAAAAAATCGCATAGCACTCGGCCCAATGTTAATCTATGGTTCAGCTCCCATCATCCGATATTTTCTCCACCGTATTTCGGATCCGAGGGAACTCGCAGCATGCTGCGATTGTCAGCGTATCTCGGCCGAGACTCGCCAATGCAAGTCTATGGGTGCAAGAAAAAATCGGATTCCACACGGACCATGCGTGTGCATTGCGAGAAATACGCAGCGGTGTTCTATAGAAAAGCCGGTAATTCAATTGCCGGCTTTGCATTTCTCCTTCACAAACCCGACAGGATATGAGACATGGTTTACATGCAGTAAACCATCTCATATCCCCATTTTTTTTGCATATTCCACACTACTAATGTTAGTAGTGTGTGTATGCAAACTTTCAGCGCTGTAGCTGCTTAAATAAAGGGTTAAATGGCGGAAAAAATTGGCGTGGGCTCCCGCGCAATTTTCTCCGCCAGAGTGGTAAAGCCAGTGACTGAGGGCAGATATTAATAGCCAGGAGAGGGTCCATGGTTATTGGCCCCCCCGTGGCTAAAAACATCTGCCCCCAGCCACCCCAGAAAAGGCACATCTGGAAGATGCGCCTATTCTGGCACTTGGCCACTCTCTTCCCACTCCCTGTAGCGGTGGGCTATGGGGTAATGAAGGGTTAATGCCACCTTGCTATTGGAAGGTGACATTAAGCCAGATTAATAATGGAGAGGCGTCAATTATGACACCTATCCATTATTAATCCAATTGTTGGAAAGGGTTAAAAAACACACACACACATGATTTAAAAGTATTTTAATGCAATAAACACAGCGGTTGTTGTAATAATTTATTGTTCTCTCAATCCATCAGGACCACCCTCGCTTGGAAAAATAATAAACGCACAAAATACATACCTTCTGGTGAACCGTCTCGTCCCACGATGTAATCCATCTGAAGGGGTTAACTAATATTACAGGCACGAGCCCTGCAAATGCAGCTGTGCTCCGTGCCTGTAAGCCCCGGCGAATGAATGAAATGTAGGTCAATGACCTACATTTCCTTCAGTCGCGGTGATGCGCCCTCTGGTGGATGTTCTCATGAACTGCAGCCTGGGAACTTTTTCCCACGCTCCAGGTCATATGAGGACATCCACCAGGGGGCGCATCACCGCGACTGAAGGAAATGTAGGTCATTGACCTACATTTCATTCATTCGCCGGGGCTTACAGGCACGGAGCACAGCTGCATTTGCAGGGCTCGTGCCTGTAATATTAGTTAACCCCTTCAGATGGATTACATCGTGGGACGAGACGGTTCACCAGAAGGTATGTATTTTGTGCGTTTATTATTTTTCCAAGCGAGGGTGGTCCTGATGGATTGAGAGAACAATAAATTATTACAACAACCGCTGTGTTTATTGCATTAAAATACTTTTAAATCATGTGTGTGTGTGTTTTTTAACCCTTTCCAACAATTGGATTAATAATGGATAGGTGTCATAATTGACGCCTCTCCATTATTAATCTGGCTTAATGTCACCTTCCAATAGCAAGGTGGCATTAACCCTTCATTACCCCATAGCCCACCGCTACAGGGAGTGGGAAGAGAGTGGCCAAGTGCCAGAATAGGCGCATCTTCCAGATGTGCCTTTTCTGGGGTGGCTGGGGGCAGATGTTTTTAGCCACGGGGGGGCCAATAACCATGGACCCTCTCCTGGCTATTAATATCTGCCCTCAGTCACTGGCTTTACCACTCTGGCGGAGAAAATTGCGCGGGAGCCCACGCCAATTTTTTCCGCCATTTAACCCTTTATTTCAGCAGCTACAGCGCTGAAAGTTTGCATACACACACTACTAACATTAGTAGTGTGGAATATGCAAAAAAAAATGGGGATATGAGATGGTTTACTGTATGTAATCATGTCTCATATCCTGTCGGGTTTGTGCAGGAGAAATGAAAAGCCGGCAATTGAATTACCGGCTGTTCACAGATATCGCGCTGAATGAAATATAAATACAGAATATATATATATGTGTCTCAATGACATATATATATATATATATATATATATATACTGTGTATATGTTTTCCCGAACATTTGAGCACATAAATCCATTAGATGTCGGTTTTGCAAGCTTGCGAGAAAATGTCAGCATACGGATGCCATACGGATGTCACACGGATGTCACACGGATCATTTGATGCGAGGAAATCGCATCCTCGCACTGCACACGGATCACTGTTTTTGAAACATTTGTGCGATTCTCGGCCGTGAAAAACGGACCGTTTTTTTATACGTTAAGTGTGTCCCCGGCCTAATACAGCCAATGCTCCAATGCTTAATCACTAGTGATGAGCGAATATACTCGTTACTCGAGATTTCCCGAGCACGCTCGGGTGTCCTCTGAGTATTTTTTAGTGCTCGGAGATTGTTTTTTTCACTGCAGCTGGATGATTTACAGCTACTAGCCAGCTTGATTACATGTGGGGATTCCCTAGCAACCAGGCAACCCCCACATGTACTTATGCTGGCTAACAGATGTAAATCATTCAGCTGAGGCGATGAAAACTAAATCTCCGAGCACTAAAAAATACTCTGAGGACACCTGAGCGTGCTCAGTAAAACCCGAGCAACGAGTACACGCGTTCATCACTACTCATCACTATTAATCACCTATTACTTGCCACTTCTGTCCCCTTTAGAACTCAGCGCCATCCTCCAGTACATCGCTCCTCTCAGCCACCTTCATATAGCACCATCCTCCAGTACATCGCTCCTCTCAGCCACCTTCATATAGCACCATCCTCCAGTACATCGCTCCTCTCAGCCACCTTCATATAGCACCATCCTCCAGTACATCGCTCCTCTCAGCCACCTTCATATAGCACCATCCTCCAGTACATCGCTCCTCTCAGCCACCTTCATATAGCACCATCCTCCAGTACATCGCTCCTCTCAGCCACCTTCATATAGCACCATCCTCCAGTACATCGCTCCTCTCAGCCACCTTCATATAGCACCATCCTCCAGTACATCGCTCCTCTCAGCCACCTTCATATAGCACCATCCTCCAGTACATCGCTCCTCTCAGCCACCTTCATATAGCTCCATCCTGCAGTACATCAATCCTGTCATGCCTCCATAACTACAGCCACATTTCTGCAGTATATCACTCATCTCATCCCTCTCTATATGCAGCCCCATCCTGCAGTATATCGTTCCTCTCTTGCCCACTATACACAACCTCCACATGCAGTACATCGCTCCTGCCATGCCCCCTATATACAGCCGTCTCCCCCTGTAGTATATTACTTTCGTCATTCCCATTTCCTATATCTCACATCCTCCTACAGTACATCGCTCCTCTCTACTCACAATCTAAAGCTCCATCCTGCAACACATCACCTCCTCTTAGAGAGAAGATCACGATCCCCATTTCCTCTCCTACTGTACAAGGTACTCCTGATCGACAGAGGAAAGCAGGACAGGGATCGGGGTTCGCGTTCCCCAATCACTCAATAGCAATCGCAGCAACAAGACATGAGGCAGAGCGAGGAGACAGTGGGGATTGTTCATGCATGATCCAACTTCTTCTGCACCGCTGAGTGTGCAGGAGAGGAATCTGAGATCATGCATGTACGATCCTAAAACTTAAGCACTGCCTATATACTAAAGTCAGCAGTAATGTTCTGTATAGTGAACAGTGCAGACTGAAAACCATATGGGCTGTATAAGGAAAGTTACTAGAGTGATGTCACTGGCCACATGAGCGATGTCACTGGCCACATGAGTGATGTCACTGGCCACATGAGCGATGTCACTGGCCACATGAGCGATGTCACTGGCCACATGAGCGATGTCACTGGCCACATGAGCGATGTCACTGGCCACATGAGCGATGTCACTGGCCACATGAGCATCATGTATAACATTAGACAGGGCCAGAATTTTTATTATAAGTATATTGCAAGCATGTCTACATTGCTGAGATAAAAGCTGTAGGATAAATAAAAAAAAACATCTTGGACAAATTAGCTTCCTAAAGGCCAAAAACCAACTTGCCACAGTTTAGTAACTGTAAAGAATCACCACTGTCACTGGCTTACGTTCTGTACTCTGACTGCAGAGCTGGGAATTCACAGTGTGGGCAGATGCACCAGTCCTCTTTAACCATGTGCCGGCCCTGTAAGAATGTAAGAATCAAATACAGATACTATATGCAGAACCAGAGGGAGTAATTTACTATGTATTCTTTTGTCCTATATTTTAGCACATAGTTTATGTATCAGAGCTTGTTCCTTACTGATTCCTCCAACAGATATACGGGGACACAGGTAGTGGGGTAACACAGGTCCTACTATAAAATCTAAAAGCTTCAGATGAAATTTCAATCTTCTTAATTGGCTAATTTCTGAGTCCCCTTAACCCCTTAAGTCATTCTCCGTGTTTATGTTTTTTTCCTCCTCTTTTTCCAAGAGTCATAACTTTTTTATATTTCTGTCGAGAAAGCCATATGAAGGCTTGTTTAATGAGGGACGAGTTGTACTTTTGAATGACGCCATTGATTTTACTATAGAGTGTACTAGAAAAGGGGTGAAAAAATCCAAGTGAAGTGAAATTGCAAAAAATGGATGGGACTAATTACTTAATTCTGGCCAACGTGTGTTAAATCCCGCTGTCAGAGATTAGCATAGGGATTTAAATGGTTAACAGCTGCAGGTGGAGATCTGATCCACCCAAGGCTGTTAAAGGCACTTGATGGCTGATTTAATCATCAATCATATGGCCAGTGTTTGCTATGTGATACCCGTGGATTGGGCAGCATGCATCAGCTGTCAGGTTCTCTTTAAGAGCAAGTCCTACATAAACGGCCTTGACATGGCTCTCTGCAACTTGCACCGTGTTTTGTCCATTACGCTGTGCTGGATCCATCACACAACAGACACTGACAGGGCCCGATGGGCCCCACTGACTTGTCATAGGATAGTATCGGTGTTCTGTTATGGTGTCTTAACCTGGCCTCTGATGGTAGTGTGAACAGGGCTAATGACTTTCAATGGGGGTTTTCAGTGGGAATATCTTGTCACTATGGGTTACTTGGCTTGAAAATGCAGAGAAATGATGATCTACAGAATACATTAGGTGGTTCTGCAAACAAGATATACACGTTTGTAAGGTTTGGTAAGTGTGGCTGATGTAGAGTGAAGTTTGCAGCATGTCTTCTTTGGAGAAGATCCTGCCAGAAACCTTTTACTAACACGGTTTTTAGAAGAATATCTGATATATTTATGGCTCAGCTGAAATATCAGCCAGCATCAATGCATTAACAATAGCAGCCAAGCGAGGAATTGGGGGTCACTATAGTTGTACTAACCCTACCGGTCGGGTATGACTAGCGTATTGCTGTACTCACAGTTGCTATACAGTATGGCAGGTTATTCTTGCAGCCTGGACAGAGAAGTTCACATTCTGGGAGTTTAAAGTCACAGAAAGGACACGGTGCGGTCTCTTCCTCCACTTCTGAGGTGTCCGGCCGCCTAGTCCATGTAAAACAAGGGGGATTAAATCATAGAATAGAAATGAGTCAATGATACAAGACCGGACAACGGAGCCCTAGCGTCTTTACCGGACCATGGCCTCAATCTTCTTCTTGTATTTTACGTCTATTTTGTTGCGATATTCGGGTCTCATTAGCATGGCTGCAAAGCTGAATGCAGAGTTCTTCAAACCAGCCCGATGGCACTCAATTACGGTCGAAGTCAGGATCGGAACGATGTCTAAAAGCACAAGAGAAACTTAAAACCCCTCGTAGAATTATGAGGTTGGTTCCAAATACAGCAATGAACCCATAAAGTAAAATACAGCTATGTAACTAGTATAAAGGTCAATAAGGTAATGAAATACAGTCCTGGCCGAAAGTGTTGGCACCTTTGAAATGGTTGCAGAAAATCAAATATTTTTCCCAGAAAATTATTGCAATTACACAGTTTTTGTTAGACACGTTTATTTCCTTTGTGTGTATTGGAACAACACAGCAAAAAAGACATAATTTCACGCAAAAAAAAAAAAAAGGGCACCTTTCCAAAATTGTGTGGAAACAACTTTGTTTCAAACATGTGATGCTCGTTCAAACTGAACTGTGGCAAGTAACAGGTGTGAGCAATATGAAAATCACACCTGAAACCAGATAAAAAAGGAAGAAGTTGACTCAATCTTTGCATTGTGTGTCTGTGTGTGCAACACTAAGCATAGAAAACAAAAAGAGCAGAAGAGAACTATCTGAGGACTTGAGAACCAAAACTGTTGAACAATATCAACAATCTCAATGTTACAAGTCCATCTCCAGAGACCTTGATGTTCCTTTGTCTTTGGTGCGCAAAATAGTCAAGAAGTTTACAGCCCATGTCACTGTAGCTAATCTCGTTGGACGTCGACGACAGAGGAAAATTGATGAAAGATTGCAAAGCAGGAAAGTCCAGATGGTGGATAAGCAGCCCCTATCAAGTTCCAAAGAAATTCTAAGTTGTCCTTCAGACTCTGGGTGCATCAGTGTCAGGGGGAGAACTATCTGTCAACATTTGAATGAAATTAAACGCTATGGCGGAAGACTCCACTGCCGACACAGACATAAAAAATGTAGACTGCAGGTGGCCAAAATGCACGAGCGTAAGCCAAAATCCTACTGGGAAAGCATCTTGTGAAAGGATGAGACCAAGAGAGAGCTTTTTAGTAAAGAACATCATTCTACTGTTTACCTTAAACGGAATGAGGCCTACAAAGAAAACAACACAGTACCTACA
Source organism: Ranitomeya variabilis (assembly GCF_051348905.1). NCBI lineage: Eukaryota > Metazoa > Chordata > Amphibia > Anura > Dendrobatidae > Ranitomeya > Ranitomeya variabilis. Next base: position 1,065,232,500 of record NC_135232.1, on the reverse strand, counting down.
GCCAAATATGGTGGAGGGTCAAAGATGTATTAGGGTTGCTTTGCTGCCTCTGGCACTGAGAGCCTTGACTGTGTGCAAGGTATCATGAAATCTGAAGATTACCAAATGATTTTGGATCGCAATTTAGCGTCCACTGTCAGAAAGCTGGGTTTGCGCTCTAGTTCATGGGTTATCCAGCAGGACTATGACCCCAAACATACTTCAGGAAGCACCCAGAAATGGATGGAAACAAAGCACTGGAGAGTTCTGAAGCGGCAGCAATGAGTGCAGATATAAATTCCATTGAACACCTATGGAGAGATCTTAAAATTGCTAATGGGAAAAGGCACCTTCAGATATGATAGACCTGGAGCAGTTTGCAAAAGACGAGTGCTCCAAAATTCCAGTTGAGAGGTGTAAGAAGCTTGTTGATGGTTATAACAAGCGATGGATTGCAGCTACTTATTCCAAAGGGTGTGCAACCATATATTAAGTTGAGGGTGCTAACGATTTTGTCTGGACCATTTTGGGTGGTTTGTTTGAAATTATGTCCAATTTGACTTTTTTCTTTTGCGTTGTTCCAATACACACAAAGAAAATAAACGTGTGTATAACAAAACGTGTAATTTCAATAATTTTCTGGGAGAAATGCTTCATTTTCTGGAACAATTTCAAGGGTGCCAACACTTTTGGCCGTGACTGTATGTTAAAACATTGTACTAACAGAACTTACGGGATGGAAATTTACTGATGTTATTGGCAACACGTATCAGCATTCGTGCTCCTTTCATGTGGTCTCCACGCTTAACGTGGATCTGTAAAAAAAAAAAACATGTTCTGGTAACTATGACTATTCTACAGAATACTTCCATCCTGAGATCTACCTACTCTCCTGACAGATCGGTTTAAGGAAATATGTACTCCCCATAATGTAGCAATTCTAAAGCATTTTTTCTTAGAACTCTACAGTGTGCCTTTCCTCTGTTATCCCTTACCATCGCTAGTACTGTCACACTGAGAGGACAAGTGGAAAGATGACACCCAGTTGTCAATTTATTCATACATTTCCTAGAGAGAATAACAGAATAACCGCACAATGCAGAAATATAAGATGAATGAGACTTTAAAGAATATTCTTTTCTTACTATAGCGCTTTATTATACAGCATGAAAAAAGCAAGCTTGCAATTAACTTGCTTTTCCTATCTAGTTTCATTCTTCGTCTATGAAAGCTTTTATCTTACATAGTGTACAGCTTGTATAAAAAATGTGCAGTAATTATAATTCCAGGCTGGGGTGGTAACTCCAAAGATTCCAGTCAACTCTCTGTAAGGCCGGGTTCACATTAGCGTTTGTGTACGCAGCAAATAGGGCTGCGTACTTCTTACCTTCAGATCCGCATACATCCGCATCTGTCCTGCGTACCTATCTTTAACATTGTGTACGTAGGGACATGCGTGGTCACGCGTTGTGTGCGGATGCATCCCCATGCAGCGTTTTGATGTGCCCGCTGAATGTAACATGTTGCGTACACAAACACTAGTGTGAACCTAGCCTAACCCACTGATTTCCAGACAGCAGTTTAGCTTCTCTTATCAGTCTTGCATATTAACAACCCATGGTACAAAGCATCAGTTTGCAGAGCAGTTCTTCTAATCATGGCTCTCACTTTCCAAAGCCCTGCGCTTGTTCAAATGCTCTGTTATTTCTGTATGCAAATATACTAAAAACAGTGTAGACTTCAGAGCAATGACAGTAGCAGAAGTAAAGTGACCAGAACTGTCACTCACGGAGGAGTGCCCGCCCCAGAGCAACCAGAAAGTGAGGAGACTGCAGAGCTGTGAGCTGCTCAAGACAGAATTTCGGAATAACCCTTTACTTTATGGGAAAGAAAATGATTTACCAAAGTAGACCAGGAGCTGTGATTTTGAAAATGAGAAAAACATAGGGTACAAAGCATTGCTAACTAATGGTAGGAAACATGATCAATCTGATATAAGCCGTTATTGTGTACACATAGTGTAGATAAAATGTCTGCCTACCTTGACTAAGATGTAGCTGTGAAGAATCATCAGGTTTGTTGCCATCTCAGCTGGAATTTTGATCTTCTGTGTTTTTAATTCCATATACATACTGAAGAGCACGTCATGCGCATTCCGATAATTTCCTGTTTATTAAAAATGAATGAAGACCAAATATTATTTTTTCATAGCACAAGTCCTAGAGTCAATTCTATACAATTAAGGAGACAATTAATCAAGGACCATTGTTTTCTTGGCCAGTGTTGATTCACCAAGTTCATTAAATGATGTGCGCCTCAATGTATTTGGCATACGGTTTCTTTCAGCTGCCAAATTTATGACATTTTACTATAATCTATAATTTGCAATGTGCCATAATTTACTACATTTTTCTTGGGCAAATTATTATTAAGAATTTGTCGGGCTGCGCCAGACCAAACCCCTTGTGCTAAGCCACTCCCTATTTTCAAAAAGATGCCGCAGGTAGCTTAAAAATGCCAAAAGTTGTACTTTATTTTCCATTTTTTAAAGACCATGAATGTATTAACAATTACCAACAACTATATACATGGACTTAGAACATACATCCTCATACACAACACACAATCCTACCGGTCCCCATGCCCATCCCACCTCCCCTGAAAAGTTGTACATTTTTTGTTCAACTGTGTGTTGCATTACAATTTTAGGACATTTGCATGATTTTATACTACTTTATTGGCACAAACTGATGGATTTGGTCTAAAGAGTCTTACCATACTTTTGTGCATGATTAAAAAGACTGACACCCCTGGAACAAAGGTCAAACATATGGATGTTAACTGTAGAATCGACACATGTTTGAGAGCGCAGATTTCATTGGATTTTTTGTTGGGAGGGGGAGGGGGGTCAGGTCACTTATCCAGAGCTTTTGTGCAACCAGTAACGTGGAAGCCCCCTATATTTCTGTTAACAGATGACGGACCTGAGTGGGGGATTTTTTCCTGGGCTGAATTGAAGCTTTTAATGGTACATTTTGCAGTACAGAACATTTTGTATCACTTTTAAGGCTCAGTTCACATTTATCTTGTGCGCTACACTGAGCACTTACATCAGGGTTTCTAGCTAAATCTGTGAAATACCTGATTGACATGAAACCCCGACAGATCCATTCACTTTAATGAGGCAGCAGAGTTACTCTGAACTTCATCTGGCCTCTGTTCAGTCGTGTCCATCTCTTCAGAGGTGCACAAAACTGATCAACCACACTTTTATACATGCCTGAAAAGACAGACACTGCCGGATCATAAGCCAGACAGAGTCCAAAGTATCTCCATCTGCCTCATTATAGTGATTGTTCCATACAGGGTTTTCTTTTCATTCTGTTTTTTTCCAAATTTAGACAAAAACCTGATGTTTCAGTGCTCAGTATAGAGCGCGGGATAAATGTGAACTGTGCCTTATTGCAATCTTTGGGAAACAGAATGAACAACTCAACATCAGCTCAAAAATTGCTTTTATTTATTTTTATGGCATTCACCGTGTTGTTAAAGTGATTAAGACAAGCGATGTTTTTGGGTGTATACGATTAAACAATACCAGATTTATTTTTTTTCATGATTTGCTACTTTTTCACACTAAAAACAATATTTTAGAATAAAAGAATTTGTTTCGTCTCAGCATATTCCGAGAACTTTTGAAAGCCATATGAGGGCTTGTTTTTTTTTGCAGGATGAGTTGATATTTTCAGTGAGATTTTTATTTATTCTTTATTTGTTAACATATGACTTGTTGATCGTTTCGTTCCATTTTTTGAGGGTGTCAGTGTGATAAAGAAGGTACATTAAGTACATAAAGATGGTAAAGAAGGTACGGGAAAAATAATGTAACAGTTTTATAGTTCTGTTCATTCCAGACGTGGCAATAACAATTCTGTTAGTTTTTTCATTTATACATAAATGCTATGTTTTTATTAGTGAGCAAAATGTGGATTTTTGGTACTCCCCATAAAAATTCTTTCACATGGTCTTCGTTGGGGCACAGGAAACTATGGGATTATGCTGCCACCTAGAGGCTGACACTAAGAATACATCTTAAAAAAGTAATCTCCCCGCCACTCCACTCCTGGCCTGTCGACACCCCGCTGTACAGTTTAGCTTACTGTCACGTAGGAGGCAGACACAGGTATGGAGGTGGCAGCATATAACTATGGTTTTCTGTGTCCTCTAAAGAAGCGTCAGAGTTTTTTTTTATGTTTTTTTGTGGGGTTTTATTAACAAATTTTATTGAACTTTTTTCTTATACTTAGTCCTATTATGGGACTTGAATATTTTATAGTTTGATCACTGGCCTTATACACTGCAATAGTTCTGTATTACAGCGCATCTGACCTGTCAGCTTCACACTGATCCTTTGCCTGTTATGTTAGACCTCGATTATAGCAAGGCCTAACAGGCCACCATAGCTGGCAGACCCAGAATCATTACTTGGCCTTAGGTTGCCATGACAACCATTGGGACTGAACCGATCATGGCTAATTCCGCAAGGTGTCAATTATAGTACACAGCAGACATGCACCGCCGGGGGGTGTAAAATGAGGCCTCCTAATGACCACTGTAAAAAGGCGTATCAGCAGTCCTCAAGGGGAATACACCCATAGACTAGCTGACATGTACTATAGGGCATTGCATGGTAAATGAATGATGTTTTTACCTGCTGCCTGCTCCTCCCGTGCTATGATGATGGCGGTACGGGCAGCTTCTCTGTATTGCTTCAGAGCCATGTACAAGCGGAATAAATACTTTGCATCCTAGAACAGAAAAACATATCATGTGAAATATATGGTCCTCTTATATAATTTAATACACTAGCGCAATAATGTTGCTTGGCAGTATATAGTATAAGCAAGCGGACAGTCACAGGTTCACGTCCCCTAAGGGAACTAAAGAATAAAGTAAAAAAAAAAATTATATATAGAAATATAATATATATATATATATATATATAATTTATAAATATTATATATACACACGCACTACCGTTAAAAAGTTTATGGTCACTTAGAAATTTCCTTATTTTTGAAAGAAAAGCATAGTTTTTTCCAATGAAAGTAACATTAAATGATTCAGAAACACACTCTATACATTGTTAATGTGGTAAGTGACTATTTTAGCTGCAAACGTCTGGTTTGTAATGCAATATCTTCACAGGTGTATAGAGGCCCATTTCCAACAACCATCACGCCAGTGTTCTTTTGGTACTTTGTGTTTGCTAACTGTGTAAGAAGGCTAATGGGTGGTTAGAATACCCTTGAAAACCCTTGTGCAAGTATATTAGCACAGCTGCAAACAGTTTGGCTGATTAGAGAACCTGTAAACCTGACCTTCCTTTGAGCTAGTTGAGAATCTGGAGCATTACAATTGTTGGTTCCATTAAACTCAAAATGGCCAGAAAAAAAGAACTTTCATGTGAAACTTGACAGTCTATTCTTGTACTTGAAATGAAGGCTATTCCATGTGAGAGATTGCCAGGAAACTGAAAATTTCCTACAACGGTGTGTACTACTCCCTTCAGAGGAGAGCACAAACAGGCACTAACCAGAGGAGAAAGAGAAGTGGGAGGCCCGGCTGTACAACTGAGCAACAAGACAAGTACATTAGAGTCTGTAGTTTGAGAAATCGATGCCTCACAGGTCCTCAACTGGCAGCTTCATTAAATAGTACATGTAAAACACTAGTGTCAATGTCTACAGTGAAGAGGCGACTCCGGGATGCTGGCCTTCAGGGCAGAGTGGCAAAGAAACAGCCATATCTGAGACTGGCTAATAAAAGGAAAAGATTAATATGGGCAAGAGGACACAGACATTGGACAGAGGAGGATTGGAAAAAAGTGTGATGGACAGACGAATCCAAGTTTGAGGTGTTTGGATCACACAGAAGAACATTTGAGAGATACAGAACAACTGAAAAGATACTGGAAGATTGTCTGACGCCATCTGTCAAGCATGGTGGAGGTAATGTGATGGTCTGGGGTTACTTTGGTGCTGGTGAAGTGGGAGATTTGTACAAGGTAAAAGGGATATTTAATAAGGAAGGCTATCACTCGATTTTGCAACGCCATGCCATACCCTGTGGACAGTGCTTGATTTCATCCTACAACAGGACAATGATCCAAAGCACACCATATGCAAGAACTATTTAGGAAAGAAGCAGGCAGCTGGTATTCTATCTGTAATGGAGTGGCCAGCACAGTCACCAGATCTAAACCCCATTGAGCAGTTGTGGGAGCAGCTTGACCGTATGGTACCCAAAAAGTGCCCATCAAGCCAAACAAACTTGTGGGAGGGGTTTCTGGAAGCATGGGGTGAAATTTCTCTAGATTACCTCAGCAAATTAACTGCTGGAATGCCAAAGGTCTGCAATGCTGTTATTGCTGGGAGCACTTTTTGACGAAAGCAAAGTTTGAAGGAGAAAATTATTATTTCAAATAAAAATCTTATATATATATATATATATATATATATATATATATATATATATATATAGATAGATATATGAATTTTAAATCAACCCCACTAAAAAAAATAAACAAATAAAAATCTAATCTATTAAAATATTATAATAATCCATATGAAAAAAAGCTGTAACGAGAAAAAAAAAATCTAAGGGGTAGTATAGTGGTTTTTCGGTCACCATGCCTAAGCAAAATGCAATAAAATATGATAAAAATGTCGTATGTCTCCCAAATTGTTATAATTGAGACAGTTCGCTCCCTCATGCATGGAAAATGTCACCACAAACCCGCCAACAAAAAAAAGTCTCTTTTTTTTCACCACTTAAAAAAAAAAACAATTGTATTGACCTAGAGAATTAGGTTCTGTAGAGTCATTTTTACAGAATGAACGTGGCAACCCCCCCCCCCCCCCAAAAAAAAAAAATTAAATTAAAAATCACAATTTCACTTTACTTTTGTCAAGTTTTCCTATACACTGAATGTTAAAATGAATGGCGTCATTTAAAATGGCAGCTCGTCCTGCAAAAAAACAAGCCCTCGTAGGGCTATGTCAATAAAAAAAATATATAAAAGTTAGGGCTCTTAGAAGAAGGAGAGGACAAAACAGAAGCACAAAGAAATTGCTGCGTCTTTAAGGGGATGAAGGGAGTCAGTCAAACCAGAATGACTGTTCAAACCAAGCACAGCCGCTCGGTGCGCCCTTGGTGTAACCAAACAGTTCAGTGCTGCTTCCCACCAGCTTGTCTTGTTTTCCATCGATCTCCACCCCTCTCTGGTTGTAGTAAAGTTATCATTTGAGGAAGAGAAGGGCGGAGATTGATGGAAAACAGAACAAGTAGGTGTGAAGCTGCAGTGAACTGTTTGGTTACACCAAGGGTGCACTGAGCGGAAGTGCTTGGTTTGAACAGTCACTTGTACTTACAGATTCCCTAACATTACACTAACATTTAGTCATTTACAGCAGCACATTAAACAGACCTTGGGCATGCCGTCACTTTCCCCCATTAGATAGTCTATCAGCTGATTGGTCAGCATCTCATCTTTGGCCTGGCCAACCTGTTCAGTAACAAACACAATAAGTGAAAAATCACCATTTAAAAGTGTAGTTAAAAAAAACAAAATCTATGGAAAACAAAGCAGAAATGGAACAAATACAAAAGACCCCCAGGCCCTTTTTACCGTTTCTATCGCCATTTCTATGGCTGCGTTTTCTTCAGCAGTTGGACACTTTAAAAAGTGTTTCAAAGCCTGAAAAATAAAACAGAATAAAACATACACAGATGGGAATTGTAAGAAGCTTTTTAATATAACAACCAATGAATTTCTGCTTGTGAAGCTGCAAGTTCAGAGCTCAGTAATCGTTCTCTCAATGCTGTGGTTTGGTAAAGGGGTTGTCCACTACTAGGATATCACCTTTATAAAATAAAATCACCTATACTCCTCTCTCGTGCCAGCACCATTCCAGTGGTGTCAGCACTTGCTCTCCCAGGGCTTACGTAAGGTTATTATGATACATGAGCCCAATCATTGATGGGGTCACTGTCCCCTAGCTCTAACAAATCGGTAGTTTGTCTGTAAAAATCCAGCTCTGGTTTCACTTCTGGCATATACAGTCATGGCCAAAAGTATTGACACCCCTGCAATTCTGTCAGATAATACTCAGTTTCTTCTTGAAAATGATTGCAAACACAAATTCTCTGGTATTATTATCTTCATTTAATTTGTCCTAAATGAAAAAAACACAAAAAGAATTGTCCTAAAGCCAAATTGGATATAATTCCACACCAAACATAAAAAAGGGGTGGACAAAAGTATTGGCACTGTTCGAAAAATCATGTGCTGCTTCTCTAATTTGTGTAATTAACAGCACCTGTACCTTACCTGTGGCACCTAACAGGTGTTGGCAATAACTAAATCACACTTGCAGCCAGTTGACATGGATTAAAGTTGACACAACCTCTGTCCTGTGTCCTTGTGTGTACCACATTGAGCATGGAGAAAAGAAAGAAGACCAAAGAACTGTCTGAGGACTTGAGAAACCAAATTGTGAGGAAGCATGAGCAATCTCAAGGCTACAAGTCCATCTTCAAAGACCTGAATGTTCCTGTGTCTACCGTGCGCAGTGTCATCAAGAAGTTTAAAGCCCATGGCATTGTGGCTAACCTCCCTAGATGTGGAAGGAAAAGAAAAATTGACAAGAGATTTCAACGCAAGATTGTGCGGATGTTGGATAAAGAACCTCGACTAACATCCAAACAAGTTCAAGCTGCCCTGCAGTCCGAGGGTACAACAGTGTCAACCCGTACTATCCGTCGACGTCTGAATGAAAAGGGACTGTATGGTAGGAGACCCAGGAAGACCCCACTTCTTACCCCGAGACATGAAAAAGCCAGGCTGGAGTTTGCCAAAACTTACCTGAAAAAGCCTAAAAAGTTTTGGTAGAATGTTCTCTGGTCAGATGAGACAAAAGTAGAGCTTTTTGGGCAAAGGCATCAACATAGAGTTTACATGAGAAAAAAAGAGGCATTCAAAGAAAAGAACACGGTCCCTACAGTCAAACATGGCGGAGGTTCCCTGATGTTTTGGGGTTGCTTTGCTGCCTCTGGCACTGGACTGCTTGACCGTGTGCATGGCATTATGAAGTCTGAAGACTACCAACAAATTTTGCAGCATAATGTAGGGCGCAGTGTGAGAAAGCTGGGTCTCCTTTAGAGGTCATGGGTCTTCCAGCAGGACAATGACCCAAACCACACTTCAAAAAGCACTAGAAAATGGTTTGAGAGAAAGCACTGGAGACTTCTAAGGTGGCCAGCAATGAGTCCAGACCTGAATCCCATAGAACACCTGTGGAGAGGTCTAAAAATGGCAGTTTGGAGAAGGCACCCTTCAAATATCCGGGACCTGGAGCAGTTTGCCAAAGAAGAATGGTCTAAAATTCCAGCAGAGCATTGTAAGAAACTCATTGATGGTTACCGGAAGCGGTTGGTCGCAGTTATTTTGGCTAAAGGTTGTGCAACCAAGTATTAGGCTGAGGGTGCCAATACTTTTGTCTGGCCCATTTCTGGAGTTTTGTGTGAAATGATCAATGTTTTGCTTTTTGCTTCATTCTCTTTTGTGGTTTTTCATTTAAGACAAATTAAATGAAGATAATAATACTAAAGAATTTGTGTTTGCAATCGTTTTCAGGAAGAAACTGAGTATTATCTGACAGAATTGCAGGGGTGTCAATACTTTTGGCCATGACTGTATAACCTGCTGGGAATTTGGCTGCCCTGCAATGACCACAGAGCATGTAACACATGGCGTCAGAATCAGACTTTATACAGATCACTTTTGTAGCCACAGCTTCATCAGTAACAACAAAAAACAGATTCCGCATAGGAGCTGTGTACACAAAATGAGATGGAAAATGAGGGATATTATTAAAGATGCTTCACATTTCATTTTAGGTAGAATGAAGAAAAAGGGCACAATGCATCAGTCTGTCCCACAGCTACCTCTACGGTAAGGCCGTACATTCACCGCAGCAGCCGAGTGGCAATTTTCTACAATTTATCCTCCACAGAACTGCACCGTGGATGACACGAAGTTGTAAGAAGATCTGGGCTGAAGCCGTAAACCTTCCAGCCTAGCCTAGACTTAGGGTAAGTTCACATTAGGCATTTGTGCTGCATTTATTTTCTGCAGCAAAACCTGATCTCTTGGCAGGAAAGAAGCTGCAGAAAATGAACAGGTCTCCATTGGTTTTTCTTATGGATATTTTTGTGCAGTTTTTGCTGTGTTTTTGGCATGCTAGATTTGTCTCTTGTGCATGCCGATAAAGTTGTGTTGAAAAAAAAAAGTTCTATTCTAGAATCCAGTTTTGACACAAAAAAATGCAGCAAAACCTGATACCTGCATTTTTGGTATGTGTTTTTTCAGTGTTTTTTCACCACTCATTCATTTCAATGGGTGGGAAAACGGCGAAAGACGTGACACGCTCCATTGTGCAAAAAACCATGCAAAGCTCAAAATCCTGATCCAAAAAAACCAATGTGTGTGCATGAGATTTCTGAACTCTCATTGGCTTTTGCTGATACTGTAAAATGCAGCTGAAAATTAGCATAAAAAAAGCCTAAAAGCACGCGGCAAAAACACCCAGTATGAACTTCGCCTTAAAGTACTTCGCCACCAGGGTATTTTTGTCATTTCACCCCATGCTACTACTGTATGTATATTTCCTGCGTGTAGTAAAATACTAACTGGCCACCGTCTTGTGCTCTTCCCGTGCCGCTCCAGTTCGCTTTTGCACATTGTGACCTGCTGGATCGCTCCAGTGTTCACTGGGTGAACCGGAAGTCATTTCTCAATGTGAGTCTATGAGATTGAGGCTCTTCTAGACTTACATTAAGGCCAGCGTCTCAGTACTGTATTCCACGGCGGAGTGCTATGTGATAAAGCATTGCACAGCACTCGTCCAGTGTTGTTCTACGGGGCAGCTCAGATCTGCGATTATTTTCTCATACTGATTCAGCATGAGAGAACATTGGCAGCATGGTGTGATTGGCAGTGAGATTTGGCTCACTCGCAGCCATACAAGTCTATGGGATCATGTGAAACATCGCACTGCACTCAGATATCACCTGACTGCAGTGCGATTCCTGCTGACGCCAGCAGTAGAGGAGATGGAGAAATTACTTTCTCCATCTCCTCCGCAGCTGTGCTCTGATCCTGTCACGCGAGAGGCTCGGAGCACGGTAGCATGACACTCGGCTCCCGCTCACAGCAGAGATGGAGCCGAGGGTCATTAGCATGTCACATCCAGTGCCATACGCTGGTGTGGCTCCAGCCTGAGAGAGATAGGGATAGTTTGCAGTCATTTCCAGCCGGTCAGAGCTGCGGTCACAGGATGGCGGAGCGGCACCGGAAGCAGTAAGACCGGTAAGTATTTTACTATACACAGGGAACGTATATTACTGATAACACTCGGTGGTGAAATACAACATTACCCTGGACTGGTAGATTACAATTTGTGTATGTGAGGAGATAACCTCTAGGTGCCGCTTTCTCCTACCCTTGCATGTTGACCACAAAGCAAGAAAAACTTCCCAGCTTGATAATGTTTCTTCTCTCCCTCGAAGTAAAGTGCGATACTCTGATAATCTTCATTACTGGTGTTCTCAGACCCTGCGGAGAAAGGCACATTCAGGTCAGATTAGCGCACACGATCAGTAATTGCTGCGTCCAGATGTTACAGAATAGTGGATGGGATTTTAAGAAATCCTGTGCTCACTATGCACCCAGAGACGCCCGCGGCTCACCGGTGGAGACAGACATGCGGTGCGTCTCTCCAGACCGCTGCATGTCTATTTATCTTGAGGAGAAGCTATAAATGTCACCCAATAGTACGGTATGTATTGGACGCAGTAAATCCGCAAAGATCAGTGACTACAAGCGGATTCACCTGCGCTCAATAGACGGCAGCGCTTTGGACAAAGTGGACATGCACTGCCACTTCCGGATCGTCTGCACATACCCTAACAGATTCCACATTTATCTAACAAATACATTGCCCATGAACACTTTCTATATAAGAAGCACACAAAATCTGGTATCTGTGGTTCTCACAAAGTAAGGTGTAACATTAAATCTGCATTCACCACTACACAATGTATCTAACGTGCATACGGCACATTCCACATTGCAGCAGATCTCCACCTGTTAGCAGGTCATACCTATAACATCAGCATAGATTTCCATCTGGTTGTGCTGCTGGGCCAGCTGGAAAGCTTCATTGTTGCACTTGGACAATACTAAAAACTGGATGGCTGAACCATAGTCTCCAAGGCGAAGGAAAAACCTTAGAAATAAATGTAAAAAATACAGAAAATGAACATTAAAAGGATTTCCGTGTGTGTGTGTATGTGTGTGTGTGTGTGTATATATATATATATATATATATATATATATATATATATATATATATATATATACTGTATATGTATATCCACAAATAAATCACGTACAAAAACAGAAAATATGGTCACCCCCTCCCTTTCTAAACAGTCCTGGAACAGTGTTGATATACAGTAGGGGGATTACAGAGCTTCTTCTGTCTAATATATGACATTTCCATATTAGTATGAGGCGGCATTAGGTAACGCACATCCCGGCAGGTAGACTTCTGCGTTGCGCCAATCTGATGTAGACATTGTGGAGTTCTATATTTTCTGTGAATCAAATATAATTGCGACAACCTTTGAGCCTCGGAAAGGGAAAGAAGCGGTGTGAAACCTAATATGGAGACCCCTGATCCCCCAGTATCACTCCCACAGTAGGAGGGAACTTTAGGTAAGAAGTTAGCTGACATCTATATAGGTGAGAAGTAAGGCCTCTCGTTGTTCCTTCCCGGCACCCATATAACCACGAGGTTCTGCCATTTGGCCAGGTCTTTAGTCTTGCGCTGAGCTGTGTCCCAGCCATGTCTGGGATGTAGACATTTAGAATTGGCGATGAGATCAGTTAAATTCACTTTGCAACTGCTCAAAATTCTTCAAAATCTTCCCAGATTGGATTTGGTCCATAGTATGAATACCGCTCTCTTCCCACTCGGAGCAGCCCCTCAGCAACAGGACTGTGCGACCATTACCAATCCGCAATTCTCCCCTCTGTCCCACACTTTATATAATCACCGACCTCGGTGCTAAATGGGAAGTTGTTTTCCAGCCTCTACAGTAAATAGGTATACGCCAAGGAGTTACAGTGCCTTGCGAAAGTATTCTGCCCCCTGGAACTTTTCAACCTTTCCCCACATCTCATGCTTCAAATATAAAGATACCAAATGTAAATTGTTGGTGAAGAATCAACAACAAGTGGAACACAATTGTGAAGTTGAACGAAATTTATTGGTTATTTTACATTTTTGTGGAAAATAAAAAACTGAAAAGTGGGGTGTGCAATATTATTCGGCCCCTTTACTTTCAGTGCAGCAAACTCACTCCAGAAGTTCATTGTGGATCTCTGAATGATCCAATGTGGTCCTAAATGCCTAATGATGATAAATATAATCCACCTGTGTGTAATCAAGTCTCCGTATAAATGCACCTGCTCTGTGATAGTCTCAGGGTTCTGTTTGAAGCACTGAGAGCATCATGAAGACCAAGGAACACAACAGGCAGGTCCGTGATACTGTTGTGGAGAAGTTTAAAGCCGGATTTGGATCCAAAATGATTTCCAAAACTTTAAACATCCCAAGGAGCACTGTGCAAGCGATCATATTGAAATGGAAGGAGTATCATACGACTGCAAATCTACCAAGACCCCGACGTCCCTCTAAACTTTCATCTCAAACAAGAAGACTGATCAGAGATGCAGCCAAGAGGCCCATGATCACTCTGGATGGACTGCAGAGATCTACAGCTGAGGTGGGACAGTCTGTCCATAGGACAACAATCAGTTGTACACTGCACAAATCTGGCCTTTATGGAAGAGTGGCAAGAAGAAAGCCATTTCTCAAAGATATCCATAAAAAGTGTCGTTTAAAGTTTGCAACAAACCACCTGGGAGACACACCAAACATGTGGAAGAAGGTGCTCTGGTCAGATGAAACCAAAATCGAACTTTTTGGCAACAATGCCAAACGATATGTTTGGCGTAAAGGCAACACAGCTCATCACCCTGAACACACCATCCGCACTGTCAAACATGGTGGTGGCAGCATCATGGTTTGTCCCTGCTTTTCTTCAGTAGGGACAGGGAAGATGGTTAAAATTGATGAGAAGATGGATGGAGCCAAATACAGGACCATTCTTGAAGAAAACCTGTTGGAGTCTGCAAAAGACCTGAGACTGGGACGGAGATTTGACTTCCAACAATGATCCCAAACATAAAGCAAAATCTACAATGGAATGGTTCACAAATAAATGTATCCAGGTGTTAGAATGGCCAAGTCAGAGTCCAGACCTCAATCCAATTGAGACTCTATGGAAAGAGCTGAAAACTGCTGCTCACAAATTATCTCCATCAAACCTCACTGAGCTCGAGCTGTTTGCCAAGGAAGAATGGACAAGAATTTCAGTCTCTCGATGTACAAAACTGATAGAGACATACCCCAAGTGACTTGCAGCTGTAATCGCAGCAAAAGGTGGCGCAACAAAGTATTAAGTTAAAGGGGCCGAAGAATATTGCACGCCCCACTTTTCAGTTTTTGATTTTCCACAAAAATGTAAAATAACCAATAAATTTTGTTCAACTTCACAATTGTGTTCCACTTGTTGTTGATTCTTCACCAAAAATTTACATTTGGTATCTTTATGTTTGAAGTATGATATGTGGGAAAAGGTTGAAAAGTTCCAGGGAGCTGAATACTTTCACAAGGCACTGTATCGGTTTGACTAATTGTCCACTTTTCACCCAACCATTTCCCTGATCCTATCCTTTCAGCTGTTGGATTTGGGCAGCTAGACAATAAATCCATGCATTGGGAATAGTTGGGGCCCCGTCTGTTTTATCCCTTTGAAGATGCTCCAACTTCATTCTGGCTTGTTGCTTTTTCCACAGTAATACTCTGAATAACATATGGGCTAAGGAGACTCTATAAGATTTTGGCGTTTGCCTGTGGGAATTTTTGCCCATTCATCCAGCAGAGCATTTGTGACGTCAGACAATGATATTGGAGGAGAGGACCTCATCCCCGTCATAATCTTATCCCAAATGTATGAAAGGGGCTGAGCGCAGAGCTCTGTACGATCAGTCATGGTCTTCCACACAAAACTCCCCCATCCATGCCATTAGGGATCTTGCTCCGTGCACTGGGCACAGTCCTGTTGGAACAGAAAAGTGGTTTCAAACTTTTCCCATAGTTTATGGAAGCATAAAATTTACCAAAATGTCTTTTTATGCAGAAATATTAAGATCTCCCTACACTGGAACTAAGGGCCTAAGCCAAACCAAACCAACCAAATCACATCCACAATAGTTTACAGTTGGCTCCATGCAGTCAGGCAGGTAATGTTCTCTTAGCACTCAACAAATCCGGACCCATCCATCCAAATCCAGATACAGAACTGTGATCCGTCACTGTAAAGAACACGTTTCTATCTCTCCAGTGCCCATTGGTAGCGATTTTACACCACTGCATCTGACACTTGGCATTGTGCTTGGTGATGTACGGCTGCATGCAGCTGGTCGGCCGTGAAGCTCCTGGCGGGGGGCACAGGGTTTGTGCTGATGTTAATATCAGAGGATGTCTGGCCATTGCAGTTATGGAGTCAGCAGTTAGTGACTTTGTACCTTCTGCTCCTCAGCACTCGGGGACCCCGCTCTGTGACTTTACATGGTCTGCACTTCATGTCTGAGTTGCGTTTTCTTCCATTTACCAATAATATCACTCACCGGTGATGGTGGAATATTGAAGTAGGGGAAGAAATGTCACGTCCGGACTTGTTACATGGGTGACGTCCTGTTTGAGGACCGCGCTGGTATCGGTGAGATCATTACCACCAGCCATTATGTCACATGTCGGTAAAGGCAGTCGGCATGAGGAGTAACGGGGAAGAATGTAAACCGGAATTCAATAATTGAGAAGTGTCCTAATACTTTCCTCCATACACTGTGTACATGTACATGAGAGAGATCACCTCGCTACCATCTTGGCCCCCTCCAGTGACTGCGTCTCTTTCACAATCCCCACGGCTTTCTCAGGATTGTTCAAATGATCCAAGTAGATCCGGATGACGTTATCCCAGTCTCTCGCATTTTCATAAGCCAAGGCGGCTTCCTTATATCTGCAGAGAGGCAAGGAAGATGTCAGAGCATGTGAGCGTCACCTAAAGTCAGATTGATTGGATACTAAGGCAGGGTTCACAGCACGATTTACCCTACGTCCTGGGTCTCCGTTGGGGCTTAGGGCCACAGCCGGGATTCGGGCATATGCCCTGATCGGGTCACTCACTAGAATGATGCCGATGGAGTCACAGTGTGTCTGTTGTACATCATTTTCGGAGACACCAAATGTAAGGTAAAACGAGATGTGAACACAGCCTCACGGTTACCTGTTACACTGCTGACCCAGTCTCCGGCCAGAGGTGGAAACGCTGCAGTGGAAGACATGGCCGACATCGCAAGGAGTCCGATGCAGTTGGGAGACAATCAGACTGGACCGGCCTTCACTTTCAAAAATCCAACTGGGGACGCAGTCGGTAACAAAACTAGACGCACCCCGTCATCCTGTACATATTTTGGAGTCTTTTTCACGTCCATATTCTCGGATCTGCCTAATTCACCCACACAAACTCCCCTTTACACATCAGCACCTTTGTCTCTAGTTTATCTCCATTCCTTCCCATAGTTCATACTTTTTTTTACTAAAATATCTGAATCCCGGCTGTCCTGAATAACAATAAATGATGCTGCACAGAACTCACTTTCCATCGGCCTCCTTCGCCTTGGCATACTGCAGGTGGATCTTGGGAGAAGTCACATTAGGAAGCAGCTCTCCAACCTTTGCCCTAAGCCAAAATAGCATGAATGACTATGGGAAGGGTAGAGAAAATAATATTTCTAATATAGAGAAAATATTCTGTTTGGATTTCTTACCAGTTTTTACATCGGATGTACACAGAAGCGGCTTTGTCGTAGTACTGGCCCTTCTCATACAGCTGAGCGGCTTCCGAAAGTTGCTAGAATACAAATCAATTTGGGAATCATGAATAATTGTGGCGTTTTTCAAGTCCTCATTTTGCAGGCCAATATCACAAGTCCGTGTACCTTCATGCTCTCCAGAATGGCCCCGCAGTCCTTCTTCAGCAGTCTACTGGGGTGTTTGAGAGCCTGGTTAACCCCGCGCCGGATGTCTCCCATACGGATTGACATTCGAGCCACTCCGGCAAGGCAGGTTTCATCGTGTTCTTGATACTGTTGTAAAATACGCTTCAATGAGAGAACTGCAATTTGCCAAGACAAGTGTTACTACAAGACGTAAGGAATGAGAACAGCAAAGGAGATATATAATAATTAGTGATGAGTGAACATGCCGGGATAAGGTGTTATCTGAGCATGCTCGGGGGCTAACCGAGTGTCTTCAGCGTGCTCGGAAAATATGTTCAAGTCCCCGCGGCTGCATGTCTCTCGGCTGATCAACAGACACAACATATGCAAGGATTGTCTAACAAACCAGCTGTCGAACAACTACCAGACATGCAGCCGCGGGGACTCAAACATTTTTTGATCACGCCAAAGACACTCGGGTTAGCACCCAAGCATGCTCAGATAACACCTTATCCCAGCACATTCACTCATCACCAATAATAATCCATCCCACATATGCTTATAGGAAACACCGGGTCTATGGGTAGGGGGTCCCAGTATATCCCTTCTTTAGAGGTGGTTTCCTTTCCCAGACACAATCATGTTAACACCACCCAGTATATAAGTATATGTTGTGGACACGGCATCCTGCACTGGGGATTTGTAGTGGTTTCTTACACATGAGACCTGTCTCTTCCGTAAGGGAGACCCGTGGCCAGTCCCTGTATTGTAGGCCGAGATGGGACCGATTTACGGACGTCTGAATGCGCCCCAAGGAAGCGTTTCCTTATATCTATCAGTTTTTTGTGCCTCAACTGATTTTAAAAAGGCACCAGTTCTCACCAGGCTTTTTCACCCTTCTCTACTGCTAAGCTGGGGACCTACATAAAACCGTCACAACATATAGCATTTTCTAAATCGCCTTCTTTAAGAGCAGAGTATAATAACTGATGTGCCGGATGAAGAATACAAACAATCCCACAGAAAGCTATGGGATCCTTTCTAGCATTAGTTTCCGCTGCTATGATGGAGAGTTTTAATAAAAGAAAGGTTGGATGGCCGGATACATGGAAACCCAGACTGACAGTTGCCCCGTTATCTTATTAGAGTGAATGAATAGTGTCTATCATATGTGCTGGACCATGAAGGAGAACAGATCCAGATTTGTAGAATTCATACCATGGTGTCCCCGGTCATTCCTTTCTCATAATGGGCCAGAGCATTTACGTAGTCACCCCTGGGGAGAAACAAGGGAATGTCAAGTCACACAAAGTTAACGTGGTATTCCTATGTCATACACCTACAGTGGGGGGGGGGGGGGGAAGTATTTAGTCAGCCACCAATTGTGCAAGTTCTCCCACTTAAAAAGATGAGAGAGGCCTGTAATTGACATCATAGGTAGACCACAACTATGAGAGTCAAAATGAGAAAACAAATCCAGAAAATCACCTTGTCTGATTTGGCAAGATTTATTGTGTAAATTATGGTGGAAAATAAGTATTTGATCATTAAAAAAAGTTCAGCTCAATATTTTGTTATATCCTTTGTTGGCAATGACAGATGTCAAACGTTTTCTGTAAGTCTTCACAAGATTGGTACACACTGTTGTTGGTATGTTGGCCCATTCCTCCATGCAGATCTCCTCTAGAGCAGTGATGTTTTGGGCCTGTCGCTGGGAAACATGGACTGTTAACTCCCTCCAAAGGTTTTCTCTGTGGTTGAGATCTGGAGACTGGCTAGGCCACTCCAGGACCTTCATATGCTTCTTCCAAAGCCACTCCTTCATTGCCCTGGCAGTGTGCTTTGGATCATTATCATGCTGAAAGACCTATCCACGTTTTATCTTCAAAGCCCTTGCTGATGGAAGGAGGTTTGCACTCAAAATCTCATGATACATGGCCCCATTCATTCTTTCATGTACACGGATCAATCGTCCTGGTCCCTTTGCAGAGAAACAGCCCCAAAGCATGATGTTGCCACCCCCCATGCTTCACAGTAGGTATGGTGTTCTTTGAATGAAACTCAGTATTCTGTCTCCTCCAAACACGACGAGTTTTGTTTCTATCAAACAGTTCTACTTTGGTTTCATCAGACCATATGACATTCTCCCAATACACTTCTGGATAATCCAAATCTCTAGCAAACTTCAGACGGGCCCAGACGTGTACTGGCTTAAGCAGGGGGACATGTCTGGCACTGGAGGATGAGTCCCTGGCGGCGTAGCGTGTTACTGATGGTAGACTT
Source organism: Ranitomeya variabilis (assembly GCF_051348905.1). NCBI lineage: Eukaryota > Metazoa > Chordata > Amphibia > Anura > Dendrobatidae > Ranitomeya > Ranitomeya variabilis. The sequence goes on along the minus strand of NC_135232.1, from coordinate 1,065,212,981 downwards.
TGTTACGGTGGTCCCAGCTCTATGCAGGTCATTCACTAGGTCCCCCCGTGTGGTTCTCGGATTTTTGCTTACTGTTCTTGTGATCATTTTGACTCCACGGGGTGAAATCTTGCGTGGAGCCCCAGATTGAGGGAGATTATCAGTGATCTTGTATGTCTTCCATTTTCTTATTATTGCTCACACAGTTGATTTCATCACACCAAGCTGCTTGCCTATTGCAGATTCAGTCTTCCCAGCCTGGTGCAGGGCTACAATTTTGTTTCTGGTGTCCTTCGACAGCTCTTTGGTATTCACCAGAGTGCAGTTTGGAGTGTGACTGTTTGAGGTGTGGGCAGGTATCTTTTATACTGATAACAAGTTCTAACAGGTGCAATTACTACAGGTAATGAGTGGAGGACAGAGGTGCCTCCTAAACAAGAAGTTACAGGTCTGTGAGAGCCAGAAATATTGCATGTTTTTAGGTGACCAAATTCTTATTTTCCACCATAATTTGCAAAATAAATCTTGCCAAATCAGACAAGGTGATTTTCTGGATTTGATTTCTCATTTTGACTCTCATAGTTGTGGTCTACCTATGATGTCAATTACAGGCCTCTCTCATCTTTTTAAGTGGGAGAACTTGCACAATTGGTGGCTGACTAAATACTTTTTTCCCACTGTATGTCAGTGATAAATGGTAAGGACATAGTTACAGAAAGGTAAAACAGCTTGTGCAGACAAGTTCAGAGCTCAGTTTTCGGAGTCAGACTGTTGGTGAAGATGTGCAGGACTTTAGCTGTTAAGCAATAAAGCCAAAGCAACAAATCGGTCTCAGTCCCACACTGGAACCGTCCAGCTCAAAGTGTCATTACACCAATGCCGAGAGCAGAGAAGTGAAGTTGTTAATTACATTTCAAGGATTAAAACCGGCCATACATATTAGATGGCTGAGTGATGATGCGTTGGCCGATCGTTGAGCCAACGGCCATCTCCGCTGACTCCCTTGTTCGGGTGAGTGATCCTATATTCCCTATAAGAAAGCCGCGGGCCGACACATCAGCCAGAAGCTCATCTCAGTGAGAACAATGCGCTCAACAGTCCAAGAGCGGACATGCCCGATCCACATCTTCCCCTACAGTCGGTCGGCCGGCTCCCTCGTACACAATAGATTGTCGGCCACACCAGTTGATATTGGTCGGTTCAGTCAACATTAGCGTAATGTGCATGGAGGCCTTTAGATTAGGAGCTCACCCCAGCACAATGTAGTACTATAAAATAATACAACAACAAAAATAACACCGGACTCACGTGAACTCCAGCTGGATGGCGTACTCCTTTGATATAAAGGGTATCTGGTTAGGAGCCAGACGTTTTGCGAGCTGCAGAGCGCTATCCCAATGCTGCAAGTCTCTTCTGACCTAAACCGTATGTAGAGGTTTAGACATGAGCAGCTTCACATCAAATTTTCAACCATTGAAAAAAGTTGATAAAAACATAATTTCCATAACGCCCACAGCGTAATTGTCTGCAGTAACATAGAAGGCTAAAGACTAGGCTGCGGACAAGGAGGAGCTTGGAAGCAGAGAATTCTGTAGAAGAAAGCTTCATATCTGAGGACGACACGGAACAACAAAGCATGGCGCACAGAAGAGAAAGAGCCCAGACAGAATAATCTGCAGACTTCTAATAACCTTATTCTACAAAAATTATTATAATGTATCATTACATGTACCTCAAGTGCACAAATAGGATTGCTGGAAGCCAAGTACAGATCCTGGGCAAGGTTAAAGTCATTGGAGAACATGGCAAGATGTCCAGCTAGGAGGTTATGATCTTCAATACCCTGCAAGAAAGTACACTCTTCAATTTCCCATATTACTATCTTTATTACAAAAAACAAGTCAGAAAACTTGTAATACTCACACTAGCCACTAAGCCTAATACTAGGCTCATACTCGCTGTTCTAAATAGACACCTTTCAGCAGTCTCAGTATAATTACTGGAAGGATTACAATGGCAGATAGCACCAACACGTATATGGATTTTATATATATATATATATATATATATATATATATATATATATATATATATATATATATATATATATACCCCGTATATACTCGAGTATAAGCCGGCCCGAGTATAAGCCGACCTCCCTAATTTTGCCACAAAAAACTGGGAAAACTTATTGACTCGAGTATAAGCCTAGGGTGGAAAATGCAGCAGCTACCGGTGAATTTCAAAAATAAAAATAGATGCTCCGTACCGTTCATTATTGCCCCAAAAGATGCTCCATATAAAGCTGTGCCACATATAATGCTCCATACATTTCATTATGGCCCCATAAGATGCTCCATATAAAACTGTGCCACATATAATGCTCCATACATTTCATTATTGCCCCATAAGATGCTCCATATAAAGCTGTGCCATATATAATGCTCCATACTGTTGATTATTGCCCCATAGATGATCCATATAAAGCTGTGCCATATAGAATGCTCTGCACCGTTCATTATGGCCCCATAGATGCTCCATACAAAACTGTGCCATATAGAATGCTCTGCACCGTTCATTATTGCCCCATAGATGCTCCATATAAAGCTGTGCAATATATAATGCTGCTGCTGCAATAAAAAAAAATGACATACTCACCTCTCTTGCTGCCCGCAGCTCCTCAGCATCCCGTCTCGGCGTCTCTCCGCACTGACTGTTCAGGCAGAGGGCGGCGCGCAGATTAGTACGTCATCGTGCCCTCTGATCTGAACAGTCAGAGCAAGAGGATGGGAAGACGGAGCGGCGCCCGGCGGGTGGAACGTGGACAGGTAAATATGTAATACTCACCTGCTCCCGGCGTCCCTGGCTCCTTATCCCGGACAGATGGTCTCCGGGTGCTGCAGCCTCTTCCTCTGTCAATGGTCACCGTTACCGCTCATTAGAGAAATGAATATGCGGCTCCACCCCTATGGGAGTGGAGTCCATATTCATAACTTTAATGAGCGGTCCCACGTGACCGCTGAACAGGGGAAGAGCTGCAGCACCCGAAGACCATGGGACAGGCAGGGGGAGCGCCAGGAGCCCCGGAAGCAGGTGAGTATACGACAGACCTCTCTCCCCCTCACCCGCCGGCCGTGACTCGAGTATAAGCCGAGAGGGGCACTTTCAGCCCAAAAATTTGGGCTGAAAATCTCGGCTTATACTCGAGTATATACGGTGTGTATATATACAGTATATATATATATATATATATATAGATCTCAAAAAAAGGGGACACTAAAATCCCACATCCCAGATATCACTAAATGAAATATTCCAGTAATCTTTATTCATTACACAGTGGAATGCATTGAGAACAATAAAACATAACAACTCAATCAATGTAAATCAAAATTAATATCCCATGGAGGTCTGGATTTGGAATGATACTCAATATCAAAGTGAAAAATCAAATTACAGGCTGATCCAACTTCAGTGGAAATGCATCATGACAAGGAAAAGATGCTCAGTATTGTGTGTGTGGCCTCCACGTTCCTGTATGACCTCCCTACAACACCTGGGCATGCTCCTAAAGAGGCTGTGAATGGTCTCCTGAGGGATCTCTTCACAAACCTGGATAAAAGCATCAGTCAACTTGTGGACAGTCTGTGGAGCAACGTGGCGGTGGTGGATGAAACGAGACATGATTTTCCACATTTGCGCGATTGGATTTAGTTCGAGGGAATTGGCTTCAATGCCTTCATCATGCAGGGACTGCTGACACACTCCAGCCACATGACGTCTGGCACTGTCATGCATCAGAAGGAACCCAGGACCCAGTGCACCTGCATATGGTCTCACTATGGGTCTGAAGATCTTATCCCGGTACCTGAGGCTAGCACATGGAGGGCTGTGAAGCCCTCAAAAGAAATGCCTCCCCACATCTTTACTGACCCACTGCCAAACCAGTCATGCTGGAGGATGCTGCAGTCAGCATATCATTCTTCACGGCGTCTCCAGACTCTGTCACGTCTGTCACATGTGCTCAGTGGGAACCTGCTCTCATCCATGAAGAACACAGGGCGCCATTATCAAATCTGCCAATCTTTGTGTTCTTTGGCAAATGCCAATCACCCTGCACGGTGTTGGGCTGTAAGCACAACCCCCACTTGTGGACATCAGGCCCTCATACCACCCTCATGGAGTCTATTTCTGACAGTGTAAGCAGACACATGGATGTTAGTGGCATGCTTGAGGTCATTTTTCAGGGCTCTGGCAGTGCTTCTCCTATTTCTCCTTGCACAAAAGATGAGGTAGCGGTTCTGTTGCTGGGTTGTTGCTTTCCTATGGCCCCCTCAACGACTCCTGGTGTACTGGCCTTTCTCCTGGTATCTGCTTCATGCTCTGGACACCCTGCTGACAGAACCAGCTACTCTTCTTGCCACAGCTTGCATTGATGTGTCATCCTGGATGAGTTGCACTACCTGAGAAACTTCTGCAGGTTGTAGAAACCGCCTCATGCTACTGTACCCCTAGGGGTGAGAGCAATCACAAGCTGCACAAGTGACCAAAACAACAGCCAAAAAGGATGAGAACAGAGAAATGGTCTGTGGTCACCCCCTGCAGAACCACTCCTTTATAGAGGGTGTCTTGCTAATTGCCTATCATTTCTACTCGTTGACTATTCCATTTGCTCAATAGAAGGTCAAATAGATTCACAGTCAGTGTTGCTTCGTAACTTGACAGGTTGATTTCACAAAAGTGTGATTGACTTGGAGTTACATTGTGTTATTTAAGTGTTCCATGTATTTTTTTGAGCAGTGTATGTATATATATATATATATATATATATATATATATATATATACACACACATAGTACTGTATACAGGTTTTAGGCATGTGTGGGAAAAATGCTGGAAAGAATGCTTTAAAAACATACCGTAAGTGTTTATTTTTCAGTTGCTTCATTGGGAACACAGGAAACCCTGGGTGTATGATGCTGCCACCAGCAGGCTAACACTAAGAATTACACTTAAAGGGAATCAGTCATCAAGTTTTTGTTATGTAATCTAAAGGCAACATTATGTAGGGACAGAGACCCTGATTCTAATGATGTATCACTTACTAGGCTGTGTTTTTCAGTTTCAATAAAATCAGTGTTTTATAAGCATTAGATTATTACAAGGAGTTGTCTCGCGCCAGGTAGTCCTCATGTTCTGTGTAACTCCCGCCGCACCACTGATTGGCAGTTTTCAGCCAATCAGTGATGTGGGTGGAGTTATACACATCTCAGCATTCCGAGCTCTGCTAATTGCAGCAGAGAAAACAGTAAATGTATGATAACTGCTGCACCCAATAAACTAAGCGACACATCAGGGTAATCAGAGTCTGTCCCTGCATCGTGCTGCTGGCAGACTACAATCAGACTACACCCATCAGCAGACATTGGACTGAACCAGTTTAGCTTAGTGACATGTAGGGGGTAGGCACAGGCTGGGGGCCTACACCCGTCTCTGCTTGTGGCATTTTTAACTGATCTTTTTCTCTTTACTCCTTTAGATAGGGAAACAGAGAGGTCTCTGTGGTCCCAACACAAGCCGGCCAGAGTTCAGGCCATATCCGCGCTCCTCTGGGCGGCAGGGCTAGTTCCTGATGCAGTCGGCATTCGATTACTGGTGCGGACAGTCTTTGCCACTTGTCTGATGCCACTTACCCACCCTCCAGAGAGTGACACATTGCACAGAGCGAAGAACATTCAGGGTCCAGCATCAAGCCTCTTCAAGACAAGCAAGTACAGCCCCTTCTCTGCATCCCGAGGGCTGGCTCCTCATGATAATCCCACAGTGATCTGCACCATCATTTTTTTGTCCTGGGCCCCCTATTTTTCCCCCAGGGCATCCCTTCTCCCTGCCTCCTGCTGCTCCCCCATCACACCAGCCTCCCATGTCCCTGCTGGAGCCAGATATCTACATATGCACCATCTTCTGCTGAGGCTTAGCTGGCTACTTCACGCCTCCCACAAACCTCCGATTCTTCTGCTGGGGCAGGGGCTCTAAATTAGGCCATGGCTTTTATGGCTGCTTAGCAGGTTCCCACGCCCCCCCAAAGCCTCTAATTTAGACCTCAGCCTTGGCCCCCTGGCGTTCACACTGTCTTTGCTGCAGTCTAGCTTGCTCCAGCTTGTGCCTTCCTCTTCCCTTCTCCCCAGGAGCCGCCATCTTCCTTCTGCATGCTAGCTACCTGATTCTTGCAGCCTCAGCGTGTTCTCCAGGGACAGTATAGACATCTCCCTCTGCTCCAGGCCCTACAGCCTCGCTCACCTCCTATGGACCATTCTCCACGGCCAGGACTCCACATCCCAGCTCCTCCAGGGTGTACACAGCAGCATACAGTACCCCGGCACACCAGCCTGCCTGACTTACCCCCTGCATCATTTTGCTTATCTCACATACCAATAATTTCAGTTTGGACCTACCGCTGGGAGCCCCGATTTCACCAAATATAGATTTGATTTAAATTTCTCTTGTTCAATCACTTTCCATTTTGTTAATTGATTTTAATGGGGCCAAACATGAGGAATGAGAAGGGGTTTTCCAAGTAGAGGACAACCTCTTTAATAGAGATCACAAAACGGAAAATATATCAGAAATTAAGAAAAAAAAAATAACATGAAAATCAGATTTAAACATTAGGTCATTCCCTCCCAGTAGTACACAGTTATAGACCAGTTGGTTTTTAACCACATACCTTTATTTGTTCAAGGGACATCACCATGCCCACGTTGCCCATTGTCCGATATACCCGCACGGCAAACTCCACTTCCATGTGGTGAAGACAGGCCCGGGCGAGCTCGTTCCAAGCCTCCGCTGTATTCAACAAGGTGCACACGTTCCAGGCATCTGAGAACCTACCGAACGAGTAGGCAAACAAATCTCATCAGTCCGCCACTGTCACACTGTCCGCTACACACAGGATACCATACACCGCCACGTACGCTTAGTAGTGATTATGCCTGGTAATGCAGCCGCTACCAAAAGTATGGAGGATGCCAGTTACACAACGATGACAATGTGTGGGCGCCTTCAGTTGGCTGAGCGGAGGGCTTGCTGTAGGTTGGACCACCACCGATAAGATGTGGATGCCTATGCTAAGGTCAGGCCAACAAAAAGCCTGAATAATCTTCATTCTTATTTTCTGTTGCTTTTATTTGGAGATGCCTTAATCCCCTTATGATGTAGCAAATGTCATTTTTATGCTTTTAGGTTTTTTCCCCCTCTTCTTCCAAGAGCCATAACTTGTATATAGATGTTCGAGGGCTCGTTTTCTATGGGATGGATGGTCGTTTTAAATGAAACACTTCATTTTACCAAATAATAAACTGAAAGACAGGCCAAAAAAATTTCAAGTGATGTAAAATGGTGGAGGAAAAAAAAGCTATTCCACCACAGATTTTTGGAGACTTTATTTTCACAAAATTCTGTGTGCGATAAAAAAAAAACTGGCAAAATTATTCCCCAGGTCATCAGAACTATGGCTGTCGCAGGAATACCGCGACAGACAGGCGCCAAAAGATCACGGCATCTGGTTACATGAACTCCTGCACTGACTGGATATTCTTCACCATCCTATTAGCAGTGCAGGTTTTTCTTGCTCTGTCATGGCAAGAGTTAAGCAGTTCTATCTCCTGGAGCTCTCCATCCTGAATTGTCTCAGCTGTTCTGTGTTGGCCGCTCCCCTCTGGTATATATGCTTGCCACTGGCACTTGGGAATTGACAGTGATAATTCTTACTGCCTGGTTAGGTGTTGGAGGAGAAAGTCAGTGTTTAGAGTAGGCGGTTAGAGAGTTTTTTTTGACAAATCATAGCTGATATCAACCACAACTACCATTACCCCGATTGCCTCCGCACCAGGGCAATTGGGAAGAGATGGTAAAGTGCCAGAATTGAAACATTTTATGTGATGTGCCAATTTTGGGGCATCTGCGGACTGGTATTTTTAGGCTGGGAAGGACCTAAAAAGGACGGACCTTCCTAGCCTGATAATATAAAACAGCAGCTGTCTACTTTACCTTAGCTGGTTATCCAAAATAGGGAAGACCCAACGTCATTTTTTTTTTCATTTATTTATCTATTGGCTTAAATCAAATACAGTAAACTACACATGCAAGACACTAATTATATATCTCACGGATATGTATCTCTCTATATCTGCAAACAAATCTTTAACACCTAAACATCTGTCATTTCTATTCTGTATTCTATACTGGTACGTGTCACACGGATGGTACAGGGATGTCACACTTTATGTGATCCATGTGCACATGTGAGGGACGTATTGACGTCCGTGCTGCCGGAAAAAACGGCCATGTGTAAGTGTGGGTCACACGGAAACACGGTCAGTGTGAACAAACGGACATGTGCGTAGCCGCATAGAATATAATGGGTGTGCGTGTGTCTCCGGTACGTGTGAAAACTGTTACCACACGTACCAAAGACACTGACGAGCGAAGGGGGCCTTAAGTTTATTACAATATCCTGGTGAGAGAAAGTATTAAATTATGAAAAATATTTGTTTAGAATGTTGATGTGATAGATGTATGGTCAGATTTGCAAAAATATGTTCAAGTTTTCACAATGTTACAGTTTGCATGTGGCTATAAAGAAATTGACCATCAGAAAAAATACTATATTTTGTACCAAATATAAAAGTTGGTTAAGTTATATGTATCCAAAAATGGTGCCACTGATAAATACAACGCATGCTGCAAAATACAAACCCTCATATGGTTACGCCAAAAAAAATAAGTTACGGCTCTTAGAATGTGACTGTAAAACACGGGGAAAAAAAAGCTTTCAGCTCCAGACACCGAGGTATTACCAACCTACCTGCGTAGCATTAGAGTCTGTGTCACCATCGTCTTTAGTTCTTTGGGTTCCTCATCTTTGGTATTGCTAAGAAAGCTATGGGTGCCCAGGAATATGTTGTTCAGCATCCCACTCTGAGTCTGGCACGTCAGCTCTCCATTATGTAACAGAACTGGCTTGTGGCCATAAGGTAGTTTGGTGCCACCTGCCAAAATAACTCTGGAGCCTGAAACAACCAGGGAAAGAGGTGTCAGGTTTTGAGAGGCTCTTCTGATGTGTAGATCAGTGCAATCCAGTATCAGGAATGGTAAAAATGTAGCTGCTGATGTTAGCAACCGAGGGGAGACAATGTCCTCAAATGCTATTACCCAGCATATAAGGGGTTAATCTGAAGGTTAATAAGCTTCCAAATTTGCCCAGCCACCACCACTGAAAGCCCGGCTACCGGGGGGGAAAAGCATTTTATTCCTCCGACTTTCAATGACAGGGGCATAGTGGTGCGGCTTCAGTCACTGCTATGTACATAGTGACACACCAGATAAAGAGGACAAGGAAGTTATATGCCGTAAAAATTCAAAAATGTATTGATGTACATTTAAAAAATCCTGACATTAAAATCAATAGGGACACCTCCCCTGGATAAAGCAACACGCGAAACGCGCGTCGGGGCAGAAACGCCACTTAAAGGTACAGTGTTCCAGATACTTGCCATACTAATGTTCACTTTAGGCTTCCTCCGTCACTTTTTTTGCTATTACTGCTTTGGATATCCCATTTATTTGCATTATGAATCACTGTTAATACTGACTCTGGCCTAGTGTTTTTTTTTTTGTTTTTTTTAAATATTCATTTTTTTTTTCTCCTTTACTTCAGTTACCCATATCTGTATCAGGTATATGGTTATGTTATCAACATATTTTTGAAAGCATGGATTCTGCTTCTTTTGATTGATGTGACACACATGCTATAATTATCTCCCTTTTCTCCTTGGCTTCTTCTTTGAGTCAATAACACATTGTGGACTTCCTTGTATAATAAGCAAATATATATCTACCTGGCACTGTTTCCTTGCGGCGTCTTTCTTTTGCACTTTTGACCCTATTGATTTTAATGTCATGATTTGTTAAATGTACATCAATAGATTTTTGAATTTTTACGGCATATAACTTCCTTGTCCTCTTTATCTGATGTGTTTATTTGTTGGAACTGCCAAACTACCTAGGCAGTCAGCTATTCTGAGATATGTACACAGTGATCGGCGGGTGTCACCGGCCACCCCTGCAGTGACTGACAGCCGGCTCCACAGTACACAGTGAGCGGCGGCTGTAAGCATGCACCAGCACTGACTGACAGCCATCTCTGCACTGCATAGATGGTTAGCGGTCAATGTATTTTCAGTGTGGCGGCCACACGGCTTAAGGCTTAAATTGCTGAATAACCCCAGATCTGCAGGATATTGGCGTTTGGGGCCATAACAGGTTCCCGTTACGGCTTTTCTAGTACTTTTAATTCTCTACTGAAGTCACTTATCCAACAGCATCCTAAATGAAAGTCAATCTGAACTGTCCACAAATTGTGCAGTTCAGAACATGTAACATGGACTACAAATTCCATCATCTCCTGCAGATTGCGTTTATTCTGAGGGAAGCAACAAGATAATGTTCTTTAATGGGGTTTATGCTTCCAAATCTGAGGGCAGCATATAATAGGGAATCCAGTGATGTGTCACTTACTGCGCTTCTTATATGATTTTGATAAAATCCTTGTTTTTGTCTGCTGCAGCTGTGCTAGTCCTCTCAGTATGAGCTTCTGCTATGTAGTCCTCGATATTGAGATCCGTCTAACCCTGCACTTACCACTACACTGTACATAGCCAGCCAGCAAACTGCTAATCAGTGATGGCAGCGGGGATAGCCAGAGCACTTGAACATCAAGAACTACATAGCAGGTGCTCATCACCGAGAGGACTAGCAGAGCTGCAGCAGATAAAAATGATTTATCAAAACTACAGTAAGGAGCCCAGTAAGTGACCCAGTGACAGTTAGGCTCTACTCCCCTCTTTCACACTAGCGTCGGTACGGGGCCGTCGCAGTGCGTCGGCCTGACGTACCGACGCATACTGTGCAAAAAATGCCCGACGTGGGCAGCGGAAGCAGTCTTAGGACGCTTCCGCTGCCCCATTGCAAGGTCCGGAGAGGAGGGGGCGGAGTTTCGGCCGCGCATGCGTTACATGTAACGTTTTTTTGTGGCGGCAGTGCGCCAAAACACGACGCAACCGTCGCACGAAGGTTGCGACGTGTGGCACTGCGTCGCAATGCGTCGCTAATAAAAGTCTATGGAGAAAAAACGCATCATGCGGGCAACTTTGCAGGATGCGTTTTTTTTATCCACAACGACGCATTGCGATGTGCAGTGCACGACGCTAGTATGAAAGTAGCTTTAATCTGCTGTTAGATGGGGCAGTAAAGACTTGGTGACAGATTCTATGGTCTTAGATATATATTATCTCATACATTTGAAGGACACTCTTTATTCCGACAAACATATAAGACCATTTAGTGGTTCAGAAGCCTAGGGCATACAGATTGGGGAAAAAAGGACAGGTGGAGATTTCAAGAAGCAGATGTCACACATTGAGAGTCGTTGGATATTTCAGCTGGACACACAGGCACCCAAAGGTCTGAATAATGCAATGTAATTATCAGGGTTTCAATGAATGAATAAAGATATCTTTTTATTTGTGTTTGGGCCAACTAATACTACTTGCCGGAGGTTCATTTACTCCACTTACCTCCTAGCTACAGACAGGCTACTACTACCGAACAATACAAAACCTCCTTAGAACGGAGCATATACGACTTTCAGGTGGGTTTCTATACTATAGTGACTATTTTGCGAACTTTCTTGCCTATCTTGAAGCTTTGCTCTACTGTATCTTCATTCTGTTGGTGGTGCGGATCTGTTGGCGTTGTAGCTACACATATACGCTACAGAAAGCACATATGTGTGAATAGTGATTAGTGATTGAATTTTTGCCATTTGATGGATTCATGCGTTCTACTCTGCTGCATTGGACCCTGCATTGATAGAAGCGCCCGAGTATGGCATTCAATATGTCAGGTGCAATTCATGAATCTATACATACCTTGTATGGTGTCCTTATGAAAGACGTATGTAAAAACTTTATCGTCATCGAATGCACAAAAGACGCCTTTATCCATTGCCCAGTTTTCCCATAATATTCCTTTAATGGTTGGAGAGAAATTTGGAATCTCGTACAAATTGTCGTTTAGCTGGGAAAAAACAACAACACGACTGTGAGGCATGGTGGAACATACTAGGGATATAGGACTCATTACATGTTTTTCCAATAAACTATTAACATATACGACTGGTTCTTCATATTTAATAAAAAGGCACAGTGGCTAGGGGCTGGTTTATATGGCAGATTGATCGCTGATCTGGCGCTATAACAAGTCACTTGGCGCTCATTTTAAGGTCCTTTTATAATCCGATGCAAACTGTATGGGGACACTAATCATTGGTTGTTCCAATTGTGGCTGGCATGAAGTTGTGGTTAGGATAGGGGTGTTTTCTAGGCCACTTACTAAGCAAGCAGTGGATGAGCAAGCATTTGCATGTTTATTGGCTGATCGCTGTTATGTTTGCTGGGGCCAATAATCTGGAATGAGCGTCATCAAGCGATTAGCAGCCCATGTTAAAGGCCTTGAAGTTAGTGACAGGAGATGCAACAGTGACAAAACACTGAAATGCTGCTGATAGATTGTGTCATTGCCCATGTCTGTGGCAGCATCATATACGCCCCCTATAGGCCAGTATAGTTATGTCTGCATTTACACACTGCAATAAAACCACAAACAGAAAATCAAGAAACTCATAGTGGACTATTGGTTAGACATTTCCATCTTTACCATCTTCTCAATACCAGTGAGGAGCATTGTCGTTACCCAGTGAGGGAACATGCCAGAGCAACGCAATGTCTTCTGCAAATGTAAATGGCACTGGAAGCATCATTTACATTTATGGATCAATCAATAATGATGATTTTTGCAAAGGCAAAGAAAGGCATTATTTATACAAGAGCAAAGTGGCTCAGTGGTTAGCACTCTAGCTTTTCAGCACTGGAGTCCTGGGTTCAAATCCCACCAAGCACAACATCTGCAAGGAGTGTGTAGGTTCTCTCCGTGTTTGCGTTGTTTTCCTCCCACACTCCAAAGACATAGTGATAGGGAATTTACATTGTGAGCCCCATCGGGGACAGCGATGATAATGTCTGTGGAAGTATATGGCGCTGTACAAGAGAGTTAATAAGAACAAACGCAACTAGCGAGTAGGAGGCATTTAATACTTACTGGGCAATAGACAAAGCCTTCAGTCTTCTCATCAATTATAACCAATCTGGTCCCAGATGCATCAGGAAATATCTTCTTCACGCTGACCGGGTGCCGATATTCATTGACATACTGCCAATCTTCTAGGTAGAAGTACTTCACGAGTCCGGTCTACACACAAAGCACAAATAGATTGGAGTTGTTTCTATAACCGATCATAGATGTGACCGTCAATGTTAACAATCAGACTGAATTTACATTACTTACAATCATGGTCAGTTTTGACAAATGGAAAGTAATAGATTTTTAGTCTTTAAATAGATCACTATCAATGGGGATATCGGGGACCAGAGGTAACTACCTGCCTGTTGTATTCGGCGCCGTTCATTGACCGCTTCTGCCAGAGATTCAGCTGCTCCATGTCAATAGAGCAGCAGTTTGTCTTCCTGTTGACAGAGCTGGACTACTGGTGTCATGATGATTGACAGCCCGATTCCCCCAATTAGGCGGCTGTCAGTCAGCATGACACCAGTAGTCCCGCCCTGTCAGCAGGAAGACAAACTGCTGCTCTGTTGAGAGGGAGCAGCTGAATCTCTGGCAGGAGCGGACAGTGACCGATGCCGGGTGCTTCTGTTAGCAACTACATGCCTTTTTTTCAAAGTCCCGGATATTTCCTTTAATATAAAAAAATGAGAATTATCCCAGGTATATGTATATCAGCCCTGTAGTCTCTAGCTGGTATATGTTAATTTCTGGTATTTCTTTCTTATATCTGTAAGTATTTGTACTTACATTGGTGCCATAAATGAGGAAATCTCCAGTCAGTGCATGGCACAGGATCCGATACTTCTCGTCTGTGGACGGGAACAGACGGGTCTCCCTTTCTTCTTGGGAATCTAGAGGTTGGCTCTCAATCTGCGGAGAGTGATACATCACTAATCTATTACCCTTTAACAGCGCTGACAAACTTAACTATATAAAGGGAATGACGTTTATAATTCAGCTCTGAGAATATACAGTTAGGTCCATATATATTTGGACAGAGACAACATTTTTCTAATTTTGATTATAGACATTACCACAATTAATTTTAAACAAAACAATTCCGATGCAGTTGAAGTTCAGACTTTCTGCTTTCATTTGAGGGTATCCACATTAAAATTGGATGAAGGGTTTAGGAGTTTCAGCTCCTTAACATGTGCCACCCTGTATTTAAAGGGACCAAAAGTAATTGGACAGATTAAATAATTGTAAATGAAATGTTCATTTCTAGTACTTGGTTGAAAACCCTTTGTTGGCAATGACTGCCTGAAGTCTTGAACTCATGGACATCACCAGACGCTGTGTTTCCTCCTTTTTGATGCTCTGCCAGGCCTTCACTGCGGTGGTTTTCAGTTGCTGTTTGTTTGTGGGCCTTTCTGTCTGAAGTTTAGTCTTTAACAAGTGAAATGCATGCTCAATTGGGTTGAGATCAGGTGACTGACTTGGCCATTCAAGAATATTCCACTTCTTTGCTTTAATAAAACTCCTGGGTTGCTTTGGCTTTATGTTTTGGGTCATTGTCCATCTGTAGTATGACAGTTTTGTTGCATTTGGCTGGATCTGAGCACACAGTATGGCTCTGAATACCTCAGAATTCATTCGGCTGCTTCTGTCCTGTGTCACATCATCAATAAACACTAGTGACCCAGTGCCACTGGCAGCCATGCATGCCCAAGCCGTCACACTGCCTCCGCCGTGTTTTACAGATGATGTGGTATGCTTTGGATCATGAGCTGTACCACGCCTTCGCCATACTTTTCTCTTTCCATCATTCTGGTAGAGGTTGATCTTGGTTTCATCTGTCCAAAGAATGTTCTTCCAGAACTGTTCTGGCTTTTTTAGATGTTTTTTAGCAAAGTCCAGTCTAGCCTTTTTATTCTTGATGCTTATGAGTGGCTTGCACCGTGCAGTGAACCCTCTGTATTTACTTTCATGCAGTCTTCTCTTTATGGTAGATTTGGATATTGATACGCCGACCTCCGGGAGAGTGTTGGTCACTTGGTTGGCTGTTGTGAAGAAGTTTCTCTTCACCATGGAGATTATTCTGCGATCATCCACCACTGTTGTCTTCCGTGGGCGCCCAGGTCTTTTTGCATTGATGAGTTCACCAGTGCTTTCTTTCTTTCTCAGGATGTACCAAACTGTACATTTTGCCACTCCTAATATTGTAGCAATTTCTCGGATGGGTTTTTTCTGTTTTCGCAGCTTAAGGATGGCTTGTTTCACCTGCATGTAGAGCTCCTTTGACCGCATGTTTACTTCACAGCAAAACCTTCCAAATGCAAGCACCACACCTCAAATCAACTCCAGACCTTTTATCTGCTTAATTGAGAATGGCATAACGAAGGGATTGCCCACACCTCTCCATGAAATAGCCTCGGAGTCAATTGTCCAATTACTTTTGGTCCCTTTAAAAACAGGGTGGCACATGTTAAAGAGCTGAAACTCCTAAACCCTTCATCCAGTTTTTATGTGGATACCCTCAAATGAAAGCTGAAAGTCTGAACTTCAACTGCATCTGAATTGTTTTGTTTAAAATTCATTGTGGTAATGTCTATAACCAAAATTAGAAAAATGATGTCTCTGTCCAAATATATATGGACCTAACTGTATATTGAGGGGGCACCACAGTCAAATAAGTAATGGGATCCTAACCCTGACCTCTGAAAAACATAATGTACTGAACCAAAAAAAAAGAAGAATAGGCCATAAAACGGGGATCACCATAGACGAGGATTGACAAAAAGTACACACAGCTTTTATTAAAGTCAAACTCACAAGACACTTACATTTAAAAACAATTAAAAAGGGGTTCACAAGAACACCCTATACACAATCCAAAAACAGAGCCCAAAATGAGGCGACCACCTGAGCATGGCTCATAGGACACATAAATATGACTGAACACATACCCTTGGATCGGACATCTATATGGACAGCAGATCGGTTACATAACCAGGGACCGTGCTCTGTATATGCATACTACCCAGACAGAACATAAGAGGAGTGTGAATACATACCCCAAGGTGGATATATGGATACCCTTCAAAGCATAAAATATTAGTAAATCCCACAGCAGCATGCAATCTAGGCGTACAGAATAAAGAGAGGGCAATCAGAGCAGCCAGGGCACCGGCACAGATAGCCTTCAGGGCACAACATGCAGTGATGTTAGTGCACACAGATTGCTAGACACATGATATCAGAGGAAAATAACCACTTAGAACAAGGGCATCTGCCCTAGTCACCTACTGGCTAAAATCGCCATAACAGTACAATTGCACTGATACCAATGCACAGCAGTTGTTAAACTAAGCAAGGGCATGTAGAAGATGCCAATCCAGGTGGCCAACCACATACAATACCATGGAATGGCCAGGTATGATAACCTAACCCTATAAGAGTCAGGCACTGGAGGAGCGGATGCCCAACGCGCGTCGCCACTAAGCTGTGGCTTCATCAGCTCTGGTCAATAATTGAAGGCTGCACATAAAATACTGCTCCATATAATCTCCCCAAGAAGAGTCATGTTCGGTTTAATGCAGATCCTTACCTCTCACCCCCCTAAAGAAAAAATACATTGGGGGTGAATCATTTAGGTGTTTATGCCACAGATCTGGTGCAAACGTCTTAATAAGTCGCAATATTTTTGCGCAACTTGGACATTTCACAAAATATTGCAACTTTTGTCATTTGCACGCCAATCTTGGACAGCTATGCCAGTATTGGCGGAGCATGGGTGGGACATTTTTTTTAAGGGGCATGGTCACGGCCGCCAGTCAGGTTTATCATAACTTACTCCAGAAGTGTCTGCCAGCCCCCAATTATTTAGGGTAGCATTTCTGGCAAGGCGCACTGCAGTGGTAAGGTGCGCTGACTTCACTAAGTGGCGTGAACCTGCTAATGAAGTTGGCGCTTCCTAATCCAGTAGCCCCTTCAGTAAAACTGGGGAGTCCAACGCTAGTCTTAGCAAATTGGGGCCAATGGTGCCGATTCATCAAGGAGTTTTAGCCAGTATTCTCATGTAAAACTGCTACAAAAGTTGCCACACAACAAATACCTGGGCAAAAGTGCTGTGACTTTTGGTGTTTTAAGTGAGCAGAGCTTAGACGGAAGGTGCGTGACTGGCGCAGATGACAAATTCATTACAGTTTACGTAAAAAAATGGGGCACAAATCAGAAATTAAATGTAGTCCTATATATCTGTTGCCCAGCAGCTGTAACATGAGCTACGGTAGTAAGTACGTCAAGAGGCACACGCATCTATGGCGCATTTAACTATGGCGCATTTCACAAGTCAGGCACACCAAACGACAGTCTTGATGAATCAGGGCCAATACATTCAACATGATAGATCCACATTGAAGGGGTTGTCTGGCCTTAGGCTACAAGTCTGCAGTCACTATGAGCACTGTGAGGATTCTCTGGTGCCGTCATCAGGAGTGAGCGATCATGTGACCACAAGTAAGCGATTTGTATACTTCCGACCACATCCCGACTAGACAGTCCGGTCTCACTCAGTACACCACGTCTAGTGGGCACATCACCTAATGTATGTAAATCACATACTTGCAGTCAGGCACCATCACCGGGGAATCCTGACAGCACTTAATGCACCCGATGTGAGGATTTACAAGTCTGCAGTCACATAGACTAAGGCCACCATGACAAATATCTGGCCTAGGCAAACAAATTATACCTTTCATGTAGTCCATGACACAGAAGGGCTCGCGACACATGAAAGGTTATCGTTTCTGCTTTGTAACCCAAATTTGGACATTAGAACATTACTATACACGGGGGAATCCTAGCATGTTTTGTGGCTATGTGACAGCTGTAAATCATGCGGCCGTGGGGACTCAATCATGTCACTGGAGCACCCGCGACACTCCGTGCATACCCGAGCACCCTAGACAATAACGAGCACTTGTGCTTCACACTAGTGGTCATAAGTCAGCTGAGTGCAGTACAGGAGAAATAAATGTGTTCTCGCTCGCTGATGGATTCTTATTTAACTCATTCTGCAGCCAGCAACAGACATGGCAACACAGAGGTGTAAAAAATGAAAGAATGTTTTTGTTTTTTTAAATCAACTCTTTTTTTTGTTTTTTAAATTAATATCCAATAATCTCACATCTATACAAAAGTGAAATATTCCGATATTGTAATCCAAAGCAATCCACTGCCCCTATAACTCATCTTTGAGCTACTGAAAACTCGGGAAAGCTCCTCCGGCAAACAGCGGACATAAGTAATTAACCCCTTTCAGGTCCCACTCCTGAAAGACTTCTAACTCATTCATTTTCCAAAAATATGGCTTTTGCAACAGTGGCATATATTGTGTGCATCCTTGTAGACCGAACAGTTTCTGGCTAGCCCACTACATTTTATGAAAAACTGCAACATATTTAATGAAGCTCAATTACAAAAATTATTACTAGTTTTAGCACAAAATATGTGTAGTTGCAATAAACAAAAAAAAAAATCCCCCAAAAGTGTCCACATCCTTAACCTTTACAAATCTCCCATACACTATCAGTATTGGGTACACATACTGCTGGTAGGCATCTCCTGTAGATATTGGGGTCCGTACCATGTGAAGCTGCACTTTCCCCTCAAACAGAGCAGCTGCGTAGTCAGAATTGAGGCACATGCTGGCGACAGTCCCCAGGTATTCCATATCCTTCAGCCTCTCAACACCTGCAGGAAACAAATCAGAAAAAATACTAATTCTACAGTTTTAAATACCCCTGAGGAAGCTGGAGTCAGGGTGAAACAAGGAGTACAACACGTTTTCTGGGCCAAAAGAGACATTGTCAGACTCAACCCATCCCAAAATCCACAATAATAATAATAATATTTCTATAGCGCCAACATATTCCGCAGCACTTTACAATGAAGCGGGGACTTGGACAGACAATAGAGACATCACAAAGTAACACATAGATCACCAGTTACAGGAGAAGTGAGGGTCCTGATTCTATAAGGTAATGGGGGGCACAATAGGCAGAACGTGCTTGTTATGGACGGTCCAGCCATTATTATAGTAAACACGGCTTTTCATATAAAGCTGCATTATCCGGTCACCAGCCGGTATCTACAGTTAGTGCAGTTATCGTCTGCTCTTGGGGTCATAGAGGGCGTGGAGACAGATGAATAGGAGGGCAGGATTAAGATTTAGAAGGGGGGAACAGGGGAGAGTTAGGTTAGTGAGTCGAGGCGAGAAGCCTGTCTAAAATGATGAGTTTTTAAACCACAGGGGAGGTAGGTATTAGTTGGATCATCTGGGGTAGCGCATTCCAGAACACTAGCGCAGCACGGGAGAAGTCTTGGAGACGGAGATGCAAGGTTCAGATTATGGAGGTTGTTAGTCTTAGACCAGATGCAGAACGGAGGGCATGACTAGGGCGATAGACACAGATGAGGGATGAGATATAGGGGGGTGCAGAACTGTGGAGGGCTTTGTGGGTGAGAGGGATAAGTGAGGAAACCTAAAGAAAGGTTACCATCTGAGACATTAATGGTATATGAGAAGTATGACATAGTGGTGTCGTAGGAGCGGTGGTCCAGCCAGGAGACTGCTATTCTGCCACTATACAAGGTCCAGAGGTGGCCACATAGTGCATCAGAAATACTTATGTGTCCACGTTACTGTCTATTCGCCTCTTTTCTTCTTTCTGTCCCATCCCCTAAATAAAAACAACCCATACTCACAGACAGGTCACTATTCCAGCACCTTTCTGAGATGTTTCACGGGTGTTAATGTGACATTATGTCACATGAGCGCTGCTGTCTATCAGTGGCCACTGATCGGCTGCAGCCGTCACACTTTCATCATATGGAATAGCTTTATCTGACTGAACTGTGAATCCTGTAGGGGATGAGCGGCCTGTGATCGGCTGCAGCGCTCGCCTGATCTAACAATGCCACCTGAGCACCCGGGGACACGGTAGGCACATAGCTGGAATGATGCCTGTCCGGGAGGCCTGTATGGGTCTTTTACATTTTGCACTGTAGCATTTCATGGGAAGCCATTAACACAAAATCGCATATTGGGTTTGTGTTAATGTATTAAAAAAAAATTCATTTTTATTTTATTTTCAAATTACAATCTTAAAAAAAAAAAATATTAACCTTGCAATTTTCACACTGGCCACTGGGGTTTTAGTCTCATACTTCCTGTCATATCAGGAAGAGTTTACAGAAGTTTCCATATCAGCAGAGGTAGGATTACAATGACAGCTGATAACATAGGACCCGTCAATCACAAGAGGTGATGTCACAGCTCACCTGCCCCCCCTTCCCATCACAATCACCTTGGAACATGCTCATTGAATGTTTCAATATAAAACATAGGGTTGGGGTCTGACCACTATGTGCATGTGTTGTTTCCTGAAGCAACAGAAAGTTAAAGTCTAAAAAAAAAAGTCCCAGTGGCCAGAGTGAAAACATTTAGATTTTACATTTTTTAAGACATGATTGTGATGTACAAAAAAAAAAACTTGCCAAAAATGTAAAAAATAAAACCTTTCATACAAAAATTTCTGATGGCTTCTCTTTAAGGAGTCGCCCAATGCTGGACAAACCCTTTAATTAAATTCACAGTTTGACTCTCACCATTCTCAGTCAAAGCGTAGAACCAGGCGCGATTGTTCATTCCCACAGCGACATGGTAAGGGCCCACCGCCACAAAATTGGGCTCCACTTCAACCGAAACGGTGATTGGCAGCTCCTAAGTAACGAGCAGATTAAACATTGGGCGTCACATGAGGAAAAGCGGCAGCAAGCGGCTGAAGAGACGACACTTCATTCATTGGGGGGAGGAGGAAGAACGTGCAATTGTTTTGTTGCTCTGTATGAATTGTATAAATCGGGCATCAGTAAGTTGTTCAAGTTTAAAACAATTAAAAAAAAAACTGACAGACCCCTCCGAACAGAATAAAGTGTGAACAGGTGCATAATATACAAACAAGAGCATACAGCAGAAGGCGGCATGACAAGTATAAATATATACACATTAGACTTATGACATTTCATCTGATTACTGCTATATGGAATATACCTGTAAAAATGAAGATAGTTAGCGCATAAATTGGCCAATTCATGAGAGCCCATAAGCCACGACAAGGCATCCATCTATGCTGGGTCCCTACCTAATATCCTGCCATTCCTGTGCTATAACCCTACAGATTTAAAGGGCAGGTAGTACGCAGAATTAATCAAAAACAGATATCAGGATTACTGATGAGTGAACATGATTAGATAAGGTGTTATCTGAGCATGCTCACGTGCTAACAGAGCATCTTTGGCGTGCTCGAAAAATATGTTCGAGTCCCCGCGGATGCATGTCTCACAGCTGTTAGGCGGTCACAACACATGGAGGGATTGCCTGTTTTCTTAGATAATCCCTCCTATGTGTTGCAGCTGTCTAACAGCCACGAGACATGCATACGCGGGGACTGAAACATATTTTTCGAGCACACCAAAGACACTCTGTTAGCACATGAGCATGCTCAGATAACACCTTATCCCAGCACGTGCGCTCATCACTAATCAGGGCCCTTTTCTGACTCTGCACTCCTCCCATTAGCCTAAGGCTATTTTTGATTGGATCCTACCTGCCCTTTAAATCCGTAGACTACCCATTCAACTCATTGTGCGACTTTCACAGATGTGAGCATTATCACTTATCCAGTGGAAGGGTAAGAACTGCGTTAGGTTGGAATACACCTTTAAACCACACTCCATGTTTTGCACAATATAAAGAAAGTAAAACGTTTCTTTACCCCTTCCACCAGATTGCCCACGGTGACCTCCAGCAGGGACGTGAGATGGGCGATCTTGGTGCCGCTCGTATCTCCGAGGATGGGGAGTTTGGTTAAGAAGACATTGAGCGAGCCTCGCTGGGTGGATACAGCCAACAACTGACCATCGTCTGTCCAAGAAAGTTTATCTAACCCTAGAAAAGAAAGAAATACGCTCAGGAGATACCTGACGAGACCTACAGACAAGCCGTGTGGCCAGAAATGACAGCAAGAGACCACGCTGCCTTTTAATGTACAATTCATCGATTGCGAGGTTTTTTGTTAAAGAAATAGCGAAACATTTGCCAAATAGTTCTCCAATCCCTCCCTGGAATGATTACATGTGGAATGGAATTTTTTGACAACTTTTCCAACATTTTAGTGGAATCTGCGACTTTGTTCTAAAAAGTCTCAAAACAACTTAAAAACAAAAATTGAAGAGCAGTTTTGATTTTACACAAATTCATGAAGACCGTGAGCCATTTTCAAGAACCTGGCGCAAAAAAACCGTTAACCAACTGTCCGACCTGATGCCAGTGTACGGGCACGGGGTGTCACACGTCAGCCATTGATTCCTATTATACAAATATACTTTATGATTTTACTGTTCCTTTCTGCATAGAAAACTGTAGTACACTCTGCTTTCCTAAAAAGTAAGAATAAAAGGTATGCCAGGCACATTGCAGCCTAGCATGGTACACATGATACTTTTTGGGATTACCATCTCGCTAGGGTTTCATCAATATACAATTAAAGGGGTAGTCCAACTCTAATAGTGACTCTTATACTACACATCCGCCTACGTTAATTACTAAACCAAAGACTTCCAATCTTTCCCAATGATGATTCGTTTGAGACTCCCCAGCACGCACTCAGGATTCTCATACGGAGCGTCATCTGGGGGCAGGGGCTGCATCTTTTTGTCCCTCAAATTAATCAATATTGGGGGCGGCACTGTGGTCACTCCCCAAAGTTGAGTGATGCCTTGTAACGGGACATTATCAGACATGTCCTTTATCAGAGGCCGGGTTGTGTCTTTTCTACTGAGCATGAATAAACTCCGGGACATGCTCAGTGAGCGCCTCTGAAGCCAAGACATGTACACGACCTTCAGAGACACACTGAGCATGACTGGAAGCTCAGAAGATG
Organism: Ranitomeya variabilis; assembly: GCF_051348905.1. Lineage (NCBI taxonomy): Eukaryota > Metazoa > Chordata > Amphibia > Anura > Dendrobatidae > Ranitomeya > Ranitomeya variabilis. The sequence continues at coordinate 1,065,189,809 of NC_135232.1, read as the reverse complement.
GCTTCCGGCCATGCTCAGTGAGCGCCTCTGAAGCCAAGACGTGTACACAACCTTCAGAGACACACTGAGCATGACTGGAAGTTCAGAAGATGGCTTCCGGCCATGCTCAGTGAACGCCTCTGAAGCCAAGACGTGTACACGACCTTTAGAGACGCACTGAGCATGACTGGAAGCTCAGAAGATGGCGTCTGGTCATGCTCAGTGAGCGCCTCTGAAGCCAAGACGTATACAAGACCTTCAGAGACGCACTGAGCATGACTGGAGGCTCAGAAGATGGCGTCTGGTCATGCTCAGTGAGCGCCTCTGAAGCCAAGACGTGTACAAGACCTTCAGAGACGCACTGAGCATTACTGGAAGCTCGGAAGATGGCTTCTGGTCAGGCTCAGTGAGCGCCTCTGAAGCCAAGACATGTACACGACCTTCAGAGACACACTGAGCATGACCGGAAGTTCAGAAGATGGCTTCTGGTCAGGCTCAGTGAGCGCCTCTGAAGCCAAGACATGTACACGACCTTCAGAGACACACTGAGCATGACCGGAAGTTCAGAAGATGGCTTCTGGTCAGGCTCAGTGAGCGCCTCTGAAGCCAAGACGTGTACACGACCTTCAAAGACACACTGAGCATGACTGCAAGCTCAGAAGATGGCGTCTGGTCATGCTCAGTGAGCGCCTCTGAAGCCAAGACGTGTACACGACCTTCAAAGACACACTGAGCATGACTGCAAGCTCAGAAGATGGCGTCTGGTCATGCTCAGTGAGCGCCTCTGAAGCCAAGATGTGTACACGACCTTCAGAGACGCACTGAGCATGACTGGAGGCTCAGAAGATGGCGTCTGGTCATGCTCAGTGAACGCCTCTGAAGCCAAGACATGTACATGACCTTCAGAGACACACTGAGCATGACCAGAAGTTCAGAAGATGGCTTCTGGTCAGGCTCAGTGAGCGCCTCTGAAGCCAAGACATGTACATGACCTTCAGAGACGCACTGAGCATGACTGGAAGTTCAGAAGATGGCGTCTGGTCATGCTCAGTGAGCGCCTCTGAAGCCAAGACGTGTACACGACCTTCAGAGACGCACTGCGCATGACTGGAAGCTCAGAAGATGGCTTCCGGCCATGCTCAGTGAGCGCCTCTGAAGCCAAGACATGTACATGACCTTCAGAGACGCACTGAGCATGACTGGAAGTTCAGAAGATGGCGTCTGGTCAGGCTCAGTGAGCGCCTCTGAAGCCAAGACATGTACACGACCTTCAGAGACACACTGAGCATGACCGGAAGTTCAGAAGATGGCTTCTGGTCAGGCTCAGTGAGCGCCTCTGAAGCCAAGACGTGTACACGACCTTCAAAGACACACTGAGCATGACTGCAAGCTCAGAAGATGGCGTCTGGTCATGCTCAGTGAGCGCCTCTGAAGCCAAGACGTGTACACGACCTTCAGAGACGCACTGAGCATGACTGGAGGCTCAGAAGATGGCGTCTGGTCATGCTCAGTGAACGCCTCTGAAGCCAAGACATGTACATGACCTTCAGAGACACACTGAGCATGACCAGAAGTTCAGAAGATGGCTTCTGGTCAGGCTCAGTGAGCGCCTCTGAAGCCAAGACATGTACATGACCTTCAGAGACGCACTGAGCATGACTGGAAGTTCAGAAGATGGCGTCTGCTCATGCTCAGTGAGCGCCTCTGAAGCCAAGACGTGTACACGACCTTCAGAGACGCACTGCGCATGACTGGAAGCTCAGAAGATGGCTTCCGGCCATGCTCAGTGAGCGCCTCTGAAGCCAAGACATGTACATGACCTTCAGAGACGCACTGAGCATGACTGGAAGTTCAGAAGATGGCGTCTGGTCATGCTCAGTGAGCGCCTCTGAAGCCAAGACATGTACACGACCTTCAGAGATGCACTGAGCATGACTGGAAGCTCAGAAGATGGCTTCCGGTCATGCTCAGTGAGCGCCTCTGAAGCCAAGATGTGTACGCGACCTTCAGAGACGCACTGAGCATGACTGGAAGCTCAGAAGATGGCTTCTGGTCAGGCTCAGTGAGTGCATCTGAAGCCAAGACGTGTACACGACCTTCAGAGACACACTGAGCATGACTGGAGGCTCAGAAGATGGCGTCTGGTCATGCTCAGTGAGCGCATCTGAAGCCAAGACATGTACATGACCTTCAGAGACGCACTGCACATGACTGGAGGCTCAGAAGATGGCATCTGGTCATGCTCAGTGAGCGCATCTGAAGCCAAGACGTGTACATGACCTTCAGAGACGCACTGCGCATGACTGGAAGCTCAGAAGATGGCTTCTGGTCAGGCTCAGTGAGCGCCTTTGAAGCCAAGACATGTACACGACCTTCAGAGACGCACTGAGCATGACTGGAAGCTCAGAAGATGGCTTCCGGTCAACCAATTCAACCAAAAAACAAGTAACAAACAGACATGTTAAAAACAGCAATGATGAATAAGTACAGGGGCTTCTCACGAAATTAGAATATCATCAAAAAGTTTATTTATTTCAGTTCTTCAATAAAAAACGTGAAACTCGTATATTATATAGAGTCATTACAGAGTGATCTATTTCACATGTTACCTTTAGTTTCATCATCCAGGGTAATGATGGCGTACATTTCTTTTAACTCCGTCAGGTCATGGATTTTTATGCTGCAATATAAAATGAATATTAGCAGGACGCACAGGTCTGGAAATAACATGATTTATGGCAGGTGCTGTGCGATGGTGAAACGCAAGAATCGCGAATGATTATGTAGGTGACATACAAAATTGTGGGGAACAGTAAGTGATTCCTACAGGCTCTGACCTGTTGTCACCACAGGACGCGGCTTTGTTCAGGGACTGTGAAATAGCGATGCTTGTCAGGTTATCCTTGTGGTTGCTCGCCTGGAAGAGCTCCTGACCGATCTCACTCATGTGTGTGGAAATCACCACAAAGAATCCCAGAGAGAAGCCAATCATGATGTATCCGTCACCATACCTGTCCAAAGAAGATGTCCACAACATGAAAATTAGAGATCGGAGAAGTGGTAGTACTGTGTAGCACCAAAGGGAATCTTCCGGTAAGATCAACCGCCCAATAAATGGGTTTGAAGGTCTTTGAAATATAAATCCTTAGACACCTTTATTTGTTTTATCTGTGGCTGCATTCCCGAGTATTTAGCATTTTTATGAAGTGCTCTGGGTGTGACAGAGCACATGCCAGGCCTCTGCCTCCCGAAGTTGCTTCCCAGAACCAGCTAATTTAGCTCGATTGATAGCTCACAGTGCGATGTAGGGCGCCAGGCATGGAATACAGACAGTAAGCTACCAGTCAAGGTAAAGGGGATGGCGCTGGATGGGAAAATAACCTCAGGAGGCAGAGGATAGTAAAATACAGCACTATTAGGACACACAATCCTCAGTCTTCAATATGAAATAACATATTAGGACAGAGGCAGATATCACATCTTCTGACGCGTTAAATGGTCCTTAGTCATAACAAGTCACTGCTCTATGACTTAGTAGGCTCATCAGTGATCTGAAACGCGCCAACCCTGATATTTATAAAAAAAAATGTCTACAATTGAGGAAGTTTTTCCTTATGAAGCAAACTTAAGTGGTCGTCCCACAAACAACATTTGAATTAATAGATCTTAGAATAAAATATTGGTAGAGGTAGGTAGAGGCGCCTTCAGTTCTCAGTCACACCCAGAGCACTTAATGCCTCATTTGCATATGAATGAAAATGCCAATTACTTGGGTATGCAGCAACAGATGAAAGATATAAAGGTGTCGATGGATTTACATTTCAAATACCTGCATCCTCATATATGGAGTGAGGAGGGGTTGCTCTTGCTGACAGATTCCCTTTAATAATTGCTCCTTGCATCTACATAGCACCACGCCTTTAAAAACTAACAAACACTGGTATGATTAATGTCTGACTGTGGAAATAAACCAATAAGCCATAATATAAGGATAAATCTTCCCAACCACCAGTGAAAATAATTATTTCTGCAATTTACTTAATCTGCATCTACGGACGTCAGCCCACCATGTTTGTCTCTAATATTAAAGGGGCTATCCCATGAATCCATTTCATCGCAAAGTCCCATAATGTGGCTAACACCGTTTTCACAGGGTTTGTTTTTTGTTTTGTTTTTTACTTCCATAACCCCTTGGTGCTGCTGCTAACCTGCTGGGGTAGAGTCTAGACAGAATCAGTCATCATCTCCCTCTGGCAGCTGACAATATATTCCCTTGTAACTTCTCAGCCAGACTGCCATGTTAGTGCACAGATTCTGCTCCAACCCTGACAAGCTGGAGAGAAAGATATTTCTACTGGAGGAGACCCACTAACCATGTGCGTCCAGCAGCACTCAGCGCAGAACACTTTGAACACTAGGTGGCGCTAAACTAATATCTTCTAACTGGATCATTTTATTATCAGTGTGTAAATGCCAAAAATGTCATTTTTCTGTTTGCATCAAAACGCTAAAAATACATTCTGATAATATCCAACTCTCATGTCATGTTATAAGATGCCTAATATCATTATGCGACCTTCTATTACATGAACGGTCTTCTGTCTCATTTATTGAGGGAGGTTTCTACAACCTTTTTTTTTTTTCACTTTTTCAAGATTTGGGGAGATTAATGTTCTTTTCACATTTACATTGTGGTTCCAGATTCTAACAAACAAACACAAGACAGTCATAGATCCATCATACGACAGACAGTAGCGGCATTCCAAAAATCAAATATAATATTGGACATTTACGGAGACCAATCATGAGCATTAAAAAGTCTGTATTCATACATCAAATGATTATTTATGATTCTGGACTGCCCGGGATCTCTTACCACCGATGGGACACTATGGAGCCGTAGCGCGGCTGGAAGGCCAGTTCTATCGGGTTATCCGGGTCATTCAGGTTGAATAGAAACAAGGTTTTCTTTCCCACCACACCACTTACCTAAAGAACGAACATTACATGATGTGAGGGATCTAGAAACATACAATGACTGCTGCACAAAAAAAGGTCAATTTCATGCAAATTTTAAAAGGCTTTGTCATGTTCTGTGTTCTTGAGCGCAGCACTCCCCTGCCTCCTGCTTGCTAGGGCAGTGGTGCACTCTTGATGACTGACGGGTCGAACCAGCAGCATTGAGGCACCACTGGTCTGATGTGAGCGCTCCCCGAGGCTGCAAGCAGATGCTACATCGGAGGAACACAGGGACAGTGAGGCTGGTCAGATCCTATCATCCTGACGGCTTCAGAGCAGCGCTGACAAACTCTACAGTAAAGAGCTTGCGCAGGTCTCTTCATCGGAGCTATATGAAGCAGGATGTAACTGTTGAATTGTTACCTTAAGGCAACAGATTACCTGTATAAATACATCTCATCATATATACCTACTACCCGAACTGCTCCCTTAACAGGTAGGAGTAATTCAGCTAATAGGAGAGAGCACTAAGTAATGGGAAATCAACGGACCCCTCCCCCCACCAATTGTATAAATGGTGATAACTATACAACAGCCCATAACAGGCGCTCAGACAAGGTATCTGCATATTACGGTGCTTTCTCCGGGAGACGCCCGCTCATCTGTCTTCATCACGGAGAACTGAATGTCGCTTGGCTCCAACCGCACGGAGGTCTGCACAGCAAAAACAGAAAGGTTATTAATATGTTATAACTGAACTGGTGGTAAAGTATCATCTTATGATTAATGGATGATATTGGGGCTGAAGGTAAAGTTTTGCTATTCTGTCTGAATCCCAAATGGCTCATAGCGTCCTTTGTATATCTGATGTATAAATCTATGCTGTATGCCTGAAGACGGTTTTCCACTCACGGTATATTGATAAACTATCAATAGGATATGGCAATAATATCAGATTGTTGGGGGCCTGACACCCAGCACACCCACCGCTCAACTCTTATCTGCTCCACCCGCGGCGGGATGTAAACACTATGAATGAAGTTGCAAAGTGTGCGGAATAAGAATATACGTTACTGTATGGGGGCTGGGATAAGACACCACTCCATATATCCGATCCAAAAATGGAGTCCGGCACTCCATTCAATGTGCAGCGGTCGCTGCTGGCAGTGCCCCACAACTCCCTATCAAAAGCTGTTCTGAAACACCATAATATGCAAACATTGAATATATGAAACTAGAACTGCATTAACGCTATAGGAAATATATTAAAAAAATGAAGGTACTTAGCGCACAAATTGGCCAATACATTAGAGCCCATCAGCCACGGCAAGGCGTACCGCTTTGATGGGACCCTAACCATACTGTATACGCCTCTCATGGGCTGAAAACCTACAATTTTAAGGGTAGGCTCTAATTTAAAATGCCTCAAGCTAATCAAATCAAATAACAAATGATCATTGGGGGTACCAAGTGTCAGACCCCCACCAATCTGATATAAATTTATCCTATGAATAGGTTATTACCGTAGTATGTTGTGACCTGACAACACCTTTAGGATTCCAGAGAAGTGCACACCCTGTGTCCAGACATGTCCCTATGTACATTGAGAAGAGACTATAAGTGGAAGTTCGGATGCGGAGCGTTTGCAATTCGCCGTCCCCAGGAATGTGTTCCCAAGCAAGTCAGAGTCAGAAGTGTGGCATGAATCAGCATTTTGATGACTGGAACATATTTCGGATATTTGTGACTTACTTGTCGGATGGTGTCTCCTTCCTGATTACTGATGGTAATCATTTTATCTTCACCTCCAAGAGCCAGCAAATTCTGAGAGCTCCAGCAACCGCAAGTGATGCGTCTGGTGTGCTTCCCTGCAGAAAGGTATCATTCATATGTAAAGGGCCAAGGAATACAATGGCGCTATAATAATAAATGACAATAATAACTACAAGATTACTTCCCACTGAGCGCAATCTCCCGGCAGAAAGACACATAACAGTCATGTGAAGATTCCAAGTGAGGACATAAAAAAAGAGAATTATTCGCTGATTGGTGCCCAAAAAGATCTGGTTATGGATACTTTATCTATCTACATATTCAACCTAATACAGCAATGCACCCGGAAAACAGCCCCTTAGAGGTCCTACTTGGTAGTCCACTGGCCGAGAGGAATCATCAGACACTATACATAGTACTTTTAAGACAAAACCAGTGTACTACCTATAGCTGAGGACTTGAGAGCCAAAATTGTTGAAAAATATCAACAATCTCAAGGTTACAAGTCCATCTCCAGAGATCTTGATGTTCCTTTGTGTGCAACATAAGTTTACAACCCATGGCTCTGTCGCTAAATCTCCCTGGATGTGGACGGCAGAGAAGAATTGATGAAAGGTTGCAATGCATTATAGGCCGGATGGTGGATAGGCAGGCCCAATCAAGTTCCAAAGAAATTCCAGCTGCCCTGCAGGCTCAGGGTGTATCAGTGTCAGCGCAACCTATCCGTCGATAGTTAAATTAAACACTATGACAGGAGACCCAGGAGGACCCAACTGCTGACACAAAAACAAAAAAGTTAGACTGCAGTTTGTCAAAATGTACGTGAGTAAGCCAAAATCCTTCTGTGAAAGAGTCTTGTGGACAGATGAGTCCAAGATAGAGCTTTCTGGTAAATCACATTATTCTACTGTTTACCAAAAATGGAATGAGGATTACAAAGAACAGAACACAGTACCTACAGTCAAATGTGGTGGAGGCTCAAAGATGTTTTAGTGTTGTTTTGTTGCCATTGGACTAAGTACCATTACTGTGCGAAAGGCATCATGAAATCTGAATATTACTACAGAATTTTGGGTTGCAATCTAATGCCTAATGTCAGAAAGCTGGGTTTACGTCCTAGGTCATGGGTCTTCCAGCAGGACAATGACCCCATACTTCAATAAGCACCCAGAAATGGATGGAAACAAAGCGCTGGAGAGTTCTGAAGTGGCAGTAATGAGTGCAGATCTAAATCCCATCAAACACATGAGAACAATTTAATCCTTATTTTTCAAGACTTCTGCCCTTCACCCTGCCATGCTGGATATCAGCTCCTGGGCCAAATCCTGACTGATGACCGCCCATTCTGTTCTAATCAGTGCTGGGAGATTTTTGCAATTTCTATATTTTGTTTGTCCTCCCTCTTTTTGAGGATTGACTACAGGTTCTCTGGGGAATTTTCTGACCATGGACCCAAAGTGTCAATCTTTTGTTCACTGAGCCACTTAGTTATCCTTTTTGCCTTGTGACACGGTCTCCATCATGCTGGTAAAAGTTTTTTGGTGGGTTTGTTAATAAATAAGTTATATATACCTTATGAAAAATACAAACCATCCTGGAAAATAGCAAACCCTCATACAACTATGTTGCCAAAAAAATCATAGCTCCTGAAAAGGGACAATAAAAAGTGATAAAACTAAAATGGTTTGTCATAAAGGCCAAATCTGGCTATGACGCCAGCGAGTTCATCACATTTAGACCAATATTTGCATATGTTACAAACATAATCCTAAAGGAGATCCTTTTTGGTAGCTTACCTAGGACTGGCACTTTTCTAGATGTTTGTAGATTATAGACCAGCAGGTTTCCTTTCGATGTCCCCACCGCGAGCAATGAACTTGTCTTAGACCAGAGCAGGAAAGACATCTGATCTCTAACATAAAATACAAAATATAATAATCATTGAAACTATAAAAACTAATGATCCTGATCACGTCATGCTTTTATCCGCATCTTATTCAGGGAGAACCTTCCAAATCCTGTACATAACCTTGTATGGCCTTAGGCTGGGTTTAAACCTCTTTCACATATTTAGTCGCGTTCCACAGAATAAACCAGTGCAGTGTGCAGGGCAAAAAAGAACAATAAATGGACACAACAAGATAAGATTGTAAGCAATAAGCCCTACAGGTTACCTATGCCTTGTAATATGTTAATGCCAGTGTAAATTGGGAAAGATGTAAAGGGGGTAACACAGGCATCTTGATGCACGTTTCGCCTACACTGGGCTTCATCAGGTGTGGTCAACTTAAAAAGAGGTTGTTTTTTTACAGAATCGGTGCACTGCCAACATGACAGCTGGCTCTATCGAACCGGAGCAAAAGCACATGACATGCATGATTGGCGTGATGACGTCTCCATCCCAACAAGTTAGGTAATGCAAAGCATAAAAACTTTACTTTTATTTTTTTTTTTTTTAACATAGATTTTATGTTTTTTTGCAAAGCCTTGTGCACAATGTAATTTTTAATAAAAATTAAACAAATATTGGAATTTTAAAGACACCAACAGCCTTTTCTTTGCAATATGCTTTAAGTATTGGCTATATTACAAATGTAGCCAGCCTGTTACCCCGCTCGAGTGGGTGGAACATTTCTAGCCGGTTTGTGCAACTTTTCTTCATCCAGCCAAATTATCGTTCTTCCCCTATGACCAGACTACCCTACGGCCTACAGTCTACCCTACGGCCTACAGACTACCCTACAGCCTACAGACTACCCTACGGCCTACAGACTACCCTACGGCCTACAGTCTACCCTACGGCCTACAGACTACCCTACAGCCTACAGACTACCCTACGGCCTACAGACTACCCTACGGTCTACAGTCTACCCTACGGTCTACAGACTACCCTACGGCCTACAGACTACCCTACGGCCTACAGACTACCCTACGGCCTACAGACTACCCTACGGCCTACAGTCTACCCTACGGTCTACAGACTACCCTACGGCCTACAGACTACCCTACGGTCTACAGACTACCCTACGGTCTACAGTCTACCCTACGGTCTACAGACTACCCTACGGTCTACAGACTACCCTACGGTCTACAGACTACCCTACAGCCTACAGTCTACCCTACGGTCTACAGTCTACCCTACGGTCTACAGACTACCCTACGGTCTACAGACTACCCTATGGCCTACAGTCTACCCTACCGTCTACAGACTAACCTACGGTCTTCAGACTCCTTTATGGCCTACAGACTACCCTACGGCCTACAGTCTACCCTTCAGTCTACCCTACGGCCTACAGTCTACCCTACTGTGTACAGACTACCCTACGGCCTTCAGTATACCCTACGGTCTACAGACTACCCTACGTCCTACAGACTACCCTACGACATACAGACTACCCTACGACCTACAGACTACCCTACGGCCTACAGACTACCCTATGGCCTACAGACTACCCTACGGCATACAGTCTAGCCCACGGCCAATAGACTACCCCACGACCTACAGACTACCCTACGGCCTACAGACTACCCTACAGCATACAGACTACCCTACGGTCGGTTCAGACAACAGTATGTATAATTGTCCATTTTACATGTAATAACAACTTCCATATGTTTATTTGTTTTTTACACGGACAATTTAAAGAAAATAGTAAAAAAATAAATACAGTTTTCCATGAAATTAGTTACAATGGATCTGTTAAAAACTTCAGCCTATTTGGATGGTGTCCGTATGGCATGTGTTTTTTTTTAATGCACCCACTGAGTTTAAAAGGGGAGAATCTGATCCGGAAGACAGATGTGTAAAGATGCTCATGAGAACTTCTCCACTGACTTGCATTGGTCCATGAGCTGGCTGGCATGGGGGTAAAATACGCTTGTCTGAACAAGCCCTATGTCAAGTATTGAATGTCCTGTGAAAATATCCCTAGTGAAACCAGGGCAACATACTGCGGGAAAAAAAATGGCCGCAGGTCGGAGGATGCCACCTTACCTCATGCCACTGTCTAACTGGCTGGTTTTACAAGTATTAGGGTCCCACATGTAGATGGAACTTGATTTCTCAGCAACAATGGCCAGAGCGTTGCCATCTTTGTCCCAGTCCATAGAATAACACGCGCTATAAAAAAGAAAAAAAATATAAGAATAAAATTATTAAAATATTACAATTAAAGATACTAAAATTATTACATATTAAAAGAAAACAAAAAAAAATCTGCACAACTACAAAGTATTCGGTTACATAGCGTCACTCACCCTGGTAGGTTAATTTCATCCTTCTTCTGGCCATGGCGGTCATAGATTTTAACAGTGTGGTCCGCTCTGCGGGAACACAAGGGGGAATGTGACATTTTAGTTGTAATGTAGTTATAAGAACTAATCACACAACAGCGTTTCTGGAATATCACAATGTGGATCCGCTGATACTATAGGAAGAAGGGAATCGCCACATCAAGTTATGGAAACCCCTCTGAATGACAAGCAAAGTATAGGGCTGTCCCCCAAAGTGGCCTATTTCACAGCACCCATAGAAAGCAATAAACTCTCAAGTGCTGCCTAGACACACTCATATATCAATATAATAATATAATTATTTGTATGGGTACACTGAGGTATATTAGGTATAAATGATCTTAGACATATACACAAAGAACTGGACTTTTGGGAGGCTCAGCCACTATAAAAGTTCAGAGATCATATAGAAAAAGGTACAATGAGGACCATGTAACAGAATAGTAATAAAAAATATAAATCTTTATTGAATGAGTTTAAAATAGAGCTGGACCAAAGATTAAAAAGGCACCAGTCCCAGCAAGTGGTGTAATAGTAAAGAAATATAGATTGCTTGACATAATGTGCAAAGAGTTCATTATTTGAACATACATATGCAGAGAAAAACCAGAAAAAAGTAATGCTAAACTATGGCACTTTATTAATAGTAATGGTGAAGCAATAATAGATCTTGTAATACATCCAATTACCAGAGCTGGGAGAGAGTGTGCCAGGACCCCGACGCGCGTTTCAGCACTTGCCTTCTTCTCTCTCCCAGCGCTGGTAATTTAATTTATTACAATATCTATTATTGCTTCACCTTTACTATTACTTTGCTAGCATAGACACAATGCATATAAAAAATAAGTCTGTTTTTGTGTAGGATGTGCATTGATCTTCTGTAATATCACCGTTTGGCACTACTTCTACTGCCAGTGCTTCCTATGCTATACACAGAGCACAAGTACAGCACTGCATGTATAGTGATCATGATAGATAGATATGGTAATAATCCATTAGTGCATTCTCTATGGGGAGTCCAGCCATCTGATTCATGATCTCCGCGCAGCACACTGTCCTAAAGCATCATTGCAGAGTCATACATGCGGACCAGCCCAACATTTGAAGATGCCGGGTGGTCTTCAAGAAATCACTTTCCACAGAAAACTATCTAGTGTTGACGTGACCCTACAATAGCCGTCACCCAGAGTTTCGGTGTGAAAGCAGGACATAGTGCAGGCTGCGTGTTGTGGAAGGTTCCTGCAGGGAAAGGTGTGGAATCTGAGACTACCGATGGGGTATTATCAGATCGCCTGATGATGACGGGAACAATAGCAAAATGTCACGCTAAAACGGTATCAAGTAAAAGAACTGTAGAAGAAAAATAAAGGAAAAGATTCAGCTATCTACTCACCCAGTAACTACTATGTAATTTCCTAAAGTCTTCTGCCACACGTACTGAATAGGATGTCCGAGCAGTCCCTTTTCTGTCAATGAAAAAACTCGCTGGAAAACACAAGTGTCAATTCATATTAAAGGTAAGAAAAAAAATGTTTATGTCACATAGATGTTATCGGGGAAAGCAATTCTTATTAGATGGTTATTCCCATCGTTAAATGTTACCACGTATCCATAGTATAAGCAATAACTTGTTAATTAGCGAGTTCGGACCTCTGGGAACCCCGTCGATCCTGAGAGCGGGGGTCTGCAGGGCCCATCTGCATGGAGCGGTGGCCGGGCATTGGCATAATGGCTCCATTCATTCTAAAAGGGACAGTGGGAGATCGCCGAGAAGAGCACTCCGCTATTTCCCATAAAGACCCCCATAGGGGGGTGCTGCACATATCCAGCCAGCACTCCATTCACATGGGGCGTCGTTCTCAAGATCAATGGGGTCCCAGTGGTCAGACCCCACTGATCAGCAAGTTATTATCGCACATCCCATGGACAGGTGGTAACTGTTAAATATGGGAATAACATGGTAAAGTCAAACTCACCATCAGACCCCTAGAGAGAATGCCAGGAGCAGCGGCCGAGCGTGCAGGTTACGCTCCACTCAAATGTGGGGCAAAAGGCCCCCTCATTCTGCTAATCACTGGGGGTCTTGGTGACAAAACCCCAACTATCTAGAAATTAAGTGGGGGTCCGAAATGTGATGACTACCCCCATATTCCACTGTAGATAGACTGAATGTTACTACCCCGCAAAACCAAGTCAAAAGCTGCCCACCATTATACAAATGTCCTACCGGAGTCATTCCATAACTATTACCTATTAGGACACAGACGGTGATAGAAATGCGAAGTAGAGGAAGCATGTAAAACGGTGTGTGAACAGGGGCATGACGGTAGACACATGTATATGGCACAGATGACAGAGTGCATGGGGGGTGCAAAGTCCGAAGAAGAATGACATCCATCCAGTAGTGCCAGACGGCAAGGGACAAACCCTACTGACGAGGCAATGACAACACCCATCTGTTAAAGGGATTGTCCAGGACTGCCAACCTTACAATAAGTCATCCACATGAGATGGGGGGGTCCAACGACCGGCGTCCTCAATGATATCTGCTCCAACAGCGGCCAGATGTGAACATGTACAGAGCCGAACACCGCAGCTCCGTACGCAGTGACTGCTGCTGGGTACTGTAGATGCGAGGATGGGAGATTAGAGATGGGTTTTTCAACTCAGTACTTTGCTTTCTCCTGGCATAAATATCAGGTGATCAGTGGGGGAACGGGGTGTTGGACCCAAACCAATCTCCTATGGAAAAATAAAAAAGCAACAATATCCCATACCTGTCCGCTGTACAGTCAAATCCCACGCTGTAAATCCATCTCAAGGGGTTAAATAGTTTACAACCAGGAGCGGTGTTAATGCTACCGACCGGGCTGTAAACCATTGTGCAATGATTGAAAAGCTGCTTTGCGCAGCCTCCCCACCTGACAGGACATGAACTCATTAGCGTGGGAAAGTTTCTGAACATTTTACCACGCTGCCGAGCTCACCTCAGGTCAGGCGGGGCCAACTACCGCTGACGTCACTGAGGCTGCGCAGACTCCCAGCCTGATCTGAGGTGAACTTGGCAGAGTGGGAAAATGTTCAGAAACTTTCCCATGTTAATGAGTTCATGTCTGGTCAGGCAGGGAGGCTGCGCAGGCAGCTTTTCATTCATTCCTCCGTAGTTTACAGCCCGGCCGGTAACATTAGCACCGCTCCCGGTTGTAAACTATTTAATCCCTTGAGATGGATTGGAGCGTGGGACTTGACTGTACGGCGGACAGGTATGGGATATTGTTGCTTTTTTATTTATTTTATTTTTTTACAGAAGAACGAGGCCTTCTCTTGGATTGAGAGTGTACTAAAGATGGTAAACCTGTGTGTTTAATTATTTCATTAAAATACTTTATTCTTAATGCGTGTGTATTTTTTTAACCCATTCATACTATTGGATTAATAATGAATAGGTGTCTTATCCATCAATAACCAGGCTTAATGTCACCTTACAATAGCAACCCTTTATTACCCCATATGCCACTGCTACAAGGCCATGGGAAAAGAGAGGCTAAGTGCCGGAATTGAAGCATCTTACAGATGTGCCTTTTCTGGGGTGGCTGGAGGCAGATGTTTTTAGCCGGGGGGGGGGGGGAATAACCATGGTCCCTCTCTAGGCTATTAATATCTGCCCTCAGTCACTGGCTTTCCCTCTCTGGCGGAGAAAATTGCGCGGGAGCCCACGCCAGTTTTTTCCGTGAATTAATCTTTTAATTTAACACCTACAGCTCCAAAATTTTACACACACACACTACTAACATTATTAGGGAGGGATATATAAAAAATATTAACGGATATGCAATGGTTTACTGTATGTGAACAATTGAATTATTAGTTATTCTGCTATGTAGCTCTGTATGAAATATAAAGATACATATATGTGTCTCACTAATATACACTCACCGGCCACTTTATTAGGTACACCTGTCCAACTTCTTGTTAACACTTAATTTCTAATCAGCCAATCACATGGCGGCAACTCAGTGCATTTAGGCATGTAGACATGGTCAAGACAATCTCCTGCAGTTCAAACCGAGCATCAGTATGGGGAAGAAAGGTGATTTGAGTGCCTTTGAACGTGGCATGGTTGTTGGTGCCAGAAGGGCTGGTCTGAGTATTTCAGAAACTGCTGATCTACTGGGATTTTCACGCACAACCATCTCTAGGGTTTACAGAGAATGGCCCGAAAAAGAAAAAAAATCCAGTGAGCGGCAGTTCTGTGGGCGGAAATGCCTTGTTGATGCCAGAGGTCAGAGGAGAATGGGCAGACTGGTTCGAGCTGATAGAAAGGCAACAGTGACTCAAATCGCCACCCGTTACAACCAAGGTAGGCCTAAGAGCATCTCTGAACGCACAGTGCGTCGAACTTTGAGGCAGATGGGCTACAGCAGCAGAAGACCACACCGGGTACCACTCCTTTCAGCTAAGAACAGGAAACTGAGGCTACAATTTGTACAAGCTCATCGAAATTGGACAGTAGAAGATTGGAAAAACGTTGCTTGGTCTGATGAGTCTCGATTTCTGCTGCGACATTCGGATGGTAGGGTCAGAATTTGGCGTAAACAACATGAAAGCATGGATCCATCCTGCCTTGTATGGAGCATCTTTGGGATGTGCAGCCGACAAATCTGCGGCAACTGTGTGATGCCATCATGTCAATATGGACCAAAATCTCTGAGGAATGCTTCCAGCACCTTGTTGAATCTATGCCACGAAGAATTGAGGCAGTTCTGAAGGCAAAAGGGGGTCCAACCCGTTACTAGCATGGTGTACCTAATAAAGTGGCCGGTGAGTGTATATACAGTACAGACCAAAAGTTTGGACACACTTTCTCATTTAAAGATTTTTCTGTATTTTCATGACTATGAAAATTGTACATTCACACTGAAGGCATCAAAACTATGAATAAACACATGTGGAATTATATACTTAACAAAAAAGTGTGAAACAACTGAAAATATGTCTTATATTCTAGGTTCTTCAAAGTAGCCACCTTTTTGCTTTGATGACGGCTTTGCACACTCTTGGCATTCTCTTGATGAGCTTCAAGAGGTAGTCACCGGGAATGGTCTTCCAACAATCTTGAAGTAGTTCCCAGAGATGCTTAGCACTTGTTGGCCCTTTTGCCTTCACTCTTCGGTCCAGCTCACCCCAAACCATCTCGATTGGGTTCAGGTCTGGTGACAGTGGAGGCCAGGTCATCTGGCGTAGCACCCCATCACTCTCCTTCTTGGTCAAATAGCCCTTACACAGCCTGGAGGTGTGTTTAGGGTCATTGTCCTGTTGAAAAATAAATGATGGTCCAACTAAACGCACACCGCATGGAATAGCATGCCACTGCAAGATGATGTGGTAGCCATGCTGGTTCAGTATGCCTTCAATTTTGAATAAATCCCCAACAGTGTCACCAGCAAAGCACCCCCACACCATCACACCTCCTCCTCCATGCTTCATGGTGGGAACCAGGCATGTAGAGTCCATCCGTTCACCTTTTCTGTGCCGCATAAAGACACGGTGGTTGGAACCAAAGATCTCAAATTTGCACTCATCAGACCAAAGCACAGATTTCCACTGGTCTAATGTCCATTCCTTGTGTTCTTTAGCCCAAGCAAGTCTCTTCTGCTTGTTGCCTGTCCTTAGCAGTGGTTTCCAAGCAGCTATTTTACCATGCCACACAAAAGGTTGATACATAAAATGAGAATAATGGGGATAGGGGAAAATATGTGCAAGTGGGTTGAGAGTTGGCTCAGGGATAGGAAACAAAGGGTGGTTATTAATGGAGCACACTCGGACTGGGTCACGGTTAGTAGTGGGGTACCACAGGGGTCAGTATTGGGCCCTCTTCTTTTTAACATATTTATTAATGACCTTGTAGGGGGCATTCAGAGTACAATTTCAATATTTGCAGATGACACTAAACTCTGCAGGGTAATCAATACAGGGGAGGACAATTTTATATTACAGGCTGATTTATGTAAACTAGAAGCTTGGGCTGATAAATGGCAAATGAGCTTTAATGGGGATAAATGTAAGGTCATGCACTTGGGTAGAAGTAATAAGATGTATAACTATGTGCTTAATTCTAAAACTCTGGGCAAAACCATCAATGAAAAAGACCTGGGTGTATGGGTGGATGACAGACTCATATTCAGTGGCCAGTGTCAGGCAGCTGCTACAAAGGCAAATAAAATAATGGGATGCATTAAAAGAGGCATAGATGCTCATGAGGAGAACATAATTTTACCTCTATACAAGTCACTAGTGCGACCACACTTAGAATATTGTGCACAGTTCTGGTCTCCGGTGTATAAGAAAGACATAGCTGAACTGGAGCGGGTGCAGAGAAGAGCGACCAAGGTTATTAGAGGACTGGGGGGTCTGCAATACCAAGATAGGTTATTACACTTGGGGCTGATTAGTTAGGAAAAACGAAGACTAAGGGTTGATCTTATGTTAATGTATAAATATATGAGGGGACAGTACAAAGACCTTTCTGCTGATCTTTTTAATCATAGACCGGTGACAGGGACAAGGGGGCATCCTCTACGTCTGGAGGAAAGAAGGTTTAAGCATAATAACAGACGCGGATTCTTTACTGTAAGAGCAGTGAGACTATGGAACTCTCTGCCGTATGATGTTGTAATGAGTGATTCATTGCTTCAATTTAAGAGGGGACTGGATACCTTTCTGGAAAAGTATAATATTACAGGGTATATATATTAGATTCCTTGATAAGGCGTTGATCCAGGGAACTAGTCTGATTGCCGTATGTGGGGTCGGGAAGGAATTTTTTTCCCCATGATGGAGCTTACTCTTACCACATGGTTTTTTTTTGCCTTCCCCTGGATCAACATGTTAGGGCATGCTAGGCTATGGGTTGAACTAGATGGACTTAAAAGTCTTCCTTCAACCTTAATAACTATGAAGGCCTGCTGCACAAAGTCTCCTCTTAACAGTTGTTGTAGAGATGTGTCTGCTGCTAGATCTCTGTGTAGCATTGACCTGGTCTCTAATCTGAGCTGCTGTTAACCTGCGATTTCTGAGGCTGGTGGCTCGGATAAACTTATCCTCAGAAGCAGAGGTGACTCTTGGTCTTCCTTTCCTGGGGCGGTCCTCATGTGAGCCAGTTTCTTTGTAGCGCTTGATGGTTTTTGTACCTGCACTTGGGGACACTTTCAACGTTTTCCCAATTTTTCGGACTGACTGACCTTCATTTCTTAAATTAATGATGGCCACTCGTTTTTCTTTACTTAGCTGCTTTTTTCTTGCCATAATACAAATTCTAACAGTCTATTCAGTAGGACTATCAGCTGTGTATCCACCAGACTTCTGCACAACACAACTGATGGTCCCAACCCCATTTATAAGGCAAGAAATCCCACTTATTAAACCTGACAGGGCACACCTGTGAAGTGAAAACCATTCCCGGTGACTACCTCTTGAAGCTCATCAAGGGAATGCCAAGAGTGTGCAAAGCAGTCATCAAAGCAAAAGGTGGCTACTTTGAAGAACCTAGAATATAAGACATATTTTCAGTTGTTTCACACTTTTTTGTTAAGTATATAATTCCACATGTGTTAATTTAAAGTTTTGATGCCTTCAGTGTGAATGTACAATTTTCATAGTCATGAAAATACAGAAAAATCTTTAAATGAGAAGGTGTGTCCAAACTTTTGGTCTGTACTGTATATATATATATATATATATATATATATATATATATATACTAGCTGAAGAGCCCGGCGTTGCCTGGGCATAGTAAATATCTGTGGTTAGTTATAGCACCTCACTTCTCTTATTTTCCCATCACGCCTCTCATTTTCCCCCTCACATCTTTCATTTTCCCCCTCACATCTCTCATTTTCTCCCTCACACCTCTCATTTTCCTCTTCACTCCTCTTATTTTCCCCTTCACTCCTCTTATTTTCCCCCTCACTCCTCTCATTCTCCCCTCACTCCTCTCATTCCCCACTAACACTTGTCATTTTGACCCCACATCTGTCATTTTCCGATCACTCCACTATTTTCCCACACTCCTCTCATTTTGCACTCACACCTTTTCATTTTCACCTCACACCTCTCATTTTCACCTCACACCTCTCATTTTCCCCTCAATATATACATGTTGTCATCTCCCTTATATATATATATATATATATATATATATATATATATATATAGTATACACCTGTATGTCATCTCCTGTATATAGTATATACCTGTATGTCATCTCCCCTGTATATAGTATATACCTGCATGTCATCTCCCCTTTAAATAATATATACCTGCTGTATGTCATCTCCTCCTGTAAATTGTATATACCTATGTGGTATCTTCTCCTGTATATAGTATATACCTGTATGGCATCTCCTCCTATATATAGTAATACCTGTATGTCATCTCCTGTATATAGTATATATCTTTATGTCATCTCCCCTGTATATAGTATATACCTGCTGTATTTCATCTCCTCCTCTATATACCTATGAGTCATCTCCTCTTTTATATAGTATATACCTGCTGTATGTCATCTCCTCCTGTATATAGTATATACGTGTGTCATCTCCTCCTGTATATAGTATATACCTGTATGTCATCTCCTCCTGTATATAGTATATACCTGTATGTCATCTCCTCCTGTATATAGTATATACCTGTAAGTCATCTCCTCCTGTATATAGTATATACCTGTGAGTCATCTGCTCCTGTATATAGTATATACCAGTGTGTCATCTCCTCCTGTATATAGTATACATCTGTGTGTCATCTCCTCCTGTATTAGACCTCGTTCACACGTTATTTGGTCAGTATTTTTACCTCAGTATTTGTAAGCTAAATTGGCAGCCTGATAAATCCCCAGCCAACAGTAAGCCCACCCCCTGGCAGTATATATTAGCTCACACATACACATAATATACAGGTCATGTGACTGACAGCTGCCAGATTTCCTATATGGTACATTTGTTGCTCTTGTAGTTTGTCTACTTAGTAATCAGATTTTTATTTTTGAAGAATAATACCAGACTTGTGTGTGTTTTAGGGAGAGTTTCATGTGTCACGTTGTGTGTGTTGAGTTGCGTGTGGCGACATGCATGTAGAGACTTTTGTGAGATGAGTTGTGTGTGACAGGTTAGTGTAGGAAGTTGTGTGTAGCAAGTTTTGCGCGTGCCGAGTTTTATGTGTGGTGCGTTTTGAGTATGTGCAAGTTTTGTGTGAGGCAACTTTTGCATGTGTTGCAACTTTCGTGCATGTGGCAATTTTTCCGCGTGTGCAAGTTTTGCGTGTGGCGAGTTTTCCATGAGGTGAGTTTTGCACGTGTGGCGAGTTTTGCATGTGGCGAATTTTGCGTGTGGCCAGTTTTGAGCGGTGACTTTTGTGTTTTGACTTTTATGTGGCGAGGTTGGTGTATGTGTGGTGAAATGTGCGCTGAGGGTGGTATATGTGTTCAAGCACGTGGTAGTGTGTGGCGCATTTTGTGTGTGTGTTCATATCCCCGTGGTGGTGTGGTGATTATCCCATGTCGGGGCCCCACCTTAGCAACTGTACAGTATATACTCTTTGGCGCCATCGCTCTCACTCTTTAAGTCCCCCTTGTTCACATCTGGCAGCTGTCAATTTGCCTCCAACACTTTTCCTTTCACTTTTTCCCCATTATGTAGATAGGGGCAAAATTGTTTGGTGAATTGGAAAGCGCGGGGTTAAAATTTTGCCTCACAACATAGCCTATGACGCTCTCGGGGTCCAGACGTGTGACTGTGCAAAATTTTGTGGCTGTAGCTGCGACGGTGCAGATGCCAATCCCGGACATACACACACACACACATTCAGCTTTATAAATTAGATATATACACTACTCAAAAAAATAACGGGAACACTTAAACAACAGAATATAACTCCAAGTAAATCAAACTTCTGGGAAATCAAACTGTCCACTTAGGAAGCAACACTGATTGACAATCAATTTCACATGCTATTGTGCAAATGGAATAGACAACAGATGGAAATTATTGGCAATTATGAAGACACACACAATAAAGGAGTGGTTCTGCAGGTGGGGACCACAGACCACATCTCAGTACCAATGCTTTCTGGCTGATGTTTTGGTCACTTTTAAATGGTGGATGTGCTTTCACACTCGTGGTAGCATGAGACGGACTCTACAACCCACACAAGTGGCTCAGGTAGTGCAGCTCATCCAGGATGGCACATCAATGCGAGCTGTGGCAAGAAGGTTTGCTGTGTCTGTCAGCTTAGTGTCCAGAGGCTGGAGGTGCTACCAGGAGACAGGCCAGTACACCAGGAGACGTGGAGGGGGCCGTAGGAGGGCAACAACCCAGCAGCAGGACCGCTACCTCAGCCTTTGTGCAAGGAGGAACAGGAGGAGCATTGCCAGCGCCCTGCAAAATGACCTCCAGGACGCCACAAATGTGAATGTATCTGCACAAAAGGTTAGAAACCGACTCCATGACGATGGTCTGAGTGCCCAACGTCCACAGATGGGGGTTGTGCTCACAGTCCAACACTGTGCAGGACACTTGGCATTTGCCACAGAACATCAGGATTGGCAAATTCGCCTCTGGTGCCCTGTGCTCTTCACAGATGAAAGCAGGTTCACACTGAGCACATGTGACAGACATGACAGAGTCTGGAGATGTAGTGGAGAGCGATCTGCTGCCTGCAACATCCTTCAGCATGACAGGTTGACAGTGGGTCAGTAATGGTGTGGGGTGGCATTTCTTTAGAGGGCTGCACAGCCCTCCATGTGCTTGCCAGAGGTAGCCTGAAAGTCATTAGGTACCGAGATGAGATCCTCAGACCCCTTGTGAGTCCATATGCTGGTGCTGTTGGCCCTGGGTTCCTCCTAATGCAGGACAATGCCAGACCTCATGTGGCTGGAGTGTGTCAGCAGTCCAAGCAAGATGAAGACATTGAAGCTATGGACTGGCCCGCCCGTTCCCCAACCTGAATCCAATTGAACACATCTGGGACATCATGTCTCGAACCATCCACCAACGTCACATTGCACCACAGACTGTCCAGGAGTTGGCAGATGCATTAGTACAGGTCTGGGAGATCTCCCAGGAGACCATCCGCCGCCTCATCAGGAGCATGCCCAGGCGTTGTACAGTAGGGAGATCATACAGGCACGTGGAGGTCACACACATTACTGAGCATCTTTTCCTTGTCATGAGGCTTTTCCACTGAAGTTGGATCAGCCTGTAATTTTATTTTCCACTTTGATTTTGAGCATCATTCCAAATCCAGATCTCCATGGGATGTTCATTTTGATTTAAATTGATAATTGTTATGTTTATTATTCTGAACACATTCCACTATGCAATGAATAAGAATGTGCAACTGGAATATTTCATTCAGAGAATGTGGATGTGGTATTCTAGTGTTCCCTTTATTTTTTTGAGCAGTGTATATACACTCACTGGCTACTTTATTAGGTACACCTGTCCAACTTCTTGTTAACACTTAATTTCTAATCAGCCAATCACATGGCGGCAACTCAGTGCATTTAGGCATGTAGACATGGTCAAGACAATCTCCTGCAGTTCAAACCGAGCATCAGTATGGGGAAGAAAGGTGATTTGAGTGCCTTTGAACGTGGCATGGTTGTTGGTGCCATCAGGGCTGGTCTGAGTATTTCAGAAACTGCTGATCTACTGGGATTTTCACGCACAACCATCTCTAGGGTTTACAGAGAATGGCCCGAAAAAGAAAAAAAATCCAGTGAGCGGCAGTTCTGTGGGCGGAAATGCCTTGTTGATGCCAGAGGTCAGAGGAGAATGGGCAGACTGGTTCGAGCTGATAGAAAGGCAACAGTGACTCAAATCGCCACCCGTTACAACCAAGGTAGGCCTAAGAGCATCTCTGAACGCACAGTGCGTCGAACTTTGAGGCAGATGGGCTACAGCAGCAGAAGACCACACCGGGTACCACTCCTTTCAGCTAAGAACAGGAAACTGAGGCTACAATTTGCACAAGCTCATCGAAATTGGACAGTAGAAGATTGGAAAAACGTTGCTTGGTCTGATGAGTCTCGATTTCTGCTGCGACATTCGGATGGTAGGGTCAGAATTTGGCGTAAACAACATGAAAGCATGGATCCATCCTGCCTTGTATGGAGCATCTTTGGGATGTGCAGCCGACAAATCTGCGGCAACTGTGTGATGCCATCATGTCAATATGGACCAAAATCTCTGAGGAATGCTTCCAGCACCTTGTTGAATCTATGCCAAGAAGAATTGAGGCAGTTCTGAAGGCAAAAGGGGTCCAACCCTTTACTAGCATGGTGTACCTAATAAAGTGGCCGGTGAGTATATATATATATATATATATATATATATATATATATATATATATATATATATATATATACACAGTCATATGAAAAAGTTTGGGCACCCCTATTAATCTTAAGCTTAATGTTTTATAAAAATTGTTTTTTTTTTGCAACAGCTATTTCAGTTTCATATATCTAATAACTGTTGGACACAGTAATGTTTCTGCCTTGAAATGAGGTTTATTGTACTAACAGAAAATGTGCAATCTGCATTCAAACAAAATTTGACAGGTGCATAAGTATGGGCACCCTTATCATTTTCTTGTTTTAAATACTCCTACCTACTTTTTACTGACTTACTAAAGCACTATTTTTGGTTTTGTAACCTCATTGAGCTTTGAACTTCATAGCTAGGTGTATGCAATCATGAGAAAAGCTACTTAAAGTGGCCACTTGCAAGTTGTTCTCCTGTTTGAAGCTCCTCTGAAGAGTGGCATCATGGGCTCCTCAAAACAACTGTCAAATGATCTGAAAACAAAGATTATTCAACATAGTTGTTCAGGGGAAGGATACAAAAAGCTGTCTCACAGGTTTAACCTGTCAATTTCCACTGTGAGGAACATAGTAAGGAAATGGAAGAACACAGGTACAGTTCTTGTTAAGGCCAGAAGTGGCAGGCCAAGAAAAACATCAGAAAGGCAGAGAAGAAGAATGGTGAGATCAGTCAAGGACAATCCTCAGGCCACCTCCAGAGATCTGCAGCATCAACTTGCTGCAGATGGTGTCACTGTGCATCGGTCAACTATACAACGCACTTTGCACAAGGAGAAGCTTTATGGGAGAGTGATGCGAAAGAAGCCGTTTCTGCAAGCACGCCACAAACAGAGTCGGCTGAGGTATGCAAAAGCACATTTGGAGAAGCCAATTTCTTTTTGGAAGAAGGTCCTGTGGACTGATGAAACCAAGATTGAGTTGTTTGGTAATACAAAAAGGTGTTATGCATGGCGGCAAAAAAACACAGTGCGTTGTATAGTTGACCGATGCACAGTGACACCATCTGCAGCAAGTTGATGCTGCAGCTCTCTGGAGATGGTCTGAGGATTGTCCTTGACTGATCTCACCATTCTTCTTCTCTGCCTTTCTGATGTTTTTCTTGGCCTGCCACTTCTGGCCTTAACAAGAACTGTACCTGTGTTCTTCCATTTCCTTACTATGTTCCTCACAGTGGAAATTGACAGGTTAAATCTCTGAGACAGCTTTTTGTATCCTTCCCCTGAACAACTATGTTGAATAATCTTTGTTTTCAGATCATTTGACAGTTGTTTTGAGGAGCCCATGATGCCAATCTTCAGAGGGGATTCAAACAGGAGAACAACTTGCAAGTGGCCACTTTAAGTAGCTTTTCTCATGATTGCATACACCTGGCAATGAAGTTCAAAGCTCAATGAGGTTACAAAACCAAAAAAAGTGCTTTAGTAAGTCAGTAAAAAGTAGGTAGGAGTATTTAAAACAAGAAAATGATAAGGGTGCCCATACTTATGCACCTGTCAAATTTTGTTTGAATGCAGATTGCACATTTTCTGTTAGTACAATAAACCTCATTTCAAGGCAGAAACATTACTGTGTCCGACAGTTATTAGATATATGAAACTGAAATAGCTGTTGCAAAAAAAACAATTTTTATAAAACATTAAGCTTAAGATTAATAGGGGTGCCCAAACTTTTTCATATGACTGTATATATATATATATATATATATATATATATATATATATATATATATATATATATATATATATATATACACAAAATAGCAAAAGAAGGCACCACTCTTAGCCTTCTTTTGCTATTTTGTATACATATTGGGTGGATGTGTGGACCATTCTACCCAGGAGGCCTGGCACCCATCGGTGAGCATTGTGCTGTTCCACTTTTTTGTATCTATATATATATATACTGTATATATATACTGTATATAAGTTTTCACGAATATTTGAGGGGCCATGGATCCACTATATGTCCATTTTGCAAGCCGGCGAGAAAATATCGCCATACGGATGTCACACGGATACTTTAATGAGAAAAAAAATCGCATCCTTGCACTGCACATGGATGACATATGGATCACTGTTTGGGAACATTTCTGTGAATCACGTGAAAAACGGACCGATTTTTTATACGTTATGTGTGACTCCAGCCTTATAAATATACTAGATGGTGGCCCGATTCTAACGCATCGGGTATTCTAGAATATGTATGTAGTTTATTTATGAAGATTTCAGAATAATGCAATGAATACACAGGATTCGGCCAGCGGGGCGCGACCAATTAGCGAAGTGTGGTTCAAATCCCGCGCCAATTCGCGGCTGGACTGCATCTGTCACTGATTGTTCGCGGCCGGCCGGGCGCAACCAATCAGTGAAGCCAGGGCGAGCTCCAAGCTTTTGAGGGCCCCGGGGCGCAAGAGTCTCACAGCCCACATAGCATATAACACAGCCCACGTAGTATATAGCACAGCCATGTAGTATATAGCACGGCCACATAGTATATTGCACAGCCACGTAGTATATTGCACAGCCATATAGTATATAGCACAGCCACATAGCATGTTGCACAGCCAAGTAGTATATTTCATAGCCACGTAGTATATAGCACAGCCCACATAGTCTATAACACAGCCCACGTAGTATATAGCACAGACCACGTAGTATATAACACAGAGCACGTAGTATATAACACAAAGCACGTAGTATATAGCACAGCCCATATAGTATATAGCACAGCCCACGCAGTATATAACACAGCCCACATAGTATATAACACAGCCCACGTAGTATATAACACAGACCATGTAGTATATAGCAATGGGGGCACCATATGCCTGTTAAAATAATAAATAAAATAAAAATTAGTTATATACTCACCTTCCGGCGGCACCGGGTCCAGCCCAGGCCTTTAGCGATGTTCCTCGCGACGCTCCGTTCCTAGTAATGCCTTGCAGCAATAACCCGTGATGATGTAGTGGTCTTGGGACCGGAGCGGGAAAGGCTGCCGCAGACATCGAGAGGTGAGAATGTAATGATTTTTTTTTATTATTATTATTTTTAACATTATATGTTTTACTATTGATGCTGCATAGGCAGCATCAATAGTAAAAAGTTGGTCACACTTACAGGGTTAATGGCAGCGTTAACGGACTGCTAAAACGCTATGTGGGTGCTGACTAGAGGGGAGTATGGAGGGGGCACTGACTGGAGGGGAGTAGGGAGGGGCCAATTCGTGGCTGGACTGTGCCCATTGGTCGCGCCCAGCCAGCCGCGACCAATCAGCGACGCAGGATTTCTGTTACAGACAGACAACCAGACGAAGGTGGACCTTAGACAATTATATATATATATACACACAGACAATTACTGAGGTGGATTCCTCTTGAAAACTTGTTGTTTTCCCAACTCAAAAATAAATTTTTGTGAACCAAGGGATGGCTCCAAGTCTGAGCTTCCCGGCCACACTGTGCAGCGCTGCTCTATTAATGCCTTCTCAGGTGGGGCCTGGGGGTCTCTGTGTAACATATAGGATGTAGTGCTGATGCAAAGCTGCTTCCCCATTATTCTCAACACTTCAGTGTTCGACCTCCGGGACCCCCATAAAAGGAAATGTCCACTGCTCAGACATCTGCTTCTTAAAAAGCATATTTCCAGGTGTAAAATAAAAATAACCGAGACTTCCCACATCAGTGTCATCCCAGTGATACCGACGCTGGGTCTCATGGGGATTGCGTACCATTAATATGCCACATAAGCGCTGCAGGCAATCAGCGCTCGCAAATGGACTGTAATTCTCACTTTTCTCTTTTCGTTTGAAGGAAGAGCGAACGAAACTGCCCATTAGTAAGCACAGATTGGCTGCAGCCGGGGTATGACCTGATGATGTCACACAAGCACTGGGACTAACAATTAGTGAGCACAGATTGGCTGTAGCCCGGATATGACATGATGATGTCACACAAGCCCTGAGACTAACGATTAGTGAGCAGAGATTGGCTGCAGCCCCGATATGACTTGATGATGTCACACAAGCCCTGAGACTAACGATTAGTGAGCAGAGATTGGCTGCAGCCGGATATGACCTGATGATGTCACACAAGCCCTGGGACAAACGATTAGTGAGCAGAGATTGGCTGCAGCCTGGATATGACATGATGATGTCACACAATCCCTGGGACAAACGATTAGTGAGCAGAGATTGGCTGCAGCCCGGATATGACATGATGATGTCACACAATCCCTGAGACTAACGATTAGTGAGCAGAGATTGGCTGCAGCCCGGATATGACCTGATGATGTCACACAATCCCTGGGACAAACGATTAGTGAGCAGAGATTGGCTGCAGCCTGGATATGACCTGATGATGTCACACAAGCCCTGGGACAAACGATTAGTGAGCAGAGATTGGCTGCAGCCTGGATATGACCTGATGATGTCACACAAGCCCTGGGACAAACGATTAGTGAGCAGAGATTGGCTGCAGCCTGGATATGACCTGATGATGTCACACAATCCCTGGGACAAACGATTAGTGAGCACAGATTGGCTGCAGCCTGGATATGACCTGATGATGTCACACAAGCCCTGGGACAAACGATTAGTGAGCAGAGATTGGCTGCAGCCTGGATATGACCTGATGATGTCACACAAGCCCTGGGACAAACGATTAGTGAGCAGAGATTGGCTGCAGCCTGGATATGACCTGATGATGTCACACAAGCCCTGGGACAAACGATTAGTGAGCAGAGATTGGCTGCAGCCTGGATATGACCTGATGATGTCACACAATCCCTGGGACAAACGATTAGTGAGCACAGATTGGCTGCAGCCTGGATATGACCTGATGATGTCACACAATCCCTGGGACAAACGATTAGTGAGCAGAGATTGGCTGCAGCCTGGATATGACCTGATGATGTCACACAAACCCTGGGACAAACGATTAGTGAGCACAGATTGGCTGCAGCCTGGATATGACCTGATGATGTCACACAATCCCTGGGACAAACGATTAGTGAGCAGAGATTGGCTGCAGCCTGGATATGACCTGATGATGTCACACAAACCCTGGGACAAACGATTAGTGAGCAGAGATTGGCTGCAGCCTGGATATGACCTGATGATGTCACACAATCCCTGGGACAAACGATTAGTGAGCACAGATTGGCTGCAGCCTGGATATGACCTGATGATGTCACACAATCCCTGGGACAAACGATTAGTGAGCACAGATTGGCTGCAGCCTGGATATGACCTGATGATGTCACACAATCCCTGGGACAAACGATTAGTGAGCAGAGATTGGCTGCAGCCTGGATATGACCTGATGATGTCACACAATCCCTGGGACAAACGATTAGTGAGCAGAGATTGGCTGCAGCCGGGGTATGACCTGATGATGTCACACAAGCACTGGGACTAACAATTAGTGAGCACAGATTGGCTGTAGCCCGGATATGACATGATGATGTCACACAAGCCCTGAGACTAACGATTAGTGAGCAGAGATTGGCTGCAGCCCCGATATGACTTGATGATGTCACACAAGCCCTGAGACTAACGATTAGTGAGCAGAGATTGGCTGCAGCCGGATATGACCTGATGATGTCACACAAGCCCTGGGACAAACGATTAGTGAGCAGAGATTGGCTGCAGCCTGGATATGACATGATGATGTCACACAATCCCTGGGACAAACGATTAGTGAGCAGAGATTGGCTGCAGCCCGGATATGACATGATGATGTCACACAATCCCTGAGACTAACGATTAGTGAGCAGAGATTGGCTGCAGCCCGGATATGACCTGATGATGTCACACAATCCCTGGGACAAACGATTAGTGAGCAGAGATTGGCTGCAGCCTGGATATGACCTGATGATGTCACACAAGCCCTGGGACAAACGATTAGTGAGCAGAGATTGGCTGCAGCCTGGATATGACCTGATGATGTCACACAAGCCCTGGGACAAACGATTAGTGAGCAGAGATTGGCTGCAGCCTGGATATGACCTGATGATGTCACACAATCCCTGGGACAAACGATTAGTGAGCACAGATTGGCTGCAGCCTGGATATGACCTGATGATGTCACACAAGCCCTGGGACAAACGATTAGTGAGCAGAGATTGGCTGCAGCCTGGATATGACCTGATGATGTCACACAAGCCCTGGGACAAACGATTAGTGAGCAGAGATTGGCTGCAGCCTGGATATGACCTGATGATGTCACACAAGCCCTGGGACAAACGATTAGTGAGCAGAGATTGGCTGCAGCCTGGATATGACCTGATGATGTCACACAATCCCTGGGACAAACGATTAGTGAGCACAGATTGGCTGCAGCCTGGATATGACCTGATGATGTCACACAATCCCTGGGACAAACGATTAGTGAGCAGAGATTGGCTGCAGCCTGGATATGACCTGATGATGTCACACAAACCCTGGGACAAACGATTAGTGAGCACAGATTGGCTGCAGACTGGATATGACCTGATGATGTCACACAATCCCTGGGACAAACGATTAGTGAGCAGAGATTGGCTGCAGCCTGGATATGACCTGATGATGTCACACAAACCCTGGGACAAACGATTAGTGAGCAGAGATTGGCTGCAGCCTGGATATGACCTGATGATGTCACACAATCCCTGGGACAAACGATTAGTGAGCACAGATTGGCTGCAGCCTGGATATGACCTGATGATGTCACACAATCCCTGGGACAAACGATTAGTGAGCACAGATTGGCTGCAGCCTGGATATGACCTGATGATGTCACACAATCCCTGGGACAAACGATTAGTGAGCAGAGATTGGCTGCAGCCTGGATATGACCTGATGATGTCACACAATCCCTGGGACAAACGATTAGTGAGCAGAGATTGGCTGCAGCCTGGATATGACCTGATGATGTCACACAAACCCTGGGACAAACGATTAGTGAGCACAGATTGGCTGCAGCCTGGATATGACCTGATGATGTCACACAATCCCTGGGACAAACGATTAGTGAGCAGAGATTGGCTGCAGCCTGGATATGACCTGATGATGTCACACAATCCCTGGGACAAACGATTAGTGAGCAGAGATTGGCTGCAGCCCCGATATGACATCACACAAGCCCTGACAGAGACGGTGCCATATTTTCGAGCCATTAGGTCCTTTTTTGATTGGACGATGCTCATTTTTATATAAAAGATCCCAGGGGGTTAACCCTTTACCAGCCAGGGCCCTTTTGCTTCTAGTCCCCACAGAGATGGCGCCGGCCAGTAATGGTCTCCTCTAGGGCGGTGCGCTGTATGACCGCTCTTAGGCTACGTTCACATTTGCGTTGCGTCGGGCGCAGGTTCGGCGCCGCATAGCGCCGCATGCGTCATGCTCCCCTATATTTAACATGGGGGCGCATGGACATGCGTTGTCTTGCGTTTTGTGACGCATGCGTCATTTTTGGCGCAAGCGTCAGGGCGCACAGGACGCTGCATGTTGCATTTTTTTTGCGTCCAAAATCAAGCCAAAAATGGACGCATGCGTCACAAAACAATGCGTTTTTGCATGCGTTGTGCATTGCGTCACCGACGCAACGCCCAACAACGCAAATGTGAACGTAGCCTTATAGCGATGGCCAGAGCCCACCTCTGGTCTACTAGGCAATGGAGACGCGTATACAGAGAGCTATAACCAGGAGAACAGTGTGTGAGCTGTAACCCACGCACACCACCGATCCCAGCACTCTGTACAGCGTCACACCCGGTGCTAC
This sequence comes from Ranitomeya variabilis, assembly GCF_051348905.1. Taxonomy (NCBI): domain Eukaryota; kingdom Metazoa; phylum Chordata; class Amphibia; order Anura; family Dendrobatidae; genus Ranitomeya; species Ranitomeya variabilis. Next base: position 1,065,158,670 of record NC_135232.1, on the reverse strand, counting down.
CCGCCGCCACCCCACGGACACCCGTCTGTCCACAGGAGACAAGGTGAACCCCACAGTGAACCCGAATTCTCCGGCCTCCTTACCTTCATACTGGAGTCAGTGTGTAGTAATATACTGCGCATGCGCGTACCCAAGGCAACCGGGAGGGCGGCAAACTGCATAGCGTCATTTCATTCCATGGTAACCATTCAGCCAATCAGTGCGAAACGAAGTGTATGACATCACGCCGTCGTTTCTTTCCGAGATAGAAGTCTGTGACCTGCGAGCGCCATTTTATTGAAGACCAAAACGCACTGAAAGTTCTCATGCGACCACGATAACATGGCTGCGGAAGCGGGGACAGTGTGTACTGGCAGCGTTCTTAATATTTGTTTAGTTTAACCCCTCAAGAGCGGGCTATTATAGGGCCAGTGCTTGTTGGCAGGAGTTGTATAGTACAAGGACACCACTTTTCCATGCATAACCTTTTTTCTGGGGGAAGTTGGAAAAAATTAAAAAAAAATTCTGCGCTTGTGTTCTGGATATAGGTGGTACCCTTTATAAGTGGCAGCGTTCTTGTTCTGCGGGGCGGAGTGATGGAGACAACGCCACATGGAGACGGGTCATTCTTATGTGCTACATTTACCCAATAAAACACCTTTCTCTGGCATCATATCAGGCCATGGGCGGCTTCCTCTAAATTAGCCTGGCCCAAATACTATGTCCGACCAATGGAGCATGGGGCGCACCGAGTCGTTAGCAGTGATCGTTAGCTGCTACATATAGCGGACGCCCGCTGCAATGGCCGGAGTCCGGGCTAGTGCATCCACAGCATCTAATCAGAGGTGGGGAACCTCAGGCCAACGGCCGCCTATATAAGGGGACAAAACAAATATCTCTCCGAGGGTCTGTTTATACCAAGGAAGGTGCCGGTCACAAGGGGCATTCTCTGCGTCTGGAGGAGAGAAGGTTTTTCCACCAACATAGAAGAGGATTCTTTACTGTTAGGGCAGTGAGAATCTGGAATTCCTTGCCTGAGGAGGTGGTGATGGCGAACTCAGTCGAGGGGTTGAAGAGAGGCCTGGAAGTCTTCCTGGAGCAGAACAATATTGTATCTTACAGTGATTAGGTTCTTTAGAAGGACGTAGATCTGGGGATTTATTCTGACAGAATATAGGCTGAACTGGATGGACAAATGTCTTTTTTCGGCCATGCTTATTATGTTACTATGTCAAGGTGCGCAAAACCACATTCAAGAAGCTTATTAACCTTTCAGGTGCTCCACGAGAACTAAAGTAATGTAGAAGGAAAAAATGAACATTTCAGTTTTTTCACAAAATATTAACTTTAGACCCAAATCTTTTTATTTTCACAACAGTATCAGGAGAAAATGGACCACAAAATTTGTTGCGCAATTTCTCCTAAGTGTACCGATACCCCATATGTGGTGAAAACCCACTGTTTGGGCGCATGGCATGGCTCAGAAGGGAGGGAGCACTCTTTGACTTTTTGAATGCAAAATTGGGTTACGTCACTGAGGCTGCGCAGACTCCCAGCCTGACACGGTGAACTTGACAGCGTGGGAAAATGTTCAGAAATTTTCCCACGCTAATGAGTTCATGTCTGGTCAGGCGGGGAGACTGCGCAGGCCTCACTGTGTAAATTCATTACACAGTGGTTTACAACCCGGCCAGTAGCATTAGCACCGCTCCCGATTGTAAACTAATTAACCCCTTGAGATGTATTTACAGCGTGGGACTTGACTGTACAGTGGACAGGTATGGGATATTGTTGGTTTAATATTTTGGATTTTTTACAGAAGAACGAGGGCTTCGCTTGGATTGAGAGTGTAATAAAGATGGTAAACCTGTGTGTGTAATTATTTCATTAAAAGACTTTATTCTTAATGTGTGTGCATTTTTTTTAACCCATTCGTACTATTGGATTAATAATGGATAGGTGTCTTTTTGACACCTGTCCATTATTAACCAGGCTTAATGTCACCTTACAATAGCAAGGTGACATTAGCCCCTTATTACCCCATATGCCACCACTACAGGGCAATGGGAAGAGAGAGGTTACAGATGCGCCTTTTCTGGGGTGCCTGTGGGCAGATATTTTTAGCCAGGGGGGCTAATAACCATGGTCCCTCTCAAGGCTATTAATATCTGCCCTCGGTCACTGGCTTTCCCTTTCTGGCAGAGAAGATTGTGTGGGAGCCCACGCCATTTTTTCTGTTAATTAATCCTTTATTTTAATACCTACAGCTCCAAAATTTTCCACACACACACTACTAACTTATTATTAGTGAGGGGCATATAAAAATCCAACTGTTCTGCAATGATTTACTGTATGTAAACCACGTGTCATATCCAGCTGGCTTCTGCAACGATTATGCAGAAGCCGACAAATGAACTATCGCCTTTTCTGCTATCTATGAAATATTAATATATATATATACTGCTCAAAACAATAGAGGGAACACTAAAATACACATCCTAGATAACTGAATGAAATATTCCAGTTGCAAATTTTTATTCATTGCATAGTGGAATGCGTTCAGAACATATAAAACATAACAAATATCAATGTAAATCAAAATGAATATCCCCTGGAGGTCTGGATTTGGAATGATACTCAAAATCAAAGTGGAAAATCAAATTTCAGGCTGATCGTACTTCAGTGGAAATGCCTCATGACAAGGAAAAGATGCTCAGTATTGCGTGGCCTCCACGTGCCTGTTTGACCTCCCTACTGTACAACACCTGGGCATGCTCCTGATGAGGCGGCGGATGGTCTCCTGAGGGATCTCCTCCCAGACCTGGACTAAAGCATCCGCCAACTCCTGGACAGTCTGTGGTGCAACGTGACGTTGGTGGATGGAGCGAGACATGATGTCCCAGATGTGCTCAATCGGATTCAGGTCTGGGGAACGGGCGGGCCAGTCCATAGCTTCAATGCCTTCATCTTGCAGGAACTCCTGACACACTCCAGCCACATGAGGTCTAGCATTGTCCTGCATTAGGTGGAACCCAGGGCCAACCGCACCAGCATATGGTCCCACAAGGGGTCTGAGGATCTCATCTCGGTACCTAATGGCAGTCAGGCTACCTCTGGCGAGCACATGGAGGGCTGTGCAACCCTCCAAAGAAATGCCACCCCACACCATTACTGACCCACTGCCAGACCGATCATGCTGGAGGATGTTGCAGGCAGCAGATCGCTCTCCACGGCATCTCCAGACTCTGTCACATCTGTCACGTGCTCATTGTGAACCTGCTTTCATCTGTGAAGAGCACAGGGTGCCATTGGTGAATTTAACAATCTTGGTGTTCTGTGACAAATGCCAAGCGTCCTGCACGGTGTTGGGCTGTGAGCACAACCCCCATCTGTGGATGTCGGGCACTCAGACCATCCTCATGGAGTTGGTTTCAACTGAGGTAGCGGTCCTGCTGCTGGGTTGTTGCCCTCCTACGGCCCCCTCCACGTCTCCTGGTGTACTGGCCTGTCTCCTGGTGGCGCCTCCAGCCTCTGGACACTACGCTGACAGACACAGCAAACCTTGCTACAGCTTGCATTGATGTGCCATCCTGGATGAGCTGCACTACCTGAGCCACTTGTGTGGGTTGTAGAGTCCGTCTCATGCTACCACGAAAGCATGAAAGCACAACCAACATTCAAAAGTGATCAAAACATCAGCCAGTAAGCATTGGTACTGAGATGTGGTCCCCACCTGCAGAACCACTCCTTTATTGAGGGTGTCTTGATAATTGCCAATAATTTTCATCTGTTTATTCCATTTGCACAACAGCATGTGAAATTGATTGTCAAAGAGTGTTGCTTCCTAAGTGGACTGTTTGATTTCACAGAAGTTTGATTTACTTAGTTATATTCTGTTGTTTAACCCCTTACTGACCTCAGACGGGATAGTACGTCCGAGGTCAGCTCCCCTGCTTTGATGCAGGGCTCCGCGGTGAGCCCGCATCAAAGCCGGGACATGTCAGCTGTTTTGAACAGCTGACATGTGCCCGCAATAGCGGCGGGTGAAATCGCGATTCACCCGCCGCTATTAACTAGTTAAATGCCGCTATCAAACGCAGACAGCGGCATTTAACTACCGCATCCGGCCGGGCAGCCGGATATGAGCGCAGCGCCGACCCCCGTCACATGATCGGAGGCCGGCGATGCTTCTCCATTGTAACCATAGAGGTCCTTGAGACCTCTATGGTTACTGATCGCCGGTAGCTGTGAGCGCCACCCTGTGGTCGGCGCTCACAGCACACCCGATTTTCTACTACATAGCAGCGAACAGCAGATCGCTGCTATGTAGCAGAGGCGATCGTGCTGTGCCTGCTTCTAGCCTCCCATGGAGGCTATTGAAGCATGGCAAAAGTAAAAAAAAAAGTGAAAAAAATGTGAAAAAAAATAATATATATATAAAAGTTTAAATCACCCCCCTTTCGCCCCAATCAAAATAAATCAAAAAAATAAAACCTACACATATTTGGTATCGCCACGTTCAGAATCGCCCGATCTATCAATAAAAAAAAAAGCATTAACCTGATCTCTAAACGGCGTAACGAGAAAAAAAAATCAAAACGCCAGAATTACGTTTTTTTGGTCGCCGCAACATTGCATTAAAATGCAATAACGGGCGATCAAAAGAACGTATCTGCACCGAATTGGAATCATTAAAAACCCCAGCTCGGCACGCAAAAAATAAGCCCTCAACAGACCCCAGATCTTTAAAAATGGAGACGCTACGATTATCAGAAAATGGCGCAATTTTTTTTTTTTTTTTACCAAAGTTTGGAATTTTTTTCACCACTTAGGTAAAAAATAACCTAGCCATGTCAGGTGTCTATGAACTCGTAGCGACCTGGAGAATCATAATGGTCAGTTTTAGCATGAACCTAGCAAAAAAGCCAAACAAAAAACACCCATGGTATTGCACTTTTTTTGCAATTTCACCGCACTTGGAATTTTTTTCCCATTTTCTAGTACACAACAAGGTAAAACCAATGATGTCGTTCAAAAGTACAACTCGTCCCGCAAAAAATAAGTCCTCACATGGCCAAATTGACAGAAAAATAAAAAAGTTATGGCTCTGGGAAGGAGGGGAGTGAAAAACGAACACGGAAAAACGAAAAATCCTAAGGTCATGAAGGGGTTAAAGGGAACCTGTCACCTGAATTTGGCAGGACCAGTTTTGGGTCATATGGGCGGGGTTTTCGGGTGTTTGATTCACCCTTTCCTTACCCGCTGGCTGCATGCTGGCCGCAATATTGGATTGAAGTTCATTCTCTGTCCTCCGTAGTACACGCCTGCGGCACACATATGGACTAGCGGTGGACTCCGCGTCTATCTCCGGACACATGTAAGCTCTAAGCTGATTTCAGGAGCAGGGCACTGGCGTAGAAGTGACTCCAATAGGATTGTTCTTTCAAAAAGACCTATCTCTACATACCTATGATATCCCTTCGTAACTTGTAACTGAGGAAGGTCAGACTTGGACCGAAACGTTTTTGTTGGTACTACAAAATAAATTTTCCAGCTATCCACATTGAAGTTGAGTGCCGGGTTTAGTTATACTTATAGTTCCTTGGATAATATTGTTATAGTGAGAGCTACAACGTTGTTCCAAAAGACATACTGATAGGGAATTTAGATTGTGAGCCCCATAGGGGACAGCGATGATAATGTGTACAAACTGTAAAGCGCTGCGTAATATGTTAGCGCTATATAAAAATAAAGATTATTATTTATTATTTATTATTGTTTCAAATTCCTTCTTCCTTGTGAAGTATATGGTTGTACCGTCCATTTTTTTTTATTTCTTCTTTTTTTCCTTTCCCGTTTCTGATTGCGGATGATTATTATTGTAAAAATAATTTTTATTAACTTTCGTTGTGAAGTAGAGGTCTCATTCAGTTGAAGAGAAATTGACTTTTCGTTGTTTATCTTCCCCTTGTCTTTTAACCCCTTCACCCCCGGGCCATTTTCCGTTTGTCTTTTGCTCCCCTTCTTCCCAGAGCCATAACTTTTTTTATTTTTCCTTCGATATAGCCATGTGAGGATTTTTTTTTTTTGAGGGACAAGTTGTACTTATGAACGACATAATTGGTTTTACCATATAGTATACTGGAAAACGGGAAAAAAATTCCAAGTATGTTGAAATTGCAAAGATAGTGCAATTCCACAATTATTGTTTTGGTTTTAATTATTATTTCTACTATGTTCACCAAATGCTAAAACTGGCCTGTCGTTTGGGATCTGCAGACTCGTAGTGACTTGGAGAATCAAAACATGTATAGTTTTTTTTTTATTTAAGTGGTTAAAGTAAATACAAAGCTTGTTTAAAAAAAATAAAAAAAAGTCTCTCCCCCCCCCCCCGCCGAGACTCGTTGTGGCGACCAAACAAACATAATTCTGGTATTGTGCTTTTTATTTCTCTTCTTACGCTCTTTACCAATCGGATTAATTATTTGATTGGGAGATTCTGAACGCGGAGATACCAAATAAGTGTATTTTTAATCTTTTTTTTTTGTGAATGGGGCGAATGAGGGGCGATTGAAACTTTTATATATTTTTTATATTTTAAACTTTTTTTTTTACTTTACACTTGCTTCAACAGTCTACATGGGAAACTAGAAGCTGCGATTATCTGAGCGCTTGTGCTACAGAGCAGCGCTATCTGGCAATAATCACAGGGGTCTCCTGCAGACCCAGGGTTGTCATGCCAACCCATCGGCAACCTGCGGTCATGTGACATGGGCACCGATGGGCGGGATTAGTGACACTTCTGGAGCGATCATGTTAAATGCTGTGGTCAGAGATTGACAGCGGCATTTAACAGGTTAACAGCTGCGGTTGGATCACGATTCCACCCACGGCTGTTAGGGGTGAATATTGTTTTTGCAATATTCGGCGAACACAGCCAAATGTCATTGGAGTTAATGGGAGTAGAAATTACCGAATATGTTAGGAACCAATCATCAAAAATTTAGTATGAATATGGCACGAATATGGCAAATTTAGATTCGGCGACCTATTCCGAACATATTCGCTCAACTCTAATTTTGAGCAACTTGAGAAGTGCAGTTTTTAGAATGGTGTCACTTTTGGGTACTTTCGGTCATATAGACAAAGTCACTTCAAATGTGATGTGGTCCATAAAGAATGGTTTTATAATTTTTGTTTGATTGACTGCTATTAAACAAGCTTCAAATAGACATGCTTGTCTTTTGAAACCTAATTCCATATTGTCGCTGACTGTTTAGTGAGCTCTCTGACGTAGCTTTCAGAAGCATTTTTCAGGCATACGTAATTCCTCGATTCTGGTATAGGTCTTAGGTCTAGCATCAATATATGGATCCTTTGACATTTACTGGTCAGGTCTTGGTTTATTCTTATGAGGAGTTGGGTTTGGAGATGAATCCCTTGATCATAGAATCGAAGAATATTACAGTTGGAAGGGGCCTCAAGGGTCATCGTGTCCAACCCCCTGCTCAATGCAGAATTCATTAACCATCTCAGACAGATGTCTGTCCAGCCTCTGTTTGAAGGCTTCCATTGAGGGAGAACTCACCACCTCTCATGGCAGACTGTTCCACTCATTGATCACCCTGTCAAAAAGTTTTTTTCTAATATCTCATCGGTATCTTCTCTCTTTCAGTTTCATTCAATTGCTTCTGGCTTTTTCATATGCAAGTGAGAATAAGGGTGATCCCTCTACACTGTGACAGCCCTTCAGATATAGGTGCTTCTCATAAAATTAGAATATCATCGAAAAGTTAATTTATTTCAGTTCTTCAATACAAAAAGTGAAACTCGTATATTATATAGAGTAATTACAAACAGAGCGATCTATTTCAAGTGTTTATTTCTGTTAATGTTGATGATTATGGCTTACAGCCAATGAAAACCCAAAAGTCAGTATCTCAATTATCTCAGTAAATTAGAATACTTTATAACACCAGCTTGAAAAATGATTTTAAAATCCAAAATGTTGGCCTACTGAAACATATGTTTAGTAAATACACTCAATACTTGGTCTGGGTTCCTTTTGCATCAGTTACTGCAAAAGGAGCCCTGGAGCCGGGCATGGAGGCGATCAGCCTGTGGCACTGCTGAGGTGTTATGGAAGCCCAGGTTGCTTTGATAGCAGCCTTCAGCTCGTCTGCATTGTTGGGTCTGGTGTCTCTCATCTTCCTCTTGACAATACCCCATAGATTCTACATGGGGTTAAGGTCAGGCAAGTTTGCTGGCCAACAAAGCACAGTGATACTGTTTTTAAACCAGGTATTGGTACTTTTCGCTTAAACCAAGTAGTGAACTATACTCTATGCTTCTCTTAATACATCCTAGAACTGCGTGTGCCTTTTTTGCTGCTGCATCCCACTGTTGGCTCATGTGCAGTCTGTGATCTATTAGTATACCCAAGTCTTTTTCAACACAAGTCTGTTGCCTAGTTCTATTCATCCCATTTTAGTTTTTCTTGCCTAGATTACAGAACATAATTTTAACCCACTTATTTTTTGGGTAATCAACTCTTTATCATGTACTAATTATACCTGTATTTATACATTCAATAGGCCCCAATTCATCCAACACTGACCAAAAGAGTGTGCTTATGAATAGAAAAGAGCAGTCTGCTGTGGCCATTTCATTCAGATGTAGTGAAAAAAAAAAATGTCAACCCGCTTTTGTTCTTTTTGGCATCCATCAAGCACATGTCAAAAAAACCTTTTGACACCTATCAGTGGCAATATTACTTGCATATGGTTTTGCACTTCATGTTTTTCACTGAGTTTGGTAAATTTCAAACCTCTATTTAAAATGTAAAAAATTACATTCAGGTGCTCAAGGGTTAAGGAAACACCGTAACTAACAACGGAATATCAAATTATTTATAAAGAACAGAAAAATCAAAGTGCATAAAAGGTTTTATTTCCATATATCATTTCCTAATACAAATGTGTGAAAATGCACAGTTTTATAAAAAGAAGTAGCACAGAACATCAGAGGATATTGCACATAAGGAAAAAAAAAAGCGTGAAACATAACACTGTCAAAAATGCAAAAAGAACCAGTGCACAAATTAAACAAAAGGAATAGTATTTAGGATGTTGTATTGAATTTGCAAGAGAAAGTCATTATAATAAGGCCAAAGCTGTGTGTAATGACAGAGGAAGGCACACAGTGGAATACAAGATTACCATACAAAAGCGCTGATAAAGTACTATAAAATGCACATCTTTTACCCACTCCAAAAAGTTTCATGTTGAACAGTTGCGTAATAACAAAAAAAAAAAATACAATAGAAGAGAAATGTGAAAATGCTGGAGGGATAGTGACCAAAATGTAATTTAAGCAATACCACAATAAAAAAAAAAAAAAACTATAAATATATTTTAATAGAAGTGGGGTGAAGATGGTAGCTTTTCTATAGAAAGTTATCTTTTCGAAGGCACCCTCATTTACCATGTTCCATTCGCAAACCCGTGACCTTTTTATGTGGCATTTGCAGGCACAAGGCTACTTAGCACCCCCTTTAAGCTATGCCCTATTCTGCTCCGGCAGAGGAGCCGCAACAGAAGCAAGGAGGACGACGTCATCGCATGAAGATGGGAGGCGCCGGACCCGGACCTGCGAAGCCCATCGGACCCGGACCGCACCGGGACCGCCCCGGGTGAGTATAATCTAACTTGTTTTTCTCATCTTTCAGGTTACATCGGGGGCTTAGCTACAGCATTACAGAATGCTGTAGATAAGCCCCTGATGCCGGTGGCCGCAGTTTATGGGGCCAAAATGAGGTGACAGATTCCCTTTAAAGAGTAGAGTTTGCAATACACAAGAAATTGCTGTTCTCTGAGCAGAGAGCTAAATCTCCCGAATGCCCCATACACATGAGTGCATGTCATGGCCAAGCGCTCAGGTGTTTTGAATTGGGAGAGAAGAGAAAGTGGCTACCTTTAACCAAGACCTCTGTTAGCGGCTTATCTCCACTGAAAACAAAAGGATTAGTCAATGAAATTCCAATTGTCCATTTCTATAACCTGACATTATATGTAAGGGGAAGAGTAGAGAGGCCCCCGGGCCCCATTCCAATCAAAAGGTCAACAGATTCCACTGACTTTCATCCTATGTGTACAGGGGAGGTCTTCAGTGCATATAGACAGGAGTTTTGAAAGGTGGAGGTCCAGGTGCTGAGATCCCAACACATTGCTAAAATAAAGGAGCATAGCCCTCTTATCCTCCAAGACTAAAGACCGACAGATTATTAAGACAGTCTTTAGTCTCGGAGAAAGGGTATTCTCAGCTGAGCTCTTCGGCGTCTTCATTTCGATGATTGATGGGCCTCTCATCAGCCAGACTTCCACAGATACGTCTGGCATTTCTCAATTGAATGGCAGACATTTTCAAAAAGTGCAGAGAACGACATTTCCACATACCATATTTTTTGGATAATAAGACGCACTTTTTTTCCCCAAAATTTTTTGGGGAAAATGGGGGTGCGTCTTATAGTCGGAATATACTTACAAGTAGTGTAGCGGCAACAGGAGTCGGGCGATTCTACGGCGGTCCAGCGCTGCAGTGCGACGATCATACTCCCTTCCCAGGCTGGTGCGGCAGGTTCGGCGGTGCTCTGTGAAAGCCCGGAGCCCCCCGCACATCCATTACTGCGATGCGGTGGCCTCCGGGAAAATGGCCGTCAGGGGCGACAAATGCTCAGATTGAGATCTCGGAAACAAGATCTCCTCCTAAGATCTCGGGAGACGAGATCTCTGCACCTGAGATCTCGTTGCTGAGATCTCAATCTGAGCATGCACCGCCCAGAGCGGCCATTTTCCCGGAGGCCACCACATCGCAGTAATGGATGTGCAGGGGGCTTTCACAAAATGCCGGCGGAGCCCCTGCACCACAGAGCACTGCCGAACCTGCCGCACCAGCCTGGGATGGGATTTCCCAGAGACCACCGCATCACAGCAATGGATGTCCGGGGGGCTCCGGGCTTTCAGAAAATTTCAGTGGAACCCCAGCACCACCGAACCTGCCACACAACCAGTCTGGGATGGGAGTCACACCCCCTGTGACCACACTCCACCATTGCTGCCGATTCCCCCCCCCCCCCACACCCAGTAAGCTGAATTTGTACTGTAAGATGGACCCCCATTTGACAATTTTTTTCCCCTATTTTCCTTATGAAAATTTGGGATGCGTCTTATGGTCCGATGCATCTTCTAGTCCGAAAAATGAGGTATATTGCAAGACTTTGTGTCAGATATATTTATTTTGTTGGCCACTATTTTGCATTAACAATGGAGAGGCTAGGGAAGAGAAATTAAAGGAAAATTCTATAAGTGCTATACAAAACAGAGAAGGAGGAAGGTGGTTTTATAGAGATCCAGTAAAGAAAGCTCATCTGACGTCATAGGCCAGTGGATGGAACCGCTTACAAGAGGTGCGCTGAAGGTTGAGATCACCCAGCGTACGTTATCTGCCATACGTTGGAATTGGGCCTTATACAACTTGGTGCTTCTACTTCCATTAATCTTCTTCATACAGATACATGAGGACTCATCTAATCTTATTAAATATTAGACATCACGTTCCGCTGTAGCAATTCCCAATCATTACATGATAAACCTTCTGCTCTATCCCATGCTACCTAATCTTTACCCATGCATACTATATATCTTAAACATGAAAATTGCCCCATAATTATCTGCATTTTATTTCTCAATTAAAGTGCCATGAGTAAGCCACTTCATGATCTCTAAAGGATCACGGACATAATGTGAAAACTGTAAAATCCTCATGCTTTTCCTACTTACGATTAGCCGGACAAAATCAACAATGTCTTTCCACATACATAGTAACTATATCGGAATATTCCCTGAAAAATATTACGTTTAGCAAATTTTAGAACAACTTTGGTATTTAATTTTGGAATGTGTAGAGCTAGGCAAATACCCAATATTAAAGAGAATCCATCACCAGGTTTTTGCTACCCTATCTGAGAGCAGCAGCATGTATGGCTAGAGCCTCATTCTAGCGATGTGTCACTTACTGTAGTGCTGCAGTTTTGATGAAAACAAAAAACAAAACTGTTTAGCCGCTACAGATCTAGTAGTTCTCTAAATGCGGAGAGCTGTATAACTCCGCCCACATCCCTGATTGGCAGCTTTCTGCCTATGCACAGTGTATGCAGAAAGCAGCCAATCAGTGGGGAAGGCGTAGTTTGACTACTTGGCGGCAATTTTAATAGTCCTCTAGTGATAATCTCCTGCAGATAAAACAGTAATTATATAAAAACTATAACAAGCAACCCAGTAAGTGATACATTGCTGAAATCAGGGGGTCTGCCCCTGCATTATGCTGATCTCCAATTAGGTAGCAAAATCCTGGTGACAGATTTTTTTTTTTGTTCAACATTAAAGGAGTTCTACTAAATCAACAAGAAATCCCTTCTCATCAGCCACTTGTCTGGAATTTTTGGATAGAGGAAGGGGAGTATTAGTGGGTGCGCTACTATTCAATAGTATAACTGTTTTAGAGTATCATACTGGCATGCTTACCTTTTCACACACTATACATACACAAAATATATCCTTAAATATCCCCATATACAGAAATGTGATCTGTGAGACTATATCATATTTGTACATTGATATCTGTCTTTAGAAATATCCACTATAGTGCATGATCCAAAGGTTTAATCCACGAGACCTAGTCAGGAGCTCAGCCTATTTTACAGAAGATCCTAACCCTTTGGTGTCGGATCTTCATCTTTATTTGGCTTATTGGGGTTATATTAGATTGAATAGACTTGGCATACCAACCATACTTTACCAACATTTTGCTGGCTTCATTCACCATATGGTGGGTTTCATTCACACATATATTACACTTTTTTTTTTTAATGAACTCACTACACCCACTGGCTGTCTTGACTAGGAATAACTTCACTGCCCTAGACCCAAAAACAAAGGCCACAACTAACCAGTACTCTAAGGGGCTTGAACCCTTTCTGCAGATGGGCGTCTCTTTTTTTTAAGGATATTGGTTTGGTTTATATTCTTAGTCATATTTCAATGGTCGTGAAAGAGTCAGACAGTGACTATAGGCAGATAATTGTTGGCTGAATAATCGCTATCTCTCCAGACTCTCCTATATGGAACGCGAGGCTCGGCCAACCACTCGTGTGTTCTCTAAGAGAGCGCGGCTGTCGGAGGTGTCTGACTTCCAGGGAGAACAAAAAGATCGGCCATTGAAATTCAACAGACCAGATCCTTCTCTCCTGAACATCATATGTCTGGAAAAAGACAGGAAGCCCCCCAATACATATTATGACTTGAACCCACTGATATCGCAGGATCACCCAACATTAGTCTAATGTTTATGGGGGCCCCTATAGAGTAACTGACGTCAATAGGTGGCACATTAAAGACATTATTTTTTTTCTCTTCTGGAGGAGAGTTGATTTACATACCATATATCTTATAAAACACTGTTCTGAAAAAATCACATATTAAGAATGTAAAAAAACAAAACAAACTTTGGTCAAATAAAGGCGAACAAACATTTATCATCACCAGGCCACAAGTCTGGACACAAATAACAAAGAAAACTTTTTGCTTCAGTTTTCATTCTTCACTCTTCATCTTTTTGTCTCTTTTAAAAATGGACTCCATATAACATCCGGTTTTGTGACCCTTAATAAGGGCCCCAAGAAACCTCCAGGAGCCCTGATTGCACTTGCTTTGATTCGGCAATAAGCGATGGCTTCGCATGTGATTGTATAGATAAGAGACAACATAATCCTTCAATGTCCTACGTCTGATGGACGAATACCTGACCGGTTACAGAGTTTGCCCTGCAAATGCACCCGTAACATTAGTAAATAAACGTATTTCTGCTTCTTACATATTGGTCCAATATAATGAGTTAAATACCCTCTCATAGATAAATGATCAACATCTATCAGGTTTGCAGGTGGAGCGATATAGCACGTGATAAATAATAGTAGTAGCCTTTAACCCTTCACAATAAAGCCGAGTGTCCTTCACATAAGTCATGGCTGTGTTACTCTTTGGGAATGTGAACGTCTGTGCAGATGACATAGAAAGCTTGTAGGCTATAGTCTCACTGTGACGACACAAGCCCCGGCTCTGCCAAGACACAAAGGGGCAACCTGAAAGAGCAAAGAGAAATTCATGTTAATCTGCCGATTAGGAGACAAAACTACTCGTAAAATAAGGCACGAGTCGCCCTCTGCATAAAAAGAAAAGTAGTGGACAACCCCTTTAATTGGTCTCTGTATGATGGGTAAATAAACCACTGTTACTATTTTTAATAATCTTTTCTCCAATTCGCATTAAGGGTATGTGCACACGTTGCAGATTTGCTGCGGATCCGCAGCGTTTTTTCCGCGCAGATTCGCTGCAGATCTGCAAGTGATTTACAGTACAATGTAAATCAATGGGAAAAACAAAATGCTGTTCCTATGGTGTGGAATTTTCCGCATGGAATCCGCAGCGGATTATTTTAAGTACCATGTCAATTCTTTCTGCAGATCTGCGTTTCTGCACCCATTCCATTATAGAAATAAGTAGGGTTAAAAATGGATGAAATCTACACAGAATCTGCAAAAAAAAAAAAAAAAACATGCAGATTTTGACCTGCAGATTCTGCCAAGAGATGCAGATTCCGGGCAGAAAATTCTGCAGGCAAATCTGCAACGTGTGCACATACCATTACTACTAATCATGTTTAGGGGTATCTATAACATTGCACAATTTAACTTAAAAATTAACCCTTTGGCAATGACCATCGTACATGTAGGCCGAGCACACTCCACACAACACAGTTGCCAGCTGGCTTACAGCGGCTTTTGAAAGTATTCGCCCCCTTGGCTTTTTACCTATTTTGTTACATCACAACCTGTGTTTAAATATTTTTGTAATCCGATTTGTGTGTGATGCATCAGCACTAAATAGTCTAAGTTGGTGAAGTGAAGTGAGAAAAATATAGACATGAAATTAATTTATGGGATCAAATAACTAAAAATTGCCATGTGCATATGTATTCACCGCTTTTGCTATAAAAACCCTAAGCATTTCTGGTGCAAGCAATTACCTTTATAAGTCACATGCTTACTGAGAGGATGTCCCCCTGTGTGGAATCTAAAGTATCTGTATATATATAAAACCAAAAACCCTGAAGACCAAGTAGATCTCCAAACAAGTCACAAAGTCGTTGTGAACAAGTCAGGGATTGGGTTATAAAAAAATATCCCAATCTCTTTTTATCCCCTGGAGCAGCATCAAATCCAATTATCATCAAATGTATACAACATAGTACCACAACAAACCTGCCAAGAGAGGGCCGCCCACCAAAACTTAGCCCGGGCAAGGAGGGCATTAATCAGAGAGGCACCGCAGAGACCAAAGGTAACCCTGAAGGAGCTGCAGAATTCCCAAGCACAGACTGGAGTGTCTGTCCATACGACCACAATAAGCTGTACACTTCATAGTGGTGGCCTTTATGGAAGAGTGGCAAGAAAAAGGCCTTTACTTACACACAAAAATTGTAAGGCTCATTTTGAGTTTGCCAAAAGACAAGTCGGAGACTCTGCAAATGTATGAAGGAAGGTGCTGTGGTCAGCTGAGACCAAAATTTAACTTTTTGGCCGTCAAACGTAAATGTTATGACTAGCGCCAAACCAACACAGCTCATCATCCAAACAACACCATCCCCAAAGTGATACATGGTGGTGGCAGCATCATGTCGTGAGGATGTTTTTCGGCTGCAGGGACAGGGAAAAATGTCGAGAGAAAGACGGCTGGTGCGAATTACAGGGATATTCTTGAGAAAAACCTGTTTCAGTCTGTCAGTGATTTGAGACTGTGACGGAGGTTCACCTTCCAACAAGAATCTGTGGTCAGACTTAAAGACTGCTGCTCACCAGAGGAAACAATCTAACTTGAAGGAGCTGGAGCAGTTGTCTTGAGGAATGGCCAAAAATCCCAGTGGCAAGGTGTGGAAAGCTCATAGAGACTTATCCAAAGCGCCTTGCAGCTGTAATTGCTGCAAAGGGAGGCTCTACAAAGTACTGACTTTCGGGGGGTGACTAGTTATGCACACAGAAGTTTTCTGATATTTTGTCATATCTGTTTGCTTAACAAAAGAAAGAAAACAAAATGTTCACAGTTGTAGGCATGTGTTGTTTTTTGTTGTTGTTTTTTTAACATGAACTGATGCAAATACTCAAAAAAAAATCACCAGTGAAATTCCAGGTTTTAAAGATCGCAAAACATGAAAAATGCTAAGGGTGATGAATACTTTCGCAAATCACTGTATACAGATGACACATAAAAGTCACTGCTGCTGTCACAGTCAGCCCTGATTGCAACAGATCAGCCTTATAGATGCTAAAAGGCTCAAGTCCCCTATGAGGACTAATAAAAATAAAAAATATATATATAAAAAAAGTTTTAATTGCCTCCCTTTTCCTGTAATACAAAAATCAAATCTAAATAATAAAAAATATATTTGGCATTGTCATGTGTGTAAAAGTCTGAACTAATAAAATATACAAACCTATACAGTGAGCACTAAAGGAGTGATGAAGATTAAAAATGGCAGAATCGCTGTTTTGGCTACATCACCTCTCAAATAAAAGACTAAAAAAAATGATGGATCAAAAACATGAAGCCAAGAATAAATACATCCTGCGCCACAAAAAAAAAAAAAAAATTCTTCCTTTCAGAATATGGAGGCTTAAGTCAATTTTTTTTTTTATAAAAAGGTGGTAAAAAAACAATTCAGAACACTGTCCATACAAAGAAAGTACAGGCTGGAGAAAGGAAAGTACATACATTTAATGTCATCTACAACAGTCTCAATTCATGACACCGATGCTTGAGAAACTTGGCTTTACTGGTTATAGAAAAAAGCTAAAAAAAAAAATCAGATCAGTTCACATAAATTAAGTCCTCATAAATACTCCAGTTTCAGCACCATGCCTCACAATAGCTCAATAGAACAAACAGGCCCAGTGCGAACATATAGTGAAAGATTCCATGAACATTGGGGCAATCAGGCTTAGAGCTCCTTCTCACAGAGTTCGGCCATTTCTTTGAACCTGTAGAAGCGTTACATGGGATGCGAAACGTCCGTAGTGCCGACTCTGAGCTCCAAGTGCGATTGCCCCAATGTTTATGGAATCTTTCCATATGGAATAAAAGCAATATGAAAATTATCTGGTGAATCGCCTATAAAATTTCTGTACATAAATATAATAAATTAAAAGTGAACCTGACAGCTGATCCATGCTGCCCGATCCACAGGAAGCATGTATCTGACAGTGGCTACACCATTCCAGCCAGGTATGTTTAACTCTGAAACCTCGACGTTTCAGAGAAAAACATAGTTTAATAGCAGCCGATGACCGTGCCGCACAGGAGACCTGTCGGTCAGGTGGTTCCCTGGAAGCTTCTCCCCTCCTGCTGCCCTGGAGTGACAGGTTTCCGCCTACGTGTGTATAAAGAAAGACCTGTCGCTCAAGGGCAGTGGATGGGGAGAAGCTGCCGGGGTCTGACTAGTCTACAGACTGGCTCGGCAGCTATTAAAATAGTTTTTCCATGAAAATACTGCAGCGTTTCAGAAATAAACATATATGGCTTGAATCATGCACGCACTGTCTGATACAAGCTGTCCATCGATTGGGCAGCATGTATCAGCTGTCAGGTTCCCTTTTAAGTACTTACTAAAAGTAGTTTTACTGACCTGTGTCCATTCATTTGTTTGAGGGTCATAAGCCTCCACATTATTAAGATAACTCTGTCCATCATATCCACCAACAGCATACAGCCTGTCGCCCAACAGACAGACACCCACTGCATCCCGGCTAATACTCATGGAGGCTACTGAAGTCCACATGTCTGTCTTGGGATCATACCTATAATAGAAGCATATGTAGTTAACATGTCTATACTCAGAGCCATAACTGAAACGTACGGTCCAGGTCTACAGCCCTCAGTATACAGTAAGATGAGGTCTTTTATAGACACATCCTTGAGAGCCATCGTTCTGGTGGCACTAGTCTTCAATAGTCCATGGTTATCTTATAGGAGTTGTTTCATGAGGACAACCACACTATATATCTGTACACACTTCTTTGAAACGCTGAGGTGTAAAGATATTTGAGAAGCTGGCTGAGGATCATGTGTCTACTCTGACTAGTCCGATGTGGTAACTGGCCTGCTTCTCCCCACCCTGCTCCACCTGACTGACAGGACTCTCCCCATGTGTCTCCATAGAAGGCATCTACGCCGAAACGTACGTAGGGACTCCAGGCGCCACGGTATACTTCTGGTAAACATCTACCTAATACTATTTACCCCTTTCATTTGTTTATCTCTGTTCTGTGACACACCACATGGTTCATGGTCACGGTACCTTATTTTGCACTTTGCATCACTGTTTATTATTTAACATTCCTTTTTTCTGTGTCACCCTTCATGTGCGGGTTTCAGTTATAATTTATTGCATTTATTTACTATGCCTGTAATATTACTGGTGGCACCATCTTTTGGCTATCATGGATTTTACTTACGCTAATTACACCGTCTTTGAGTTGTTAGTAAAAATTACTTTTTTAGTTTACTACTTTTTGTATTTTGGTTATTCACACCTTTTCTCTATATGATTTCTATCTTGTGCTGTAGAACCATAACTTTTTGTCTTATGTTTTTCACAATTGTTTAGTTTTGCATTTCACATGATGCAATCCAGTCATCTCAAGGAGATACACATAGTCCTGGGCTGGTTTCTCATATATGTGTTTACACCGCAGGGTTTCCATGAAAGACGTTCCTGCCTGTAATCAAACCGACAGTGTCCAATTCACACTATCCATCGTTTGGGCAGCGGGAAGGTAATGACAGTTCCCTTTAAAGTATTAAAGAGAATAGCTAATATGTAATGCTACATTTACCTTTGCACTGGCCACAAATGTATGGCCTGATGCTAAATTCCCTGGAGAACAGGTGATCATCTGGAATTAGAGAAGATGGACCTGAGGCGATGAGTTGCCTTCTTTTTAACAAGTGAGTGCCTCGCTAAGAGAGGACACGAGCAGATATGTGGAGAGTAGATCTACGAATGGAGATAGTTACCTTTCCACACAGTCTGAAAGCCGAGAAGCTAAATTCGTAGCTGGTGTATCATGTCCCCCAATGGCATAGAGGAAACCATTCCATGTGGCTACCCCAACTCCCCCTCTTCTTTTAGACATCTGGGAGCATAAAGTCCACTTATTGGTGTGAGGATCAAAGCATTCTACAGACTTGAGGCAAGAACTTCCATCCCGACCACCCACTGCATAAAGTCTGGAAAACAAGGAAACCAAGATGTGATATTTCTTGAAAGAATCACAAATGTTCTAAAAATAAAAATAAAAACCCCTCATTTAAATAAACATGAAATATGCTTTTAAACTTTCATTACAAGAATAACGTAACTGGTTGCTCAAAGATTTTTTACTTCTATTTTATTCAGGTATTTGGCGTAAATTAAATGATGAATTCCCCCTTTATATTTG
Source organism: Ranitomeya variabilis (assembly GCF_051348905.1). Classification (NCBI taxonomy): domain Eukaryota; kingdom Metazoa; phylum Chordata; class Amphibia; order Anura; family Dendrobatidae; genus Ranitomeya; species Ranitomeya variabilis. The sequence goes on along the minus strand of NC_135232.1, from coordinate 1,065,139,082 downwards.
TGATCAGACACAAATTACATAAACCAGGCAGATTTTGACTTGAGATTTTGAAATCTTACATTGAACCTGATGATTTACTCACTTTCCGCCCAGGACCGCTACCCCAACGGTGCTCCGTGGATTTGATATACTTGCAACAAAGTTCCATTGCCTAGCCTGAGGATCCCACCGCTCTACTGTATTAAGGTAGCTCCAACCGTCATGGCCTCCAACAGCATACATAGGACCTTCTAAAACTGCAACACCTAATAAAACAGACATAAGCAGGTGCCTATTTATTAAATGAATATATTATACAGATATATACAGATCTTGAACCTGGACTGTAACCCATGAGGACAAGGCATCATAAAAGGCAGAGTCCACTATTCAACACCAAATTTTGGTCAGTATAATATCTGGATATCTGTGCTTACCAAGACCGTGCCGATGTGTAGACATTGGTGGCATGACACTCCATGTTTTGGTTTTAGGATTATAACACTCAACACTATTCAATGTCTTCAGTCCGTCCCTTCCACCAACAACATACAGTTTGTCATCTAACACTGCAACTCCGAACTGCAGCCTGCGTCCATTCATGGTTGCTACTGGTGTCCACAAGTTGGTCCGCAGATCATACTTTTCAATACTAGTAGCTCCTAGATATCAAAAGTTATATTTGTTATGACAATGCATGTGTCTTTATCATATACTATACTACTAAGCGAGTAAGACCGTAAACAGAAGTATTAAAGACTGTGAAAAGCCGAGAAAAAGAAGGGTATTGGGGAGACATGTACTCTGGGTGCTGTGTGCCGAGAATCCAAAGTACTTGTATACATGGTTAAGGTACAGGTAGTGAAGGATGGCATGAGTACAGTGCCAATGCCAGCATCAGACATGGCAGTCAGGTAAAAATGTCAACATTTGAGAAGAGAGTTCCAAAAAATATTATTATTAAAATGGTGAAATTATATGTTAAAAACTTAAATAGCACTATAGAGTCTGTACAAGATTAGAAAAACAAGGCGACTTCCTTCCAGAAACAGCACTAGTTTTGTCCATGGGTCTTGAATGATATTGAAGCTCAGCTCCATCACTGTAAATGGAATTGGCCTAAAATACTATATCCACCAAAGAAAAAAAGCCTCTAGATCGGCACCACTCATTCAGTCCATATACAATGTTAACGTGTACATGCAATCACCAGAATATTGTAAAGTGCTGTTCTGCTTGGTAAATAGCCGACTTGGCGAGTCTGGCTATTATCTCTATACTTCAACATTAACATACACAACATGTGAATAGCAGTGGTGGGTATCGTTTTTGGCATAAAACAGTAGTGGTGGAATTTTGTCTTTATTTGCAATCTTGAATACCACATTAAAAGCAAACTGGAGGAAGGAATAAAAGGAAAAAAGGAGGGAGAAAAGAAAGGAAGGATGGAAAAGAGGAAGAAGCAAAAGTGAAGAAGGAAGGATGTCAAGAAAAGATGCATGGGAGGAAGAAAGGATGAAAACAAGGAAGAAAGGAAAAGATGAAAGGAAGGAAGAAAAGGATGGAAGGGAAGAAGAAATATGGATGGGATAGAGTAACAAGGGAAAAGATGGAGAGGAGGACAACAAGGATGGAAGGGAAGAAGAAATATGAATGGGATAGAGTAACAAGGGAAAAGATGGAGATGAGGACGAAAAGGATGGAAGGGAAGAAGAAATATGAATGGGATAGAGTAACAAGGGAAAAGATTGAGGGGAGGACAACAAGGATGGAAGGGAAGAAGAAATATGAATGGGATAGAGTAACAAGGAAAAATATGGAGATGAGGACGAAAAGGATGGAAGGGAAGAAGAAATATGAATGGGATAGAGTAACAAGGGAAAAGATTGAGGGGAGGACAACAAGGATGGAAGGGAAGAAGAAATATGAATGGGATAGAGTAACAAGGAAAAAGATGGAGATGAGGACGAAAAGGATAGAAGGGAAGAAGAAATATGGATGGGATAGAGTAACAAGGGAAAAGATTGAGGGGAGGAAGGATGGGAGGGAGAAGAAAGGAAAGATCAAAGGAAGGGAAAAGAAAACAAAGATCAAAAGGAGGTATGGAATAAGGGAGGGGATGGAAGGAAAACATAGATGGGAGAAAGTAAGAAATAAAGGAGCAAGGAATAAACAATGGAAGGAATACACAGGAAGGAAGGGTGGGAACAGATATAATGCATTCCTACCAAATGTGCAATGTAGTTGGAACTGGTTTTGCAGCATCACTTGATCACATTAACAGATACAGTACAGACCAAAAGTTTGGACACACCTTCTCATTTAAAGATTTTTCTGTATTTTCATGACTATGAAAATTGTACATTCAGACTGAAGGCATCAAAACTATGAATTAACACATGTGGAATTATATACTTAACAAAAAAGTGTGAAACAACTGAAATTATGTCTTATATTCTAGGTTCTTCAAAGTCGCTACCTTTTGCTTTGATGACTGCTTTGCACACACTTGGCATTCTCTTGGTCTGTACTGTATATACAGAGTCAGTCGATTGTAGCCTGTTCAGTCACAAAATCAGTTTGCGTTTGGGGAATAAAATGTACACCCTACTTCTTATTGGTAAGATCCAAAAAATAATTCATGGGTACTCATATGGTTCTCTTGTAGATTGTAAGCTTGCGAGCAGGGAGCTCACTCCTAATGTCACTGTTTAAATGGTCTTAACTTGTATTGAATTTATTGTCTGTACATGTCCCCGCTAATTGTAAAGTGCTGCGGAATATGTTGGCGCTATATAAATAAAAATTATTATTATTATTATTCCCACTACTCTCTGCTTCCTGGACCCTTCCACTAAACACTGAAATATCCAAAAATGCCTAATCAGCCCATCACTAGATGTATTAGTGACCCGCCTCAGTCGGACATTGGCTGTGAGGGCATTTCAATCCATTTCTGGTGTGTTGAGGATTGAACCAGATATTAGGGACTAGTTTGGGCCAGGTGTCCAGAGAAAAGGGACCTGTGGGGGATCAAGGAATATAATCGCTTTTATTATTCTACATCAGTCTGAACCCTTTTACTGATCCTTTTTATGAAAAGAAAACACACCTATCTACTTTGAGCCATTTTGCCTTTTTCCACAATTACAGAATAATCTTCAGCATGACGTGCAGTGAAGATTTCCTTTCCTTCCAGGACTACACTTGGCATTCATTTCTGAAACATTAGAATGATTGTCAATTGCCAGCTGTCCTACGATTCTGTGCCAACAGTCATAAACTAATGCAGGCTTTCCATTTATGATATATTTCTGGAAATTAAACATTCTACCTCGCAATTACTTCGCTTCTGGAATAAGCATCTTACCTTTTGTGGCATCCATCCCACCTACAGCAAACAGCATCCCCACCGTAGACTTCCTAGGTTTAGTGCGAGGGCTCTGGAGCATGGGTCTCCTCTCCGGCAATAGATGGTATTTCATGGCTTCCATAATTAGTTTCTGGCACTCAATATCATCCCTAAATAGTGCATTATTCTCCATGTCTGCAAGAAACTAACAGCAACATAGACATAGAATTGTAATATTACAAATCCTGTGGACAGTAGATCAATGTTTCTCATAATGGGTTATGCATTAAATAAAAGGGGTTGTCCACCTTTGGGAACCATTTTATTTTCAACCTAAGCGTATGTAAGTGGGGCTAAGTATGCGTTGAGCCCGCATTATTTCAGGCACATAACAGCTGTAGGTGGAATCAGCCGCGGCTGTTAACATGTTAAATGCCACTGTCAATCTCTGACAGCAGCAGTTAACATGCACGGACTGGAAGTGTGTCATAAACCGCGCCCGTCAAATGACCACTATGGGTTGACACGACATCCGGGGGTCTGCAGAAGACCCCCGTGCTCGTCATTGCAGATCTGCTATGAGCGCCACCCAGTGGCCGGCGTTCATAGCAGATGATCATTTCTGCTACAAGCGATCAAAAGATCGTAGCTTCAAGTCTCTTAAGGAGACTATTGAAGCCAGTAAAAAAGGGGAAAAAATGGTTTTAAAAATATAAAAAAAAAAAAAAATTATAAAAAGCTCAAATCACCCCCTTCAACCACATTCAAAATAAAACAAAAATACACATTTGGTATCACTGCGTTTAGAAGCTTGATCAAAATCTAAAAATAATTTTAAAATAAATAATCCCATTTGGTAAATGGCGTAACGAGAAAAAAAATTGATGACGCCAGAATTATGTTTTTTTGGTTGCTGCAACATTGCAAAAAAGGCGATCAAATCATCACATCTACCTTAAAACAGTATCAATAAAAACATCAGCTGGGAGCACAAAAAATAAGCCCTCACCAAGCCCCAGATCCCGAAAAATGGAGACACTACGGGTCTCGGAAAATGGCGCATTTTTTTTGTTTGTTTTTTTATTAACTTTGGATTTTTTTTCCACTGCTTAAATAAAAAAAGAACCTGTACATGTTTGGTGTCTGCAACCTCATACTGACCTGGAGAATCATGATGGCAGGTCAGTTTGACCATATAATGAACATGGTAAGGAAAAAAAAAAAAAAAAAACAACAACAATTGTGGAATTGCATTTTTTTTTTTTTTTTTTTGCAAATTCACCACACTTGGAATTTCTTTTCTGTTTTCCGGTGCACGATATGAAAAAAAAAAATCAATGGTGTTGTTCAAAAGTACAGCTCGTCCTGCAAAAAACAAGCTCTCTGGGAAAAAGGGCAAAAAATAAAAACGTGAAAATGGAAAATCCCAAAGCCGTGAAGGGGTCAAAAATTTAGCATAGTTTGTCTTCTAGAGCCTCTGTTACATTGTTTATTGCTCCCTGCAGAATACTGACAATCCATCAGTCAGCCCACTATAATGATCTGACAGGGAGACTCTGAAACACTTATTTGTCTTTCTGAGCTCCTCTCAGGTGATTTATGACCACAGACCACATCAAAGTGCAGGAAAAAAAAATCCTGTAAAAGTCAAACTGTGCATACATTTTTAAGAAACCCATGATTTTTATCCACAAATATATGCTTTTAATAGAGTAGTGGACAACCTTGAGCCCCTGACCATCTAATGTGTAGGACCCTCCTGTCTCTAGCTTGACTGTTAAGATCTGTTGAATTTGTGTTATGAATCTGATAAAAGAATGCTGTGGTGCTCTTCTTTCATGAACCTTTGCTTATATTTTAATGAACTATATTAATATTGAATTAAATACATATTAGCTTAATTGTTTATTCATCTAATATATAAAGCTGAATGTGTGTGTGTGTATGTCCAGGATTGGCTTCTGAATCGTCGCAGCTACAGCCACAAAATTTTGCACAGTCACACATCTGGACCCCGAGAGCGTCATAGGCTATGTTGTGAGGTGAAATTTTAACCCCGCGCTTTCCAATTCACCAAACAATTTTGCCCCTATCTACATAATGGGGAAAAAATGAAAGGAAAAGTGTTGGAGGCAAATTAACAGCTGCCAGATGTGAACAATGGGGACTTAAAGAATGAGAGCGATGGCGCCAAAGAGTATATACTGTACAGTTGCTAAGGTGGGGCCCCGACATGGGATAATCACCACACCACCACGGGGATATGAACACACACACAAAATGCGCCACACACTACCACGTGCTCGAACACATATACCACCCTCAGCGCACATTTCACCACACATACACCAACCTCGCCACATAAAAGTCGAAACACAAAAGTCGCCGCTCAAAACTCGCCACGCGCAAAACTCTCCACATGCAAAACTCGCCACACATGCAAAACTCACCTCATGGAAAACTCGCCACACGCAAAACTTGCACACGCGGAAAAATTGCCACATGCACAAAAGTTGCAACACATGCAAAAGTTGCCTCACACAAAACTTGCACATACTCAAAACACACCACACATAAAACTCGCCACGCGCAAAACTCGCCATGCGCAAAACTTGCTGCACACAACTTGCTACACTAACCTGTTACATGCAACTCGACACACAAAAAGTTGCTACACGCATGTCGCCACACAAAACTCATCTCACAAAAGTCGCTACATGCATGTCGCCACACGCAACTCAACACACACAACTTGACACACGAAACTCGCCCTAAAACACACACAAGTCTGGTATTATCCTTCAAAAATAAAAATCTGATTAATAAGCAGACAAACTACAAGAGCAACAAATGTACCATATAGGAATCCGGCAGCTGTCAGTCACCTGACCAGTCTATTATGTGTATGTGTGAGCTAATATATACTGCCAGGGGGGAGGGCTTACTGTTGGCTGGGGATTTATCAGGCTACCAATTTAGCTTACAAATACTGAGGTAAAAATACTGAGCAAATAACGTGTGAACGAGGGCTAATACAGGAGGAGATGACATACAGATATATACTATATACAGGAGGAGATGACACACAGGTATATACTATATACAGGAGAAGATGACACAGGTATATAATATATACAGGAGGAGATGACATACAGGTATATACTATATACAGGAGCAGATTACCTACAGGTATATAGTATATACAGGAGGAGATGACATACAGGTATATGCTATGTATAGGAGGAGATGACATACAGGTATATACTATATATACGAGGAGATGACATACAGGTATATACTATATACAGGGGAGATGACACAGCAGGTATATACTATATACAGGGGAGATGACATACAGGTATATACTATATACAGGAGATGACATACAGGTGTATAGTATATATAAGGGAGATGACAAACATGTATATACTGAGGTGAAAATGAGAGGTGTGAGGTGAAAATGAAAAGGTGTGAGTGCAAAATGAGAGGAGTGAGGGAAAATAGTGGAGTGATCGGAAAATGACAGATGTGAGGTCGAAATGACAAGTGTTAGGGGGGAATGAGAGGAGTGAGGGGGAAAATAAGAGGAGTGAGGGGGAAAATGAGAGATGTGAGGGGGAAAATGAAAGATGTGATGGGGAAAATGAGAGGCGTGATGGGAAAATAAGAGAAGTGAGGTGCTATAACTAACCACAGATATTTACTATGCCCAGGCAACGCCGTGCTCTTCAGCTAGTCTCTTATAAATGACTTCTTAGACATTTTTTATTCAGACTCACAGGGTTTGAACGTTCATTTATTTCACTGAGAAGTGGAGTGATAATAGCTAGTTGTCAATGCATAAGTAGATGGAATAAAGAGGAAAAGCACAATGCAAATCTCTAAAAATATAAGTGCAGCGGATATAAAAAGTCTACACACATCTGTTAAAATGTCAGGTTTTCATTATGTAAAAAAAAACAAAGCATAACCAGAAGAATTAATTCTGAACGTCTCCACCTTTAATGCCACCAATAATTTGTACAAATCCAATAAGAAACAAACTGTAATTGTTTTGAGAGGGGAAAATAAAAACAAATCTAAAAGAATGTGGTTGCATAAGTGTGAACAACCTCTTATAATCAGGATGTGGTTATGCTCAGAATTAGCCAATCACATTTTATCCCCATGTTAAATAGTAGTCAGTACACAGGTGTTATCATTTACAGTGATTCTGATTAACTCCATATAAAGTTTAGCTGTTCCAGTGAGATTTTCCTGACATTTCTGTGAAGAAAGTTTCAAGAAGTAGCTTATATTTGACATAACAATGACAACGTCCTGTCCCTGCAGCTGAAAAACACCCTCATAGCATGATGCTGCCACCACCATGTTTCACTGTTGGGATTGTATTGGGCAGGTGATGAGCAGTGCCTGGTTTTCTCCACACATACCGCTTAGAATTATCACCAAAAAGGTCTATCTTCGTCTCATCAGACCAGAGAATCTTATTTCTCAGTCTGGGAGTCCTTCATGTGTTTTTTAGCAAACTCTATGTGAGCTTTCATATGTCTTGTACTGAGGAGAGGCTTCCGTCAGGCCACTCAGCCATAAAGGCCCGACTGGTGGAGGGCTGCAGTGATAGTTGACTTTGTGGAACTTTCTCCCATCTCCCTACTGCATCTCTGGAGCTCGGTCACAGTGATCTTGCGGTTCTTCTTTACCTCTCTCACCAAGGTTCTTCTCCCACGATTGCTCAGTTTGACTGGACGGCCAGGTCTAGGAAGACTTCTGGTGGTCCCCAACTTATTCCATTTAAGGATTATGGAGGCCACTGTGCTCTTAGGAACCTTGAGTACTGCAGCAATTCTGTTGTAACTTTGGCCAGATCTGTGCCTTGCCACAATTCTGTCTCTGAGCTCCTTGGCCAGTTTCTTTGACCTCATGATTCTCATTTGGTCTGACATGCACTGTGAGCTGTGAGGTCTTATACAAACAGGTGTGTGCCTTTCCAAATCAAGTCCTATCAGTTTAGCTAAACACAGCTGGACTCCAATGAAGGAGTAGAAACATCTCAAGGAGGATCACAAGGAAATGGACAGCATGTGACTTAAATATGAGTGTCTGAGCAAAAGGGTCTGAATACTTATGACCATGTGATATTTTAGCCTCCACCAGTGAAGTATGGTGGAGGCTGCAGTTTGCTTTGAGGCTGTTTTTCGAGAGCTGGAACTGGAGCTTTAGTTGAAATTGCCTAACAGAGCAGACCTGAATCCAATTGAAAATCTGTGGGTACCTGAAAAAGGGGCTGTATGCAGGAGAAGCCCTCACAATCTGACAGATTTTTGAGAGCTACTGCATGTAAAAGTGGGCAAAGCTTGCCAATTCTACATGCGCCGTACTGATAGACTCCTACCCAAAGACTGAATGCTGTCATAAATTCAAAGGGTGCTTCAACAATGTATTAGTTTAAGTCTGTTCATATTTATGCATTGTTGGCATGATTTCTTTTATAAGACAAAAACCTGGAATTTTAACTGGGGTGTGTAGACTTTTTATATCCACTGCATATACTAAAACATAGATACTTGGAGAAGAGACAGATTCAGAAATTAGATTCTGCTTGTTAATTGATCAGTGATTCAATAATCATCATTAGATAAAAGTTTTCTTATTCTATTGGTCACAAGTTTATATCAGTAAGGTTGTTGATCACTATATTTATTTAGCATGTTATCATCAAATTTTTACCTGTGGTGCCAGCAGGGGCAAGCGGATATACGCCAGCAGTCTACTAAGTTCTTTTCTCCTTTCTTCCACATCATGCCGGACCCAGGTAAGCAAAGCATTCAGAATGGTTTCTTCATTAGGAATATTCATATCATCACTTGCTAGTAGTTTAGAAATTTCTGCCCCTGGCAACAGTAGAAACTCCTGATTTCTTATTACTTCCATGAAATGTTCCTGTAAATAAAAGTAAAGGTGAAAACATCATATATATCTAACAGATGCACAGTTCACAGAATGAGCAGTTAAAATTATGCTATCGTTGAAGGGAATGTGTTACCAACAAATAGCCGACTAATTTTGTGTGTTTAACCTCTTAACGACCAATGACGGATCTATCCCATCCCTTCGGCGATGAGCCTGCACCTTTTCCGGCACATGACAGCTGATCTGATCAGCTGACATGTGCCGCTAACAGCAGCAGGAGGAATCGCAATCCTCCCGCGGCTGTTAACCCGTTAAATGCCGCTGTCAAACCCCACTTGCCACCGCTACAGAGCAAGTGGCAAGAGCGAGGCTAAGCACCAGATTTGACTCATCTTATAGATGCGTCTTTTCTGGGGCGCTGAGAACTGATTCTTTTAGTTTGGGAGGGGCCAATATCCATGGCCCCTTCCTAGGATATTAATATCAGCCCACAGCTGTCTGCCTAGCCTTTGCTGGTTATATTTTATAGGGGAACTCTATGTCAATTTTTTATGGGGTCCCCCTGTAAACTAGCCAGTAAAGGCTAAGCAAACAACTGTGAGCTGATATTAATAGCCTGGGAACATTTATGGCTATTGGCTCCTTCCCAGAATATTAACATCAGCCCTCAGCCGTCGGCTTTTCCTCTTGTTTATTAAAATTACGCAGGATACCACGCATTTTTTTTTCTTTAAAATTAACAGATGCTCTCTGGTTACAGCCTATGTATGTTCGTTCTGTTAGCGCTCCTACATAGGCTGGTGACAATGTGTGTGTTTGTGTGTGTGTATTTGTGTGTGTGTGTGTGTGTTTGTGTTTACTTATTGGCTTAGTGATGAGGGTGTCAGGCTGAGATAGAATGAGAGGTAGAGGTATACGCCAGGAGCGCTGTGTTCTATAGGGACATGCCAGTTATATATTTCCATGCCGATTTCCGGAACAATTTGCCATTTCCGAAGTTCTGGCTCTAGAGCATTTAATTCATATTGTTCAGTCAGAGCTGTCAGAAGCCTGAACTGGCTGTACCAGCTGTAATTACAACTAAGCAGGTGGCCGATCATTGCATACATGAATATCAGCCATTATTCTATCCTTCTGTCATTAAAATAATCAAAAACACAGCAGAACGAGGACTGAGCTGATATACAAATCTAAGAACAAGGCACCAATGAAAAGTAATACGAAATTAGAATATTTTATCAACATTTCTTAACCGCTTTACATATTACACAACTGCTCCAGAAATAGGTAGGATTCTATAACTTTCTCTTGTACTGTACGGTTTCTATAGAAACACGAGATGCAATGCAGAAAATATATTTTAAATGGAATCTGTCACCAGCTTTCACAATAAACATTCTTTATATTATTAAATTGATTTCTTAATCCTGATCAGGCTGGTGCACTTATTTTGGAAATCCTTGTCAGACTGGTAAGGCAAGAATTGGGTCTCCTAACCCTATAATAATGCCCCTGAGTGCCCCTTTAAAAAGTATTAATGCTTGCTTATTGAACCCTTACAAGTAATCATGCCTTCTGAGTGCCCCTTCTAAAAGTAATAATGCTGCCTTTGTGAGGCATTGTGAGGGGGCTCTGTATACAGGGGGCTGAAAATCATTGAAAATCTGTGGCTAGACCTCAAAATAGGAGTGCATGCAAGATGACCCAGGAATCTCACAGAAATGGAAAATGTTATAAGGAAGAATGGATGAAAATCCTTTGCTCTTTTCAAAATTATTTCATCTTCAACTTGTTTATCGGCTCACAATAACAGTAATTTTGACCAGGGGTGCCCAAACTTTTACATGCCACTGTACAGAGGTTGTTATGAATTGAGCGGTGTTTGACAACTAATGCTGAGAGATCAGTGGTGTGAAACTGCAAATGCTGCTCTACTGATGCATACAGGAGAAGATAATCCTCTGCCATACACATTAATCGAGCGGCATTTGCAGTTTCATAAAACTGTTTAGTCAGATGCCTCAACATAAAGCTCTGGACTTCCATTATGAAGAAGTGCAGAATAGTTGAGCTCTGCTACATATCAGCTAATGATGTAAAACCACACTTTGCTATACCGATGTAGATGGCAGAAGATAAAATCAGGCGAGGGTACTAAACAGGAGCAGAGTGCACAGAAGAATAAGGTGAACTCTATACTTAGGTTGGATGAAAAGTCAGAGGTAAGGATAGGCAGGAGGAAACTGGATGTATCAAAGGGCAAATAAAGATGAAAAAAACAACACAAAGGTACAAGAAAAAAAAAACTATGTTTATGTTTCTGTATGCTAACAGTAAGAATGCATTTACTAGGAATAACTCAAAGTTTCAGGCAAGAAAACCACATGCAGACAGAAGTCTCAGTTATCTGACCACAAATAATGCTACAAGCTCTCAGCTAAATTCTAGGATGCTTTGTATGTTTTGGCTCGTGATCTATTTTTTTTTTTTTCATTTTTGTACCGGACACTCACCATTGTATAATTATGAGCCACTTTATGTAAATCAGCACATCCTTGAGCGTCAGCAAAAGAACGAATACCCAGACAGTTGGACGGGTGAAGCTGTTTCATCAAGAACTTACAGCAAGCCTCCACGACCTGAGACAGCTGCAGAAGACAGGCCGTGGACAGGAGGCTCTCAATGTTGTCTTCTTTTAGTTCCAGGCGACCTGCAGGGAGGAGATCACCAGTATAAAGAACTCAATACATTGAAAACTTCTGTAAGAAAAAATATTTGGGCCCCATTATAAGTTAATAAGATCTGTCAGGTGAGGGTGGTTTCCATTTTAGGTTTCTGTTATTAATTTGAAAAAAATTGTGGAGCATTTTTTCTGTTTCTGAAAAGTGCCGTTCCATCTTTATTCCTCCTGAAAATGTATACAACTTAAACAGATGTCGGCTAAGCATTTCCGCTAAATTTCATGATAATCTGTCCGTCTGAACAGGCTGTCCATCACCCGATGAATGACTGAAACACACATTTCTCAGATAAAATGCCCTTTTGATTTGCCCAAAAGATCACTGTTCTCGGCATAGCATCCTGTGTAAACAGGACCTCGACTGCAGCACATCATCCTCTGTAAACAGGACCTCGACTGCAGCGCATTGTCCCATGTAAACAGGACCTGGACTGCAGCGCATTGTCCCATGTAAACAGGACCTGGACTGCAGCGCATCGTCCCGTGTAAACAGGACCTCGACTGCAGCACATCATTTTGAGTAAACAGGACCTGGACCGCAGCGCATCATCCTGTGTAAACAGGACCAGGACTGCAGCGCATCATCCTGTGTAAACAGGACCTCGAGTGCTGAGAACAATGGCAGTCAATGCGCACTGAACACTATTACTGATACTGGCCATGCGTGCACACATAGTGGGTGGGTGCATTCTACCTGGCTCTCGGCATGTGTCGTCAGCTACACTTTCTGGTTCACAAGCTGCATCAGCGAAGAAGAACCAGGCAGTATCAGCGCACATGTGCACACACGCTGCATTTGCTCTAAGAGCGAGTGCTATCCACTACAAGCTAAGTAGTCCATGAGCCAAGAACCAAATTTGACGATATCGGTACCAAGCGGAGTGACTAATTCTCTTTGGTATTTTTAGGTAGATGCATGTCTGTAGTTTATTTTTTGATATGATAGCCCTTACATATACGTAGCTTATTAACCCCTTCAGCCCTAGGCCTATTTGTACCCAAGTGCCTAAGCCAATCTGACCTGTGCCACTTCATGGGCTAATAACTTTGGAACGCTTTCACCTATCCAAGCCATTCTGAGATTGTTTTCTCGTGACATATTGTACTTCACGTCAGTGCTAAATGGGAGTCAATATATTTTACCTTTCTATATAAAAAAATGCTAAATATTCGGAAATTTTGGAAAAATCGGCAATTTTTTAACTTTGAAATTCTCTGCTTTTTACAAAAATACTGATACCCCCCATAATAGTTATTAATTTACACTCCCCACATGTTTACTTCATATTGGCATCATTTTGAAAATGAAACCTTATTGTTTTACGACGTAATAGGGCTTATAGTTTTATGCGCAATTTTTCACATTTACAGCAAAACCCACTTTTCAAAGGACCAAGTCACTTCTGAAGTCACTTTAAGGGGCTTACATAACAGAAACCACCCATAAATTACCCCATTTTGCAAACTACACCCCTCAAGCTGTTCAAAACTCATTTTTAAAAACTGTTAACCCTTTAGGTGTTCCACAGGAATTTTAGCATGAGCCAAGAACCAAATATGACGATATCGGTACCACCCGGAGTGACTAGATGTAGTATTTGTAACAAAATTTAATCCAAGTTATGTAAATACACACTGAACATGTCATGTGCATATATATATATATATATATATATATATATATATGTTACTCCATAATATCTTCAACATCGGACTCTGAATCTGACTGTTGTTCTACTGGCTCGTCTTCAGTACCCTTGTTCTGGCATGTCTGTAATCTGCACATGTCTGTGCACTTCAGGCCATTGCTGAGGCAAGTACACTGAGGAAGTTCACATGACCGCACACACTTGCAGGACAGTAGCTGTATAATAGCTTCTGGTGCTGGTGCCCCTTGCATCCACTTGACAACAAGCTTTCCGTCGTTATCTATCATCCAACCGCAGTCTGTTGGGTTTGCAACCCATGGCTGGCTCTGCAGACTTCTCCTCCAGATCGCAGCCTGGTAGTTTGCACGCAGTGCATGCATGAAAAGGCAGTCCTGGCAAGGAGGGAGTTGACTTGACTCTACCACTCCACGTCTGGCACAGAACAGCTGATAACGGAGCCTGTTTACCTCAGTTGTTTGGGTAGTTGGCAGGTACATGTGGCAGGTGATTTCCTGTAACTTCTCAAAAAGTTCGGTAGACACTTCCCATGAACGACCAACTTCCTGAAAGGCATCCTGGTATGTCTTGTTCATCTTCAACTGCTTGAGTGTCGTCATCTTCCCACGGCCAGCGAATGCACTGACGGTGTCACAGCCTGTAAATGCATGCATACCAATCAATGAATCACATACGCTGCCTCCCAATGTTCGGCTCAGAGTGGTGATATCCAGGAATCTTGTCCGGTTCTGTGTACCGCATTTCTGGAACAGGTGGGATGGGATTTTGTGGCACATGCCCAGACACAGGACCATGACATCAGTATCCTCCGAAGTGATGATGACCGACTTGTAACCAGATTCTGCTGCATGAAGAGCATGGAGAAGGAGGCGTGTGTCTGCTTCTTCTTGATTTGACTTAAGGTCAGCAGCCTCTTCCCACTGTTCTTTGGTGATCTTAAAGCAGAGCTGCTCACATGTGACATACAGCTCCTTCTCCTCAAGCTTCTCCCTGTGGTGTTTCGCCTTCCATTCTTCTACCAGAAACTTTATGAGACTTGCCTTGTTGGAGGAACTACTTAGAAGCTTTTTCCACTGCTGGATGTTGTGCCCATGTTGAATGTTCTTGAAATGGATCCCTGTGCCTTCATATCTGTTGACTCTTTCTGTATCTTTGATGGATGTCTCCTTGTAGACGTCAAAGACAATATCAATGCGCTTGCTCTTAGCACCCTCATGGATAGCGCGACTCATTGCTGTGCCTGCTAGCTGGCCAAATGTTGCATTGTTTCCCTTCAGTTTCTGAACCAGGCTCATCCCATCAATGATGGTTGCAGAGGGCTCGGGGATCACTTCTGCAGGACGAGCATTCCTCTCCAACTCCCTTGCGAGGGCAGCCTTGTTGGTCTTGCGGATAGACCCATCACCATTGGCAAGTGCCCATGGCAATGGACCCAGGGGATGAGTCAAGACATCACTCATTTGTAGCTTTCTGTTCTCAGCTACAAGTATCATCTGGCCAAATAGGTTTCTGTCAGCCTTCAAAATTACCTCCTTGCCAAGACCTTGTCTGCGTGTCTTCATTTGGATGTTAGAGAACGTTTTAAGTTTGTTCTTCGTCATCTTGTCATGAAACAATGTAGTTGGCTTATCGGTACCCAAACGCTCATCCTTGAATGTTTGATATGCATCCTCTCCTATACTGTATGCCCCTTGAAGGTCTTTGGCTACATCTGGTGGTGCTACAGTCGCTGTTGACAAACTGATAAGTTCACCATTATGCTCTTTGTTGAAGGGGTTCACCCAACCTGTCTCCAGCAGTTGAACGAAAGATTGGACATCGGCTTCATCTCTTCTAATCCTAGACACCTGTAGGTCTGAATGGCTGAAGTCAGTATATTGTTGGCCTACCAGGGCCCTCAGCTGCCTCAAGTACATACTGCGGTACTCTGATGTCAGGTAGAACCTGGAAACAGCTCCAACTTTGAGGCTGAAGCCTTTTGTGCCCCCTGGTGTCTGGGTGTCTTTGTTGATTGTCTCTTCAATGGTCTGGTCCACAGGAATTCGTCCAAAAGGATTCTTGCTACCGATCTGGACCGAAAAGCCACCTTGCATGAAGTATTCATGGACCTCTGGGTGTTCTATGGGCAGCCGAGACATTGTGGCATAGTAATAGGTTAGGTATCGGGCATAGTTGACCTTGTCATAGGCAAAACACCATGGTATCATCTGTCGGATTGCTCCTAGGTGAAGCATCCAGTTGCCTTCTCTTGAAGCTCGAACCAGGGCCAGCATGGTCTCGACCATGTCCAAGTATGACATCCAGAATGCTGAGAGTTGTTCATTTCTGAGGGTCTCAAGATAAACTTGAAAGAGCTTCAGGGTAAGTGTGCAAGATTCATTATCCAAGAGCTTTTCGAAGGATCCCTGCGACACACTGATGCGAAAGTTTGTGATGTTCTTCAGTGTTTCATCCAGATGGTGAAGGTCCCTTGCATGGTTTTCTTCTAGCCATGGAAGGAAGTTTTTCCATGCAAGCAGAGGGAGATAGGAGCTCTGCAGAGAAGACCGGAGAGTCCTGTTCAGCACAGAACGTGTATGTGTCAGTGTGTGTGCGTGTGTTGGGGCACCTCAGGGTGTCTTCAAATGTGACATAGCCCCCTAGATTTCTTCCAGTAAAATTTGCACTCCAAAAGTCATTTGGCGCTCCTTCCCTTCCGAGGCCTGCCGTTCCCCAATACTGCAGTGTACGACAACATATCGGGTGTTGTTGTGTTCGGGAGAGATTGGTGAACAAATAGTGGGGTGCATTTTTTGCTGGTACACCTCTTAAAAATAAAAAAATGAGCCTAAAATGACACCTTCATGTAAAAAATGCACTTTTTCCATTTTCTCAACCAAGTGTTTCCAACTACTGTGAAACACTGGTTGGGTCAAAGTGGTCACTATACCCCCTAAAAGATTCCTTGGGGGTGTAGTTTCCAAAATAGGGTCACTTTTTGGGGTTTCCACTGTGGGTGTACCTCAGGCAGCCTTCAAATGTGACATGGCCCCCTAGATTTCTTCCAGTGAATCCGCCACCCAAAAACCACATAGCGCTCCTTCCGTGTTGAGCTGTGCTGTGTGCCCATACTTTAGTTTACGAGTACATGTGGGGTGTTTCTATAAACTGCAGAATTAGGGTAACCAAGTTTGGGTTTGCCGTTAACCCTTGCTAGGTTGCAGGTAAAATTGGATTACAATGTAATATCTGGAAAAAAAATGAAATTTTGAAATTTCGCCTTCATTCTGCTAAAATTCCTGTGGAACACCTAAAGGGTTAACAGTTTTTAAAAATGAGTTTTGAACAGCTTGAGGGGTGTAGTTTGCAAAATGGGGTAATTTATGGGTGGTTTCTGTTATGTAAGCCCCTTAAAGTGACTTCAGAAGTGACTTGGTCCTTTGAAAAGTGGGTTTTGCTGTAAATGTGAAAAATTGCGCATAAAACTATAAGCCCTATTACGTCGTAAAACAATAAGGTTTCATTTTCAAAATGATGCCAATATGAAGTAAACATGTGGGGAGTGTAAATTAATAACTATTATGGGGGGTATCAGTATTTTTGTAAAAAGCAGAGAATTTCAAAGTTAAAAAATTGCCGATTTTTCCAAAATTTCCGAATATTTAGCATTTTTTTATATAGAAAGGTAAAATATATTGACTCCCATTTAGCACTGACGTGAAGTACAATATGTCACGAGAAAACAATCTCAGAATGGCTTGGATAGGTGAAAGCGTTCCAAAGTTATTAGCCCATGAAGTGGCACAGGTCAGATTGGCTTAGGCACTTGGGTACAAATAGGCCTAGGGCTGAAGGGGTTAATAAGCTACGTATATGTAAGGGCTATCATATCAAAAAATAAACTACAGACATGCATCTACCTAAAAATACCAAAGAAAATTAGTCACTCCGGGTGGTACCGATATCTGGCCCGGCTCATGGACTAAAGGCAGTTCCCAAGACACAGACTGAAGGGGCGTAACAGTGCACCCTACTCGCAGCCAAGCCATGGGTGCACTGCAGCCCTCTTATTTGCATATGGATTAAAAATTATTTTCACTAGCACTGTACCAGTAACAGCACTGTGCGAATAGGATTTCCATAGGGATGAAGTCCCCTATATCACTGTATAGTTAGTCTAAAAGGCATTTTAGGGGTTACAGACTACCATTAGCTTCATCTCATCCATATGCCACTTTTGTTGCACAATACATGCAGACATTTTTCGGTAGCTGTTTATTTCAATCCGCAGCATTTTGGTTCTTTGTGCAATATCTGCTCAGATTTCACCTTTTGAAATGGAAAGGGCTGAATCTGCAGCAAAAAAAAACCCAGCAAAATCTGCACCAAAAATGCAACCTGTGAACCTAGCCTTATACTGGAAGGGACGTCTGCCTGACTAATAGGAGTCTTGCCGTAATGTTGGATAACTATGAACAGTGCTCCTTGAGGTTTCTTTGATCTTGTATTTTACATATATTCTCATCCAATAAAAATTCTGCTGGACTAAAAAATAAATAAAAAAAAAAAAATTTTGCGTCTCGGACACATTTACTTATTTATTTATTTTAAAGCAGTTGTTCAGAATTTGAGTAAATAAAAAAAAAAGGATCTACTTTATCTGTTGTAAGAAAAACAGAGCACCAAGTATCCATGGAACAGGACGATTTTATTAAGGGGAAATTAAAAATATATTTTTTTTTTCTTAGCTAGCTGATTTTTCTTTTTTTTTTTAAAGCACAAGATCTGACAATATTCGATGCCTGATTTACATTCGTTGAATATTATTCAGATTTATGCATCAAAGCACAGGAGAATAAATTAGCTGGATCGCTGCGCAGCAACTCCAGCTCTGATTTAATGGACATGGATTAAAAGCAGGAGGGTGTAAAGCAGGTCACACCAGGAAAAGATGGAGTGACAGGTGCGCTAAAATAACAAAGACAATAATAACGACAAATCATTTACCTTAATAAAGCAAGAAAATATCAGGAAAAGATACACACAGCAATAATGTGCAAGTGGCACACAATGCATCCCGCAGGGGAAATCAGGTGCGTTCAAAGCCAAGGTTTGTGCTATGCGAGGCTGCGTGACCTATTTTTGTCTTTGAGTCTGATCCGGGTGTTTTGTACGCTCCACCGTGGGCAATGACTCTTTCTAGCTTGAAACCATTCTTACAGGGGCGGACACAGACAGCTTAGGGCCCCTGTGCAAGAAATGTATCTGGGCCCCCCTCCTTTCATCGCGACCAAGCTACAGATATACATATTTTTTTTACAGTCTCCTCTCATATATATTGCAACCCTTATTACACAGTGCTCTTTCTTTATGTATAACACCGTCCCGTATCATATAGTTCCCTCTTGTTATGTACAGCACTGTCCCTTACATATCAGATTCTCATTATTTTTGTTATTTATACCTCCCTGTTCTTTATTACATATCATCCACTCCTGTTAGATATAAACTGAAATGATGGCTGATGGAGCATGGGAAAGCTTCTTTTGTGATGGATGCGGCTGATGGACTGGTCTTCTGGTCAGATGCTGCTCCCTCAGCAGTCATTTTACATTTTACAGGAGAGGACACCATGCAATAAAGAGAAGACGCTGTGAAGAACAAAAATAATGAGAATACTCAATGTAAGGGACGGTGCTGTAGATGGCAAGAGATGATACTGGGTAATAATGGACGGCGCTCCACATTACAGGACGCTGTTAGTGATGAGCTAATATACTCGTTACTTGAGATTTCTCGAGCATGCTTGGAGGTCCTCCAAGTATTTTTTAGTGCTCGGAGATTTACTTTTTCTTGCCGCAGCTGAATGATTTACATCTGTTAGCCAGCATAAGTACATGTGGAGATTCCCTAGCAACCAGGCAACACCGCTGTGATCTGCTTTCACTTTACGGCCGGGAGTCAGTCAGTGCGTGAAGCAGACGGCAAGGGACCTGACGGACACCGGAATGTGAGTATGTACTGGTTTTTTTTTTTTTACATTTACGACGGTAACCAGGGTAAACATCGGGTTACTAAGCGCGGCCCTGCGCTTAGTAACCCGATGTTTACCCTGGTTACCCGGGGACCTCGGCATCGTTGGTCGCTGGAGAGCTGTCTGTGTGACAGCTCCCCAGCGATCACACAACGACTTACCAACGATCACGGCCAGGTCGTATTGCTGGTCGTGATCGTTGGTAAATCGTTTTGTGAGATGGTACCCTTACAGCGGCCAAAACTGCTGACATGTTCCCTTTAAGAGAAATTTACCTTTACACTTACTACCTACTGTGTCTCAGATACTAATATATATATATATATATATATTGTACATACATGCATAGATAACCAAAGTACACATCGATACATGAAAACACTTTTGGCCATGACTGTGTGTATGTGTGTGCATTATATGTAGCATATACAGTATACTGTATATATATATAATTATAGACACACAGATACCGTATTTTTCGGACTACAAGACGCACTTTTTCCCCCCAAAAAAGGGGGGGAAAATGGGGGGTGCGTCTAATAGTCGCAATGCAGGCTTACCGTGGTGGCAGAGGTGCGGTGGCAGAGGTGTGGCGGCAGACGTGCGGGGATGAGGAGGCGCAGTGAGCGGGGTCCCTTTCCCCGGTGAGGTGATGCAGCAGCCCGGTAAGCAGCAGAGCCGGGTGAATCCTGTTGTGAGCGGTGGTGGCGGACATCTTCCGGAGGCCGCACGCGCAGATGGAGCGCTCTGCTTCCCGGGGCTTCAGGAAAATGGCCTCGGGAAGATGGCCGCCACCACCGCTAACAACAGGATTCACCCGGCTCTGCTGCTTACCGGGCTGCTGCATCACCTCACCGGGGAAAGGGACCCCTCTGACGCCATACCGCTCACTGCGCCTCCTCATCCCAGCACCTCCTCATCCCAGCACTTTCTCATCCCAGCACCTCCTCATTCCAGCACCTCCTCATCCCAGCACCTCTGCCGGTAACCACTGCTGCAACCCTACCATGGACACCAGGCCGTGGCGTCGCCCACCTAAGCAGGAAGGGACCCTGCTCAGGTGCATGCCATACCGCATCACCCCACCTCTGCCGACACCATGCCTCCTGTGACCCTGCTCTGCCACCGCCAGCCCTCAGGTAAGATACTGTAAATTCGGACAATAAGACGGACCCCCATCTTATAAAAAATCTTTTTTTTCTGCAATTTTCACCCCAAATTTGGGGTGCGCCTTATGGTCCGGTGCGTCTTATAGTCCGAAAAATACGGTAACTACTGTACACTCAGGTTCTAATACACACACATACATATACAGTATATATATACATATATATATAGTGTACTGTGATTATATTTGTGTCCCACAGATACATATGAGCACTGTGCATAGGTACATATACATACACTAGATGATGGCCCGATTCTAACGCATCGGGTATTCTAGAATATGCATGTAGTGCGACGTAGTATATAACACAGGCCACGTAGTATATTGCCCAGCGACGTAGTATATTGCCCAGCCACGTAGTATATTGCCCAGCCACGTAGTATATTGCCCAGCCACGTAGTATATTGCACAGCCACGTAGTATATTGCCCAGCCACGTAGTATACAGCACAGAGCCACGTAGTATATTGCCCAGCCACGTAGTATATTGCCCAGCCACGTAGTATATTGCCCAGTGACGTAGTATATTGCCCAGCCACGTAGTACACAGCACAGAGCCACGTAGTATATTGCACAGCGACGTAGTATAAAGCACGGAGCCACGTAGTCTATTGCCCAGCCACGTAGTATATTGCCCAGTCACGTAGTATATTGCCCAGTGACGTAGTATATTGCCCAGCCACGTAGTACACAGCACAGAGCCACGTAGTATATTGCACAGCGACGTAGTATAAAGCACGGAGCCACGTAGTCTATTGCCCAGCCACGTAGTATATTGCCCAGCCACGTAGTATATTGCCCAGTGACGTAGTATATTGCCCAGCCACGTAGTACACAGCACAGAGCCACGTAGTATATTGCACAGCGACGTAGTATAAAGCACGGAGCCACGTAGTCTATTGCCCAGCCACGTAGTATATTGCCCAGTCACGTAGTATATTGCACAGCCCTGTAGTATATTGCCCAGCCACGTAGTATATTGGCCAGCCACGTAGTATATTGCCCAGTGACGTAGTATATTGCCCAGCCACGTAGTATACAGCACAGAGCCACGTAGTATATTGCACAGCGACGTAGTATAAAGCACGGAGCCACGTAGTATATTGCCCAGCTACATAGTATATTGCCCAGCCACGTATGTCACAGGTTAAAAAATAAAAAATAAACATACTCACCTTCGGATCTGAGGGCCCCTTGTAGTTCTAACATACTCACCATTCACGTCGCTGCTCCTCAGCCTCCCGTCTCTCCGCCTCCTGGGATCCAACGGCGCTGTGCCAATGGGTGCGAAATCTTCCGTTCCTAGCAAGACCGCTAGGTCTTCTGGGTAATTTCGCAAAGCATCGCTGGGAAAGGAAGATGGCGGCAGGAGCGAGCGGACAACGGAGGGTGAGTATAGCAGGGTTTTTTTTGTTTTAACATTACTTTTTTTACTATTGATGCCGCATAGGCAGCATCAATAGTAAAAGGTTGGGGACACACAGGGTTAATAGCGGCGGTAACGGAGTGCGTTACCCGCGGCATAACGTGGTCCGCTACCGCCGGCATTAACCCTGTGTTAGCGTTGACCGGAGGGGAGTATGGAGCGGGCGCCGGGGACAGTGACTGCGGGAAGCATGGAGCGGGCGCCGGGGTCAGTGACTGCGGGAAGCATGGAGCGGAGCGCCGGGGACACTGCGGGGAGCATGGACCGGAGCGCCGGGGACACGGCGGGGAATATGGAGCGGAGCGCCGTGGACACTGACTGCGGGGAGCGGAGATAATGGAGCGGATCGCCGGGGACACTGCGGGGAGTAAGGAGCGGCCATTTTCTTCCAGACTGTGCCTGTAGCTGATTGGTCGCGGCAGCCATGACAGGCAGCTGGCGAGACCAATCAGCAAATGAATAACCGTGACAGAAGGACAGACAGACAGAAGTGACCCTTAGACAATTATATATACATATATATAGATACTTATATATAGACTTTTACAAACAGGTGCACTGAAGTATGGTAATACACATAGGTGATAGTAAGTCTGTACACATTTTGTTACTTACACGTGCCGTCCCTCTGGCAGGTGCATTCTTCCATCTCCAGCAGCTCCATCCTGGGGGTCTTCAGTCCTCCATCAGCACTTACTGGCCAGATCTCCAGCTCTCGCCAGTCCTCCTGCCTCTTCACTACCTCTGATAGCTGCAGAGTGTTCTCCCTGTTGTCAGTGGATCTGAGACTTCTTCCTCCTGAGAATTTCTGTCAGGTGCCTGACCCATGTGAACATCGGCCATCACATCAACCTCCCCTCCCCCCGTAGCCACTTACCAACCCTGTACTGAGGGGTCTTTACTGGGCTGCACTGGCCACTCTTCAGCATTCACACTGCAGCTCCTGCATCTGAATGGGCCAGTGCAGCGGTTTTCCAATAAAGCCCCCTCGGTATAGGAGGTGGAGGTAGCTACAGGGGGATTGATGTGATCTCTCATGTGAACATTGATCAGGCAGTTCAGTTGTCAGAACTGCTCAGGAGGCAGCAGAGGTGTCAGATGTACTGACTGCTCAGAGGCTGTTCCCAGCAGCAGTCAGAGGCAGTGAGGAGGAGGCAGGAGACAGGACTGGCTGAGATCAGCCATACTTACCAGGCCTGTTCCTGCCTGCCCTGCACGCACCAGGAAGAGAAACTGGGGGCGTGTCCAAGGATTCTGTGGGGGCGTGTCCAGTGATCCCGGGCTCCTTCATCATATCAAAGAGCCAGCGGCAGCATCAACTCAGAGGAGAGGAAGAGGCCCCTCTCTGACAGCAGAATACTCGGTACGGCCCCTTCCTCTCCTCTTAGTGTAGATGCAGCCGCTGGGTCTATGAGAGAGTAAGATATTTGAGCAGCTGATCGGGCCCCCTGTCCTCCTGGGCCCCTGTGCAGCTGCACAGGCTGAACATGCGGTGTGTCCGCCCATGCATTCTTACATGATTATTTAGAGCCGACGACTGTATTATTAGGACGAGTGCTGTCCGTTGTTATTCTACAGGGCCATGCACATGTCAGATTTTTCCTCGGGCAAAGCCGGTCAGAGGAAAAAAAAATAAAATTCTGCATGCTCGAGTTTGATCCAATGTTCATATCACACTTGGCCATACATGTCTATGAGACCGTGGAAACTATTGGACTGCAGCTGGATGACATCGGAGTGCAGTCCCATTTCCACGGACTGACAGAATGGGGAAGATGGAGAATCTTATTTTTCCATCTTAACCTCATCCAAGAGAATCGGATCACACTGTGATGAAACTTTCAAACTCTTATCAGACTTTGATCAGGGTGTGATTTGCGTAACCAACCCCATTCTCTTGGATGAGAGAATACTCAGTCATCTGCACCTGACCCTAGGCTTATGAAAAATTGTTTTTTTGGGTGGTGGTGGTAAGGTGCGTGTGGATCTATGGTTGATCACATCCCTTGCACTTCCAAGGAACTATACAATAGGTCATGATCATGATCTTGATATCTCTTTAAAACTACAGCTTTAAAGGGGTTGTCCTGTGAAAATAAGTTAAACCTATCCACAAGTTAAATCTATGCTGGGACCTAGAATGGGGTGGCAGTGCGCGTGCATGAGCACTTTATTCCCCAAGAGGCTGCAGATTGCTGTGCTCAGCTTTATCCACCAGCCCCACAGAGAATGGAGCGGTGTTTGGGCATTTGCTACTCCATATTGTAACAGGGATGAAAGTGACTCACTCTGCAGGTCAGCACGGGTGCTTACGGACGGACACCCACCAATCAGCAAGATACCACCTATTTACTGGTCACTGAACAACCTCTAAGTCCCAAATTCACATTAAAAATAACATGAGCCAAACTGGCCAATATAGTAGACATCAGTTGACAGTCTGATGTGGATGGGGGCTTCCCGACTCTGCCCCGACAGATAATGTCATGGGGAAAGAAAGGTTCCAACATCCAATTCCAAACTACCAGAGGAGTCTGGCAGCGACTATCATAACAAAAAAAAAAAATCTGTGTACAGGGGGAGTCTGGAAAGAAAGCTTTTCAGAAGAATGATTATTCAGCCAATGTGTCTATCTAGGGTCTATGAGGGCATTAGCTTAGCTTTAAAGCTATAGGTGCAATATTCAGGGCAAAGTTCTCATTTCATGTCAGGGAGCATAAAGAAAACGTAACGCTTGGTTCTGTATCTGTGTAGCGCCAGGGGTACCTGTAAGCTGCTGAGAGAACTTAATAGCATAAAGGCCATTACTTCTGGGATTCCCCTCTGGGCCTAATTAGGCTATTGCTTGCCTTTTTGTCACTCCATGTCTGGGGATAATGTGATCACTTGTGCATGAAGACATGTGCAGGTTCCATGTCTGAACTGTGCAGATCTTCAATGATTATTTTTTAAAGTGTCACCTACCTAAAGAATAAGCGATAATTTGTTGATTGTTGGGGGCGCGCCCACTGATCCCAAGAATAAGGATCTACAGAGCCCCGTGTGAATGAGCAGTGGCCGTCATGCCCTCATCACTCCATTTAGTCTTCTATGAGACCACCAGAAAAAGCCACATACAGTCCTCCGCTTTTTTTTTATGGCAGCTCCACCCCACAGAGAAAGAATAGAGAGGTGATGCGCATGCCCGGCATTCCTTTAAAGGGAACCTGTCACCCCCAAAATCGAAGGTGAGCTAAGCCCACCGGCATCAGGGGCTTATCTACAGCATTCTGGAATGTTGTAGATAAGCCCTTGATGTATCCTGAAAGATGAGAAAAAGGAGGTTAGATTATACTCACCTGGGCGGGCGGTCCGAACCCATGGGCATCACGGTCCGGGGCCTCCCATCTTCTTACGATGACGTCCTCTTCTTGTCTTCTCGCTGAGGCTCCGGACCGGACCGGACCGCGACGCCCATCGGATCGGACTGCCTGCCCAGGTGAGTATAATCTGATGTCTTTTTCTCATCTTTCAGGATACATCGGGGGCTTATCTACAGCATTCCAGAATGCTGTGGATAAGCCCCTGATGCTGGTGGGCTTAGCTCACCTTCGATTTTGGGGGTGACAGGTTCCCTTTAAGGCCCCCATGAACATGGTAACACAAAACCCATAAATTTAAACATATAAAAACACAGACACCAAATATGGATAAATAATGGCCGTGGTGTTTTATTCAGGGTAACCATAAAATTCTTTGCAATAAATAAATAATTCCAATAACCGTTTACCAATAAATTGACCATACCAAACCAATCCACCCAATTAAATTGGGCGATTTTCCCTCGAATATAACACACAACATAAAATTAAGGGGGGGGGCTCGATCTTCTTTCTTCAAAAGTGACTGAGGTAAACTGGGCAACCTTAAGCTATTTATAGAAATAATTTTCCCGGTCATTTTATGAATAGACCAATCAGGTGAAGCCAAAAAAGCGCCATAAAAACTGGTAATAACCAGTCAAAACCAGCTCGTGTCCTCACAGCTTTACTCAAAAGTATAATAAGACCATATATGGTCAAGATAGGAAATAAAAATAAACTAAAGGCAAATAGGACCAAAACAATAAGAGCAAGATTAATTACCATAAAATCAGGGTCTGTGTTCCCATGAGACCCCCCCACATTAGATTCGGGGGGGGGGGGCTACCATTAGACTGAAGTCTGCCTTATCTACAGATATCGTCAGCCGAACAAGCGTTACTCGTCTCTGCTACCGCCTGGGCCACAGTTCCTGAGCAGACATAGATCTGTAAGCATTTCTCCTAGAAAACCTTATGAGGTTATGCGAAATTTACAGGAAGATGCCGTGATTGTAAGTTGCTGAGTGGCAATTTCTATAGACCAAAGCAAAAACAGTCCTAAAAATTCGCTTTTATTATTTACCACTACAAAGCTCAAAAATATAAAAACACACACATTGGTGAGTGGATCAGACAGAGGTATTAAATATTCATAAACCAGGTTAAAATTATTAATTTGAGAAAAAAGTCTAGAGGAACAGGTAGCGGATACTCCGTTTCAGCTGTGTATATGAGGGGTCTATTAAAACTCCTAACATATGTTTAATCATTTGGTCTATATACTGCATACCTCAATGTATTCTTCATTTGTTTGTTTTTTTGCCTGGGTGGCATTTTCACAATGCACAAGGTATCGGAAATGTAATTTGTGGTTTAAGGAACTTGATCGGTCCACTTTTAACATCCATAAAGCAGGGCACTCGCTATTTGTAATAATAAATGGCTCATCATTTACCTGCATAGTTTTCTAAAACGAATAGATGTGATTTTGCTGGCATTCGTAGAAATCTCACACCGCCCAGGATTATATACCGTGATCAGCATTGTCCGTTGGGCTCGGCAGCAGTTTTCAGTCTGGAGCCCAAATATTCCCTCATCTAATCACTTGGGATTCCCTTGTGTAAATGTGATTCATTTGCACTGCAATACATTTGTAAGATGTGAGAAAGTATTACCTGTGTAAGAATACTGAACGAGGGCCCAAAGAGCGTTGGGTTCGACACCTTCCATTTTAATTTCCTCCTGCTTGGCTTCTCTGACATCACTGGTGAACATGGCTGCAAAGTAATCCGACACGGAGGACAGTACCAGCCTGAGAGGATATCATAAGGATTAATAAAATATACATACATACATACACATACATATACATACACACACACACACACACACACTTATACATATACACACACATTGTCATAATCCCACTGTAGAGAAGAGTAATATTGCCATAATCTCATTACTGCTCAATTAGTGCCTGTAGCAAAGCCAGGTAGCCTAGGGTTAAAGCCTAGCTCTCCAGGTTCAGAGTAGATCACTTGGCTAGCTCTGCTTATAACCAGGCTACCTGCTGTTCTTAGTCATTCAGCTCAGGGAAGCTGACCAGAGTGGATGTGTCTTGGCTTAAGAGAGCGACAGGCCAGAAACCCTCTCTGAGAGGAGACTGTACAGGCCATGTACAGAGAACCGCAAGAATCAGCAGCTTTTTTGACCGACCCAGGGCTAGCTGGGACTACCTCAGAGGTGTATGAGTAGCCAGGGTCTGTGCTGTTTAGTTAGCACCTGGACAAGGCCGGGGATTTATGTTTATGAGCTTGTTTTGGTGCTGTGTGGAAAGCAATAAAAGCTGCACGCGTTTGGAGCAAAACTGCATTGCCAGTGTGAACGCTACCAGAGAGCAAATACCTACATGGCTTACATAAGAAACACAAAAGATAATGGCAGTTAACCACGTCATGACCTATAATGTATATGGAATGCCCACCAAGGCCGTGGGGTACTCGGTACCGGGTCGGGTACTTGGTACCGGGTCTGGTACTTAAAGGGATGTGTCACAGGGGTGGCGACTCGGTCCGTGGCCCTGGGCGCCCATGTAAAAGGGATGGTCTTTAAAGGGGTTTGAAATAAAAAGTTTGTGTTCGTGACGCCACCTGTAGTATTCTACCTGCTAAAAGGGGTCAGCTGGGGTGATGGTATGAGAGCCAAGATGGTATAAATTCCCACAGGTGAAGTTGGGTCCCCAGGGTTCCCGGGTTTGCAGTCTCTTTACCAGGTTTACTGAAAACCTCAGGCAGCCACAGTCCAGGGCATCAGATCACAGGTACAGGCAGGGTCCGGCCGGCTTGGAAGCGAGTTCAGAGTCCCCTTTACCAGGTGGAGTTAAAAGCCTTCCTACTAGCGTGGTGGTGTAGTCCCTTGCTGCCTTTGGCTTCTGTCAAGGTCCTCACAGTTCTCTCTGTCCTCATTAAAGGGTAGGACAGTAACCTGTATGACAGGTGGCTCGAACCTTTTTAAAGGGTCTCTATCACGAACCGGTGTCTGCGCTCTGCAGGGAGGTAGCTCAGTAGTAGCTATTCTCCCAAGTTCTTAGGCCACGTTCACACGCTGCGGGTTCCTCTGCGGGTTAATCCCGCAGCAGAATTGAAAATCTGCAGGGCAAAACCGCTGCGGTTATCCCTGCAGATTTATCGCGGTTTGTTCCGCGGTTTCCGCTGTGGGATTACTGCTGTACTATTGATGCTGTATATGCAGCAATATGCAGCATCAATAGTAATGTAAAAAATAATAAAAATTGGCTATACTCACCCTCTGACGTCGCGATCTCCCCGGCGCTGCAAGCGGCTGTGCCGACAAGGACCTTCGTGACGTCACGGTCATGTGACCGCGGCGTCATCACGGTCATGTGACCGCGACGTCACCACAGGTCCTGTTCGGCACAGCAACTGAGACCGGACGCCGCGGGCAGCGCAGAGAGGTGAGTATAGCATTATTTTTTATTTTAATTCTTTTTTTTACACCCAAATATGGTTCCCAGGGCCTGGAGGAGAGTCTCCTCTCCTGCACCCCGGGTACCATCGGCACATTATCCGCTTAACTTCCTGCAACGTGGGCACAGCCCCATGCGGGAAGTTAGCGGTTCAATGCATTTCTATGGGTGCAGAATCGCTGCGATTCTGCACCAAGAAGTGACATGGTCCTTCTTTTTTTCTGCAGAAAATCCGCGCGGATTTTCCACAGAAAAAAAGGATCATCGGCACAGCGGGTTTTGTTTTCCATTAGGTTACATTGTACTGTAACCTACATGGAAAAAGGATGCAAAACCCGCAGCGTGTGAACATAGCCTTACTCTCCTGTGCTCCGCTCTCCTGCACGCTCTCTACAATGTGTTCTTCTTCTGTATTATCTCTGTCCAGGAGCAGCAGCACACTCTTGGCTGCACGGCCCCTTTAGTCCTTCCGACTCTCTCTCTCTCCTCTCTATCTCTGTGACAGGAACTGACCGACTTTCCCTCCAGAAGATCAGAGCTCCCCCTTCTGGCTGGAGAGTGAACATGTTGTATGTTTGTGATTACCTGATAGAGAAGATCTTCCATCGCTTCCAAAGCTGACATCAATCTCACCGTGAGGAAAGCAACGTCACTGACAACCAGGACCCTGCGGTGTCACATATAGGTACGTCATAAATCATGTATCCCCCTTTGATGCTGTCTCCGGCACATCTTTTCCAGCATGTGACCGCTGATTTGATCAGTCGGTCATGTGTCTGTAAACTATGGCCCAGGGTGGGCTCCCCAGGATACAGCGAGGCCGTGGACATGGAAAGCAGTAAACACTAAACTTGTCAAATTAACTTTTACTGTTAAACTCAGATGCTTCCACAAACCAACAAAATTTAACAGGTTAATTCACACACACCCAGTCAGAACTGACTGGGACCACTGTGATGCGTCACCCAGTAGGCACGGAAATGTCGACTACGTTACTATAATTTGCCGAGTTGTGCAGCCGCCCAGTGCGGTTACCGAGCATTTACCTGGAAAACTGGAACAATCAAATGAATGCCAGGAATGGACTATTGGTGATGCAGCACAGCAGCTTACAAACTTAACAAGATGACTAAACCCCCTAAGTAGATCCCAGTTATTGAATTATACACCGTCGTGTTCACTTTAAGGACCATGTAAGTGCAATGAGTCGCTCCTCGGATCACCTCTGTATACTTCGGTAGATCCCCTTTAATGGTGTAGTTTCTGTAATAGACTGCAGGAGACCCTCGTACTTTGCAGATCTACTCTGAGCGCCGCCCTGTGGCCGGCCTTCATAGCAGATGATGATTTTTGTTACACATAAAAGGGCCAAAGCCCTGCTATGTGTAACACAAGCGATCAGAATATCGCAGTTTCAAGTCTCCTAAGGCTATTGAAGCAAGTAAAAAAAAAAAAATGTATGAATGTATGTATGTATGTATGTATGTATGTATGTATGAATGAATGAATGAATGAATGAATGAATGAATGTATGTATGTATGTATGTATGTATGTATGTGTATAAATATATTTATTATAGTATATATACTAGATGGTGGCCCGATTCTAACGCATCGGGTATTCTAGAATATGTATGTAGTTTATTTATGAAGATTTCCACGTAGTATGTCGCACAGCCACGTAGTATATAGCACAGCCCACGCAGTATATAACACAGCCCACGCAGTATATAACACAGCCCACGCAGTGTATAACACAGCCCACGCAGTATATAACACAGCCCACGCAGTATATAACACAGCCCACGCAGTATATAACACAGCCCACGCAGTATATAACACAGCCCACGCAGTATATAACACAGCCCACGCAGTATATAACACAGCCCACGCAGTATATAACACAGCCCACGCAGTATATAACACAGCCCACGCAGTATATAACACAGCCCACGCAGTATATAACACAGCCCACGCAGTATATAACACAGCCCACGCAGTATATAACACAGCCCACGCAGTATATAACACAGCCCACGCAGTATATAACACAGCCCACGCAGTATATAACACAGCCCACGCAGTATATAACACAGCCCACGCAGTATATAACACAGCCCACGCAGTATATAACACAGCCCACGCAGTATATAACACAGCCCACGCAGTATATAACACAGCCCACGCAGTATATAACACAGCCCACGCAGTATATAACACAGCCCACGCAGTATATAACACAGCCCACGCAGTATATAACACAGCCCACGCAGTATATAAACAGGCCCACGCAGTATATAAACAGGCCCACGCAGTATATAACACAGCCCACGCAGTATATAACACAGCCCACGCAGTATATAGCAATGTGGGCACCATATCCCTGTTAAAAAAAACATTAAAATAAAAGATGGTGATATACTCACCTTCCGTCGGCCCCTGGATCCAGCCCAGGCGTTTAGCGATGCTCCTGGCGACGCTCCGTTTCCAGTAATGCTTTGCGGCAATAACAAGTGATGATGTAGCGGTCTCGGTCTACGTCATCTCCGGTCATTGCTGCAATGCATTCTTGGGACCAGAACGTTGCGAGGAGTGGGACAGGTGGGACATTAATTTTCCCCCAGTATTGGCACTTACCTGTGTGCGGGAATTCTCCGATCGCCTGCGATCAGGACAACATCACAAAGTTGCTTGTGCTGCAAGTAGTTTTCCATCCTCTTAATCGTCTGCTCAGCATGGTTGAGAGACTGGAAGAACTCATCTGGGGCACAGGACTCCATCGTGTGGACGGAAGATAACGTCTGGCTGCTGTTTGAGGTCCTGTTGGCAGCAAAAGGAAGATCATTACTGGACTGGCAATACAGCTATATTTAGTAGGATGGTTGTTTAACGAAAATTCACAATAAAAAAAGATGAAAAGTCAGATTTTATGCATTATTGTGGAATTTGTACTGATCTTCGCTGGCAAGAAAAGATAGATAAGGATCTGCATGGAAGATAAATCTGGGAGAATGGGGCTAAAGCTGGAATACATACATTAGATAAATGTCTATAGCACTGAGCAGATCAGTGGTTAGCACTATGACCTTGCAGTGCTGGGGTCCTGGGATCAAATCCCACCAAGGACAACACGTACAAGGAGTTAGTATGTTCTCCCCGTGTTTGTGTGGGTTTCCCCCGGGTTCTCCGGTTTCCTCCCCTGTTCCAAAGACATACTGACAGGGAATGTAGAATGCGAGCCCCAATGGGGACAGTGAGGATGATGTCTGTAAAGTGCTGTGCAATTTAAT
Source organism: Ranitomeya variabilis (assembly GCF_051348905.1). Lineage (NCBI taxonomy): Eukaryota > Metazoa > Chordata > Amphibia > Anura > Dendrobatidae > Ranitomeya > Ranitomeya variabilis. Next base: position 1,065,106,708 of record NC_135232.1, on the reverse strand, counting down.
GCTGCTATATAAGTGAGAGCAATAAATGTCACCAAAGTATCTACATAGCCATCAGTGAATATGCATGGGGCAGCCTGAAGTCCTTTGCAAAGAAAAACATGTAAAACTCGGCAAGATTGTGGCTCAGTGGCGGGAACCTGGTCTTGTATCCCATTCAGCATAACATGGGAATTGCATGTTCTTCCTGTGTTTGTGTGGGTGTTCTACACTTTCCTCCCATACGCCAAAGACATACTGAAATGTTTATCGACTTCCCATGAAAATGGTCCTTGAGTGTTAAGAGATACAGAATTTAGACAGATTCCTAATGGCGACTGAGAGTGATGTCAATTTCTGTAGAACGCTGTTGGATATGTTGATGCTCTCCAAGAAATACTAATATTGAAACGGTTGTCCTATCTGGACCATCACTGCAGATGACAGTAGTTATAAAAAATCGATATTCACTTGGATGACATCCGATTTACAAGGATAGACAGAAAGAAAAAGATGGAGTTTTTTTTCCTTCACCACATCAGAAAATCAGATCGATTTTTTTTGGGATGAGAGAAAAAGGGTCCTTACACACGAGATCATGTGAGCTCACAGCGAGGAGGATCACAACTTTGTGTTATCTTGTTCTACATGCTGGGGTCCAACAGCCCGAAAGTTTGGATTGGACTTTTGCTAGAATGTTGGACCCTTTATGGGGGGAGATTAGGGACACTTCTGGCCATTTTTGATAAATCATCAGGCAGCCCGCTTTAATGGCGACTCCATATAGATAAGCGCAAAGGGAACCGATCTGCATATGACTTGCCTGTGCCCCCTCCTCCCCATGCTATCTACACTACATTACAACCATGTAAGGGGGCTGACAGAGAAGCATTGATAGCCGCAGAAGCCTCCCTCCAATGCTGCGGGAACATGTTTGGACTTTTTTGCGCTGTTGAGCACACACATTTCCCTTCTCGGCGACACATGCGGCTGTCTACAGAAGGTGAGTTTAGAAGATGTGCAGCTTAGAGGGAACGCCAGTTGGCTAGAAGTTCTAGGGGCCCAAAGGAAATGTTTCAACCATGACCCACCATTACCAGCATATGGCTCAGGTGAACATCCGCTAGTGACAACGCTAGGGAGTACAACAATGATCTGTTCTCCATCTTAAAATATTTATATAAATGACAATATAGCTATAAAATTAATTTTGTGTTTATACCATATCTCTAAATACCACAGAAACCAAATAATACGATTATGTAAGGATCATAAAAGTACCACCATATTGTTAATTAACAGATCCTGGCATACCAGAACCAAAAGTTTCCACCATATGAGGACCAAATAATACTGGCAATGGCCACATATTACTGAATAATAATACAAATATTACTAATAACACCACGATATAAGGGACAAATAATGCAAGACCATTTCCACATATAACGACCACATAGTAAGAAAATAATACCAGCACTGACCATTAACAAAAACCACTGTACCAAGATCAATATTACCACCATTCAGTGCCCACAAACCTACAGCGGCATACATGGCAAATTCATAAAACAATTCTGAAGTTTATTAAATACACCAATAATTGATCCATAAAATACGAAGAGATCGTGTCTCATGGTCACGAGAGAGTAGTAGATGATGGAGTCTAAACCAGACTCAAAAGCACAGTACAGGAACCATTAGCCCTAAAAAATAATAAATTATACCAATGGTGAATATCATGTACCTGAATAGTAACCAGATATAATAGTCTAAACATCAATGTGAACAGTAATCTATGACATAACAGATACATTGCAACAGAATAAGCACATAGGGGTGTAATGGACCCCCAATATATTTACTGCACACACACAATTATAGCACTATGGATCCAAGATATAAATCAAAAGAACATGTATATGAAAGCATAGCAATCTTCAGTATTTCCTAAGTAGGGGCATTAACACACCGTCATAGATAAAGTATACATATGTAAATACATGGCTAGCACGTATTCCTATTAATAGCAATTACCTGTGACGGATGTATGAATGGGCGACAGGCAGAGGTTAAGATCGGGCCGGTGAGGATGAGGGTCTCGACGACGCCAGCACAAACTTCAACTGGATGTACGTCCTCAGCCGCACATTCAGCTGAAATGTATTGCAGGACAGAGATACGTCAGGTCCGTGAGCTTCAGAAGAGGATGCTGCGTGGTGTGGGAGTGAAGGGAAGGGGAGTAGAATCATTTTTTTTCTATACATTAAAGAACAGCGCTAAAATGGGAGACATACTGTATACCCCAGTATGGGGAACATACAAACCAGGATAAGGGCCATATATAACAGGATGGGGCCCAGAATAAGGGCCATATATAGCAGGATGGGGCCTAGGATAAGGGACATATATTATATACTAGCTATTGAACCCGTTCTACGCCCGGGTGGCGAGCATTTATATTGGTATATGGTCTCCATCCTGGTATGTGCTGCTCCCATCTTGCTCTCCCATCCTGTCATGTGCTGCTCCATCCTGCGCCCCCATCCTGTCATGTGCTGCTCCATCCTGCGTCCCCATCCTGTCATGTGCTGTTCCATCCTGCGCCCCCATCCTATCATGTGCTGCTCCATCCTGCGTCCCCATCCTGTCATGCGCTCCCATCCTGTGCCCCCATTCTGTTGTAATGTGCTGCACCCATTCTGCCTGTTCCTGTTTCCATTCTGCCATATGTTGCTCCCATCTTTCTCTCTCCGTCTCTACTGCCCGAGGGCGGCTGTGCCGAGTGCGGGCGGCTGTGCCGAGTGCGGGCGGCTGTGCCGAGTGCGGGCGGCTGTGCCGAGTGCGGGCGGCTGTGAGTGGCTGTGCTGAGTGCGGGCGGCTGTGAGTGGCTGTGCTGAGTGCGGGCGGCTGTGCGTGGCTGTGCTGAGTGCGGGCGGCTGTGCTGAGTGCGGGCGGCTGTGCTGAGTGCGGGCGGCTGTGCTGAGTGCGGGCGGCTGTGCTGAGTGCGGGCGGCTGTGCTGAGTGCGGGCGGCTGTGCTGAGTGCGGGCGGCTGTGCTGAGTGCGGGCGGCTGTGAGTGGCTGTGCTGAGTGCGGGCGGCTGTGCTGAGTGCGGGCGGCTGTGCTGAGTGCGGGCGGCTGTGAGGAGTGCGGGCGGCTGTGAGGAGTGCGGGCGGCTGTGAGGAGTGCGGGCGGCTGTGAGGAGTGCGGGCGGCTGTGAGGAGTGCGGGCGGCTGTGAGGAGTGCGGGCGGCTGTGAGGAGTGCGGGCGGCTGTGAGGAGTGCGGGCGGCTGTGAGGAGTGCGGGCGGCTGTGAGGAGTGCGGGCGGCTGTGAGGAGTGCGGGCGGCTGTGAGGAGTGCGGGCGGCTGTGAGGAGTGCGGGCGGCTGTGAGGAGTGCGGGCGGCTGTGAGGAGTGCGGGCGGCTGTGAGTGGCTGTGCCGAGTGCGGGCGGCTGTGAGTGGCTGTGCCGAGTGCGGGCGGCTGTGAGTGGCTGTGCCGAGTGCGGGCGGCTGTGAGTGGCTGTGCCGAGTGCGGGCGGCTGTGAGTGGCTGTGCCGAGTGCGGGCGGCTGTGAGTGGCTGTGCCGAGTGCGGGCGGCTGTGAGTGGCTGTGCCGAGTGCGGGCGGCTGTGAGTGGCTGTGCCGAGTGCGGGCGGCTGTGAGTGGCTGTGCCGAGTGCGGGCGGCTGTGAGTGGCTGTGCCGAGTGCGGGCGGCTGTGAGTGGCTGTGCCGAGTGCGGGCGGCTGTGAGTGGCTGTGCCGAGTGCGGGCGGCTGTGAGTGGCTGTGCCGAGTGCGGGCGGCTGTGAGTGGCTGTGCCGAGTGCGGGCGGCTGTGAGTGGCTGTGCCGAGTGCGGGCGGCTGTGAGTGGCTGTGCCGAGTGCGGGCGGCTGTGAGTGGCTGTGCCGAGTGCGGGCGGCTGTGAGTGGCTGTGCCGAGTGCGGGCGGCTGTGAGTGGCTGTGCCGAGTGCGGGCGGCTGTGAGTGGCTGTGCCGAGTGCGGGCGGCTGTGAGTGGCTGTGCCGAGTGCGGGCGGCTGTGCCGAGTGCGGGCGGCTGTGCCGAGTGCGGGCGGCTGTGCCGAGTGCGGGCGGCTGTGCCGAGTGCGGGCGGCTGTGCCGAGTGCGGGCGGCTGTGCCGAGTGCGGGCGGCTGTGCCGAGTGCGGGCGGCTGTGCCGAGTGCGGGCGGCTGTGCCGAGTGCGGGCGGCTGTGCCGAGTGCGGGCGGCTGTGCCGAGTGCGGGCGGCTGTGCCGAGTGCGGGCGGCTGTGCCGAGTGCGGGCGGCTGTGCGGGAGGCTGTGCCGAGTGCGGGCGGCTGTGCCGAGTGCGGGCGGCTGTGCCGAGTGCGGGCGGCTGTGCCGAGTGCGGGCGGCTGTGAGTGGCTGTGCCGAGTGCGGGCGGCTGTGAGTGGCTGTGCCGAGTGCGGGCGGCTGTGCCAAGTGCGGGCGGCTGTGCCGAGTGCGGGCGGCTGTGAGTGGCTGTGCCGAGTGCGGGCGGCTGTGAGTGGCTGTGCCGAGTGCGGGCGGCTGTGCTGAGTGCGGGCGGCTGTGCCGAGTGCGGGCGGCTGTGCCGAGTGCGGGCGGCTGTGCCGAGTGCGGGCGGCTGTGCTGAGTGCGGGCGGCTGTGCCGAGTGCGGGCGGCTGTGCCGAGTGCGGGAGGCTGTGCCGAGTGCGGGCAGCTGTGCCGAGTGCGGGCGGCTGTACCGAGTGCGGGCGGCTGTGAGTGGCTGTGCCGAGTGCGGGCGGCTGTGCTGAGTGCGGGCGGCTGTGCTGAGTGCGGGCGGCTGTGCTGAGTGCGGGCGGCTGTGCTGAGTGCGGGCGGCTGTGCTGAGTGCGGGCGGCTGTGAGTGGCTGTGCCGAGTGCGGGCGGCTGTGAGTGGCTGTGCCGAGTGCGGGCGGCTGTGAGTGGCTGTGCCGAGTGCGGGCGGCTGTGAGTGGCTGTGCCGAGTGCGGGCGGCTGTGAGTGGCTGTGCCGAGTGCGGGCGGCTGTGAGTGGCTGTGCCGAGTGCGGGCGGCTGTGAGTGGCTGTGCCGAGTGCGGGCGGCTGTGAGTGGCTGTGCTGAGTGCGGGCGGCTGTGCGTGGCTGTGCTGAGTGCGGGCGGCTGTGCGTGGCTGTGCTGAGTGCGGGCGGCTGTGCGTGGCTGTGCTGAGTGCGGGCGGCTGTGCGTGGCTGTGCTGAGTGCGGGCGGCTGTGAGTGGCTGTGCTGAGTGCGGGCGGCTGTGCGTGGCTGTGCTGAGTGCGGGCGGCTGTGAGTGGCTGTGCTGAGTGCGGGCGGCTGTGCGTGGCTGTGCTGAGTGCGGGCGGCTGTGCGTGGCTGTGCTGAGTGCGGGCGGCTGTGCGTGGCTGTGCTGAGTGCGGGCGGCTGTGAGTGGCTGTGCTGAGTGCGGGCGGCTGTGAGTGGCTGTGCTGAGTGCGGGCGGCTGTGCGTGGCTGTGCTGAGTGCGGGCGGCTGTGCGTGGCTGTGCTGAGTGCGGGCGGCTGTGCGTGGCTGTGCTGAGTGCGGGCTGCTGTGCTGAGTGCGGGCGGCTGTGCTGAGTGCGGGCGGCTGTGCTGAATGCGGGCGGCTGTGCTGAATGCGGGCGGCTGTGCTGAATGCGGGCGGCTGTGCTGAGTGCGGGCGGCTGTGCTGAGTGCGGGCAGCTGTGCGTGGCTGTGCTGAGTGCGGGCGGCTGTGCGTGGCTGTGCTGAGTGCGGGCGGCTGTGCGTGGCTGTGCTGCGTGCGGGCGGCTGTGCGTGGCTGTGCTGAGTGCGGGCGGCTGTGCGTGGCTGTGCTGAGTGCGGGCGGCTGTGCTGAGTGCGGGCGGCTGTGCTGAGTGCGGGCGGCTGTGCTGAGTGCGGGCGGCTGTGCTGAGTGCGGGCGGCTGTGCTGAGTGCGGGCGGCTGTGGGTGGCTGTGCTGGGGGCCTCAGCAGGCGGGGACACCGGCGCGCTGTGGGTGTCAGGTGCCGGAGTCGCCGATAGCTCAGGCCCCCGGCACTTGCTATAGTCACCTGTCCCCCGTTCCACCGATGCGCGCCACTCCGTCTTCCGGGTCCTCTGGCTGTGACTGTTCAGTCAGAGGGCGGCGCGCATTAAGCGCGTCATCGCGCCCTCTGAACTGAGCGTCACAGGCAGAGGATGTGGAGGACGGAGCAGCGGGCATCGGTGGAACGGGACAGGTAAATATTGCATACTCACCCTCCTGGCACGTCCCTGCTTCTCCGTTGGAGATCGCGGTGTGCGTTCAGTGCTTACGCATACCGCGATCTCCTGGGAGCGTCACACTGTGGGGTCCAGACTGCGCCGGCGCTTGCGCAGTCTATAAAGGCTTCGGACAGAGTGACGCTCCCAGCGTTATATTATAGATATTATACACACACACACCCCTGGATGGAGAACTTATACGGTGGGGAAAATAAGTATTTGATACACTGCTGATTTTGCACCTACTAAAAAACGGAGAAGTCTGTAATTTCTATCACAGGTAAACTTCAACTGTGAGAGACAAAATCTTAAAAAACAAACAAAACAAACAGTCACTTTGTATGATTTTTAAATAATAAATTGCATTTTATTGCACGAAATAAGTATTTGATCACCTCCCAACCAGCAAGAATTCTGGCTCTCACAGACCTGTTAGTTTATCTTTAAGAAGCCTCCTACTCTGCTCTCATTACCTGTATTAATTGGACCTGTTTGAACTTATTACCTGTATAAATGACACCTGTCCACACATTCAATCACACGCCAACCTCTCCACCATGGCCAAGACCAAAGAGCTGTCTAAGGACAGCAGCGACAAAATTGTAGACCTGCACAAGGCTTGGGTGGGCTACAAGAAAATAGGCAAGCAGCTTGGTGAGTAGGCAACAACAGTTGGCACAATTATTAGTGAATGGACGAAACACAAGATGACTGTCAATCTTCCTCGGTCTGGGGCTCCATGTAAGCTCTCGCCTTGTGGGCTAAGGATGATTTTGAGAAAGGTCAGGAATCGTCCCAGATCTATACAGGAGGACCGGGTCAATGACCTGAAGAGAACTGAGACCAGTCACAAACATTACTGTTAGTAACACACTACGCTGTCATGGATTAAAATCCTGCAGGGCACACAAGGTCCCCCTGCTCACACCAGCACATGACCAGGCCCATTTGAAGTTCGCCAGTGACCATCTGGATGAGCCAGAGGAGACAGGGGAGAAGGTCATGTGGTCAGAAGAGACCAAAATACAACTTTTTGGTATTAACTCCACTCGCCGTGTTTGTAGGAAGAAAAAGGATGAGTACAACCCCAAGAACACTATCTCAACCGTGAAGCATCATACTTTGGGGGTGATTTTCTGCAAAGGGGACAGGACGACTGCACAGTATTGAAGGGAGCATACATGGGTCATGTTTCGCAAGATTTTAGCCAACAACCGCCTTCCCTCAGTAAGAGCATTGACAATGGGTCATGGCTGGATGTTAGCTGTGATTGTTGAAAGGAAGCATCAGCCTACTGTGAGGCTCAGTTGGAGGAGTGAAAACTTGATGATTTCAGGATTTTATTGCACAGACAAGGCTTTTATTAAACGTTTGACTTGTCATAAAATAAGACATTTTAAATTAGAGGCATCCGGGTGCCGAGACCTCCGCATAACGCTGAAGCCCTCATCCAAGAATCAAGAAATATTCTATACACTTTCTATTGGGCATTTCTTCAGCCTCTCAAGAAAGCAGAACTTGGTTAGGCACTTCTTTTTAGCTTTCAATGGAGGTCTTAACACCCACCCAGACCTCCATGGTTCAGAACTTCTGAAATGTCAAGGGCAGCATGGTGGCTCAGTGGTTAGCACTGCAGCCTTGCAGTGCTGGCGTCCTGGGTTCAAATCCAACCAAGGACATCATCTGTAAGGAGTTTGTATGTTCTCCCCGTGTTTGGGTGGGTTTCCTCCGGGTTCTCCGGTTTCCTTCCACACTCCAAAGACATACTGATAGCAAATTTAGATTGTGAGCCCCATCAATAAGTTAGCGCTATATAAAAATAAAGATTATTATTATTATTACTACAGCATAGACACCCAAGAAAAGCATGAAATCAATGACCGCATTGTGCAAACTATCAAATATCAAACTGATCCCATCCAAAACACAATACAATAGATTTATAAATAGATGTCCTCAAATCACAGACAAACCAAATTTGGCAATATCCAAAAATACCTCCGCAAACAAGGAACACGTCCCACTGTGCTTTTATGGAGTCATTGTTAGTAAAAACAGAACTATTATAAGTTTTCTGCAGTTCAGGTTTTATACTCGGAATGCCAGTATCATAAAATGGGGACTGGCTATTTTTTTTTTGCACTACTTTCTGGGGTAAAAAATTGGCCATGTCCACAGCCCCATAGAATAACATGGGTACGAGTGCTATCTGTCAAAACAATGGATAGCACTTGTTCGATTTAAAAGGTGGAGTGCACGAGCCCTGAGAGACAAACTCACGTTAAAATCCACTTTGTTTAACCCCTTCATGACCTTGGGATTTTCCGTTTTTCCATGTTCGTTTTTCGCTCCCCTCCTTCCCAGAGCCATAACTTTTTTATTATTTATCAATTTGGCCATGTGAGGGCTTATTTTTTGCGGGGCGAGTTGTACTTTTGAACGACATCATTGGTTTTACCATGTCGTGTACTAGAAAACTGGAAAAAAATTCCAAGTGCGGTGAAATTGCAAAAAAAAGTGCAATCCCACACTTGTTTTTTGCTATGTTCTCTAAATGCTAAAACTGACCTGCCATTATGATTCTTCAGGTCAGTACGAGTTCATAGACACCTAACATGACTAGGTTATTTTTTTATCTAAGTGGTGAAAAAAAATTCCAAACTTTGCAAAAAAAAAAAAAAAACACATTGCGCCATTTTACAATACTTGTAGCGTCTCCATTTTTCATGATCTGGGGTCGGTTGAGGGCTTATTTTTTGCGTGCTGAGCTGGAGTTTTTAATGATAGCATTTTGGTGCAGATACGTTCTTTTGATCGCCCGTTATTGCATTTTAATGCAATGTCGTGGCGACCAAAAAAAACGTAATTCTGGCGTTTCAAATTTTTTTCCCGCTACGCCGTTTAGCGATCAGGTTAATGTTTTTTTTTTATTGATAGATCGGGCGATTCTGAACGCGGCGATACCAAATATGTGTAGGTTTTATTTTATTTTTTTTTATTTTGATTGGGGCGAAAGGGGGGTGATTTAAACTTTTATATTTTTTTTATTTTTTTCACATTTTTTTTTACTTTTGCCATGCTTCAATAGCCTCCATAGGAGGCTAGAAGCAGGCACCACTCGATCGGCTCTGCTACATAGCAGTGATCTGATGTTCGCTGCTATGTAGCAGAATTGCAGGTGTGCTGTGAGCGCCGACCACAGGGTGGCGCTCACAGCTGCCGGGGATCAGTAACCATAGAGGTCTCAAGGACCTCTATGGTTACTATTCTGAAGCATCGCCGACCTCCGATCATGTGACGGGGGTCGGCGATGCGATCATTTCCGGCCGCCCGGCCGGAAGCCGTAGTTAAATGCCGCTGTCTGCGTCTGACAGCGGCATTTAACTAGTTAATAGGCACGGGCAAAACAGCTGACATGTCCCGGCTTTGATGCGGGCTCACCGCCGGAGCCCGCATCAAAGCGGGGCTTCTGACCTCGGACGTCGGACGTACTATCCGAGGTCAGAAAGGGGTTAATGAGGTTTTTAGCTTTGGCATTTTTTTGTTTTTCTCTAGTTTTGTAAAGCTTTTTTTCACATTTTTCCTTGCAGCTTCTTAAGTGACAAGTTTGTTGCTGATCCTACAAGGAATCCACATAAAAGAAGTGACTTTTTTTTCTGTATTGAGGTTTTCAAAACCTTGTCACAAAACAAGACTTGCTTTATGAACAGCAAGATAACACATTTAAAAACTAAGTAGTAGATCCACTTTGCTGTGTGAACATACCCTAATTATTTTGTGAGTCTGCAAAAGAAATAGACATGCTGCGGTCAGGAAAGACAAGCCGCATATCCATCTCCGTGGGTGAGCCACATACGTCTCGATGCACAGTGGACAGGGGATTTCTAGAAATAGCATCCACTTTGCTGTAACATCTGGATGCTGCAGGTTTGACGCTGCATAAGTACGCAACGTCAAACCCGCAGAAACTCTGGATCGAGGGTACATACCCTCAAGAATTGAAATGTGTATATTTCAATGCTTAAAAAAAAAAAAAACCACAACAGGACTTTGTACACAAAAGGCATGTTTAGATTTTTTTCATAATTCAAAGAAGTGGTTTTTTTATGTTGATTTTGGGAGCCGACTCCGTGTCACATTCCATTAAAAAAAAAAAAATCTACTTTGTGTGAACAAAAGAATATACCTACGTGACTTTTAAATTAAATTTCTGTGACAAATCTGTTTCATTCATGTGAAGGAGGTTCCAGTAAGTACAGTGGTGTGAAAAAATATTTGCCCCCTTCCTGATTTCCTATTCTTTTGCATGGTTGTCACATTTAATGGTTTCAGATCACCAAACAAATTTAAATATGCACATTTTAAATGAAGTTCTTTATTGTTAAGGGAAAAAGAAATTCAAACCTACTTTAAAAAAACAAACACATTCTTGGGGTACCTTAAAAGACTGTCATGTACCTGCTGTGATGGGTTACAGTGGTTACACTAAACAACTTACCAACGATCACGACCAGCGATACGACCTGGCCGTGATCGTTGGTAAGTCGTTGTGTGGTCGCTGGGCAGCTGTCACACAGACCGCTCTCTCCAGCGACCAACGATCAGGGGAACGACTTCGGCATCGTTGAAACTGTCTTCAACGATGCCGAAGTCCCTCTGCAGCACCCGGGTAACCAGGGTAAACATCGGGTTACTAAGTGCAGGGCCGCGCTTAGTAACCCGATATTTACCCTGGTTACCATTGTAAAAGTAAAAAAAAAAAAAAACACTACATACTCACATTCTGATGTCTGTCACGTCCCCCGCCGGCGTCCACAGGGTTAAAACTGCTTTCGGCAGGAGCGCTGCTGTAATGCACGCGCTGCTGCCGAGAGCTTCCCTGCACTGAATGTGTCAGCGCCGGCAGTAACAGCGGTGACGTCACCGCTGTGCTCTGCTTTACGGCCGGCGCTGACACAGTCAGTGCAGGGAAGCTCTCGGCCGGAGCGCGTGCAATAGCAGCGCTCCTGCCGAAAGCAGTTTTAACCCTGTGGACGCCGGGGGACGTGACAGACATCAGAATGTGAGTATGTACTGGGTTTTTTTTTTAACTTTTACAATGGTAATCAGGGTAAATATCGGGTTACTAAGCGCGGCCCTGCGCTTAGTAACCCGATATCTACCCTGGTTACAAGTGAACACATCGCTGGATCGGCGTCACACACGCCGATCCAGCGATGACAGCGGGTGATCAGCGACCAAAAAAAGGTCCTGATCATTCCCTACGACCAACGATCTCCCAGCAGGGGCCTGATCGTTGGTCGCTGTCACACATAACGAGATCGTTAGTGGGATTGTTGCTACGTCACCAAAAGCGTGACGTTGCAACGATATTGTTAACGATATCGTTATGTGTGACTCAGCCTTAACACTTAGGCAAGTCACCTGCTGGTTTATTATAAGACAGCATAAACCATGGTAGGGTTTAACCTGGCCTATGCTCTATGTGGTAGCTGAAATCTTGAAGGGCTAAAAACCACCTAGTCACCAGGGTATTCTTTCCGTTCTTTTCCCTTAACCATCTCAAAGGGGCATGGTCTGACACTAGTTTGAACTTTCGGCCTAGTAGGTAACATTTCAGTGTATCCACGGTCCATTTTAAGGCTGAGCACTCCTTCTCAACAATGGCATAATTTTTCTCACAAGCAAGAGAGTTTCCAGCTCAGATACAGGATGGGATGCTCCTTCTCATTTATTTCCTGAGACAGCACGGCTCCCAACCTGACTTCTGAAGCATCTGTCTGGACCACAAATTCTTTGATAAAGTCCAGAGCAACCACAACCAGATGTTTACACAACGCCTGCTTCAGCTCTTGAAGTGTCATCTCTGTCAGCAGTCCATTTAACCATCGTTGACTTAGTGCCCTTAAGGAGCTCAGTTATTGTCACAGCAATTATGGCGAAACTTGGGATAAACCATCGGTAATATCCCACAATTCCAAGAAATATCCTCACTTGCTTCTTGGAAAGCAGTTGTGGCCACATCTGAATCGCATTGATCTTGTTTAACTGTTGCTTGATTTCACCTGTCGCGACAAGGTAGCCCAAGTACTTGGCCTCTTCCTTCCCTATGGCACTTTTTCGGATTTACGGTGAACTCAGCTTTTCTCAACGCATCTAGGACCCCCTGCACCTTTGGTAGATGACTACTCTAGTCAGGGCTGAAGATCAAATGGTCATCAAGGTAGGCTGTGGCATAATTTTTATGTGAAGCCAAGATCCGATCCATAGACCTCTGGAAGGTAGCTGGGGCCCCCTATAGTCCGAAGGGTGTATTGGAAACACCCATCACGCATCGAGAAGGCAGTCTTCTCCTTGGCACTCTGGGACATGGGGATCTGCCAGCAGCCCTTTGTCAGGTCGATGGTTGTAATGTACCTCGCAGGTCCAAGTCTCTCAATGAGTTTGTCCATGCGGGGCATTGGATACACATCATAACTGGACATCTCATTCAGCCTGCGGTAGTCATTACAAAACCGCCACTCACCATCGGGCTTCAGCACAAGGACGACAGGACTTGACCATCCACTGTTTGTTTCCTCTATCAGACCAAGGTCTAAAATTCTCTTTACCTCAATTGATATCACCTCCCAGCATGATTCTATAGGGCTTGAGGTTCACCCTTGCATGCGGCTCTGTCAACATGTCATGTTCCACCACCTGTGTATGCCCTGGCAACTCCAAGAATAGGTCACGGTTCCGCTGCAGCAGTTTCCAACACTGTTGCTTCTGGGCCGGCGATAGAATCTCTGCAATTGTGACCTCCGCCACTTTGGCTTCAGGACGGGTTCCCAGGCAAGGAGCTTCCAGTGATTCCCACTCTCACCATGGCTCGAGCAAGTTCACATGAGACACTTGATGCCGCGTCCTTCAACTGGGCTGGTGTACCTTGTAATTTACCTCACCCAGTTTTCTCACCTCGTACGGGCCTTGCCACTTGGCTAGGAACTCGCTCTCTACTATGATATCCCTATCAGGATAGGGATGAGGGGGCCATGTGGATATAGCGTTATCCGAGCATGCTTGGGTGTTATCTGAGTATTGATTGCGAGGGCTCAAGTAATATGTTCCAGTCCCTGGGGCTGCTAGAAAGCTGCAACACATGCAGGGATTGCCTGTTTGTTAGGCGATCTACACGTGTTGTGGCTGTCTGACAGCCGCAGGGACATGTTTACAAGCTGTGATACCTTCAAAAGGGGGTGCTACTTGGTACTAACCATGCAGGGTGCCGAACATTTTGCATAGGCCCATTCTCCTTTTTGTAATTTTTAAAATATAAAAGATGAGAATTACAGACCAATAGCCCTCCTGAATTCAGACATTAAAATATTTACCAAACTACTTGCAGTACGTATGAACCTTTATCTACCTTCCCTGATTCATAAGGATCAAGTAGGATTTATTCCATTTAGGCAAGGAGGCGACAACTCCAATTGATCTGATAGACATTCAAAGGATTCAAGGAACCTACCCTCCTTTTAAAGTTTAGACGCTGAAAAGGCGTTTGACCACATGAGCTGGCCATTTATGCTTAAATCTCTTGAGGCTTATGTTATAAAAGGCCTCGTCCTAAAGGCTATTGAAGGTTTGTATTCCAAACCCTCAGCAACAATTAGACTTCCCCATAGCTCCCCGAAACCATTCCCAATAAAGAACTGTAGAATAGAGGGCTGCCCATTACCTCCACTACTCTTCGCCCTAAATATTGAGCCATAAAACTATTTTTATTTTTTCCATCAATATGACCGTGTGAGGGCTTGTTGTTTTCAGGACGAATTGTACTTTTCAATGACACCATTGATTTTACCATATAGTGTACAGGAAAATGTGAAAAAAAATTCCAAGTGCAGTGAAACTGCAATAAAAGTGCAATTCCACAACTGTTTATTTTTTTACCATGTTCATTAAATTCTAAAACCAATCTGCCATTATGATTTTACTAGTCATTATGAGTTAGCAGATACCAAACATGTATAGGTTCTTTTTTATTTACCGTAAGTGGTGAAAAAAACCTAAAGTTTATAAAAATAAAAATTTGGTGACATTTTCCGAGATCCATGGTGTCTCAATTTGTCGGGATATGGGGATGGATGAAGGTTTATTTTTTGCACGCCAAGCTGTTGTATTCATCTATACCATTTTGGTGTTGATATGATCTTTTAAATCGCCTGTTATTGCATTTTATTGCAATGTTGCGGTGACAAAAAAAAAAAAAGGAATTCTGGAGTTTCGACTTTTTCTCGTCCTGATTAATTCTTTTCATATTTTGATAAATTGGGCATTTCTGACAGAGGCGATAACAAATGTGTATTTTTTTATTATTATTTTATTTGAATGGGGCAAAAGGGAGGTGAATTCAAATTTATATTTTTTTATTTTTTCACTATTTAATTGTTTCTATAGTCTTTTTAGGAGGCTTGAAGTTGCAATCTTTTGATTGCATGTGGTACACATAGCAGAATTGCTCATCTGCTATGAACGCCGGCCACAGGGCTGCGCTCGTAGCAGATCAGCAATGACAACCACGGGCGCGCCGTGATCCTGTGACACAGGTGTTGATGGGTGCAGCTAGTGACACACTTCCGGTGCGATCATGTTAAATGCCGCTAACAGAGATTGGAGTGGCATTTAACGTATTAACAGCCATGGGCGGATCGTGATTCCATCCGCAGCAGTTAGGGTACATGATCAAATCAGCTCTCATGTGCCGGAAAAGATGCAGGCTCAGAGCCAGAGCCCGCCTTAAAGGAGGAGACACAGTATCTATATATGTCATATGTCGTGAAGGGGTTAAATATCCCACACTCAAATACTTAGGAATTAATATTGCATCTTAATCTTCAACCCTCTATGAGAATAATTTTCCATCATTATAAAAAGAAATTCGGTCCCTTTTGATGAGATGGATGTCTTAACCCCTATCCCTATTTGGTTGTACCTCTGCAATAAAAAAGACTATTCTGACAATTATTATACTTTTTTGAAACAATACCCATACATATTCCACTGAGAGATTTAAGGTCACTAAGGTCACTACAGGCCGCCACTTAAAAATGCATACGGGCAGGAAAATGCCACAAAATCTCAAGGTCCATCCTGCTAAAGGGAAAAATTAGCCCCTCATTTTATCCATTATTACTGAGCTACTCACTTTCACAGAATCCAAGCATGGTCATCTAAACCTGCTTAAACAAAATGGATGGAAATTGAGAGACTTTGGTTGCCCCAGCCCACCCCAATTCTCCAATATGGAATGGGTTTTACAATCCTTCTTCAAACAAGCTTCTGGGTATAATGAATCTCACTAGAGACATCTGGAGGACATGCTCCCAAAAAATTAAGTTATAATCCACAAACGCCCCTTTTTCTTCCTTCCTATTCCAAATTTCCCTGAAAGCGTGACTCCCTCAATAACGGGAACGTGGGATCACACTAGATTGTTTAATTTGGCGGAACCAATTACCAATTATAAAACAAGGACTTGCAGTTTTTAAATGAAGGTCTTTATTATTAAGGGAAAAAGAAATTCACACCTACAGGGCCCCGTGTGAAACAGTGATTGCCCCCTAAACCGAATTACAGGTTGGGCTACCCTTAGCAACAACTGCAATCAAGCGTTTGCGATGACTGGCAATGAGTATTTTAAAACACTGTTGAGAAATTTTGGCCCACTCATCTTTGCAGAATTGTTGTAATTTAGCCACATTGGAGGCTTTCCGAGCATGAACTTTTTTTTTTGTAAATTAGTTTTTATTGAAAATATTAGAACACAACATTAGCACAAATGTGCAACACAGGTCAAAGTAACATAAATGTGTAATTATACAGCCATTGCAGTGTAAACAAAGAGCTCCGGTCTCAACCCTCTCCTCCCCAGTGCTATGAACCGCCTTTTTATGGTCATGCCATAGCATCTCAATTGGACTAATGTCAGGACTTTGACTAGGCCACTTCAAAGTCTTAATTTTGTTGTGCTTCCTAAGCCATTCAAAGGTGGACTTGCTGATGTGCTTTGGATCTTGTCCTGATGTATAACCCAAGTGCACTTCAGCTTAAGGTCATGAACAGATGGCCGGACATTCTCCTTCAAGAATTTTTGGTAGACAGCAGAATTCATGAGTTCATTTACCACAGCAAATCTTCCAGGTCCTGAAGCAGCAAAACTGCCCCAGACCATCACACTAACATCACCATATTTTATTGTTGGTATGATATTCCTTTTCTAAAATGCGGTGTTACTTCTACACCAGATGCAATGGGACATACACCTTCCACAAATTTCAACTTTTGACTTGTCAGTCCAAAGAGTATTCACCCAAAAGTCTTGAGGATCATAAAGATCTTTTCTGGCAAAACTGACACAAGCCTTTATGTTCTTATCGCTCAGCAGTGGTTTTCATCTTAGAACTCTGCCATGCAGGTAATTTTTGCCCAGTCTCTTCCTTATGGTGGAGTCATGAACAGTGACCTTAACTGAGGCAAGTGAAGCCTGAAGTTCATAGGCGGTTGTTCTGTAGTCCTTTGTGACATCTTGGATGAGTAGACTCTGCGTTCTTGGGGTAATTTTGGTCAACCAGCCACTCCTTGGAAAATTCAGCACTGTTTCATCTTTTTGCCATTTGTGGATATTGGAATTCACTTTGGTTCGCTGGAGTCCCAAAGCTTGATAATGGCATTATAACCTTTTGCAGACTGATAGATCTCAATTACTGTGTTTCTCATTTGTTCCAGAATTTCTTTGGATCACGGCATGATGTCTAGCTTTTGAAGGACTTTTGGTCTACTTCACTTTGTCAGGCAGGTCCTATTTAATTGATTTCTTGATTGAAAACAGGTGCAGCAGTAAACAGGCCTGCGTGTGGCTAGGGAATTTGAACTCAGCTTCCCAAAGATGTCATAAACTACGGTTAATTTATGTTTTAAAGGGGAGAGGGGCAATCATATTTTCACACAGGGCACTGTAGGTTTGGATTTCTTTTTCCCTTAACAGTAAAGACCTTCATTTAAAAACTGCATTTTGTGTTTACTTGTGTTATCTTTGGTTGGTGATCTGAAATATTAAAATGTGAAAAACATACAAAAGAATAGGAAATCTGGAAGGGTGCAAGCACTTTTTCACACAACTGTATCTGCTCCTTGGCTTGGAGATGTGCCTTGTTGAAAGGATCTATATTCCATCTATTCTGAGACTTCTCCCTGATAAGATCATTCTGGACAAATGTACAAACTTTGATTAAACAGGTCTTAGATCTATACCTATCATTAGATCCTCAAAGCTTTTTACTTAATATTTTCCAGCATATATCTAAAAAAATAAAAATAAAAAGTTAGACTTCTCCTACACAAATTGACGGCTGCAAGATGTTTTATAGCTTCGCGCTGGAAGCAAACCCAACCCCCTTCTATATAGGACCAGGACCAAAGATATCAGAAATTTTTAATATCGCACTGCTCTGAAGGATGAAACAGTTGAGAAATTCAACCTCATTTGGTCCCCATGGGACACCTTCTGGGTACTTTTGAATATTTAGGAACCTTATTCTTTAGGACATATTTACTTCCACCCCTAACTCCTTTATTCATCCCCTTCCCCTTCTGTCTATTTGTATGTCTTGCATGTATCCGTTTTGATTTTTTTCAGTCTGTCTTAATAATAAATATGCCGGCGGCCATTTTCCCGGAGGCCTGCAGCTCCAGCCTCGGGATGGGATTTCCAGTAGACCATCGCATCGCAGCAATGGATGTGCAGGGGCTCCGGGCTTTCACACAATATCAGTGGAGCCCTGGCACCACCGAACCAGTCTGGGTCATATCATTGCCGGACCACCAAACACCCCCTGTGACTCCGCTCCACCAGCGCTACTGAACCCCCCCCCCCGGGTAAGCTGAACTCAGGACAGCAAGACGGACCCCAATTTGACAAATTATTTTTCCCCCCCATTTTCCTGCTGAAAATGTGGGAATGCGTCTTATGGTATCATGCGTCTTGTAGCCCGAAAAATAAGGTGCTTTGTTTTCATTGTAATCTGCTCATCTTTTTTCCTTTTTCCAAGTCTGTTCTTTGTTGAGTATGAAAATCTTTCAATAAAAATTACAATTATTAAAAAATATAAAAGATTAATTTTTTTTTTGCCTTAAATACAAAGGAAATGTGTATCACTATAGGATAAAAACAAAAGGGTTTATAGGTTATTTGGTGTTGCTATTTCTTTCATGTTATTGTTTTTGTTTTGTTTTTAATGCATATCAAATAAAATGTACATTTTAAGGTTTTTATGAACTACTATTACTTCCTAAACTCACATGGTTCTTCCTCAGTTAGTTCCTCTGCCTTCATTACGACCCAGCATAGGGGCTTCCCTTGTCCCCAATAACGGAACTACAGATCAGTGAAGGAAAGTCCTAATTCTCAACACGAGGTTCCACGTCCTTTTCGCCCTTATTGGAGCTACTTTTGCCACTATGGCTTGTACTTAGCTTCTCTGCTTGCCGATGGCTTGGAACTACCACATGGGGCACTCTCTTCGTCTCGCATTCAATGCTCCGATTCAACCCGTTATCTCTTTGGTTTGCAAACTCAGGATTGTCCCACCAGGCCTTCTGTCCCAGATCCCGTCTTCAGGAATCACTCTTTTCGTAGCCACTACTCTGGATCACGCTATCTGTTGCATCGGTTTCATCTCACTTTGGGGTACACCAACTTCATGCGTCTCTGCTTGCTGGAAAGACCATTGGTCTGATTCTACTGCACTCTGGGCCCTATCTGACTTCTTCACAGGAAACACCCTCTGTCCCTTCACTTTTGGTCATCCCACTCTGGGCTAGTCCTAACTGTCTACAAATATCTGATGGGCTGTCACACTGTAGAGGGATGATCTTCATTCTCATTTGCACATGGAAACACGAGAAGCAACGGAATGAAACTGAAGAGGAGAAGATATAGATTAGAAAAAAACATTTTGACAGTGAAAGTGATCAATGAGTGGAACAGGCTGCCACAAGAGGTGGTGAGTTCTCCTTCAATGGAAGTCTTCAAACAGAGGCTGGACAGACATCTGTCTGAGATGTTTAGTGAATCCTGCATTGAGCAAAGGGTTGGACACAATGACCCTGGAGGTCCCTTCCACCTTTAACATTCTATGATTCTAATAACCCTAACTGTTCCTCTTAACTCCCTGCTGCTGGGGCAGAACACATTCTATCACTAATAACGTACATTGCTTAACACATTACACATCAAAATACACATGTCTTCAAGGGAAAATGTGGGCAGAACTTCCATCTTCTTACAGTGAATATACATATTTCATATCAAGCATTGGAGAATTCTGGTACCAAAGGACATTGTATATAGATATCAGTTTTATTGCAAGTCTAACACTGCACATAACAGAATTTATATTTGCAAGCTTGAGTCAATGAGAATGTGGAGGAAAAAGATAGTCATTTTCCTGTTACACCTGCCAAATCAGTTATAGCCATCCATGATGTCATAACACAATGGAGCGTTATTACAGGACAATGACTGCAGACATCATACAATTATAATCAGCTTGAAAAATCTTAGGGCAGAAAAAAAAAAGATTAATAGAGGAAAACAAGGTCTTGCGGCCCCTATACATTACAACAAGATAAAACTGTTTTCATTGCACATCGGTCTACTAAAATCTAGAAACTGTCCACTCTTTCTCCATCAGTATCCTAACAGCACTAGAGGTACTGAAACTGTCATTCACTCACTTTGAAGCTAACAATGCACATGCTCTGGCCCAATGGCTTGTCTGCTCTGAACTAAAAGCCCATTTCACTTCTCTGTAAAGTTTGTATGAAGTTAGACAGTCAGAAGAGCAGGAGCTCACAATTTCCATAAAACAAAAAAAAACAAAAAAAAATGAAAAGGACTTACTTACACCAGCACTGACCTCTGACACGCGTACTGGTCTCCTTAATACCGGAATTATCTTGGCTAGAAATGGCCTACATTTAAAGGGAATCTGTCAGCAAGTTTTTGCTATGTAATCTGACAGCAGCATGCTGTAGGGAGAGAGACCCTGATTCCAGAGATGTATCACTTAGGCTACGTTCACATTAGCGTTGTGCGGCACAGCGTCGGGCTCAGCCGCGGCGACGCATGCGTCATGCGCCCCTATATTTAGCATGGGGGACGCATGGACATGCGTTGTCTTGCGTTTTGTGACGCATGCGTCATTTTGGCGCAACTGTCAGGGCGCAGAGGACGCTGCATGATGCAGTTTTTTCTGCGCCAAAAATCATGCAAAAAATGAACGCATGTGTCACAAAACGCTGCGTTGTGCATGCGTTTTGCATGCGTTGTGTCGCCGACGCTGCGCCGCACAACGCAAATGTGAACGTAGCCTTAGTTAATCAAGTGAAGCATTTGCTATAAAAAAAACAACTAAGTTTGCTCCAATCCACTCCACAAGAGCACCACTGGAGGTTGCCTCCCCATCCTAATTAGAATACACAAAGAGGTTAAATAGCCCTCTCACCTTCTATCCTCAGTGTTTTTCCTGTCCCAAGGGATGAAGATGTTATGTGTGGGGTGCGGTGACCAGCGAGCACTCGCCTCGGAAGTTTATCTGGGATCAAGCATGTCTGCAGAGGTCGATCTCGTTGCCTTCCTCCTCACCTTCAGGAGCTGGACCTCACCATTGTCCTGAGCCTTTAGGTAATGCTGAGTGGTGTCGGGGCTGGGGTCCTCCTGTAGCTCCCCAGCTGCAGTCTTCTTCTATGTTGGCGTGTAACGCACATGCAGGAAACGCCGGAAATTCCCAGGATCCTTTGCGAATGATGTCACTTCCGGGTGTGTTTCAGTGTAAAAAACACGGCATCGCGAGGGGGAAATTTGAAAATAGACGGCTGGAACTAGAAACCAAGGATCCCTGGGTTGATTTCTCTTACTAAGATGGAGGAATCTTGATTCCCATTGGATGATGGGGCGCTGAATCACGGTCTCTGCCCTATAAGAAGACCCTAATTGGAAGACACCTTAAGGTAGGACAAAGTCTTTGATAATGGAAGGTGTTGACTCCCTAACATTTGCATCTGCAGAGCCCAGTGTGAATTCAGACCCAGTATGTATTGCCGGTATGGGTAAGTTCCCACTCTTTGGGGCACGATCTATATTTAGGTTATCTCCCCTCTTTTATTATAGAGAGACAAAAGATCTTGCAGAGAGATTGAGGGAGAAAACTATGACCTGCAAATGCGCCATCTGTAGCAAAAAGCTGAATTCTGCCCATAAAAAAGTCCCCTGATGGAGAATGAAATTTCCAAAAAGCTTGTCGGCAGAGGGAAGCATGAAGTGCTCAAATTTCCTGGTAGACAACTGTGCTGACTTTGGTCTTGATGAAACACAGTGGACCTACAATAGCAGATGACATGGCTCCCCAAACCATCACTGATTGTGGAAACTTCACACTAGACCTTGGAAATCAAGAACCCAGAGACCGGCGGAAGAGCGGAGAGACAGACAGCCCAAGCCGCTTGAGGTCTAGTGGGAAGTTTCATTCTCCAGCAGGACTTGGCACCTGTCAACACTGCCAAAAGTTCCAATACCTGGTTTAAACACCAAAAGTATCACTGTGCTTCATTGACCAGCAAACTCGCCTGACCTTAACCCCAGAGAAAATCTATGGGGTATTGTAAAGAGGAAGATGAGAGACACCAGACCCAACAATGCAGACGAGCTGAAGGTTGCTATCAAAGCAACCTGGGCTTCCATAACATCTCAGCAGCACCACAGGCTGATTGCCTCCATGCCACGCCGCATTGATGCAGTAATTAATGCTAAAGGAGCCCCGACCAAGTATTGAGTGCATTTACTGAACATACATTTCAGTAGGACAACATTTCGGATTTTAAAATCATTTTTTCAAGCTGGTGTTATAAAGTATTCTAATTTACTGATAATAACTTTAGGGTTTTCTTTGGCTGTAAGCCATAATCATCAACATTAACAGAAATAAACATTTGAAATAGATCACTCTGTGTGTAATGACTCTATATAAAAAAAAGTTTCACTTTTTGGATTGAAGAACTGAAATCAATTAACTTTTTGTTGATATTCTAATTTTGTGAGATGCACCTCTAGGTCAAAAGTTTATTCAGACAACATTACTACAGTGGCCCACCTGAGACATCAGAGGAGCATGAGATATGAAAATCTGCAGACCACTGCAGAGAGAATAATTGCCTGGGCAGAACATCATCTCCTGTCTTTGTCAGCTCTCCACTTAAGTAAAACCATTCTTTTCCCTTGGTTCCAAGGACACTTTAGCGGGACAGATGCATTCGCCCACCTTGGAAAGTCAGGCTTTTTGCATTTCCTCCAATCCCATTGCTGCCAAGAA
Source organism: Ranitomeya variabilis (assembly GCF_051348905.1). Lineage (NCBI taxonomy): Eukaryota > Metazoa > Chordata > Amphibia > Anura > Dendrobatidae > Ranitomeya > Ranitomeya variabilis. The sequence goes on along the minus strand of NC_135232.1, from coordinate 1,065,084,142 downwards.
CACTGCAGAAAATCAGAGCAGAAGGTGTCAAGACTATCCTCACAGAGCCAATATGGCCAAAAAGAAAAGGGCTCAGGAAGCTAAACAGCCTGAAGATAGAGGGTTCCCTGGTCCTTTCTGGGTCCACAACCTGCTGCATCAGGGTCCAAGCTTCTCGTGAGTGAGGTGATAGATATGTCTAGCTGCCTGGCGTCTGAAGCCTCAATCCTAAGAGCTAGAGGCCTCTCTGAGGGAGTGATCCATACCCTACAGAATAGCAGGAAGCAACTTACGAATTCCAACTATGCCAAGATTTGGAAAACCTTCAGTTTATGGTATAGGTCCTTTTCCTTGGATTCTTTCCATCTGGACCCTGCATTTCTAGTAGCCTTAATAACAGCTAGAAGGGCGAGTATAATCCAGGCCCTCTCTACCAGGGAACCCCATCTAAAGATCCTTGAGGATAGGATAGCTGTCCAGCTAGACCCTTCATTCTTACATAAAGTCACAATGGACTTTCATAGGTCTCAGCAGATAGTCCTGCCTTCCTTTTATCAGAGTTCAACAAATAGAAGGAGAATTTCATTGTTTGGATGCGAGGAGGACTATTCTCTACTACTCACAACAGAATGAGGCCTGAAGAAAGGATCGGAATCTCTTTGTACAATACTATCTCTCCAACAAAGGGAAGATCTCAAAAAAATGCGTTAGCAAACTGGATTAATAAGGTGATCTGTCAATCATATAAGGGCAAGAATTTATCTCCTTCCGAATCACTGAAAGCTCATTCCATCAGAACCATGTTTGACTCATGCTGCTAATAAAACCATGATACTATTGAAATGGCAAAAAATATAGTTCTTACCGATAACGGTATTTCTCTGAGCCCATGACGGCACCACGGAGAGAGGGGATCCGCCCACCAAGGACAGGAAACCTACAGATAAAAAGGCGGTACCACTCTCCCGCATCAGTTGTTTACTAGAGAACGATGGGAGACTATGGAACAGCTTATTAGTTTCAACATTACTTTATATTAACTTAATTGAGATACCACGTGGCCTATCAAAAAATAAACTATGGCACTATATTAACGTGCACACCCATAAGTGAAGGGAGGGAATGTACGGGTGCCGTCATGGGCTCAGAGAAATACCGTTATCGGTAAGAACTATATTTTTCTCTGTCGCCCATGACGGCACCACGGAGAGATTTCATAGATTGTACATTCAGGGAGGGACCACCGCTTCCAGAACCCTTTTACCGAAAGTAAGGTCCGAAGAGGAAATAAGGTCCAATCTATAGTGTCTATAGAATGTGGAAGGTGATGACCAAGTAGCGGCTCTACATATCTGATCGATAGAGGTTCCGGCCTTCTCCGCCCAAGAAGCCGCCACTGCCCTCGTTGAGTGAGCCTTGACTTCCCCTGGAACAGACACTCCACTTGACGAATATGACAAGCTGATAGCGTCCGTGACCCATCTTGCCAAAGTGGATTTGGAGGCTTTTTTCCCCTTTCGGGGACCCTGAAAGCATACAAAAAGAGAGGCATCCTCCCTACTCTCTCTAGTGGCTTCTAAATATTGTATGAGACATCTCCTTACATCTAGCGTATGTAATGCTTCCTCCTCTTTATTTTTAGGGTTAGGACAGAAGGAGGGAAGAGAGATCTCTTGAGTTCTATGGAACCGGGAAGCCACTTTCGGGAGGTATGCAGGATCTATCTTGAGAATAACTCTATCCTCTAAAACCTGAGTGTATGGAGGGTTAGCAGATAAAGCTTGTATGTCGCTAATCCTACGAGCGGATGTGAGGGCAACCAGCAGGGAAGTCTTGAGGGATAGGATTTTTAACGGGACCTCCTCCAAGGGTTCGAAGGGAGGTTTAGTCAGGGCTCTAAGGACCAAATTTAAATCCCATTGAGGGGAGGTTTTAATTGGAATTGGCCTTGATCTGCTTGCTGCCCTGATAAACCTTGAAACCCACCGATTCCCTGCCAGATCGTAATTAAACAGAGCTCCCAATGCTGCCACATGGACTTTCAGGGTACTCGTGGCTAAACCGATCTCCAACCCCTTTTGTAAAAATTCTAATACAGTTTTAAGGGGAACCTTTTCTCCTACTTTGGAACCTGATGATGATAGGAATTTCTTCCATATCTTCCCGTATTGTTTTGTCGTGACCGGTTTCCTACTTTGTAAGAGAGTGGATACTAATGCTGGTGAAAATCCTCTATCCTCTAGTAGCTTCCTCTCAAATGCCAGGCCGTCAAGTGTAAGTTCATAACTTGTGGATGGTTGATCGGCCCTTGGGAGAGCAAGTCTGGGAGGTCTGGGAGTACCCACGGGTCGGATATCGACATTCTCCTCATCCAAGAGAACCAAGGTCTCTTCGGCCAGAACGGGGCTATCAAGATTACATGAGCCCCGTCCTCCCGAATCTTCCTCAGCACTGCCGGAATCAGGGCGAATGGGGGAAATGCGTAAGCTAGATGATGCCGCCATGGAATCAGAAACGCATCCAGGGCTACCGGGTTCCCTTGAGGATTTATGGAGCAAAAGGAGGTTACTTTTTTGTTTGTGTTGTTGGCAAAGAGATCTATGTTGGGAACCCCCCATTTTCTTGTAATCTGGGTAAATACCGTCTGATTTAGCTCCCATTCTCCTTGCTTTAAACTGGAGCGGCTTAGAAAGTCCGCTTTGAAGTTGTCCACCCCCCTTATGTGTAGACTTGTCAGGGATAAAAGGTTGCTCTCGGCTATCTGAAAAATTTTGTTGGTTACCTCCATCAGTTTTTTGGAGCGAGTCCCCCCCTGGTGATTCAGGTATGCTACTACCACCCTGTTGTCCGACATGACTCTGACGTGGTGGGAGTGAAGGGCCCCCAAGAATTCCTGGAGGGAGAACTTGACCGCAAGGAGCTCTTTCATATTGGAGGATTCCTCCCGCAGGGATGTTGGCCAGGTGTTTTGAGCTACTAGGTCGCCTAAATGAGCCCCCCAGCCACTGGGGCTTGCATCTGTCGTCAGTATCTTTGAGATTGGGATTACCCATGGGACTCCCTGGGAAAGATTCCTTAGTGATGCCCACCAGGTTAGTGACTGAGTTGTTTTTGGAGATAATCTCAACCGACTTTCTAAATGCCCTCCCAGAGAGATCTCTTCTGATAAAATCTGCCATTGAAGGTGTCTCGAATGGAGCTGCGCCCATTGGACCGCCGGTATGCACGAAGTCATGGATCCTAAGAGGGACATAGCCTGGCGTAGTGTTATAGAAGGGAGGGCTTGTATTTTGGCCACTCGTCTTATCATGCTTTGTATTTTTTCCTCTGGAAGACGGCACTCTTCCTTTATAGAGTCCAGTATTAGACCCAGATATTCTTGGACCTGGGAAGGTACCAGTCTGGACTTTTTCAAGTTTATCAGCCAACCCAGATCCTGTAGGGATCTTGTCACTGTATCCAGCTGATTGCTGCAGTGTTGGGGGGAGGAGCCTATTATCAAAAAATCGTCCAGGTATGGTACAATCAAGGTGTCTTGCTCTCTGAGATGAGCCATTACCTCCGAAATTATTTTTGTGAATATTCTCGGGGCTATTGCCAGTCCGAACGGTAGGGCTGAGAATTGAAAGTGGCGTAATGTCCCCCTGACATGAACTGCTATCCTGAGAAACCTCTGGTGATCTATGTGGATGGGGACGTGATAATAGGCATCCTTCAGGTCCAGGACTACCATAAAACACCGAGGAAAAAGCATTTTTATAGAGGATTTTATCGTCTCCATCTTGAATGGTTGAATCTCTAGGTATTTGTTTAGGCTCTTCAGGTTTATGATAGTCCTGTAAGACCCATCTGGTTTTTTTCTCAGGAATAGAGGGGAATAATAACCTTGTTCTCTTTCTTGTGGAGGGACTTCTAGAAGAACCCCCTTGTCCACTAGTCCTAGGACCTCGTTCTCTAATGCCCATTGTTCTTCCGCTGAAGACTTTGGAGAGGTTATTGAAAAGAAGGGACGAGGAGTTCTCAGAAATGTTAGCTTTAGACCTGATTTTATTATGCCCAGGATCCATTGGCTGCATGTAATCTTTTCCCAGGCCGGGAGAAAGAGTGACAATCTCCCCCCCACCCGGGGCCAACCTTCATTGAGAGGGTTTCTTGTTGTCGCCGGGGTTTTTATTAAACAGGTACCCTTTATTTCTGTTTTTCTTATCCTCCCATTTTCCCTGGTTTCTCCCTTGCTTTTTACGGAAAAACCTCTTGCTCCGAAAGGGCCGTTTGTAAGCGGGGAAACCCAGGGCAGGAAAAGATTTCTTTTTATCTCCTGCCTTCTCCAGGATGTCGTCCAGGGTGGGGCCAAACAGAAATTCCCCTTCACAAGGAATAGTGCATAATTTAGACTTCGTCTGTAAGTCCCCTGGCCAGCACTTAAGCCAGAGGGCGCGCCTTGCCGCGTTAGAGAAGACCGCTGACCTGGCAGCCAATCTAATAGAATCAGCAGAAGCATCTGCTAAAAATGCGGCCGCCCCTCTTAGTACCGGCAAGGTGTTCAGTATGGAGTCACGGGACGCCTTCCCCTTTAGCTGGCCCTCCAGTTGGTCTAACCAAATCATTAATGAACGGGACGTGCATGCGGCTGCGACTGCTGGCTTTAGACCTCCTCCAGATGCTTCCCAGGCACTTTTGAGAAAAGCATCCGCTTTTTTGTCCATAGGGTCTTTTAAGACCCCCATGTCTTCAAAAGGAAGGGCAAATTTTTTAGACGCTTTAGCAATAGCTACGTCTAGCTTGGGGGCTTTTTCCCAGAAGGAGCAAGATTCGTCTTCAAAGGGGTACTTCCTTTTTGGCGTCAATAACGCCTTTCTCAAGGGTTTCTTCCACTCCTTTTTGATTAGTGCGGAAATAGTTTCATTGAGTGGAAAAGCCCTCTTTTTCTTTTGCTCAAGACCTCCGAACATGATGTCCTGAACCGACCTTTTGGGGTGAGAGTCTACTAACCCCATAGTGCTCCTCACTGCTTTAATGAGGCCATCGGTGTCTTCTAAGGGGAAACAGCTGTGACCCCCAGAGGAAGAAGACGATGACGAAGAAGAGGAGGAGGTGGTGGAGGAGTCAGATGAATCTGAGTCCGCACTATCCTTGTCTGTATTAGACACCGGGGACGGAGACCTGTGTTTAGTCTTCCTCCGTTTTTTTCCCCTTTTCAGAGACTTAAAGGTGTCTTCTACCTGATTCTTAATCAGGGTTTTGAGGTCAGCTGCAAACCCGGGAAGCCCCTCGGATACTGTTTGCTGTATACATATACTACAAAGTCTTTTCTCCCAGCTATTTGGAAGATCTTCTTTACACAGGGCACAAATCCTATGCTTGGTTTTCCCTAAGCTCTTCTTTCCCTAGAGAAAAAGAGACAAATAATACCCTTACTGTCTCTACTTTCACGAAGATCACTTACCACCTCCAGGACCCATAAATACCGGTTGAGGATGCTCCATGTCCGTCTTTTTCCCCGACGCCGTACTGGACTCCTTGCTATGTTGGGACCTTTGGCGTTCTTTACCGGTGGTGTCCTGGTGTCCTTTTTGCTGTCGCCGTTTTTGCTGCTGCTGCTGCTGCGGCGATGCTGATGGTGGTGGTGGTGACTCAGGTAAGGGTGATGCCATGTCACTCATTCTGATTGCAGGTATGGCCTCACGTAGGCTGCTGTCAATCGACTGATGATGCGGCTGACCGCCGCTCTGCTCTGGCCGCTGATGCTGTGCTCTGCGCCGGTGCCGTGCTCTGCACTAGTGCTGCGCTCTGCGCTGGTGTTGAGGCTCGTGCCGCTGCTTGCGCTGCGGTCTTTCGCCTCCTGATGACTGGAGCCAGGTCCATTTTATATCGCCGCGCTTCCCATGGCGCGCTTGCGCAATAGCTGCGGCCTCGTTCCCGGCGCCTGCGCAGAAGCGCCCATCCGGCGCCTGCGCAGAAGCGCCTATCCGGCGCCTGCGCAGAAGCGCCCATCCGGCGCCTGCGCAGAAGCGCCCGCAGAAGCGCCCATCCGGCGCCTGCGCAGAAGCGCTCAGAAGCGAACGCCGCCGGCGGCTGCGCAGAAGCGCCCACCCGGCACCTGCGCAGAAGCGCCCATCCGGTGACTGCGCAGAAGCGCTCGCAGAACGCCGGCGCCCACGCCATTCGGCGCCGCAGGAGCTCCCGCACACGCGCGGGCGGCCCAAGATGGCGCTGCCCATGGCGCACATGAAACGCTGCCTCTCCGGAGCTCCCGGTTTGCTTGCAGCCTGCATGCGCGGTCCCTGCACGCCTCCTGGCCATGCAGTGTGCAGACTGACGCTTGAAGGGGGGAGAGCCGCGCTACCTCTCCCGCAACCACAGAGGGACCCCCCTGGATGTTGCCGCTGCTGCATCTTACCTAGGGAGGTGACCGCGAACTCCATGTCACCTCCCCCGCACACCCTAGAGGCCCACTAGCCCCAGCGGTGGCGCTTCGGGTCACCACACCAGCCGAGGCAGAGGGACCCCAGCTGCCTGAGTCGGACTGATTGGCCCCGGAATCCCACGATGATCTTCTTCTGGTGAGTCTGTAGGTCTCCCATCAAGGACAGGAAACCAACTGATGCGGGAGAGTGGTACCGCCTTTTTATCTGTAGGTTTCCTGTCCTTGGTGGGCGGATCCCCTCTCTCCGTGGTGCCGTCATGGGCGACAGAGAAATACAGCCTAGTAAGTGACACATTGCTCAAATGAAGGTCTCTGCGACTGCATCATGCTGCTCTCAGATTACATAGCAAAAAACCTGCTGACAGATTCCCTTCGAGAGATAGATTATATATATATATATATATATATAATATATATATTAAGTAGATGGTGGCCCGATTCTAATGCATCGGGTATGCTAGAATATGTATGTAGTTTATTTATGAAAATTTCAGAATAATGCAATGAATACACAGGATTCGGACAGCCGGGCGCGACCAATTAGCTAAGCGTGGTTCAAATCCCACGCCAATTCGCGGCCGGACTGCGCCTGTCGCTGATTGGTCGCAGACGGCTGGCCGCGAACAATCGGTGAAGCCAGGGACAGCTGCAGGTTTTTGAGGGCCCCGGGCGAAAGAGTCTCACAGCCCAAGTAGCATATAACAGCCCACGCAGTATATAACACAGCCCCCGCAGTATATAGCAATGTGGGCACCATATCCCTGTTAAAAAAAAATAATTAAAATAAAAAATAGTTATATACTCACCTTCCGGCGGCCCCTGGATCCAACCCAGGCCTTTAGCGATGCTCCTCACGATGCTCCATTCCCAGTGATGCCTTGCGGCAATAACCCGTGATGATGTGCGGGAAAGGCCGGCGCGGACGACGGAAGGTGAGAATATAATGATTTTTTTTATTATTATTATTATTTTTAACATTATATGTTTTTACTATTGTTGCTGCATAGGCAGCATGAATAGTAAAAAGTTGGTCACACAGGGTTAATTGCAGCATTAACGGACTGTGTTACATCGTGTTATGCCGCGGTGTAACGCAGTCCGTTTAACGGACTGCTAACACGCTATGTGGGCGCTGACTGGAGGGGAGTATGGAGGGGCCAATTCGCGGCTAGACTGTGCCTGTTGCTGATTGGTCGCGGCCGGCTGGGCGCGACCAATCAACGACGCGGGATTTCCGTGACAGACAGACAAAAGTGGACCTTAGACGATTATATAGATTTTTTTTTTTTTTTAAATGATGTAATATGACAAATATTGCCAACATTTAAAAAAAAAAAAAAAAAAAAAAAAGATACATGTAACAAATACCTGATTTAAACAAATTGATAATTTTCTGATGATAAACTCTCTTTAAAGGAGTATTATGCTAGAAGAAAAAGTGTCTCATAGCTTTGTATTGAGAGGGGCTCTAACATACACCCTGCCTACATTCTAATTTTATGCCTCAAAGCTTCCTGAAAAGTATGACAGCTACACAATAGCATATTTTGGAAATCTCGTCCAGTAACTGTATATAATAAATGTGTCATGACTCCAGCAAGGAGGAGAAAACTTCGAGGACCCATTTTCATACTGCAAACCAGTTTCCCCTTACAATCCTCAATGCACCATAAGAAATGCCTTTGGACATCACTTTATAAGCTAGGATCTCAAAGCCGTTTTCCAGTTTCAGAAAAACAAAAAAACCAAAACAACACATTCCTTCCCCCTCTGTGGGTCTAGCGTTGAGTTTCGGCTGTGGTTCCTGCAGCGTTGATATATATATATATATATATATATAATCTATACTCTACGGTCCGCTGCCCAATATGACCCCATAGTCTGCTCACCACTGCAGAAACCAGATAATAACGACCCCAAATACTGAAATACCCCATAAATATTAAGAATAACAATGTTCTGTTCCAAAACGTGCCCCACAGATATTCACATCACAAATTATAGCGAGAAAACCTTTACTGACCCACAGATGGAACACTAAATATTTTATGAAGGCAGATTGTGCACACCTGAAAGACACATATATGGGATCTTTTCAAGACTTAAAGGGAACCCGACAGCTGATACATGCTGCCCAAAACACGGGCATCATGCATCAGATCCTGGCTCTATCATGTGTGTTATTCTGCCAGGTATGTATTACTTACAGGTATGTAAAATGTATAAACCTTTCATGCAGTGGGAGCAGGAGAGGAAGAAGCCGCGGAGGACCGGCCTCCTGGACTAGTCACCTGAGCTGCATGGTCCCTGGCAGGCTTATAAATGAACAGCCACCCACCTGCTAGGATTCCTTGCACCTCATCTGATTTTTAGGCCCCATGTTACATCATTGCAGCTGAGTGATGCCCACATTACAGCACCCAGACCTAGTAATCAGAAGAGGCGCTGGAGATTCTGGCGGCTAGGAGGCGGTTTGTTTAACTCCAGTGTAGTGGCTAGAGACAACTGACCTTGCAGCTGGACCAGAGTAAAGCAAATTAATTTAATTTTCTCATCTCCATTAGCCTAGGGTCACAACAGCATATATTTTCTCAGAATCGGGATGATTATGCAAATCGCACACTGACCAGAGTGTGGCCAGATTGTGCACCAATTCTCTCAGATGAGGAGAAGGTGGAAGAAATTTTTTTTAATCAATCTTCTCCATTGTGTCAGTGATCGGAAATCGGACTGCACTCAGATGTCATCTAAGTGCAGTCCGATGTTTTTTCATGCACTCACTGACTTGCATGGAAGAGTGCAATCCGAATATCAGATCAAACTCAAGCATGCTACAATTTTTCCTTGGAAAAAGATCAGACATGTGCATGGCCCCATAGAATAACATTGGTCAGAGTGCAATCCAATGTTTCATCAATTGAACTCGGACCGAAAATATGGTCATCTGTACGAGCCCTTAGAATCACATTATATAGAATTTAGAAGATGCAACACAAATATACATTTTTGAAATAGAAACAATAGCAGCCCACAGCAAAATATGCATTCCGAGATAATGTTAAGATTTAGGAAAAACCAGAATCACAAATAACAGAAAGCAGCAAAACCCATAGCATTTAATTAATTACTGTATATTAAAAAAAAAAAAAAAAAAAAACCATGAGAAATAGATCTGTCTAAAATGCAGTATGTGAAGACCTGGCTCTCGGAACGTACATTTGTCCTTTTCATGATATTTCTTTATATATATATATATATATATATATATATATATATATATATATAAAAAAGTGTTCAAATATTCCAAAGCTCACCCTCCTGTGAAGATACATTACATATATCCATAACGTTATTCTGACCTGCATGAACTGCTCTCGGAGTCAATGTCTTCCTCGCTGCCTCCATCCTCGGTTTCTGGCTTGTTGGGCGAATGTCCCGCTTCAGATGCGCCTGCGGTGAGTTCGGCTGAGGAGCCATTATGCTCAGGGGCAGATGCCATGGTGCATGGAAGCAAATTTTGGAAGCCCTGATTGCAGGTTCTCCTGGATTCCACTGACTGCAAGGGCAAGGGGAGGTTGCTCGATTGTAAAAACTTTCTGTCCTCGGTCACCGAGCTTTGATCACCACTCAAATAGTCTCCCTGTTGGATGGCACTGACAGGTGCTGTCGGGTGACCAAACCACCTCCATCTGATTTTTAGTATCTGCTTTACATCAAAGTCCTTGCGGGAGCCAGACATTCTCTTAGAGAGCAAATGATTGTCTAGGCAACTAAGGGAAGAAGAAAAAACCCACACCGTACAGCCAAGATCTACACATCCAACCTGATAGAACGAAAGGACCAGGCAAACACAGGGTGGAGGACAATGAGAAGATGACCCTTCCTTGGATGCCAGATATTACTCATTACCACGAGAAGTGATGTAGATGTCCTGCAAGAAGCCGCAGCCTATGTTCCTCCAAGATGAGAAGCGGAAAAGCGCAGCACTTTCCGCTGAATGTCTCCCAGAGTCTGTGACTATTTGCTTTTCAAAGACACTGACAGGGTTCATTAAAGTCTTCCCGATGCTCAACACCTCCCCCTTCTCCATACCCACAGATGACGGCTCCATTCTCATGCTTCATCTTCTGAGGCCACAAGAGCTCATATGCACCAACAATTATGTGATCTCAGCATCATTATTCCTGGCCGACCGGTAAACCCCCCCACACTATAGGAAGTGAAAAGGATGAACCAGGACAAGCGTACGGTCCTCGGAGTCTGCCAGACTTGTTTACATCTAATGGACGGTTAATTAATATTTCAGCATAATGGACCTGATCAATATGTTCCTCATCTCTACAATCGTGAGATGTGCGGAGACTTCAGCTGAGCGAAGGCCATATGCCACCGACATTGTGCAAAATAGTAGCCGGGAAGAGGAGGTAAAAGCCCTCACAAATTTACAGTCTGGACCCAAGACAAAAAAAATAAGTGCCATTCAGTATACACCGCGAAAGCCAAAAACACAAAAGACATTAGATACAACCTTCCCCCCCAAGAAATCATCATTTATAATAGCTATTGATCCAGGGAGGCATTATATATTCTGAGCCAGGAATGTATGCGCCAAAGAGAGGAGAAGGGGCTACCGGGTCATATACTGTGAGCGATGGTGGTAAGAAGGCATTGACAGAAAGGGTTAACGCACCAAATTAAGCCTTTGCCCTGGATGAAAGCCTAGCGACATCTTCATGGTCTCCTGGAACAGATACCCCGACACCCTACTGTAGGCCCGTGCTTCTTGGAGACATTGAAACTGCAGAGACGCAGTACAACATTGGATGTGATGATTTCCTATGAGGTCGCAATGCCACCTGCAACATACTGCAACAGAGTCAAACGTGGTTCCAAAGGGGGCTGGATTTTCTGTTGCGGGTTGTTAGTCGCATGCGGCACACTCCCATAGACTTCAATGGGAGTCACCCACGACATGCAACTTACATGTCGCAGCAGCAAGAGGGATATAGTCACCCATATTATTATTATTATTTATATAGCACCATTAATTCCATGGTGCTGTACATAAGAAGGGGTTACATACAGGGTTATAGATATCATTTACAATAAACAAATTTACAAAGACAGACTGGAACATATTTATCAAAAGATTAAGTTCAACCAAATATTTAGTGGCCTGAACTCTGACACTCCATATTTAGCCAAATTCACACCTTAATATGAACCCCTTAATGACCAAGCCAATTTTGATCCTTATGATCAGGACAAATTTTACAATTCTGACAAGTGATGAGCGAATATACTCATTACTCGAGATTTCTCGAGCACGCTCAGGGGTCCTCCAAGAATTTTTTAGTGCTCGGAGATTTAGTTTTCCTCACCTCAGCTGAATGATTTACATCTCTTATCCAGCTTGATTATGTATTGGGATTCCCTAGCGAACAGGCAACCCCCACATGTACTTATGCTGGCTAACAGATGTAAATCATTCAGCTGCAGCGCTGAAAACTAAATCTCCGAGCACTAAAAAATACTCGGAGGACACCAGAGCGTGCTCGACAAATCTCGAGTAACGAGTATATTCGCTCATCACTAATTCTGACCACTGTCACTTTATGAGGTAATAACTCAACGTATCCCACTGATCCTGAGACTGTTTTTTTTATTTTTTTTTTTAGTGACATATTGTACTTCATTACAGTGGTAACATTTCTTTGATATGACTTCCATTTATTTGTGAAATAAAATTGTGCAGGGGGCTCAGTCGCTGCCCTCCACGTGTAATGTGGGGTCAGTCACTGCCCTCCACGCAGGGCCGCCATCAGGGCATTACAGCCGTGACTGGCGTATGGGGCCCGGTGGGCAGAGGGGGCCCGTATCGGGCCCCGTGTCATCTGCTCACCGGGCCCCTACCAGCAGCCGCAGGCTAAACCGGGCCCTTAGCAGCGCTGCAGCTGTTTAACGCTATTGACGTGCGGGCCCGCGCCCGCACGTCAATAGTTAACAGCCGCCAGCCAATCTGAGGCTGGCAGCTGACGTCAGTCGCAGCGTGCATGTCGCCGGCGTCTGACGTCACTGTCAGTCGCCGGCGAGTGCGCACTTCAGCTGCGTGGAGAGAGCAGGAGCGCGGCAGGTAAGCAGAACTTGTTGTTTTTGTTTTTTTTATTGAGAGCGGCGATCTGGGGGTCCCAGGGCAGAACGCTGGACACGGGGGCAGAACGCTGGACACGGGGGCAGAACGCTGGACACGGGGGCAGAACGCTGGACACGGGGGCAGAACGCTGGACACGGGGGCAGAACGCTGGACACGGGGGCAGAACGGAGAAACGGGGCATGATTGGAGACACAGGGGGCAGGATGACAGACATGGCGGCATGACTGGAGACACTGGGGCATGACTGGAGACACTGGGGCATGACTGGAGACAGATGGGGCAGGATTGGAAACAGATGGGGCAGAATGGAGACATGGGGGCATGATTGGAGACGGGGCAGAATGGTGATACGGGCATGATTGGAGACTGGAGACAGGATTGGAGACAGATCGGGCAGGGTTGGAGACAGATCGTGCAGGATCATGGGGCAGGATGGATACGATGGAGACAGATGGGGCAGGATGGATACTCATTAGGGCAGGATGGGAGAACATATGGCTGACGCCAGGAATGAGACACACGGGGGCTAGGATGGCGAATATTATTATCATAGGGGCTAATTAAGGGATATTATTACTGCAGTGATGTATTTATTTTATTTTTTGAGTATACTGTTTTAAATGGGGGGGCGGTCCTGTTACTGTGTAGAGTGACACTATATCGCCTTTTTTTCTTCATGTGGTTTAATGTAGAAGTTGGGAAAATTAAGTAATGTGTTCTGCAAGTGGAACTCGAGATAACGGTGTTATTTCCTGCAGAGAGGAGCCCTGGCTGGATGAAGTGATGGCGGTCTGTGCTGGATGAAAGATGAAGGACTTCACCTAGATACGTCACTGGTGAGTCAGTGTGTTACCTATACACTGACACTATACACTGTATACTATATACACCGGTCCTGTGTATAATGTCACCAGTGATCACTGTATTACCTATACACTATATACAGAGCTCCTGTGTATAATGTCACCAGCGATCGCTGTATCACCTGTACACAGACACTGCATACTAAGTACAGATCTCCTGTGTATAATGGCACTGATGGTGATAGTATTGTGTTTTGTTTTTTTTTATTATTGATCAGTATTGTAGTATTCAGTCACTATGTGGTGGTAATATGTGGTCTGGTCATGGTGCGGTGGTATTTGTTCCTTGTATTTGATATTATTCAATCACTGTAGTGGTAATATGTCATCTGGTCATGGTGCTGTGGTATTTGTTCCTTGTATGTGGTATTATAGGTCATTTTAAAAATTGAAAAATAAATAAAAATATACCTATATTGTATTGCATATTTTAACAAATATTTAATAGGTTACAGTAGAGTAGGGCCTGGCCAAAAGTCTCTACCTTGTCATTTTGGTGGCTTAAAAAAATCTTTTGGCCAAAACAAAAGCTGCCGGCTATATGTGTGATCTGGTGATGGGAACTGTCAATGTGTGATAGGTGAGAAGTGGAGATTTTCCAAGAGACAGCGGTGGGACTATGGACAGTTTGAGGGGTGGAGCGTGGAGGCAGGGCTGGGGTGGAGCCTGGGCGGAGTCTCAAGGGGGCTCCGAAAATTTTGCCAGTATGGGGCCCCGAAATTTCTAGTGGCAGCCCTGCCTCCACGTGTAATGTGGGGTCAGTCAGTGCCCTCCACGTGTAATGTGGGGTCAGTCAGTGCCCTCCACGTGTAATGTGGGGTCAGTCAGTGCCCTCCACGTGTAATGTGGGGTCAGTCAGTGCCCTCCACGTGTAATGTGGGGTCAGTCAGTGCCCTCCACGTGTAATGTGGGGTCAGTCAGTGCCCTCCACGTGTAATGTGGGGTCAGTCACTGCCCTCCACGTGTAATGTGGGGTCAGTCACTGCCCTCCACGTGTAATGTGGGGTCAGTCACTGCCCTCCACGTGTAATGTGGGGTCAGTCACTGCCCTCCACGTGTAATGTGGGGTCAGTCACTGCCCTCCACGTGTAATGTGGGGTCAGTCACTGCCCTCCACGTGTAATGTGGGGTCAGTCACTGCCCTCCACGTGTAATGTGGGGTTCATCCCTGCCCTTCATGTGTAATGTGGGGTCCATCACTGCCCTCCACATGTAATGTGGGGTCCATCACTGCCCTCCATGTGTAGTGTGGGGTCAGTCACTGCCCTTCCAGGTAGCAAACTGCAAATAAAGGTCTGCGGCAATGAAGGTTCCTCCCTGCACTGTTCCACTTATTTTTTTCAATTATTTTACCTCTGTGACCCCCAAACACAGGAAAATAACTATCTTATAGGCTGACAGTGTGAGGAAGGTGAAATACAGAAAGATACTGGTAAAACAATTTTGTTTTTATAGCAAAGTAGGAAGTTACAACAGGTCATAAAATGTCATCATACTAAAATATAAGAACAACTGAATGACAAAATATTATAAACATATGCAAGTCTCAAGATGGGGTGAGCACAAAGTATAGAAAATAACTGGATCGTTTTGGAAAAATGGAACATGATTTTGGAGCAATTTTGTATATCAATATCCAGATCAGGGGTAGTTACATCTATAAATCCTAAGAAGATGTCAAACAAAGCATTTAGAGATACAAATCTGCATGATCATCACATATGGGAAATGTCAGGCTCCCCTAAATGTTAATCATTTTAATGGCTTTCTATGGCATTATTGAGGTCAGAAGTTTCAGTTAGAATCAATATTTCTTCTAAGGGTTATGTCATACTGGCCATTTCTCAGGAAAAGAGCAAAGACTCTTCATGAAATATTTAGGCGAGAATCTGTGGAAGATGAAAATGAGGATTCATATACAGATATTAAAGCATCAACAAAAAGTCTAATTTTCTATAAGGAAAACGATGGATGAAAAATGTGGCAAACAAGAAATAGATATAACATAAGAAGTGCAATATATACAGAATGCACAGAAGTGCAGTAAAGGAATACACAGTAATAATGCTGCTAGATTTACCCTGCAAAAAAAACAAATGAGAAAAAAAATGAGCTCTATGAATCTCCTTGCCCATATATTTTATGGTTTCACACAAGCTTTAAAAATGTGGCTATTATGTTCGGTATGAAGAATAAAAAACTGAATTCATGCCAGAGACGGATCCATCACATATTGCACACCCTCACCATTACACGTATTTATTTATTTTACTCACTTACATAATGCCATTAATTCCACAGCAATCTAAACTCCCCATCAATATGTATCTACATTAACTCCATCAGGTTTTGGCTATGATGCTTGTCATTCTACCAAAGAAAACAAAGCATCCAGAACGGGGGGGGTGGAGGTTTGGATGGGTGTTGTCTTTTGTTGTATGTTGAAAAATTCAATAAAAAAATTATCTGATTTAAAAAAAAAAAAAAAAAAAGCCAGCATGACTGAATCAGCAATGGAGCCTAGAAACGTGGACTCCAATGCGAATGCGAGCCTTATGATGCATTTAGACTTGCCAATTTTGCCCAATCAACGCTACATTAATAAGTGATTAACTGCAGTGGCTTGTGAAAGTATTCACCCCCCTTGACTTTTTACTTATTTTCTTACATTACAACCTGTTTAAATATTTTTGCAGTCCAATTTGTGTGCGGTGGATCAGCAGTAAACAGTCTAAGTTGGTTGAGTGAGAAAAATACAGGCATAACTTAAATTTATGAGATCAAATAACTAAAAATTGGTATATGTATTCACCCCTTTTGCGGCGAAGCCCCTAAAAATGTCTGGTGCAAGTAATTACCTTCATAAGTCCCATGCTTAGTAAGAGGAAGTCCACCTGTCTGCAATCTAAGTGTCACCTGGTCTGTCATTATATACACTTTACCTTTTCTGAAAGGCCACAGAGGCTGCAACACCACTAACAAGCGGCACCACTAACCAAACAACACCATGAAGATCAAGGAGATCTCCCAACAAGTCAGGGACAGAGTTGATGAGAAGTACAAGGTCATCGTTCGGTTATATTAAAAAAAAAAAAAAAAAATCCCAATCTCTGATGATCCCCCAGAGCACCATCAAATCAATTATCATCAAATGGAAAGAATAAAGTACCACAACAAACCTGCCAAGAGAGGAAAGCCCACCAAAACTCTCAGCCCAGGCAAAAAGTTCATTAATCAGAGAGGCAGACAAAAGGTAACCCTGAAGGAGCTGCAGAGCACCCAAGTAGAGACTGGAGTATCTGGCCAGAAAAATGCTTTTACTTAAGGTACCGTCACACTCAGCGACGCTGCAGCGATATAGACAACGAGCCGATCGCTGCAGCGTCGCTGTTTAGGTCGCTGGGGAGCTGTCACACAGACAGCTCTCTCCAGCGACCAACGATCAGGGGAACGACTTCGGCATTGTTGAAACGGTCTTCAACGATGCCGAAGTCCCCCTGCAGCACCCGGGTAACCAGGGTAATCATCGGGTTACTAAGTGCAGGGCCGCGCTTAGTAACCCGATATTTACCCTGGTTACCCCTGTAAAAGTTAAAAAAAAAAAAAAAAACACTACATACTCACCTTCTGATGTCTGTCACGTCCCCCGCCGGCGGCTTCCCTGCACTGAATGTGTCAGCGCGGCCGGAAAGCAGAGCACAGCGGTGACGTCACCGCTGTGCTCTGCTTTACGGCCGGCGCTGACACATTCAGTGCAGGGAAGCCGCCGGCGGGGGACGTGACAGACATCAGAAGGTGAGTATGTAGTGGTTTTTTTTTTACTTTTACAATGGTAACCAGGGTAAATATCGGGTTACTAAGCGCGGCCCTGCACTTAGTAACCCGATGTTTACCCTGGTTACAAGTGAACACATCGCTGTATCGGCGTCACATACGCCGATACAGCGATGACAGCGGGTGATCAAGCGACGAAATAAAGTTCTGGACTTCTAGCTCCGACCAGTGATATCACAGCGGGATCCAGATCGCTGCTGCGTGTCAAACACAACGAGATCGCTATCCAGGACGCTGCAACGTCACGGATCGTCGTCGTTCTCGCTGCAAAGTCGCTTAGTGTGAAGGTACCTTTACACACAAAAATTGTAAGGGTTGTTTTGAGTTTGCCAAAAGACATGTGGGAGACTCCGCAAATGTACCGAGGAAGGTGCTGTGGTCAGAGGAGACCAAAATTGAACTTTTTGGCCATCAAAGTAAATGCTATGTCTGTTGCCAAACCAACACAGCTCATCACCCAAAGAACATCATCTAGCAGCAGGATAGAGAATATGGTCCCAGTCGAGGGGAGGATGGATGATACGAAATACCGGGGGGAAAAAACAAAATTTGTAAAGCTCTTTTTGAGTTTGCCAAAAGACCTGTGAGAGATTTCCCAAATGTATGTAGGAAGATGCTGTGGTCAGATGAGATTGCTGATCACAAGAGGAAACCACCTAACTTGAAGGAGCTGGAGAAGATTTGCCTTGAGGAATAGGTAAAAATGAAAATGAAAAAAAAAAAAAAAAGCAATGGTAAAACAGACAGCTGTGGCCTGATATATTCAGGCAGGGAAGGTCCCTGGTTATTGAGCCCTTCCCAACATAAAAATACCATCCCGCAGCCACCACAGAAGTGGCTCATCACATTAGATGAGCCAATTCTGGTGCTTTGCCCGGCTCTTTACAATTGCCATGTTGCGGTGGCATTCGGGCTAATGGTGGTTGGGGTTGATGTCAGTTGTGAATGTGGCATCCCAGGGTCCTGGTCGTCACAGTAGCATTGCTTTCCTCACAGGGAGAGTGATGTTACGCTTGAAGTCAAGAAGGGATAACTGTAACCAGGTACCACAAACATGCAACATATTCACACTCCAGGCCACCAGGGGGAGCTTTTGATCCTACTTGCTAGGTGACTCCCCATATATATATATAACTGGTAGTCTGTAGGGGGAGTTAGTTCCAGGCAGGACCAGTCAGGAGACGGACTGGCCCAGTCTGAGGAGAGAAGAAGGTTTTACGGAGCTGTGCTGCCGCAGTGCAGCAGCTCCTGGAAAGAGACATTGAGAAAGCTGAATACATTGCAGAGAGCGTGCAGGAGAGCAAAGCACAGGAGAGAATACCAGAGGGAGACCAGCCCCGAGCAGGCTGCCTCCTTCTGAGGAGCAGAGACCAGTAGCCGGAACACCGAGGTTGTAAGGACCTCTATGACTTACATCAGAGACCGGCAGGACAGCTGAACTCTACGTTACCTGTCCGACCTTACACCCAGGAGGCACGGTGGCACTCCCCAGAGGCTGGGGCGTGCTAGAGTCCCTATAAACAGCCTCAAGCCACCAGTCATCCGGGTTATGTCCTATCCTACCCGGGGGACAGAGAGAGAGAGATAACAACTGTGAGGACCTTATGTGGAGCTTTAAGCCGTAAGGAACTACAACACCACGGCGCCAGAGGAAGGCTTTTGATTTCCACCTGGGTAAGGGGACTCCTAACTTGCCTTCAAGCCGGCCAGACCCTGCGTGCCCTGTGACCTGGTGCTCTGGACTGCGGATGCTGAAGTCTTCAGTAAACCAAGGTAAAGAGACTGCAACCTTGTGTCCTCATTCTTTACTGCACTCCTCACCCTTTTCCATCTACACACCGGGAGCTCTGGGGACATACTTCACCTGTGGGAAGGTATACCATCTAGCTGCCATAACATCACCCCAGAGGACCCCTTAAAGCAGCGTCGGTCCCCACTGACCGAATACCACAAGTGGCGTCACGAACACAAACTTTATTCCCTTTAAAGACCTTTCCCTTTTACATGAGCACCCAGGGCCACGGACCGGGTCGCAGCCACCGTGACATACCCCTGTGAACGCAGGACCCGTTTCCGAGTACCCCACGGTCCTGGCGGGGCGACTCATGAATTGTCAAAAATCACATCTGCCATCAAGCCCTAGGGTTAGTAAAGCAAAGGTGTATATTAGACACCCTCATTACTAACCCAGTAATGCACAACTTCTGGGGCGGCTGTGGGCTGACATTTTTAGGCTTGGAAGAGCTCAATAACCAGGGACCTTCCCAGCCTGATAATATCAGGCCACAGCTCTGCGCTTTACCTTGTCTGCTTTACCTTGGCTGGTTATGAAAATAGGGGATAGGGGGGACCCCACGTCATTTTTAATTAATTTATTTATTATGCTAAACAAAACTAAACACCCTTTAGTGCCACATGAAAGGCACTAAGAGGGTGCCACTTTATTATATGTAGGGGGGCTTCTGAAATTACATATGTACAGGACATCTATCTAGTCTGAGGGTTTCAGGCTGTGAATTTACCATACTTGGTTGATGAAATTTTGTGGTTCCTTTGACATCAGTGCATTAAAAATATGACTGACACATTTACTAACATTGGTCACAGTGCAATGCTATGTTTTCTCACCTTGCACTCATCCGATTTATACGCTCGTGTGAGCGAGTCCTAAAAGTATCAGTAACCAAAAAGTTAAAGGTCAAATTTTCCATTCTGCAAATGTAGAAAGTATTACCTGCAGTCCTATGTAACACCGAAAATAACACTCACTAAAATAACTTTGTGAGTACAGATAAAGTAGTAGACATTGCTTGTAGTCCTATGCAATGTCATATCTCCCTGTGTGGTGGTTGCGTCAGGCACAGCAAAAAAGGCTTAGGAGACACCACAGAATCAAGGTGTGGGACTTCCTACTATAGCTGAGGATTCTCAATTCTAAATATTTTTCTACTATAGTTGGTAACATTCTGTGCGGCAGCAAAGCAGCCTGAGCAATGGCGCCAAGTCACCCGCAGAGCTGCTGATAGTGCTGTGATATGTAGGATGACAGTGGTGACAAGATGAGGCGCCAGAGCACCAGTCCATCACTTCTGTCTGATGGTGCGCTGTGTAGGCAGCGATTGTGGGCTTGGGAAAGAACCGGATCAAGTATGATAAAATCTGATAAGGTGGCTTGGAAATTCTAAGGTATTTAACAAGGAACTTGCCAGATAAAATATTGATAAGGTGGTGTGCTTTGGAAAATTCCACTTTATACGAAAAGTTTACAAAAATAATCCCGTGGAAGTTTGTTCCACTACTGGAACCCCAGTGATTAACTGTAATCTGCGGAGATATCTGGCAACAACGGTGGTCACCTGCAGTGCCGCAAGAGGAAAAATGAAGAATTACACATGCTCTTGAATGTATGTCATACAGATATTATTGGTCAAAGAAAGAGAAGAAAAGGAAAGACATGGATAGACGGAGAGCGGCAAATACAGATGGGCTGATTTGCTACAATCCTACTCTAATCATTCCATAATTCCAGGACTCCGTATCAGGATGGGTTTGGACAGCTGAATTGCACGGTCTGTATGACCACCGATCTCCTGACCCAAACGAGTAGCCTCATGGGCATAAACATGGCCTATTAGTTTGGGTCGGGAAACCTCCGGCCAGACTGGGCATTGTGGTAAGTACACTGACCGTGAAATACGGCCACCTGAACCCAGCCTGAGCCTAATTCAGGTCTCTAGTTTTCTGCTAATCCAAGCATAAAATGGCTCATGGTTCTTCTGCCTTATGTTTATAGTCTTCATCTGGAATATTACAGCTGTTCGATAAATGTTTTTGTAAGGGGAAAGACGCATAAAAATGGATATTTGACACTTTAGGAAAATATACTACATAAATGGCCGACGACCGAATTTTCCATTTTAGGACTCATAAATCTTCCAAGACACCACAATAGAAATCAATATTACATATTGCCATGTGCTTTGCAAAAACATAAAACATTAATAAATCAATGATTGAGTATTTTAATATTCTGCTTTACTATACGTATTCCAAAAATTGTAATATATAGAGTGTCACACAAAGGCACTGCACTGTGCCGGATAAATAATTGGTACAGCGCGGTTACGGAAAATTGGCTTTGCGGCTGCATGGATTATGCACACGGCAAACATATAAATGATTTATGTTATTCTGCCCTACTTTCCGTCACCCTGCAATGGGGAGTTCAAGGCAAGAGTTTCTTCTTCAACAAAATACAAGTGTATTAAAGCGGATTGTATTTATGGAGATGCAGAACATTAGCTAGAGTTATGCACAGGGTCCTTATGGCTAGTCATCTCCTTAAAGGGAATCTGTCAGCAGGTTTTTACTATGTAATCTAAAGACAGCATGAAGTAGGGGTTAACCCCTTCATGACCTTGGGATTTTCTGTTTTTCCGTGTTCGTTTTTCGCTCCCCTTCTTCCCAGAGACATAATTTTTTTAATTTTTCCATCAATATGGCCCTGTGAGGGCTTATTTTTTGCGGGACGAGTTGTACTTTTGAACGACATCATTGGTTTTACCATGTTGTGTACTAGAAAATGGGAAAAAAATTCCAAGTGCTGTGAAATTGCAAAAAAAGTGCAATACATGCGTGTTTTTTGTTTGGCTTTTTTGCTAGGTTCACTAAATGCTAAAACTGACCTGCCATTATGATTCTCCAGGTCATTACAAGTTCATAGACACCAAACATGTCTAGGTTATTTTTTACTTAAGTGGTGAAAAAAAATACTAAACTTTAAAAATAAATAAATAAATAAATTGCGCCATTTTCTGATACCCGTAGCGTCTCCATTTTTCGTTATCTGGGGTCAGGTGAGGGCTTATTTTTTGTGTGCCAAGCTGACGTTTTTAGTGATACCATCTTGGTGCAGTTATGTTCTTTTGATTGCCCGTTATTACATTTTAATGCAATGTCGCGGTGACCAAAAAAATGTAATTCAGGCATTTAGAATTTTTTTCTCGCTACACCATTTAGCGATCAAGTTAATCTTTTTTTATTGATAGATCGGGCGATTCTGAACGCAGCGATACCAAATATGTGTATATTTGATTTTATTTTTATTGTTTTATTTTGAATGGGGCAAAAGGGGTGTGATTTAAACTTTTATATTTTTTTTTTATGTATTTCAGATTTTTTTAAACATTTTTTTTTACTTTTGCCATGCTTCAAAAGCCTCCATGGGAGGCTAGAAGCTGCCACAACTGGATCGGCTCTGCTACATAGAGGCAAAGCATAGATCGCCTCTATGTAGTAGAATTACAGGCTTGCTATGAACGCCAACCACAGGGTGGCGCTCACAGCAAGCCGGCATCAACAACCATAGAGGTCTCAAGGAGACCTCTGGTTGTTATTGCGACGCATCGCTGACCCCCGATCATGTGACGGGGGTCGGTGATGAGCGCATTTCCAGCCGCACGGAAAAAAGCGGTAGTTTAATGCCGCTGTCAGCGTTTGACAGCGGCATTTAACTAGTTAATAGCGGTGGGTGGATCGCGATTCCACTCTCCGCTATTGCACGCACATGTCAGCTGTTCAAAACAGCTGACATGTCGCGGCTTTGATGTGGGCTGAGAGCCGGAGCCCACATCAAACCAGGTGGTCAGAAAGGGGTTAAACACAGATTTCAGGGATGTCTCGCTTATCAAGCTCTGTGTCTTTGTTTGCTCACAGTGACTGTTTTAGCACCAGGAGCTTATCATTGCTGGGACTGTGTGTGCATGCTAGTTGAACACGCCCCCTCCTGTGATAGGCAGCTCACTGTCTATGGACACACTATATACAAAGCCTGGTGTGCAGCGAAATCTACAATCAAAACGGCTGCACCCAGTAAAGTAAGTGATACATCATTGGATTCAGCTTCTAATTTACCTACATCAGGCTGCTCTCAGATGAGGTAGCAAAAACCTGCTGACAAATTAAGATAAAATGGACTGTCAGCACAGAATGAATGTTCAAAACAAGTACAGGCACTCTGTGCACCACGTCATTGACAAAACATTTAGTGCACACCTACTTGTTTTTACTTTATCGCCCTCCCCCCACATCTTTGATTGGCTCTGTAAACCCAGAGCTGTCAAAGAATGGCAGAGATGGAAAACCAGATGCACTTACAGTAACTGTTTGGCCACGCCATGATGAACATAGTGACTGTACTGGGTATGATCAGTCATTCTGGGATGACATCCCTTTAAGGGATTTATAGGTCCTACTCAATATCACAACCCCCCTAAATAGAGTATAATAATATCCCATAGCCCCCATACATTGACTACAAAGCTCCACAGCCCCCCTACATACAGTATAAAGGCCGAGCAGTCCCCCCTACATACAGTATAATGGCCGCGGCAGTCTTGCCTCTAGATGCAGTATAACTTTCTCGGCAACTCCCCCTTACATACAGGATAACGGCCTCGGCAAGTCCTATACACAGTATGGTACCCCCCACAGCTCCCTCTATACAGTATGTTGGCCACCCACAGCTCTCTTTTTACAGTATGTTGGCCCCCCAGAGCTCCTTCGATACAGTATGTTGAGCCCCTCATACTTCCCTCTATACAGTATGTTGGCCCCCAGAGCTCCTTCTATACAGTATGTTGAGCCCCTCATACCTCCCTCTATACAGTATGCTAGCCCCCAGAGTTCCTTCTGTACAGTAAGATGGCCATCCACAGCTCCCTCTATACAGTATGATGGTCACACAGTCCCCTACATAAAGTATGATGCCCCCATAACGCTTACCTACCCCCTTCCGGCTTGTTTCATGTGTACCCCTGGAAATAGATGATTTTGGCCAGAGGCAGCCACAGGCATACTGCACAGCATCATTATGCTATTTTGTGATGCAGACCAGATGACACTCGGCACAACAAAAAACAGTGCTGGACGATTATAGTCCCTCTGTCACCCATCCCAATCATTGTGCTTGAGAGCCCTGAGCTCCGAACATGAGAAAGATATTTCCACTTTGCCCTAGAAAACAGGCCTGTAGTTTTGAGTTGGTTTTACATTGTGCTAATTTTTTATTTTTTTTTATGCAATATGGATTTTGTGACATTTTGTATTCCAAAAACTAAAAAATATGTTACAGTAAATGGCAATAACAGATACCACACAGGATGTAAGCTGTGTACCACTCATCTGCAGGGGACTTCTGAGAATGACCAAATGACAACCTGATCTCACTGCAGAGGGATTACAAGTAACCATGAACACAGCACACAACAAGAGCTTACTCAAACCTTTAAGCTCCCATTTCTTGACAGGCAGTGGGTGTGTGGGTCTATAAGATAAGGAGAGCTGATAGAAGGGTTGGTAATGCGACACAGTTAAACTCAGCTGTGCTACACCCTCCCACAACCCTGACTGCTTGGGACCTTATCTAAAGGGCATTAGTAATCTGTCATTACTCCTAGCGCTTTCTAATCATGCACAAGTTTAAAACCAGGAGGTCAGAGCAGTGCGTCATTACATCTCACACAGGAGTAGCCTGTTCTGTGCTATTGTGGGGGGTGTTCTTTTTCTCCTGTGTTGCTGTCTGCTAAAGATTGGACAACTTCATAGAAGGGGAAAAGTATAAACCATTGAAAATCATAATGCCCACTTGGACTTAACATAGATTACTAATATGTCCACAATGGAGAGGTCAAGAGAAAAAAAAAGTGCCCAGTTCAACATAAAATATTTGATAAAAATCCATCCCCCCCCACTTCTTCCAAAACCCAGAACTTTTATATTTTTCCATTTGAAGAGTTGTTTTAGAGCTGGATGTTTGCAGGACGAGTTGAAGTTTTGAATGACACCATTAATATAATGCAATGTACTGAAATACTGGGAAACTCCAAATAGGATGAAATAGTAAATATAATTTTGCCAAGATTTTTTGGATTTTGTTTTTATGGTGTTTGTTGTGCAATAAAAATGGCCAGGTAATATGATTCTCAGTGTGAGACCTGCAGCAGTTATATTTTTCTGCCGATTGAGCTGTGGGAGGGCTTGAGGTTTTTAGTTTTTTTTTGCATGCATTTTTCAATGCATTTTTTTAAAGGAAGAAATGGCGACCGAAAAGCTGTAAATCTGTTATTTCAATTATTTTTTTTTTTTTACTTGTCGTGGCTTTTACCGTATAGGTTAATTAATTTTATATTTTGATAGATCAGGCTTTTATGGACGCAGTGATAACAAATATGTATATATTGTTAATTTAATAAGGGAAAAAGTGGGCGATTTGAATCTTTAGATTTAGAAATTGTATTTTTATTTTTTAGTCTCCTTAGGAAGTTGAACCTTTGATAGCTTATACTATATACTGCAAATCCAGTTTTACATTGTGAAAATCTTCCATGAAGCTCAAGATGGCAATGAAGGGGCCGTCAGCGGTCCCCCAATGGGCACAATAACCTACTAGAGTCCCATGGTTGCATCCAGGGGCGTAACTACCGCGGTCGCAGCGGTCGCAGCTGCGACGGGGCCCAGACTACTTAGGGGCCCCATGGACAGGAGTGAAGGAGAATGAAATGACCCATGATTGATGATGATCCACCATTTGTGAGTGACCCGCAGCAGGGAGCCGTCACCGCTCTCTAATTATACTTACCTACTCCCGGCACGGTCCCTGGACGTCCCTGCTTCTTCCAGCGCTGCAGATTCTTCCTGCACTGAGCGGTCACATGGTCCCGTTCATTACAGAAATGAATATGCGGCTCCACCTCCCATAGGGGTGGAGCCGTATATTCATTTCTGTATTGAACGGTAACTGTGACCGCTCAATACAGGAAGAATCTGCAGCGCTGGAAGAAGCAGAGACGTCCAGGGACCGTGCCGGGAGTAGGTGAGTATACAGCGCTGCACAGCGCTGCGCGATATTTACCGCTCCTCGTTCCGGTGCGACTCTGTCATCAGCGTCCTCTGGCAGTGACGCTCAGGTCAGAGGGCGCGGTGACGTAGTCGGTGCGCGCCCTCTGCTGAACGTCAGTGCCGAAGACAGAGCCGCACGAGGAGCAGCCAGGTAAATATTGAAAGTGCCGGGGCCGGGGGTCCTGAGCGAAGAGAGAGGTGAGGGGAGTATGTGATTTATTTTTTTTATGGCAGCAAAAGCATAAGGGGCAAGTGACTGTACGGAGGATTTTATGGGGCCATAACGCTTGTGCAGCGCCAGCACTATAAGGGGCAAGTGTCTGTGCGGAGCATCTTATGGGGCCATAACAATTGTGCAGCACTATAAGGGGCATTGACTGTGCGGAGCATCTTATGGGGCCATAACACTTGTGCAGCACTATAAGGGGCAGTGACTGTGCGGAGCATCTTACGGGGCCATAACACTTGTGCAGCACTATAAGGGGCAGTGACTGTGCGGAGCATCTTACGGGGCCATAACACTTGTGCAGCACTATAAGGGGCAAGTGGCTGTGCGGAGCATCTTATGGGGCCATAATGACCGGTGCAGAGCATAATACATGGCAGAGCTTTCTATGGAGCATCTATGGGGCAATAATGAACAGTGCAGAGCATTATATATGGCACAGCTTTCTATGGAGCATCTATGGGGCCATAATGAACGGTGCAGAGCATTATATATGGCACAGCTTTCTATGGAGCATCTATGGGGCCATAATGAACGGTGCAGAGCATTGTATATGGCACAGCTTTCTATGGAGTATCTATGGGGCCATAATGACCGGTGCAGAGCATAATACATGGCACAGCTTTCTATGGAGCATCTATGGGGCAATAATGAACAGTGCAGAGCCCCGGTGGGGCCCTGTGCAGTAACGGGCCCCCAGCTCCACTATATGGGCAGTACTTGGCTTAATTCAGTTGATTTACTGTACAGAAAAAAGCAGCATCTCATAATTCATTAACCAAACTACCTAGTTTATTATTACATAGAGATATAGGTAAATTTGTGAATGAGGGTAGTGTAAAATTTGTATGCATATGAAAAGTGGGCCACCAAGGTCATTGTTATTGGTGGGCCCTTGGCACCCCAGTCCGACACTGGATGGGAGCCAGTGTGCCAGAGCGTTTAAATGCCGCGGTCAGAGATTATAGCGGTATTTACATGGTTAACAGCTGAGATCGGAGCCCAGCTCTGGCTGCTGCTGTCAGATAAAGATGGCGGGTATGTAATATAGCCGACATCTACCACGTATGGAGAGACTTCAGATGCTATCCGTGTGTCTGCCTTTATGTACATGTGATCTCCATTTCTATAGATAAACGTTTTAAAATATACAAGATCGAGTACAGTTTCCTAGGTTTAAAATGGAAATGCATCCATACAAATGAGGTGCAATATGGAATTTCCTTATTTTATTTTGCGCAAACTTCTCATCCAATACTCGGAAAGGGCTAGTGCGTGCGGCATTCACTTGGTCCGTGTGAAAAAAAGGTCATGTGAACAGCCCTAATGAATTACATTGGTCTGCTCTGATTATTGCATGTTTGTTGTGGGGGTTTTTTGTTATTACATGTTTTCCCTTTTGATGCAGCTTTGCTAATTATGATTTTTAGTAGAGAAACGTTGTGAATCTGTGTGTTTTATATGCATTTTATCAGCGTCTCCATAGAAGCCTAAGCAAAAAAAAAGGAATTACAAAAACGCATAGTTCCACAACGTCTTTAAGCACACACAAAAAAAAAATCTGTGTTTATGCTAAATGGGAACATGGCCTAACAGCGGATCTCCGGCGTCAGAGAAACCAGACCAACAACAATCTGATCAACATGCTGGCTTACACAGACAACTCCTGTAACCTCTGTCTTGGGTTTATGTTTGGCGTTTGGTCTTTTTCTGGTTCTCAGGTCATCCAGATTTTACTGACAACCCACATAATCTGTGTTTCGGTGTCACCCCACCAAGGACAACATCTACAAAGAGTTTGTATGTTCTCTCCGTGTTTGCGTGGGTTTCCTCCAGGTTCTCCAGTTTCCTCCCACATTCCAAAGACATACTGATAGGGAATTAGATTATGAGCCCCATTGGGGACAGCGAAGATAATGTGTGCAACCTGTAAAGCGCTGCGGACTATGTTAGCGCTATATAAAAATAAAGATTATTTATTTATTATTTATAAGAAGCTTGGCTGCAATGCTGTATTTTTTTTTCCCATTTTGACTATGTCAATCACTGGTCCCTTTACACAAATCTTGGCCAAATGCAGACATCAATAAACCATTGTTACTTGCTGTAACTTGTACATAAATATTAGTAGAGACACATTGTAACCTGATAAAATGAGCAGGAAAACTGACATTTATATTAAACAATGCTCATCTACAACGCCCATGGAAATCAGCCTGCAGACCCCATTGTTTTGGAAATATTTGCAGAGCAAACTAGCCATCAATGTACAAATTTCCCACTCACAGATCCTTGCGCAGTCACAATTAAAGGGAACCTGTCACCTTATGGGAATAGAGGTTTTACACAGGTGAAATTAGTCATACCTGTATGTCTCCTCTATGAGGCCTTGTTAAGTAAAAATCAATGTAGCATAAGTGATCAGACGACCGCAGCTTCAAATCTCTCCTACTGAAGCCAGTAAAAAGTTAAAAAAATAAATATATAGGTTTTAAAAATATTTAAAAACTTTAAAAAATAGAAACAGTTCACATCACCGCCCTATTGCCCCATTCAAAATAATAATAAAAAAAAACCAAAAAAACACACATTTAGTATCGCTGCATTCAGAAACGTCCAATCGATCAAGATATAAAAAGAATTAATCTGATCAGTAAAACGTCGTAAAAAAAAAAAAAAAAGTCAAAATGCCAGAATTACCTTTGTGGTCGCAGCAGCATTCCAATAAAATGCAATAGCAGGCGATCAAAAGATCATATCTCCACCAAAATGGTATCAATAAAATAGTTAGCTCAGCAGCCAAAAAATAAGCCCTCACCCAACCTTAGATCCCGAAAAATGGAGGTGCAAAGAGTCTCACAAAATGGCACTTTTTTTTTTTTTTTTTTTTTTTTTTTAACACTATAAACTTTGCATTTTTTTTCACTACATAAATAAAGAAGAACCTGTACATGTTTGGTATCTGTGAACTCATAATGACTTGGAGAATCATAACTTAATTTTTGTGCCCTTAAATCAGAGAGTCATATCACACAAAATACTTAATAAATAACATTTCCCACATGTCTACTTTCCAAAATTGTGATGATGTAAACATACTTTTTTTTTTGTTAGGATGTTATTAGGGTTACAAGTTGACCAGCGATTTCTCATTTTTCCAACAAAATTTACAAAAACCTTTATTTTTATTTTAGGGACCACCTCACACTGGAAGTAAGTTTGGGGGGGTCAATATGACAGAAAATACCCAAAAGTGACACCATTCTGAAAACTGCTCCCCTCAAGGTGCTCAAAACCACATTCAAGTAATTTATTAACCCTTCAGGTGCTTCACGAGAACTAAAGCAATGTGGAAGGAAAAAATGAATATTTTACTTTTTCACAAAAAATGTACTTTAGACCCAAACTTTTTTATTTTCACAATGGTAACAAGTGAAAATGGACCACAAAATTTGTTATGCAATTTCTCCCAAGTACGTCGATACCCCGGATGTGGGGAAACCCACTGTTTGGGCACATGGCAGGGCTCAGAGGGGAGGGAGCACCGTTTGACTTTTTGAACCCAAAATTGGCTGGAATCAATGGCGGGCACCATGTCGCATTTGAAGACCCCCTGATGTACATAAACAGTGGAAAAACCCCAAATTCTAACACAGCCCTAACCTCAACTCTAAACCTAACGGAAAAATTGAAATAAATAAAAAAAAATTATTTTATTATTTTTCCCTAACTAAGGGAGTGATAAAAGGGGGTTTGAGCTACTATTTTTATTTTTATTTTGACCCTATCACAGTGATCAAAATGAACGAACAGGAAAAATCTCTTATTGTTGCCGTGTGCCAGTCGGCCGATCTTGGCGGATGCACTGTGCATGAGCCCGCCATTTTCTCCCGGAAGAAGACGCCGAGTGCCGGGGTCAGAGAAGGAGAGACTGGGGACACTAGAGGTACCGAGGAGAGCTTGGGGGACCCCATTTCTATGTCCTCTGGTATGCTAGATCATATCAGAGGAGAGAGAAATAAATGGGAAATCAGACTTTCTTTTTTTGCCGTCGCCGTTATTCGGTGAATATCTGCAATCACAACACTGGGGACGGTAAACATCGACCCGAATCGACACTGGGGGGCGCTATACAATTATTTCTCAGCACAGTTAAAAAGAGGCGCTGAGGAATAAGTACCATTATCTGCCGACATTTAAAAGGCGTATTGGTGGTGGTTAAGTGGCACTTTACAGACCTCATCATCGCTGTCCCCATTGGGGCTCAATCTACAATCCCTTAAAGTATGTCTTTGGCGTGTGGGAGGAAGCCCACACAAACACGGGGAGAACATACAGTGGTGTTCAAAAGTCCTGCATAGGCATGAAGAAAACTATATGTTTCATACTTCTGCATCTCTGCAGTGAAACTGGTGGAACATATGGAACATATATGTTTTTGTAATCCCTCATTGTATGCCATACTCATTTTTGAATGTCCCAAGTGTATAAATTGTTATGGTATGCGCATTTTTGATAATTTTTTTTACAGCATAACCATACCTACACCAGTACAGTGTGTAGAATGGTGAACAGGTTTCTAAGTTCATTAACTTCCAATGCAAGTTCACACAGACTTAAATTTTACTTTTTAAGATTTATTATTTTTTATTTCAGAGTCCTGAAAAGGGCCTTTTGAGTGCATCTTTAGCTTCTAATACTTTATTGGCCAGCCATTGCTCTTGAGCACCAGCTTGCATTTCTGTGGCTTTGAGTGAACAAGCTTCTGCAGATGTTCACGAGTGATGATGTGGTTCCAGGCCTGTATCAGAGCCTCAATCACCTCACTCACACAGCTCAAACACTCTGGCTTGTACTCTTCATGTGGGAACCTTCTCACATAAGACTTGCCATCATTTCCTAAAATGCAAAAAGTGCTTTCATCACTAAATAGCACTTTTTCCCACTCCTCCTTCCTCCATTTTAAATATTTCAATGCCCACAGTTTTCTCCTTTGTCTTTGTATGGCTGTCATCAATGGCTTCTTTCGGGCCTTGCGCCCTCTCAATCCTGCTTCCAAACATCTCTTCCTAACAGTTGATGTTGCTACCTCAATATTGCACTTTTCTTGCCATTCTCGCAGAAGCTGAGGAGAGGTGAGCTTTCGATTGGCAAGGGATGTTCTTATCAGTACTCTATCCTCCCTTTTAGTTGACTTTCTGGGCCGACCAGATCTGGGCCTGTCCTGGGTAATTCCAAGCTGCTTATGTTTCTGCAAAATTCTTACGACTGTACTCTGATTACAGCCGACCTTCCTTGCGGTCTGGGGGCCAGTATAACCCTCTTCATGTAGCACCACAACTCGCACACGATCCTCCGCTGACAATAATCTGAAGGCTCCCATCATAAAACTCTACAGTATGATTCACTAGATAGACCAACAGATAAAACAAACAAACAAAGCAGCAGATGTGATGCAATGTGATTGGCTGCCATATCCAGGTTATGATTGGTCACAAGAACCTCATCTGTGATTGGCTAATTTTGGATCTGAAGCTGTACAATATTTAGTTGTGCTTTCAATTCCCATATTGTTGCAATAATTTCAGGCAAAACTGCTTCAAAAGCTAAAAATATTACAGGGAGAGAATGCAAAATTGTATTCTGAACAAAACCATATATAATATGTCATATTAGCATTGAAGATATTCAACAGAAAACGTTTAAAACATGAAAAATCTATTTATCCTATACCTATGCAGGACTTTTGAACACCACTGTACATACTCCTTGGAGATGTTGCACTTGGTGGGATTTGAACGCAGTACCCCAGTGGTGCAAATCAACAGTGCTAACCACTGAGCCACCATACGGTACTAACCACTCAGCCACCCTGTTCCATTCTTTTAATTGCATCCTGAAAATAGGGCCACTGACCGTCACAAATTGTGTCTCTGTGCGCTCATATGCATCGTGGATATGGGCTGATGCTGCCTTTCATAAAGGGCATATATTCTAGTCCATAAAACAGACCAGAGTAGGTCCGTGTAGAAAATAGGCCATGTTCACCATCACGCTGGCTATAAGGGGTCCATGGGCTCTCCCTGTGCAGTCTCAGGTGCCCATGGACCGATTATAAGCTTGTCTGAACAAGCGCTT
Source organism: Ranitomeya variabilis (assembly GCF_051348905.1). Classification (NCBI taxonomy): domain Eukaryota; kingdom Metazoa; phylum Chordata; class Amphibia; order Anura; family Dendrobatidae; genus Ranitomeya; species Ranitomeya variabilis. The sequence continues at coordinate 1,065,051,623 of NC_135232.1, read as the reverse complement.
AGGCTATGTGCGCACGTTGCGGAATTTGCTGCGGATTCGCAGCAGTTTTCCATGAGTTTACAGCACCATGTAAACCTATGGAAAACAAAATCCGCTGTGCACATGCTGCGGAAAAAACTGCGCGGAAACGCAGCGGTGTTTATTCCGCAGCATGTCAATTCTTTGTGCGGATTCTGCAGCGGTTTATACCTGCTCTGTAATAGGAATCTGCAGGTGTAAAACCGCAGGTGGCATCCGCACTAAATCCGCAAAAAAATTGCGGTAATTCCGCAGGAAATACGCAGTGCGGTTTATCTGCGGATTTACCAAAATCAGTCTGGAAAAATTTGCAGAGTGTGCATACCCTGGGCTCCGGTCACACCATCAGTGTTTGGTCAGTATTTCACATCAATATTTGGTTGATAGGCGTCACCACTTCTGCATTCGTCACCCACTCCTGGTTTTGGCTGACCAAATACTGATTATGTGACCGTAGCCTTATACAGAGGCTTCAGGTATAGAAATAGCAGTGCCAGGGTTTCAGGAACAGCCAGAGGCTGACAACACGAATACTTACAATGGCGCCGTAACAAAACGGATCCACCTGGATAGAATGACGTTATTTATCATCATAAACATCTAACTGAAACACTAAGGTACCTTCACACTCAGCAACTTTACAACGAGAACGACAATGATCTGTGACATTGCAGCGTCCTGGATAGCGATCTCGTTGTGTTTGACACGCAGCAGCGATCTGGATCCCGCTGTGATATCGCTGGTCGGAGCTAGAAGTCCAGAACTTTATTTGGTCGTCAGATCGGCGTGTATCGTCGTGTTTGACAGCAAAAGCAACAATGCCAGCAATGTTTTACATGGAGCTAACGACCTGTGAGAACGATAAGTGAGTCGCCCTTACGTCACAGGATCGCTCCTGCATCGTTGTGGAGCTGCTGTGTTTGACATCTCTACAGCGACCTAAACAGCGACGCTGCAGCGATCGGCTCGTTGTCTATATCGCTGCAGCGTCGCTGAGTGTGACGGTACCTTTAGGTTATTTTCCGAAATAATATTCCAAGTTTTTCTGTAAAAATAACAAAATGGAATAAAAGTTGAGAAATCCAACAATGTGAACTAAGCCTTAGAAAACCATCAGTCTTTCTACACCAGTGCCCACGCTGCCCGTCCGAATTACAACTGTGCCCAAATGACTATGGAACAACTCCAACCACTGACATGTACGGTTATAGACTTCTTCTGGGTCCGCTCCTCCTGCATTATTCAACAGTGACCCCCTCCTGGCTGCCATGGAACTACAAGTACCAGCATACATATGGTACAGAACTGCAAAGACACAAGTTGTCACACTGATGAGTAAGGACAGTGCCAGTGGGAGGATGTGCAGGAGGAGGAGGATGAGCGGTCAGTGACTGTCTGCAGCTGTGGGGCTACAAGTAGTGTGCCTGTATTGTAGCCCGCCTGCATCTGTAGGACTACAAGTGCCAGCACACCTTGGGCTTCCACAAGTGCCAAAGACACACAATACAGTAATAATGTATAAACCACCAAGACCAGGACTGGCTGAGAACCAGCAGCAGCAGCAGCAGCTCCCAGGGTGGCAGGAGGGCTGCCTGCAGATGTAAACATCTCCCTCCCCACTGCCCGGTACCTGCCCAGCTGTGTGCCCAGCACAGGACGCGGGCGGAGAGGGGCAGAGGCTTCACGACTCGCTGTGATGGGGGAGATGCCGTCCCTCCAGGCTCCATGCCTCCCCGGTGCAGCCGCCGGTGTGCTCTGTGCTGGGGAACTCCATGCAGGGATCTCCCAGCGGCAGAGGAGGGCGGCAGTGACGTCACGGAGCAGGAAGCACGGACACAACGTAGCACAACGGCAGCGTCACGGCACACGCCCGCCTCCGAGTGCACACTGACAGCACACAGCCGCCTCCCCGCACACTGACAGCACGCAGCACACGCCCGCCTCCGAGTGCACCCTGACAGCACACACTCCCGCCTCCCTGCACACTGGTGACAACACACAGCACACTCCCGCCTCCGAGTGCACACTGACAGCACACACTCCCGCCTCCCTGCACACTGGTGACAGCACACAGCACACTCCCGCCTCCGAGTGCACACTGACAGCACACACTCCCGCCTCCCTGCACACTGGTGACAGCACACAGCACACTCCCGCCTCCGAGTGCACACTGACAGCACACACTCCCGCCTCCCTGCACACTGACAGCACACAGGCAGCGTCACAGCACAACACTGCCGCCTCCCTGCACGCACCCTGGGACCTGGTAGGGTCCTGAAACACACACACACTTGTGAGAATCATCCTGCCATGATGACAATGCACAGAACCTCAAACTTCACCTCTTTCTAAATCTTTTTAAGAACCTTTCAGGCTCCATTGCTGCCGTTGCAGTCTTAGGTGGTGGAAACAAATGTTCCCTGTCAGTTCTCCGGCATTTCTATATCCATTATCCTGTGTTTCTGCACAGCCCAAGACTACAACTCCCAGAATGCAATGTAAGGAGGATCCTGCCAGCCATACACAGGGCTGGATCCATTAACCCTCTAGGGGGTGGAAGGTTTTATGCAGTAATGTGAAGGCGGCTTTCACTCAGGATCGTTATTTTGTGTCTCATCAGCGTGAAGACTTTGTAGCTCTCAACTAGAGCAGGAAGGAAACCGTCCACTAGTGTCGTACGACGCACGTCGCAGTGCGTCGCTATGTAGAAAAAACGCATCCTGCAAAGTTGCCCACAGGATGCATTTTTTCTCCATAGACTTATACATAGCGACACATTGCGACGGAGTGCCAGACGTCGCATCTGTCGTGCGATGGTTGCGTCGTGTTTTGGCGGACCGTCGGCTCAAAAAAAGTAACATGTAACGCTTTTTTGTGCGTCGTGTCCGCCATTTCCGACCGCGCATGCGCGGCCGAAACTCCGCCCCCTCCTCCCCGGACATCACAATGGGGCAGCGGATGCGTTGAAAAATTGCATCCGCTGCCCCCGTTGTGCATAATTAACACACTGTCCGTCGGCCGACGGTTTGCGACGGCCCGTACCGACGGACTAGTGTGAAAGTAGCCTAAGGCTGTGTGCACACCAAGTCCTTTTGCTGCGTTCTCTGAGCAAGAACAAGTTTTTTTGAGTTTTGGAGAGTCTCCATTCAGTTTATGCGCAAAAAAAATCCTCAAAAAGCATTGTTTTTGACTTGTTAGTATGTTGCATTTTGCTACATTTTTTAGATATAGTTATATAGGTTGGAAAAAGATTCAGATCTATCGTTCACCCTTCCTCCACCAGTCATACATTCTCTATCCCTAGCTCATCTATAACCCACAATGAAATCATCCTGTTATAAAAGCTGTTATAGTGTCGGCCATTACTACCTCTTGTGGTCGGCATCCCACAGTCTGACTGCTCTAACTGTAAGGGTATGTGCACACGCTGCGGATTTTGCTGCGGATCCGCAGCGTTTCCGCAGCTGCGGGTCCGCAGCAGTTTCCCATGAGTTTACATTACAAAGTAAACCTATGGGAAACAGAAAACGCTGTGCACATGCTGCAGAAAAAAACGTGCGGAAACGCAGCGGTTTACATTCCGCAGCATGTCAATTCTTTCTGCGGATTCCGCAGCGGCTTTACACCTGCTCCAACAGGAAACCGCAGGTGTAAAACCACAGTGAAATCAGCAGAAAAACCACGATAAATCTGCAGCAAAAACGCAGCGTTTTTGCCCTGCAGATTTATCAATTCTGCTGCGAAAAAATCCTGAGCTCTCAAAAACGTAACCGGCATACAGGTAGGACATACGGTCACGCTATAATTTCCTTATGAAATTCCCATCTTACCGAAGTTCTAAAGCAGTTACATATCGCGAGGCAGGGAGTCATCCTGTCATGATGCCAAGCTGCTGAGGGTGTAAGTTTTCCTTTGAAGGTCTTAAAGCTGTACTACCTGCTGAGCCAGGTATCCTGTTTCAGCTTCTCATGCTGAAGAAGGATTGTAATGTCAGAACGGATATGACATAGTTGATTGGCATGACATTAAATCCCCCCCATATTCTTCACAATAACATTCAGGTATGTTGGCACTTCATTATTGTTCTGCAAACACATAGAAGATCTCACAGACTCCATTCCCTGACGAAGCAACTCTGCGAAAAATGCATCAGGAGAGTTTTCCCCTTACAGCCGACTGTGTTTTGGTAGCTATCCTAGAGGACCTTTCAACAAAATTTTCATGTCGAACTGGATTCCTAATGTCATAGTGGCTGAGAGCGGACTTAAATATTGGGTGCGTGTACTTCTCCATAAATGAAAGTTAAATTATTTGGTGCAAAAACTTCTGATTGCTAATATATTCGCAATGGAGAGGCGAAATTAAAAAAATAAGTTTTATTTCGCTCTGCAGCCACTATTACATCATGAAGAATTTGGTGAAAGACCCTTGTCCAGGTTTGGGAAGCAATTCTGAAGTCGCTTGATGTGACTGCAGATTTGTGAATCCATCCAGCTCGTGCTGTCGGGATATTCCAGTGCCAGCGACATGAGTGGGCGTTCATGTGACTGCAAGCATGCAATATGCCTACTCTCGGGCAAATTTCAGAATAGATGTTCTCTTTGAGGATGATTAGATCTCATTATATATCCATTGCAATGTTCTTAGGCAAAATTGTGAGTGAGCCCCCTCCAAGGTTGAAAAGTCCCCACACATGACTGGTCTCAGCATGCTTTACTGTTGGCACGACACAGGACTCATAGTAGGGTTCTTCTTCTCACCATCATTTAAGCAGCAAACTTTGTGAAAACCAAAATTTGTGTCAGCGTCAAAACATATGGACGACTGTACAAGATGAAGCACTCCCTATGTAAAGTTTTTCGCAATCTACATGGAGTAATTACCAGTTCAAGGTGAATAATTACAAGTGTTAATAATCAGTCTGAGTAATGATTGGAATAATTATATATACCTATATATCTATAAATGCATGACATATTGGGATTGCCAGAGCGGGATAGCAAAGGGTGGATAGAACACAATGGAGTGGGCCTCTGTCCTAGATAAGTCATGTTCCCCACTGCAGAGACATGTTGTACATTAGTAAATGAGAATGCTGATAAATAACCCTACACAAGAATAAATAAAAAACCTATACAAGGACCATGATCAATATTACTGCAATATACTGACCATATAGCTGTGGATACCAGTTCTGCAGACCGCATAAGGGCTTATAGTACAAGTTTATCCAGAGACTTGCAATGTCTTTTCCAACTTACTCAGACCACCTTGATGACTTCCTCCATACACAACTTGTTGCCATCGATTTCGTAACATACAAACATGACTTTTGCACTGAGACTCTTGCATTTCCAGCGCAACCCCCAAAGATTGCAAACCTTTACAAATTACTTTTTTGCTGCTACCCCCATTTATTTACCTGTCAGTGCCCTATTTGCCTCTATTAGAGCACCCGCTGAGTGTGATGAGTTCACAGTGCCTTAAAAAAATAATGTCAAACAGTGCTCCATATTGTGCCCCAAATATTAATACTGCATAACACAGAAAATATGCCATGTTCTGTGCCGCACAGAATAAGGCGAGGTTCAGGCAGCCATATTAAAACCTGCAAATTGCGGATGTGACTGTCTCTCTCTGCAGGTTTGTCTGCTTCTCTGTGCTGTGGACAAGTGCTGGAACTGTCTTTCTTATGCACTATTCCGGTTCATAAGAAGGACCAAAGTAGTGCATACTTCAATTGTCCAAATGGTGCAATCAGTTGTTGGGGAAAAATCGCACATATACATTGACACACAGAATATACAGTTGTGTTAAAAAGTGTTTGCCCTCTTCCTGATTTCCTATCCTTTTGCATATTTGTCACACTGAAATATTTCAGATTACCAAATTTAAATATTAGGAAAAGATAACACAAGTAATCACAAAATGTATTTTTTTAAATGAAGGTCTTTATTATTAAGGAAAACAGAAATCCAAACCTACAGGGCACTGTGTGAAAAAGTGATTGCCCCCTAAACCTAATAACTGGTTGGGCCACCCTTAGCAGCAACAACTGCAATCAAATGTTTGCGATAACCGGCAATGAGTCTCTTACAATGCTCTGGAGGAATTTTAGCCCACTCATCTTTGCAGAATTGTTGTAATTCAGCCACATTGGAGGGTTTACAAGCATGAAATGCCTTCTTAAGGTTATGCCACAGCATCTCATTTGGATTAAGGTCAGGACTTTGACTAGGCCACTCCAAAGTCTTAATTTTGTTTATCTTAAGCCATTCAGAGGTGAATTTGGTGGTGTGTTTTGGATCATTGTCCTGCTGCATAACCCAAGTGCGCTTCAGCTTGACGTGACGAACAGATGGCTGGACATTCTCCTTCAGGACTTTTTGGTAGACAGCAGAATTAATGGTTTAATTTACCACAGCAAGTCTTCCAGGTTCTGAAGCAGAAAAACAGCCCCAGATCATCACACTACCACCACCATATTTTATTGCTGATGTGATGTTCCTTTTCTGAAATGCTGTGTTACGTCTACGCCAAATGTAGTGGGACATTCACCTTCCAAAAATTTAATCTTCTGACTCATCAGTTCAGAGTATTCTCCCAAAAGTCTTGGGGATCATCAGGATGCTTTCTGGCAAAACTGAGACAAGCCTTTATGTTCTTATTGCTCGGCAGTGGTTTTTGTCTTGGAATTCTGCCATGCAGGCCATTTTTGCACAGTCTTTCTTATGGTAGAGTCATGAACACTGACCTTAACTAAGGCAAGTGAGGCTTGCAGTTCTTTGGATGTTGTTGTGGGGTCTTTTGTGACCTCTTGCATGAGTCATCGCTACGCTCTTGGGCAGGGCCGGACTGGCCATCTGGCAATTCTGTCAAATGCCAGAAAGGACCTGTCTGGTTGTGGGTTGCCTTGTCTGCTATGTTCTTAACAGAATCAGTGTCCTCAAGACACCCATTCTGTTAACAGTTGTGGTGGAGCAGAAAGTTGTTTCTCCTTCACTAGCTTGAGTGTTCCTCCAGCACTAAGCAAGGAATGTCGGCGGTGCAATGATGTCATTGCATTGTGCCACCAGCATCCACTGTGGAAATGGATAGAAGAGGAGACAGATGCTGCAGAGGATGAGGAATCTCGATTATGTGAGTATAGGGATTTTTTTCTTTTTGGGGGCTCTAGGGTACCATCACACTATATAGGGCAAGGTGAGTTGCACCATCATAGTATATAAGGGGCTGCAGGGTGGACCACCATACTATATGGTGTACTGATGGGGGGCATCATACTACATAGGGAGCTGTTGGGGGGATCATCATACTATATGGGGGACTGTGAGGTGGACCATCATACTATTTAGGGGGCCATGATGTGAACTATAATTCTATATGGGGGGCTGTTAGGGGTACCATCATACTATTTAATGGCTGTGAGGTGTACCATCATAATATATAATGAACTGTGGGGTGGACCATCATGCTAGATGGGGGTTTGGGGGGACCATTGTACTATATAGGGGTCTGTTGGAAGGATCATCATACTATATGGGGGGCTGTAAGGTTGACCATCATAATATATAGGGGGCTCTGGGGGCCATCATACAGTATTTGGGCTATGGGGGATCTTCATAGTGTATAGGGGATCTATCATACTGTGTGGGATGGCTGTGGGAACATCTTACTGTGTAGGATGGTTGTGGTGGACATCATACTGTGTGGGGTGGCTGCAGTGGACATAATACTGTATGGAGGATTATGGGGTACATTATACTATGTTGGTGGCTGTGGTGACCATCATTGTTTATGGGATGGTTATAGAGGACATCATACTGTGGGCCTTGGTGGACATTACACTTTATATAGGGGACTGTGGTGGACATTATGCTGTGTAGGGGTCTGTGGTGCTTATCATACTGTGTATTGGGGGCTGTCGTGGATATCATACTATATTGGCGGCTGTGGGGATAATCTTACTGTGTGGGAAGCAGTGGGGCATCATACTTTGTGTTAATTTTGTGGGGAAATCATACTGTGTGGGATCATCATATTTTGTGGGGTCACCGGAGAATCCTCACAGTGTGCGCTATGAGAATTCAGAAGTCTAAAGTTGTGTAGACTTTAACCTCAACTTCTTTAATTATCAGTATGGTGGTATTATCAATATTGTATATGCTGGTAATATTTGGTTATGGTCTGTTGGTGTTTGTCTGTAATATTACAATATTATTATTTTGATATAATTACACAGGCCAACAAAAAACAACTTTTTTTATGTTTCTTTGATGAAAATAGGCAAATATTACTAATTTTGGGTCGAGAAACTCAAATATACCCACAGAATTGTTTAATTAGCTCTCGTTTTTTAGATACACGCCATGGAAGTATGTGCTGTAGGTAGCGAGAAGAATTCATTACAAGAGTATAAATTGCACAGTACAGTACACATATTTAGTATCGCCGCGTCCGTAACGACCCAACCTATAAAACTGTCCCACTAGTTAACCCCTTCAGTAAACACCGTAAGAAAAAAAAAAAAAAAACGAGGCAAAAAACAACGCTTTATTACCATACCGCCGAACAAAAAGTGGAATAACACGCGATCAAAAAGATGGATATAAATAACCATGGTACCGCTGAAAACGTCATCTTGTCCCGCAAAAAACAAGCCGCCATACAGCATCATCAGCAAAAAAATAAAAAAGTTATAGTCCTCAGAATAAAGCGATGCCAAAATAATTATTTTTTCTATAAAATAGTTTTTATCGTATAAAAGCGCCAAAACATTAAAAAATGATATAAATGAGGTATCGCTGTAATCGTACTGACCCGACGAATAAAACTGCTTTATCAATTTTACCAAACGCAGAACGGTATAAAGAAATTCATGAATAGCTGGTTTTTGGTTATTCTGCCTCACAAAAAACGGAATAAAAAGTGATAAAAAATGGTCACGTGTCCGAAAATGTTACCAATAAAAACGTCAACTCGTCCCGCAAAAAACAAGACCTCACATGACTCTGTGGACCAAAATGTGGAAAAATTATAGGTCTCAAAATGCCACGTATATAAGTGCCACGTATTTAAGTGCCACGTATAAGTGCCACGTATTTAAGTGCCACGTATAAGCAAAGTAATGATGGTAAGCAGTCTTCACAAGTGGAGTAATTGGTCTTCTTTGGTTGGCAAATGTCACATAACCACACACGTAACAAAAATTGTTAACAATATTTGCACATTTACGAGGCATTTTCAAAGTGTAAATTCTCTCCACAAAATTACTGCAACAAGAGAAAGAGACTTCAATTAGTACAAACTATGCAGACACAATTTATAAAATGGCTGACATTGGTTCAACAGGTCTGTAATCAGGTTTACCAATACACATTTGTTGAAAATTCAAAATTTCCCTATTTTCCTGCATAATAATCTTAAATGACCTGTATCTCAGCAACAAGAGCTAATAATGATTTTTAAGTAACATATTCGTTTTTAGGATGCTAAAATTATTACAAACCAGCTATTTTCATTTCAGAAACATTTTCACTGTTGGCCAGTGTTATTTAATCTTATATAGCAGTATTATTGGTATCATTAGAAATATAGTTTTTTTAGAAAGTCTTGATTTCCTCCAGGCAGGGAAATATTAGTGATCTATCCCCATCTGAAGCTCGGGGATCAGGGACAGCATGGGCCTGTGTGATTTCAAATGCCAGGGCTGAATTTCAGTTCCAGTCCGTTCCTGCTCTTGGGGTATTTTTGGTAGGCCAGCCACTCCTGAGAAGATTCATCACTGCTGCATGTTTTCAGCCTTTGTGAATAATGGCTCTCACTGTGGTTTGCTCAATTCCCAAAGTTTGAGAAATGGCTTCTAGAGTTGAGTGAATTTGTTCGGATTTGGTCGCTGACTATGAATTTGCCATATTCGAGCCATATTGCTACCCAGGGCCGGACTTAGCCCAAAAGGCGCCCTGTGCGAGACTGCAGGACGGCGCCCCCCCCCCCTCCAAACTTTGAAAGAAAACAATAACTCTTTAATATTCACAACAACACGTTTACTTGGAAAACTTGTGTTTCCCTGCAAAACACTTGAAGAAACACTAATATTGCAATAACGGGAATTATAAAGTGCTTTAAAGCGGACCAAAAGGAAAAAATGACGCTTGGTCCAAAGCCATATGGGCTGACAGCCAATCAGAGTGCAGAGCGGCGGCCTGCAAGGCCAAACACCGCCCTGCACTCTGATTGGCTGTCAGCCCAACGCTGACAGCCAATCGGAGTGCAGAGATGATGGCCAGCATGGAGAAGAGTTCCGGACGGGTGGCAGCAGGTCGGGTGCCGTGCGGACCAAGAGTCATTCTATGACTTTTGATCCACCTTAATACTAAATAAAATATCTTAAAATATCAAATATAAATAATATAATAAATATGCAACATACATGAGAAAAACTGTCATTAAATATGTGCACAATTTTCAACCTTCAAGACAAAAAAATAAAAATAAAGTGCACTATACTGTAATCCAGCAACAACAAGAACATAATAACGTGCTACATAAACTGATTTAAAAAGCAACTTTCCGTGCTTTTACTTTGGCAAACTCATCAATAGTTTCATTTAAGTCTAGAGATGCCAACACATCATTTTCAATTGACAAGACTGCAAGTGAGGATAACCTGCTCTCTGTCATAGTGGACCTTAAATATGTCTTAATGAGCTTAAGTTTTGAAAAACTGCGCTCTCCTGAGGCCACAGAAATCGGGATGGTGCACAGAATCTGAAGTGCAGTCCAGGTTTGTGGAAAGTGCTCTGTAAACTCATTTTTGGTGAGGAAACCAAGTATCTGCAGCGGAGTCTCAACATCATCAGGGAGCACATTCCGAATGTGCCAGAGTTCATCAGAAAGTTCAGCACCATTTATGTCAGACTTATTGCCATAAGTCAGAGACTTCTGCAGTTCTACACTATGTGCCAACAAGTCTTCCCGTGATTCATGGCTCTTTATATCGTACAAAAAGCCCCATTTTTTATTATGAATACTGAGTTGCTGGAAACGCTCCTCCATTGAATTTAAAGCAGTATCCACCAACACATTGAAGAACTCAACCTTAAATTTCTGCTTTGCATCCACAATTGGTTCATCCCGTCCTTCATAGCTAAAAGTGGGTTTTTTAATTCTAACACGTGAGGTACTCTTAAATATGGGGTCCACACCATTTTCCTCTGCTATATTCTTTGCTCTTTGGAAAGAGCCTTCAAAACCATTCTCCCTGAATTTCTTAAGAAAATCATGGGTTTTTTCAATCATGTCTGCTGCTGTGATGAGGTTGGCGGTCTGGTTTTGCAAAGCTTTGCTCACAATATTGATTTGAAATAATATGTCATACCACACAATTAAGGACACCATGAATTTAAAATTAAGGATATGTTGGGACAACTCTAGAGCATCATGTTTTGTTTTTGGCTCTGTACTGCTGTCTTCAGAAAGGGCAAATAATGCCTCCTGTATACCTGCTAGATTTTGGATCAGTGGTTTGAGGCAGTTTATCCGGCATTCCCATCTTGTGGTACATAGAGGTTTTACAGTAAGACCTGATACATGGTCTGTCAAAACCTTCCATCTCTTGGCTGACCCAGCAAAAATAGTATATACACGCTGAATAATTCCAAACAGGGTTATAGAATCTATGTTAGATTCTGCTGCATCTCCAACCACTAAATTGAGGCTGTGGCATCCACATGGTACAAAAAACGCCCTTGGATTTTTTTTTAGTATGTTGGCTTGAACACCATTATTTTTGCCTGCCATATTGGCACCATTGTCATAGCCCTGGCCACGACAGTCATCAATATCTAGCTCTTTGCTAATTAGGAAATTAAGAATAATATCTGATAATCCTCTACCAGTTGTGTCTGTTACAGCAACATATCCAAGAAAATGTTCCCTGATCTGGCATAACCCAAGTTTAACATCAATAAAACGGATGGTAAAAGACATCTGCTCTTGATGGGCTAGATCAGTTGTACAATCAAGAATTAAGGAATAATACTTTGCCTTTTTGCATCTTTCAAGAATTTCACTAATAACCTTTTTGGCCATCAAATTAATTATTTCATTTTGAATAGTTTTACTACAGTAGTGGTCAGATGTCTCCTTTGACTTGACTCGTCGCAGATGTTCTGCCATTACAAAGTCATAATTTCCTAATAACTGTACTATAGCAAGAAAATTTCCATTATTTGCGGTGTATAGACGATCAGAAGATCCTCGAAATGCCAAGTTCCGTTCAGCCAACAACTGAGTAATACGCATGAGTCTTTCCAGTACGTTTCTCCAGTGCTGCTGCTCTTTCTGTATTCTGCTCTGTAACTGATGGTCAATTGTTTTTTTGTTTTTCATGCGAAGCTGAACTTCTATCCACTTTGTTTCTGCTGAGTAATGGTTAATGGAAGTTTCATGGGCCTTTAACATCTGACTCATATGGCTCCAATCCTGTGATCCATCCAATGCAAGTGCCGTACGGGATCTTCTATCAAACAGTTTGCAACAAAAGCAAAATACTTTGTTCAAACTTTTGGAGTACACCAACCACTTTCTTGCTCGTTTCACGCCATTGTCCAAAATTCTAGAGTAAAAGTCCTCTGAAAAATGTCGATTCCTCTCATCTCTCTTAAATTCTATATTTTTAAGTTGCACAGGGCCTGCTTCTACGATTAGATCAATTGATGAAGAATTTAATGTAGGCCAAAGTGCAGGATCTGAGTCAATGATTGCAGAAATTTCACTGCTTTCAGCCTCATCAATGCCCTCCACATGCTGGCATGTGTTATCCCCTTCTGATGTGAGGGCTGGTGTGGTAGACTGATCTTGTTCTACTGCAACCTCATAAACGTCTGCTATGGTAGACTCTTGGTCAACTTCGCTGATCCTAATTTTCAATGACGTTGATGGTTCCCCTGGCTCCAATGGGATTGTATCCATACCACTCCTTATTTCACATTCTTGCTGTGGAATATCTGATGTTGATTCCTCAGCAGTGCTCGGTACATTGGTGCCACCATGTTCAGAAGATTTTTCGAACAGTCTTTTTAAAGACCCTGCTTGCTTTTGATTTGCCTGTTCTGCTAAGGCCTTTCGCTTTCTGTTCTGTGCACCAGATGCTTTCTTAGGGCTCATCTTGCCTGACAAATGTTATTCTTCCCTGAAAAGGTTAGGTGTGGACCAAAAGTCTTATTAGTGCAGTCCACATGCTACTATAACCATCTATCTGCTCATTTAAACCTAAGGTGGCAGAGGTGAGCAGGTGATAAGTAACTAGAAACAAGTAAGCCACTGTACACTGCACAAAGTCTGGGAAGAGTGGGAGGGGGAGAAGGAGAAGGAGAAGGATGGATGAATACATTTAGCAGAGAGGAGCGGGAGGAAGTGAGAGTAGGGTGGCTCCTGAGCAATGCACCTAACCCCCAATTGCCCCCCCCGGTTGCCATGGTTAGGTTAGGCACCATAGGGCTATTTTAGCCCCTTCTGCCCTGGACATAGTAGTATGTTACATGGTAGACCCATAGGACGCCTGAAAATCAGGCTAAACACCCTTTTGTGTTCCTAGAGCCATATGCAGTGGCGTACACACCATAGATGCGACGGATGCGGAAGCACCCAGGCCCGTGGCTTGGGGGGGCCCAGTGCCGCCCGCCCGCATCCATGGTGTGTCCTTTTTTTTTATTTTTGCCACAAGCACAGTGCCCAGCCAATGGGCCCCACAGCAAAAGGGTCACAGCAATGGTGCCCAGCCACAGTGTCCGGACCCAGTCACAGTGACCGTGCTTGTGGCTGGGCACCATTGCTGTCGCTGGGCCCTTTTCTTGCGGCTGGTCCCCTTTTTTTGTGGCTGGGCCCCATTGCTGCTGTTGGGCCCTGTGCTTGCTGCTGGGCCCCATTGCTGTGGCTAGGCCCCACCACAAGCACAGTGCCCAGCCACAGCAACAGGGCCCAGCCACACAATGGGCCCCACAGCAAAAGGGTCACAGCAATGGTGCCCAGCCACAGTGTCCGGACCCAGTCACAGCGACCATGCTTGCGGATGGGCCCCTTGCTTGCGGCAACACATAATACGTTTCCAAAATAAAGCTGCACCCCAACCCCCCCCGCCCCCCCCCACACACATAATACGTTTCCAAAATAAAGCTGCACCCCAACCCCCCGCCCCCCCCACACATAATACGTTTGCAAAATAAAGCAGCACCCCAACCCCCCCCCCGCCCCCCCCCCACACACACTGCAAAAAATAAGGCTGCACCCCAAACCCCCCCCCCACACACACACCAAAAAATAAGGCTGCACCCCCAACCCCACCCCCCCCACACACGCACACTGCAAAAAATAAAGCAAGCGGCACCCCAACCCCACCCCCCCCACACACACACTGCAAAAAATAAAGCAAGCTGCACCCCAACCCCACCCCCCCCACACACTCTGCAAAAAATAAAGCAAGCTGCACCCCAACCCCACCCCACCCTCCACACACACCAAAAAATAAGGCTGCACCCCAACCCCCCCCCCACACACACACACACGCACACTGCAAAAAAGCAAGCTGCACCCCAACCCCCCCCCCCCCCCCCCGGGGCAACCGCCAGCATAGTGGAGGCCATGTGAGGTGGTTATTACTCACGCTTTGCTTGGCTGAGTAACAGTTGGCTCCTCAGGTCCACCTCTGCTCTGCTCTTCAGTGCCGGGAAGAGAGCGGCGGGGCACGAGCGGGGACGTGTGGCGTAATCATGTCACACGCTGTGCAGCCGTTCTCTCCCGCCGGGGACAGCAGAAGGCGGAACTAAAGTTCCTCTGCGTGCTGTCCCTGCCCAGCGGGGAGAACGGCTTGCGCGTGTGACATTACGTCACACGCAGAGAGCCGAGCGACAGGGCGGGCGCCGGGCGGGCGGCACTGGGCAGGAGCAGGCGAGCAGCAGATACAGATAGCGCAAATGGCGCGGCGGGGGGCGCCACAAGAGGTGCGGGCGCCCTCAGGCCATTAAGCGTCTACATTGTGATGTAATGTGACATTAATCTGCTGAGCTCAAATGCGCCCCTTGTATGCTAACGAGCCTTGGCGCCCTGTGCGGCCGCACAGGTCGCACAGGGCAAAGGCCGGCCCTGTTGCTACCCTATTCATGCCGAACATATTAGTTCATTTCTATTCCTATTGACTCCAATGATGTTCGGCTGTGTTCGGCAAATATTGCAAAAACAATATTTGCCACCAATCGTAATCGGGACTGAATTTTGAACAATTCACTCAACTCTGTTTATAACCTTTTCCAGACTGATATATCTCAATTACTTTGTATCTTTGTACTTTGTACTTTTGACATCTCTCCCAACCCCCGGCCCCCCATGTTATAACAAGTCTAACCTCCCAACTGCTATGCTCAGAAACCCCTCTAACCTTATTAATATCCAATGCATGCTTTCTGCCTCTTTCCATTGTGCCCTTTGGAATTCTCGCTCTGTTTGTAATAAACACCCTTTCATCCATGACTTCTTCCTTTCTAATTCTCTTAACCTTCTTACTGAAACCTGGATCCAGCAGTCAGACACCACCGCTGCTGCTGCTCTTTCATATGGTGGACTACACTTTTCTCATACCCCAAGATCGGACAACAGAGCAGGGGGAGGCGTTGGTCTGCTCCTATCAAATGTACTTTCCAGGTTATACCTCAAGTACCCTCACTTGTCTTCCCTTCCTTTGAAGTCCATGCTGTCAGACTCTACATCCCCTTCTCCATGCGAGTGGCGGTGGTGTATCGTCCTCCTGGCCCCTCTCATCAGTTCCTGGATCACTTTGCCGCCTGGCTTCCACACTTTCTCTCCTGCGACATACCCACCCTCATCATGGGTGATTTTAACATCCCCATTGCTTTTCCCCTCCCCCTATCTGCTTCTCACCTTTTATCTCTAACCTCCTCCTTTGGCCTTTCGAAGCATACTATGGCTACTTTCACACTAGCGTTGTATGACGCACGACAAATTGCGTCGTTGTGACGTACCGACGCAAGCAGTGAAAGCGCTGCACAACGGGGGCAGCGGATGCTGTTTTTCAACGCATCCGCTGCCCCATTGTGAGATGTGGGGAGGAGGGGGCGGAGTTCCGGCCACGCATGCACGGACGGAAATGGCGGACACGACGCACCAAAAAACGTTACATACAACGTTTTTTGGTGCCGATGGTCCGATGCAACCGTCGCACGACGGTTGCGACGTGTGGCAATGCGTCGCTAATGTTAGTCTATGGAGAAAAAACACATCCTGCAAGCAATTTTGCAGGATGCGTTTTTTATCCACAATGACGCATTGCGACGTGCAGTGCACGACGCTAGTGTGAAAGTAGCCTTATTCTCCAATGCATGAAGATGGAAACTCCCTCGACTTGGATTTCTCCCGGCTTTGCTCAGTGGACGATTTCACAAACTCCCCTCTTCCCGCTCTCTGAACACAACCGTTTTTCATTCTCTATCAAGAACTGCCATCCCGCTCAGGTTACCCCCACTTTCCATACTTATAGAAACATACAGGTCATTAACACCCAGAAACTTATGAAGAACTTGCAGTCCTCATTGGCCCCTATTTCCTCCATCACATGTCCAGATTCTGCACTGAAGCATTACAATGAAACCCTGCAAAGTGCCGTAGATGAAATTGCACCTCCTATACATAGAGCAACTCAGCACAGAAGGCGACAACCGTGGCACACGCTGCAAACACGTTTCCTGCAACGGTGCTCCAGGTGCGCCGAACGTCTGTGGAGAAAATCTAATCTACCAGAAGACTTCATCCATTATAAGTTCATGCTTAAAACATACAACTCTGCCCTTCACCTCTCCAAACAAACCTATTTCAACACCCTCATCACCTCACTGTCCAATAACCCTAAACGTCTCTTTGACACTTTTCATTCCCTACTCAACCCAAGAGTGCAGGCCCCAACCACGGATCTCTGCGCTGACTATCTGGCCAATTACTTAAAAGAAAAAATTGACCACATCCAACAGTAAATTATCTCCCAATCCCTTCATACCATGCACTGTCCTCCCTCCCCCACTGCATTTAGTTCACTCTCTGACTTTGAACCAGTTACAGAAGAAGTAGTAATCAGGGTCCTTGCATCTTCTCGCCCGACCACTTGCACCAGTGACCCCATTCTGTCACATCTCCTCCAGTCTCTTTCCCCTGCTGTCACTGTGAAGGGACAAATTAAGAAAGATTCTCCATTTTGTGCTTTTCGACTCCATTTTCTTGTTGCTTAAAGATAAATTCTGTTATTTAATTAGGTAAAAGGTTATAGCTAATTCTCTTGGATCTCTCCTCAGCATTCGATACTGTGGATCATCAGCTCCTCCTCAATATGCTCCGCTCCATCGGCCTCAAGGACACCGTTCTCTCCTGGTTCTCCTCTTATCTCTCTAACCGCTCTTTTACTGTATCTTTTGCTGGTTCCTCTTCCTCTCACCTTCCCCTTACTGTTGTGGTTCCTCAAGGATCAGTCCTCTTCTCTTTGTATACTGCCCCTATTGGACAAACAATCAGTAGATTTGGGTTCCAGTACCATCTATATGCTGATGACATCCAATTATACACCTCTTCTCCTGAGATCACGCCTGCCTTTTTAGATAACACCAGTGATTGTCTTACCGCTGTCTCTAACATCATGTCCTCCCTCTATCTGAAACTGAACCTGTCAAAAACTGAACTCATCGTGTTCTCTCCCTCTACTAACCTACCTTTGCCTGACATTGCCATCTTCATGTGTGGTTCCACCATTATTCCCAAGCAACATGCCCGCTGCCTTGGGGTCCTACTTGATTCCGAGCTTTCATTCACCCCCCACATCCAATCACTGGCTCGCTCTTCTTATCTGCATCTCAAAAACATTTCTAGAATTCGCTCTTTTCTTACTTTCGACTCTGCAAAAACTCTTACTGCTTCACTTATTCACGTCTGGACTATTGTAACTCTCTACTAATCGGCCTCCCTCTTACTAAACTCTCCCCTCTCCAATCTGTCCTGAATGCTGCAGCCGGGATCATATTCCTCACCAACCGTTACACCGATGCCTCTACCTTGTGCCAGTCATTACACTGGCTACCCATCCACTCCAGAATCCAGTACAAAACTATTACCTCCTCCACAAAGCACTCCATGGCTCAGCACCACCCTACATCTCCTCTCTGGTCTCAGTCTACCACCCTACCCGTGCTCTACATTCTGCTAATGACTGGAGGTTAGCATCCTCAATAATCAGAACCTCCCACTTCCGTCTCCAAGACTTTTCATGTGCTTCGCCAATTCTTTGGAATGCACTACCCAGGTTAATACGATGAATCCCCAATCCCACAGTTTTAAGTGTGCCTTAAAAATGCATCTGTTCAGACTGGCCTACCGCCTCAACGCATTAACCTAACTATCCCTGGGTGGCCCATTCAAAAAACTTAAGCCATAATCAGGTTCCTCGCATCATGTTCTCATACACTTTATGCAGTTAATAGCCCTCTGTGTCTGTACTGTTACTTATTTAAGCAGTTAACTGGTTCATGCAGCTTTACATGAACACCCGAGCCTTACACTGTGGCTGGTCCGAATAACTAAAGCAATTGTTACCATCCACCTCTCGTGTCTCCCCTTTTTCCTCATAATTTGTAAGCTTGTGAGCAGGGCCCTCACTCCTCTTGGTATCTGTTTTGAACTGTGATTATTGTTATGCTGTAATGTCTATTGTCTGTACAAATCCCCTCTATAATTGTAAAGCGCTGCGGAATATGTTGGCGCTATAATAAAATTATTATTATTATTATTATTATCTCATTTGTTTCAGAATTTCTTTGGATCACAGCATGATGTCTAGCTTTTGAGGATCTTTTGGTCTATGTCACTTTGTCAGACGTCCTATTTAAGTGGTGTCTTGATTGAGAACAGGTGTGGCAGTAATCAGCCCTGGGTGTGGGTAGGGAATTTGAACTGAGCATCCCAAAGATGTGATAAACCGCAGGTAAATTATGTTCTAAGGGAGGGGAGGCAATCCTTTTTCACACAGGGAACTGTAGGCTTGGATTTCTTTTTCCCTTAATAATAAAGACCTTCATTTAAAAACTGCATTTTGTGATTACTTGTGTTATCTTTGTCTATTATTTAAATGAACATACAGTCATCTGAATGAGCCCAAGAGCTAGGTTCAGATGGCTGCATTGAAAACTCATACCCATTAAGTGCATCTCATTGCATGTGCTATTCTGCCTTCATTCTGTTGTTTTCCACACATACTATCAGTTGGTGTGTAAAATCACCAATCTGCACTGGTACACTGGCTATAATAGGTCCATGTGCTGTGGCCAGCACTCGGACCAAATGTATGCTCATCTGAACGAGCCTTAATAGTGATTTTCTTAGTGCCCCAATACAGCAATAGAGCTCCTTAAAACGCCAATTTGTGTCCTCTAAACAGTAATAATACCTGTAGAAAGTACACCCCAATTCCAGAAGGTGACATTTGGAAATCTCTTATAGCCATATTTAAACACAGCAGAACATAGAACATAGATCCGAAGTGGAAAATTAGACAGTTTTCTATTTCACTTGATAAATCATTTAGAAATATCTACCATTGTGTAGCATCCTTTTTTTTTTTTTTTTTTCATAAGTCTGTAAATGTTTTGGAAGTGAGGAGACATTGCTGGAGTTTTGGCAGAGGAACATTGTCCCATTCTTGTCCAATGTAGGATTCTCGCTGCTCGGACCTGGATCTTTGCCGGATTTTTCATTTAATAATGCGCCAAATCTTTTCTACAGGTGAAAGGTCTGGACTGCAATCTGCCGATTCATCACTTGAACTCTTCTTATGTGGTTTATCACTGTCTTACTAAAATATACAAGGCCATCCCTGAAATAAAGGTTGTCTGGATGGAGCATATGTTATTCTGACACCTCTTTATAATGCTCAGCATTGATAGCAACTTTGAAGACGAGATGTATAAACTTTACATGCCATAGGCACTAATATACTGTAACTCCATACCATCAGAGATGCAGAAACTGTGTGCTGGTAACAAGTTGGATGGTCCTTATCAGGGCCAGCGTCACCACCCAGCACACCCGAGCAAGTGCCTGGGCCCTGGGCAAATGGGGGCCACTCGCTGTCGGGGACACCAGTATTTGACGTGTCTTGACCAGTGGGGCCCATTATACTGAGTAAAGAACTGTGTGGCCCATTATACTGAATGTAGAACTATGTGGGGCACATAATACTGAAAGGAGCAATATATAGGTTCCATTATACTGTATGGAGCACTATGTGGGGCCCATAATACTGAATGGGGCAATATATGGAGTCCATTAAACTGTATCAAGCAATATATGGGGCCCATTATATTGTATGGAGCAATATATGGGGCCCATGATACTGTATGGAGCAATATATGGGACCCATTATACTGTATGGAGCAATACATGGGGACCATTAGACTGTATGGAGCAATATATGGGGCCCATTATACTGTATGGAGCAATATATGGGGACCATAATACTGAATGGAGCAATATATGGGGTCCATTATACTGTATGGAGCAATATATGGGGACCATTATACTGTATGGAGCAATATATGGGACTCATTATACTGTATGGAGCATTATATGGGGACCATAATACTGAATGGAGTAATATATGGAGTTCATTACACTGTATCAAGCAATATATGGGGCCCATTATATTGTATGGAGCAATATATGGGGCCCATTATATTGTATGGAGGACTATGTGGTACCTTTTGCTTTCCTAACTATTTATTTGGGAGACTGTATAGTTTAATTTCCTTTTACATCATAAAGTTTCTCTGGGGGTGGTAGGTACTTCTTACAGAGGACTGATCATCTTTTTTCTTCAGGAGCCCACTACTTCCCTGCCTCCCAGCTGATAAACTGTAGAGGTTGCCGGGAACAGCAAACGGCACACGATAGACCTGAAAAAAAATTTAATTAAAAAATAAATTGCAAAGTTGATTGTTTTTAGAAACGCTTTGCAATTTTATCAATTTAGGCAGATGAGACAACTTATTTAAGTTAAACAGAGTTTTCTCAGTGGTCAAGGGTTAAAAAAAGCTTGAAAACATCTACCTTTCTGCCTCTCTAAAGTGCTCCTTTTTCTACACAGTCATGTGACTTAGTTGAAAACTGACCCTTTATCTTGTCTTTCATTAATACCATTTACTTTTCCAGCCTTTTGTTAACCCTGTTCCAACTTTTTTCACGTTACTGCCATCAATTTTTTAATTATTTATTTTTCAAATTAAATCAGTAAAGGTCTAACGTTCAATTTCTGATCTGTGATCTATGATCTGTTGTGAATAAAATATAGCTCTAAGAGATTTCCAAATCATTGCATTCCTGTTTTCGTTATCATTTACACAGCTTCCCAACTTTTTTGGGAATTGGGGTTGTACAAGTCTGGTTAGTTTTACACAGCAGACAAATGCTTGCATAGAACAGATGCGTCCTTGTATGTGGATGATCCCAGGGAGATGTGCACGTTTGGATTTTGCTTTGTGCTGCTTGGAATTGCATTTATTAAAATGCTTCTATGTCGGGTTATAAGATCGCAGTCTCTTTTGCAGTTTTTCATTGGTAACTTATCTTCTAAGATTTCACATGGCGTTCCTCTGTATAACAGAAACAATTATCGGTAATTAATCCTTTGTATTGTGAATACTGTACAGTCATGGCCACAAGCTTTAAGACCAACATACATATATTTTTTTTAATTCAACATTTTTAGCTCCTTTAGTCAGAGTACAGTAATAAACATCTCATAAGTTTTTAAACTTTTATTGACAAATACATCACATTTATGCAACCCATTCTTCCCTAATTGGTGCTTGGAGTTTCCCATCATTTCAGTGTTTTTCTTTCTCCTTCTGCTTTTGAGGTTTGACAACAAGTTCTCAATGAAATTGAGATCTGGGTAGTTTTCTGGCCATGGAGACAAAATATCAATGCTTTTGTTCACTGAGCTACTTCGTTATAACTTTTGCCTTGTGACATGGTCTCCATCATGCTGGAAAAAGCATTGATCATCATCAAATTGCCTGTGAGCATGTGTAGTAGAAAGCTCTGATCACCCCCTTCATGTGCAGAAGGATGTGCTCCAAGTGGTTATCTTACTTTAACACTGAGATAAAAAAAAAAAAAGAAGGAAAAACCTATAAAGAATACGTGCAGGGCAACAGTATACTCCGTAAAATGTTTTATTAAAAATATAATTACTTTTTTTTAAATGCGAGACACAAGAAAATCAAAGCTGATGAGCATAGTTTTATGTCTTTATAGGTTTTTCTTCTATCTTCATGTGCTAATTGGCATACTTGCGCTGTGTTCATTGTATGTGTATGGGTTTATTTAATGCTGAGATACCAGGGTGCTGAGGTAAGTGGAGGCTGCTCACACTGCTGTCCACCCTGTCTTTCTGGTCTAATACTGGAGATACCAGAGGTGCTGAGGAAAGAAGATGCTGCTCACACTGCTATGCACCCTGTCTTTCTCATCTAATACTGGAGATAACAGAGGTGCTGAGGTAAGGAGATGCTGCTCACACTGCTATCCACCCTGTCTTTCTGATCTAATACTGGGAATACCAGGGGTGATAAGGTAAGAAGAGGCTGGTCAGACTGCTGTCCACCCTGTCTTTCTGATCTAATACTGGAGATACCAGGGGTGCTAAGTTAAGAAGAGGCTGCTCACACTGCTGTCCACCCAGTCTATCTGATCTAATACTGGAAATATCAGGGGTGCTGATGTAAGAAAATGCTACTCACACTGCTGTCCACCCTTTCTTTTTGACATAATACTGGAGATACCAGGGGTGCTGATGTTAGAAGATGCTAATCACACTGCTGTCCACCCTGTCTCTTTGGCATAATACTGGAGATTCCAATGGTACTGTGTAGAGATGAATAGATCAGGCAATATTCAAATTTGCCTGTTCGCATGATTTTTCTTAGGATATTAAATTTTCATAACCTCTCTGCAAATTTAGTGTCCCTTGTTATGCTCTTGTGACTGTACAGACCCCACAGCATAATAAACGTAAAATCTAAAAAAAAATAAAAGCCTTATACTCACCTCTCTTCTCACCACTCTGCTGTAATTTATTTGCTCATATCCAGTGCTGTGGTGAAAAGAGGACACTCACAGTTCTGTCCTCCCTGTCTTTCTGATTTAATACTGGAGAATAGTTATGGTGCTGAAGTAAGGAGATGCTGCTAAGACAGCTGTACACCCTGTCTATCTGATCTATTATAGGATCTACCAAGAGTACTAAAGTAAGAAGACTGCTTACACTGCTGGACACCCTGTCTTTCTCATCTAATACTAATGATACCAGGGGTGCGTAGGTAAGAAGAGACCGGTCACACCACTGTTCACACTGCCTATCTGATCTAATACTGGAGATACAAGTAGTTCTGAGTTAAGAAAAGGCCACCTTGCCTTTCTGATCTAATACTGGAGATACCAGTGGTGCTGAAGTAAGGAGATGCTGCTCACACTGTTGTTCACAATGTCTTTCTCTTATACTGTAGATACCAGTGATGCTGAGGTAAAGAGAGGCTGCTCACACTGCTGTCCACCCTGACTGTTTGATCTAATACTGGAGATACCAGAGGTACTGAGGTAAGCAGAGGCTGCTTACTCTGCTGTCCACCCTGTCTTTCTGATCTAGTACGGGAGATACCTGAGGTGCTGAGGTAAGAAAAGGCTGAAATGTTACTGCTCACACTGCTGTCCACCTTGTGTTTCTGAATAATGAGCAACTACTGAGAGGTGAGGAGTTAACAATTTGACAGCTGCTTTGACCTGGAGAAAACCTTTTACCACATGCTCTTCCTCCAGTTTTGTTGCATGGGGGTGATAAAGTATCAGTTATCCTTCTTAGTGCATACAAGTAAAAAAGAAAGTACTAGTGGCATTAAAAGCATCAAAGATCCGATGCATGACCTTAACTTCTGGCCAGGTGCCCCTAATCTCTGGGCGATCATCACTTTGAACTGCATCAATGTCAACATAATGCCGATACCCTTAAATCATGTGGTAGAGCAAGGAGCCATACTCCCCCCATCTCCATCCTATAAGCCTCAGGCTGCTGTACTTTATTGTCCTAATACCAGAGGCTCAATGATGTCACTGCATTGTGCCGTCTGTGCCGGCCCAGGAGGAGTCCAGTGGAGAAGAAGATTCAGTCACTTGGACTATGTACTGCATAAACTTTATTTTTTTTTGTGATGGTTGACACAAAGGTGGCATTATCAGTTTTGGATTGTACACTAATATTTTCTATAAGGGGCAATCAAGAGGCATTATTTTTTAAGGGAGCATTCAGGAACTATTATTACTAGATTGGGGGCACGCAATACTTGCCTTGCCCTGGTGGTGACAATTCATGCTATGTCAGCTATATTTTCAGTTAGGGAGTAGTGTTGAGCGAGTATACTCGTTGCTCGGGTGATCTCCGAGTATTTGTAAGTGCTCGGAGATTTAGTTTTCCTTGCATCAGCTACATGATTTACAGCTGACAGACAGCTTGAATACATGTGGAAATCCCCTAGCAACCAGGCAACCCCCACATGTACTCAGGCTGGCTAGCAGCTGTAAATCATGCAGCTGCGTCAACAAAAACTAAATCTCCGAGCACTTACAAATACTCGGAGATCACCCGAGCGTGCTCGGAAAAACCCGAGCAAAGAGTATACTCGCTTATCACTATTAGGCTATGTGAACATGTTGCGGAATTGCCGCGGAAATTTCAGCAGCAATTTTGCATCTCCGTGCCGTGGGTATAACGCATGCAGAATTGGCATGCGTATTCCCACTAAACACTAGCGTTTTACAAGCGTAATTAACTTGCAGAATGCTAGTGTTTTCCAAGCGATCTGTAGCATCGCTTGGAAAACTGATTGACAGGTTGGTCACACTTGTCAAAAATAGTGTTTGACAAGTGTGACCAACTTTTTATTATTGATGCTGCCTATGCAGCATCAATAGTAAAAAGATATAATGTTAAAATAAAAAAAAATAAAAAATAGTTATATTCTCACCTTCCGGTGTCCCCCGCAACCTTCCTGCTCCTTGCGATGCTCCCGTTCCCAGTGATGCCTCGCGACAATGACCCCAGATGATGTAGCATCATGTGAGACCGCTACGTCATCACAGGTCATTGCCGCAAAACATCACTGGGAATGGGAGCATCGCGAGGAGCGGGAAGGGAAAAACGCGGCAAAAACGCTTACAATCCGCAACGTGTGCACATAGCCTGAGGGAGCCTTGATTATTACACCATCTGCCACATTGTTTATATTGCTCCACAGCTTCTCCTCCTCGTACAGGTAACTGATGGGACGACGTGGGGGTTGGACATCAAGTATCCAAATGCAGCATCTGAGTAGTACTCTAGGATGGGTTTGTGCCATGGTATATTCACATGACAGTGTTTTTTCCGTGTGTGTCCATTTTATAAATAGAGAGCACACAAACACACATGTAATTTAAAAGAGTTATTCACACTTTTATTTTATTTTTTGTTGGATCTATTTTCCCACTCCATTAAACTCAGCGCATGTCTTCTTCTTTTCAGTTTTCGTGGATCAGACTTGGTTATTCAGACTTGAAGGAATTTATTGGTATTGACATTTTCTTTGTGTTTTTTTTTTTATTCCCGGAGAGCCCCTTACATAGCATCTGGAGAGTCTATATTGTATTGTTAGTAGTTACTACACTGTGCAAAATTACTGGGCTAGTGCGCATTTTGAGCATTTTGTCATTTTTAAGCAGATTTTCCAACGCCAAGCTGTGCAACCTTGAATGCTTATTGGATGAAGCAGATCAAGTGATGTGTGCAGAGTTATTCAGCAGCTTGCTTTCCTTAGGGAAAATGGGCCAAAACAGATCTTTAACTCATTATCCTCCAGTGCTGTCATATTTTAGAACTGCAACCTCCCTGGAGGCCCAGAAGTACAAGATGTTCAGTGCTCAGAGACATGGCCGAGGTAAGAGAGGCTGAAACACCACTGAACAAGACACAAAAGGTGAAGTCGCATGTGGACGCAGTGTATATGGACTTTTCCAAAGCTTTTGATATGGTGCCACACAAAAGTTTGATACATAAAATGAGAATAAAGGGGATAGGGGAAAATATGTGTAAGTGGGTTAAGAGCTGGCTCAGGGATAGGAAACAAAGGGTGGTTATTAATGGAGCACACTCGCACTGGGTTGCGGCTAGTGGGGAACCACAGGGGGTCAGTATTGGGCCCTCTTCTTTTTAACATATTTATTAATGACCTTGTAGGGGGCATTCAGAGTAGAATTTCAATATTTGCAGATGACACTAAACTCTGCAGGGTAATCAATACAGAGGAGGACAATTTTATATTACAGGATGATTTATGTAAACTAGAAGCTTGGGCTGATAAATGGCAAATGAGCTTTAATGGGGATAAATGTAAGGTCATGCACTTGGGTAGAAGTAATAAGATGTATAACTATGTGCTTAATTGTAAAACACTGGGCAAAACAGTCAATGAAAAAGACCTGGGTGTATGGGTGGATGACAAACTCATATTCAGAGGCCAGTGTCAGGCAGCTGCTACAAAGGCAAATAAAATAATGAGATGCATTAAAAGAGGCATAGATGCTCATGAGGAGAACATAATTTTACCTCTATTCAAGTCACTAGTTCGACCACACTTAGAATACTGTGTACAGTTCTGGTCCCCGGTGTATAAGAAAGACATAGCTGAACTAGAGCGGGTGCAGAGAAGAGCGACCAAGGTTATTAGAGGACTGGGGGGTCTGCCATACCAAGATAGGTTATTACACTTGGGGCTATTTAGTTTGGAAAAATGAAGGCTAAGGGGTGATCTTATTTTAATGTATAAATATATGAGGGGACAGTACAAAGACCTTTCTGATGATCTTTTTAATCATAGACCTGAGACAGGGACAAGGGGGCATCCTCTACGTCTGGAGGAAAGAAGGTTTAGGCATAATAACAGACGCGGGTTCTTTACTGTAAGAGCAGTGAGACTATGGAACTCTCTGCCGTGAGATGTTGTAGTGAGTGATTCATTACTTAAAGGGGTTGTCCACTACTTTCAAGTAACCCCCCAATGTATCCCCCCGGGCCCCTGATGAATTGTGTGATTACCTTCAATTGCCGTTTTCGCCTGTGAGCGGCGCTATTCCGGCGGCTGAGTCCGGGTCACGTGACCCCCAGGCTGCAGCCGCCGCTTATTTCCGCCGACGTCACGTCAATTTCCAGACTCTGGAAATTGACGTGACGTCAGCAGCAGGCGTGACCCCAGGCTAACAGTCAGCAGTCACTCATCAAGAGTGACTGGGCTGTGGGCGGGGCTGGTGGCTGCCTGCGGGGCTGTGCTGGGGCGGGCGGGACTTGCTGGGGGCGGGGCTAGGCAGGGAATCCACGATGTGATGTGCGGGGCTCTGCGTGCCAGTGCCGGTATGTGCGGGCCGGCGCCGGTATGTGCGGGCGGCGCCGGCCATCACATGCCGGCACGCAGAGCCACAGCCCGCACATACCGGCATGCAGAGCCCCGGCCCCGCTGCCTGCGGGGCTCTGCTGGGGGCGGGCGGGGCTGTGCATGTGCTGGGGGCGGGGCTAGGCAGGGAATCCTTGATGTGATGTGTGTGGCTCTGCGTGCCGGTGCCGGTATGTGCGGGCGGCGCCAGTATGTGCGGGCCGGGGCTCTGCGTGCCGGTGCCGGTATGTGCTGGGGTCTGCTGCGGGGGTGGTCTTTGGGGTGTTTTTATGTGTGTCTCTGTGCAGGCATCGTCCATTGGGACTACAAGTCCCATCGGGCTATGCCTGCTACAGTGATAGTGAGTGACACATTAGCCAATGATGGGACAGTAGTAGTCCCATCATCCGGCTAATGTGTTGAATGTAAAAACAAACAAAAAAAACACATATACAGTACATACACACATACAGAACATGCGCCATGCGACCACATGCGCCATGCGACATGCGACGACATGCGCCATGCGACATGCAGCATGCAACGACATGCGCCATGCGACGACATGCGCCATGCGTCGACATGCAGCATGCGACGACACGCAGCATGCGACGACAAGCAGCATGCGACAACATGCGCCATGCGACAACATGCAGCATGCGACAACATGCGCCATGTGACATGCGACATGCGACATGCGACATGCAGCATGCAACAACATGCAGCATGCGACAACATGCAGCATGCGACGACATGCGCCATGCTACGACATGCGCCATGCGACGACATGCAGCATGCGACATGAGACATGCACCATGGGACGACATGCAGCATGCGACGACATGCGCCATGCGACGACATGCAGCATGCGACACCATGCAACATGCGGCATGCAGCATGCGACAACATGCAGCATGCGACGACATGCGCCATGCAACGACATGCAGCATGCAACGACATGCGCCATGCGATGACATGCAGCATGCGACGACATGCAGCATGCGACGCCATGCAACATGCGCCATGCAGCATGCGACGACATGCGCCATGCGACGACATGCAGCATGCGACATGCAACATGCACCATGCGACGACATGCAGCATGCGACATGCACCATGCGACGACATGCAGCATGCGATGACATGCGCCATGCGACGACATGCAGCATGCAACAACATGCGCCATGCGACAACATGCCGCATGCGACGACATGCAGCATGCTACAACATGCAGCATGCGACAACATGCGACATGCGACATGCACCGACATGCAGCATGCGACATGCACCATGCGACGACATGCAGCATGCGACGACATGCGCCATGCGACGACATGCAGCATGCAACAACATGCGCCATGCGACGACATGCGCCATGCGACAACATGCGCCATGCGACAACATGCAGCATGCGACAACATGCAGCATGCGACAACATGCAGCATGCGACAACATGCAGCATGCGACAACATGCGCCATGCAACATGCAGCATGCGACGACATGCGCCATGTGACGAGATGCAGCATGCGACGACATGCGCCATGCGACGACATGCAGCATGCGACGACATGTGCCATGCGACGACATGTGCCATGCGACAACATGCGCCATGCGACAACATGCAGCATGCGACAACATGCAGCATGCGACAACATGCAGCATGCGACAACATGCAACATGTGACATCATGCGACATGCCACATACAGTACATACATACATACAACATACATACTGACATACAGTACATATAACATACTCACCATCACTTGTCACTTTGATCCCCGAAGCCATTGTCATCTGTAAAAAATATTAAAATAATAAACAAACAATATACTCCCTGATCCGCAGAAATCCAATTAAAACGAGTGTCCCTCGACGATCTCCCGTGGAGAGCAGCAGCATCAGATGATGCAACCACTCTCCAGGGGCACCAGGAACACAATGAGGGGAGGAAGGTATCCTTCCACAATGTATTCCCCACAATGTATTCCTATGCCCCTGTGAGAAAATAGTCCCTAGTCTCACTTTATGGCATGCTGTATGAGAAAGTTCCCACGCAGCTTTTTGCCATAAAGTGAGACCAGTGAACTATAGTAACCTCAGTGATGCACTGCAGGAGCCATTGTCTCCTGTCAGTGTGTCACGGAGGGTCCTATAGAGCAGTAACATCACCCGATGTCACTGTTCTATAGGGGAGATCGTCGTGGGACACTCGTTATTAATTGGACTACGGCGGACAGGTAGTATACGGTTTATTATTTTACGTTTTTTTCAGGCGCTGAAGTATGGTAAGTATGGTTAAATGAAGAATATTAAAATACTTTTTCCTAATGTGTGTGTGTTTTATTAACCCTTTTCTTACTATTGGATTAATAACGGATAGGCGTCTTATTGACGCCTCTCTGTTATTAACCCGGCTTAATGTCACCTTACAATAGCAAGGTGACATTAACCCCTTATTACCCCATATCCCACCGCTACCCGGGAGTGGGAAGAGAGGGGATAAGTGCCGGAATTGGCGCATCTTACAGATGTGCCATTTCTGGGGTGGCTGCGGACTGGTATTTGTAGCCGGGGGGGGACCAATATCCATGGCCCCTCTCTAGGCTATGAATATCAGCCCGCAGCTGTCTGCGTAGCCTTTCTGGCTATAAAATATTGGGGGGTCCCCACGTCATTTTTTGGGGGGGCCCCCCTATTTTAATAGCCAGTAAAGGCTACGCAGACAGCTGCGGGCTGATATTCATAGCAGGCTACAAATATTGGCCCCCGGCCGTCGGCTTTCCCCCTCTGGCACAGAAAATTGCGCGGGAGCCCACGCTGTTTTTTTCCGTTTTTTTATTAAATGCTCATTAAGGCCTGTTTCACACTTGCGTCGGTACGGGTCCATCGCTATGCGTCGGGCCTACATACTGACGCACGTTGTGAAATTTGTGCACGTCGTGGGCAGCGGATGCAGTTTTTCAACACATCCGCTGCCCATTCTGAAGTCCGGGGAGGAGGGGGCGGAGTTTTGGCCGCGCATGCGCAGTAGAAAATGGCAGACGCGAGGGACGTGCCAACGGTCCGCCAAAACACGCATCCGTTGCACGACGGACGCGATGTGTGGCCATCCGTCGCGATCCCTCACTAATACAAGTCTATGTGTAAAAAACGCATCCTGCGAGCACATTTGTAGGATCCGTTTTTTTCCCAAAAAGACGGATTGCTAAAAACGCAAGTGTGAAAGTAGCCTTAGGCTGCTTTCACACTAGCATCGGTAAGGGGCCGTCGCGCTGCGTCGCTAATAAAAGTCTATGGAGAAAAAACGCATCCTGCAGACAACTTTGCAGGACGCGTTTTTTCTCCACAACGACGCATTGCGATGTGCAGTGCACAACGCTAGTGTGAAAGAGGCCTTAGAAACATCGGCCTTTCTATTATATATCTATGGATATATCTATCCATAGATATATTTATAGATAGATACATAGATGTATCTATCCATATATTTGGCTGCTTTCACACATCAGGTTTTTGCCGTGAGGCACAATCCGGCGAGTTTTGAAAAAAACGGATCCATTTTTTCCGCCGGATCCGTTTTTTTCTCATAGAGTTGTATTAGCGCCGGATTGCGCCTGATGGCCACACGTTTCATCCGTTTTTTACCGGATCCGTCAAAAAAGCTGTTTCCGCCGGATGGAAAACACATACAGAGGAACGTTTTTTCTGTCCGGCGAAAAAACGCACAGCGACGGATCCGGCAAAAAAACGTATGAAACTGAGCTGTGAAATTATGAATCTGGCCTTGGAATCCGTTTTTTCATGCATGTTTCCATTTAAATCATGCACATTTTCCGTTTATTTACTTATTTCCAAAAACGTCATTAAAACCGCGCATAAACAGCACCAAAAAAAACATCAAAACTGCACCAAAAACTGCATCAAAACTGCACCAAAAACTGCATCAAAACCTGGTGCAGTTTTGCAGTTTTGGTGCAGTTTGCAGTTTTTGGTGCGGTTTTGATGCAGTTCTTGGTGCGGTTTTGATGCATTTCTTGGTGCGGTTTTGATGCAGTTCTTGGTGTGGTTTTGGTGTGGTTTTGATGGAGTTTTTGGTGCGGTTTTGATGCAGTTTTTGGTGCATTTTTTGCGCAGTTTTGATGCAGTTTTTGGTGCAGTGTTGATGCAATTATGGTGCGGTTTTGATGTGTTTTTTTTCAGTTTTGAGGCGTTTTTTATGCAGTTTTTTGCACGGTTTTGATGCATTTTTTAATTCGCTTTTGTTGCGGTTTTTGCACGGTTTTTAGGCGTTTTGGTGCGTTTTTGAAAGGTAAATAAAGATGTATTATTGAACAAAAAAAAAAAAGATTTGTGATGTCATTATTGTCCAACTTCTTCTTTTACATTTGTCCAACCCACACTCCATTAAACACACAGATAGACAGATAGATGATAGATGAAATGGATAGACAGATCTACATATAGATAGATCTATAGATGCATACATCTATCTATTCATATATCTGTCTATAGATGTGTCTGGATAGATAGATATATCTATTGATAGATGTATGGATAGCGTAGGGTGTGTGTCCACTGTCCGGATTACATCCGAATAAGCTGCAGATTGGATGCTGCGTACTTGTAGTCCCATCGGATGATGCCTGCACACACACCCCAAAAGACCCCCCGCACAGCCCCTCACACACACGAACAGCCCACAGACCCCGCACACACCTGAACAGTCCCGCACAGCGCCGCATACATCCGATCAGCCAGCAGACCCCGCCCGCACACACATACACGCACACAGTCACCGCCCACACACTTCCATCCTCCCGAGCTGCAGCGTTTCTCGGACCCACATCCGCCGCAAAACTGCAGATCTTTTTTACATCTGCGGTTTTGCTGCGGATGTGCCCAAGTCAATGAAAGTCTAAAGGTGCAGAAACACTGCAGTTCCGCACAAAAGAAGTGACATGCTGCGAGAAAAAAAAGCTGCGTTTCGGTGCGGCTTTTTCCGCAGCATGTGCACAACAAGACTGCGGCTCCCATTGACTTACATTGGTTGTGCACTACACTGCGGATTTGATGCAATTCAGTGCGGCAAAAAACTCTGCGGATCTGCAATTAAATCCGCAACGTGTGCACACAGCCTTAGGCTAGGTTCCCATTGCGTTAGCGCAATCCGCTAGCGCTTAGCGCTAAACGGATTGCCCTAACGCAATGTCTTTTAAGGGGTCACGTTAAACGTCCCCGCTAGCGCAGATCCCCGATCTGCGAGAGCGGGAAACGGACCTCGGGCGCGCCGCGGACGCTGCAAGCAGCGTCCGAGGCGCGCTACAAAAGAACGGCACATCGCTAGCGCGTGCCGAAAATGACACGCGCTAGCAATGCGCTTTAACATTGCCGGCAATGGGAGTGCTAACGGATGCGTTGCACGGCGTTAATTTCGCCGTGCAACGCTGTCCGTTAGCGCTCACACTAAAACGCAATGGGAACCTAGCAAAAAAGCCAAGCAAAAAACTAGTGTGGGATTGCACTTTTTTTGCCATTTCATTTCACTTTGAATTTTTTTCACATTTTCTGTTACACGACATGGTAAAACCAATGGTGTCGTTCAAAAGTAGAACTTGTCCCGCAAAAGATAAGCCCCCACATGGCCATATTGATGGAAAAATTATGGCTCTGGATAGAAGGGGAGCGATAAACAAAAAAAGGTCCAGGGGTGAAGGGGTTTAGAAACATGGATATGGACATATCTATGGAAACAGACATAGATATATCTGTATCTATCTATCTATCTATCTATCTATCTATCTATCTATCTATCTATCTATCTATCCATCTATCTATCCATCTATCTGTGTGTAATGGAGTGTGGGTTGGACAAATGTAAAAGAGGAGGTTGGACAGAAATTACATCACAAATCTTTTTGAAGATAGAGGAGTGAGGGGTTGGGTGTGTTTTGGAGTGGGTGTGCTAGGTTCGGGCTTAGAGGCCAGTGCAATGCATCATGGAACTTGTAGTATTAGAGCACAATAAGTCAGGAGAAAGGAAGTTGTCGATTAACTCCATGAGAGCTGGATCCAGCACTGAAGATGTGCTGCTACAGCATGATAAAAGGTAATATTGCTAAAATAAACACAGTGGATGTTTTCAGTGGCACATAATAGCAAGATTTATGAAAAAAAAAAAGGTTATAGTAGTGGACAACTTCTTTAAATTTAAGAGGGGACTGGATACCTTTCTTGAAAAATATAATGTTACAGGGTATATACACTAGATTCCTTGATAGGGTGTTGATCCAGGGAACTAGTCTGATTGCTGTATGTGGAGTCGAGAGGGAATTTTTTTCCCCAATGTGGAGCTTACTCTTTGCCACATGGTTTTTTTTTGCCTTCCTCTGGATCAACATGTTAGGGCATGTTAGGTTAGGCTATGGGTTGAACTAGATGGACTTTAAATCTTCTTTCAACCATAATAACTATGTTACTAAGTCAAGAGTGAGCCAAGAAATATCTGAAGACAGATTTTTCAAAGATTTTATGGACAGATGAGATAAGACTCTTGATGGACCAGATCAGTAACGGACACGAAGCTCCCCTTCCACTGAGATTGCCAGCAGCATGGAGGTGGAGTGCTGCTATAGGCTGGAAATATTAAATTTTCAAGTTGAAGTTGGACTCAAAATCAACACCCTATTGAAAACTTTTGGAACCTTCAACCGCAGATTTATGGTGAAAGAAAATAGTCACCTCTCTGATCAGTAATAAACTGAAAAAAAAAAAAAAGAGATGGAGATAAAGCCCGAATAAATAATAGTAATATAATTCTTTACTAAATACAAAACTACAATTAATTAACCCCTTCATGACATGCGCCGTACATGTCGTGTCTCTTCCTTTGATGTGGGCTCCGGCGCTGAGCCCACATCTTTCCCAGCACATGTCAGCTGACATGTGCCCCTAACAGCCACGGGGTTAATATAGACAGTGCATACTGTATATAATAAGGCAGTGTAGTAAACACAATACATAGAATCATAACACATTAATAATAGTCATTATTGTAGTTTTTATACTGTAATGTTCTCCAGGATTAGGTATTGGAAAGTATAAATCAGGCTATTGTAGGGAGTTGGCTCTTGTAGTTACTGAATGACACTGTGGCTTTAAGAGACCATGCTCCCCTCTGAGTTGTGTGCACTTGGACTAGTCTTTTCTCCCCTGCAGTTTTGCTGTGTGTTGGCTTTGGACAAGAACCAAAGAGTGAAGAGGGCCTCGTGTCTGAGGGACATGGACAAGATGAGTTTTTGCTGTGAGATACTGGTAAAAGTGAACTAACTGCTTCAAGGTAGAAGATAGTGCCCGTCCACTGCATGATTCAGAATCAGGACCGCATCCAAAGAGGGAAAGTGTCACATCGTGCATCCAGGGCAGTTTTCCTGAAACACTTGTAACCTGAGAGAAAAAATAACACTGTGGTACCAGCCATCCCTCCACATTGCAAGAAGGAACTAGACTTGGCCAGACCCAGGAAAGAGAGATTCGTTAATCTGAAGGAGGAGCTCACCACAACCAACCTGGCTCAGCTGCATCAGGACCAATTAACAGCTACCAGACTTTCTTCTAAATCTACAGAACTGGGAGTTACACCGATGTAAATTGTGTTAGGGTTTAGCGCAAGGTTCTTTATCTTTATCTAGGATGCTATAGCAGCGTGGCCAGATTATCGGAAGCCAGGTAGTTAGTTAGAAGAGAGTAGTTTGTGAAACTTATTTATACGGTTTATATTGAACTTTGCATTGCCATAGCTGGAGCGCAGCTTGTATGACACGCTCCAACTATCTCCCTTTGTATCTAATATTACTGTTCTCATTACAGTAACTGTTAGTCTTACTGCCCGGCATATAATCCTCTGTTTTTCAGTAAAGCCAGTGTTTTATTTCTGAGTCCTCGTCTACTGTACTGTATTTGAGTCCTGCCTGGCAGTGTCGTTCAGTCACCGCTTCACTTTTATTAAGTAAATACATGTGGCAGTGGTACATGTATTGTTGCCCAAAGTGGAACCCTCGACGCGCATGTGCAGGGCAACTTTGTCAGGAGGTACAAAATAATAAGGATGGGGAATATACCGTATATATTTGTGTGTACCATGGCCACGTGTGATACACAATCAGTGTGATGTACTTCCGAGATATGGCGGCGTCCAGGGAGCTACCATGTGGCATGTGAGCGCAGGCGGAAATTATTGCATCACAATTACATAATTTGAGATCACGCATAACGTCCAGACCGCCAGTCCCTGTTATACCTCTTTGAATAGTGTCTGGGAGGCCACGATTGGTGATGCCCAAAAGTTGATTGTCAAAAGATTAAGAAACTAACAGACTCCATAGATGGAAGGATTATGGCTATTTTGATCACTGATCTTTTTTTTTTTTTTTTTTTTTTAATGTCACAAATGACTTTTTGTACATTTTGAGTTGTTTGGTGATTATTCTAACTTTAAAAGATTATTATTATTTTTATAAATAATATAATTGATGAAAATAAAAACAATTGAGAAGGAAATTTTATGTTTTTAATTTAGTTGCATAAAATAGTTGCCCAATAATTCTGCACACAGATGTTCTCCGAAAGACAAAGCCTCGCTTTTACTTTTAGGTTTTTTTAAACCTTTTGGATTGACCCGAAAGCACTGTAGTTCAATAATAAACTGAATCATGAAAAATACAAATTGCCTATTAATTCTGCGCACAGGGCATGTATAAATGGTACATAACTGTCATCACCTCTTGTTTGCGTTCGTACCTCTTTTAAGTATTAATCATCTTGATTTTTTTTTGTTCTCTCCTAAAATGACAAAAATACAATATGACGAGATTAAAGGGAAAACACATTTCTAATATACAATATAGAGGTATTCAGAAAATTACATTGTGTTAGTCATGACCATAACTATAGCCATAGCAACTGCAATAAGGCCCAGAAGGTAAGAGGACCCAGTGATGTGCAAAATCATTGTGTCTTTTGTACACATTTGTTCTGTCTAGCACTATAATGTGGGTTCTTGGATATATATTGCTATAATGCATACCTTTAGTTATTGCTACTCATGATGTTACTTCTGTTTTCTACCATTCCATTTAATTTTCCTATGGGGTTTTATGAATTTTAGCTATGCTCCTAGTTAGGGTCAGATCAGGTCCAGCTCTAAAAAAAAAAAAAAGAAGCACCCTGGGCCTGTCCTTTTTAGCATTGCTCAAGAATTCCAATAACCGTTTATTTAAAATGCTATGTCTGAGTATTGTAGAATGCCTGCGGTTAAATGGGTTGTCTGCTCTTGTGGTGAGAGGCACTCTGTGTGACTGCAGAATTCTGAAACCTCACAGCATGCACAGTGCGCACTGTCAGGATTTTATATGCCAGCACCGGGACTGGGCAGTCATGTGACCACAAGTATGTGATTTGCATACTTACCGCCACAATCCAAATGGACATGCTGAGAGGAACCTGCAGATGTGTCAGGTATAATCACACACAGCTCTGCAGTGAGATCAGGAGAGCGGAGTGGCAATTACACATCACACTGGTGACACTGGTAACCATCACACATCACACTAGTAACCAATACACATCACACTGGTAATGCCTCCTTTCATTTACAATAATCTCTGGCAACATCAGTTTCCTATAGACTGCTTTTAAATGTTGCTGTCAGTGATTGACAGTGTAAGACCCCAGGTAACCGATTGTTACAGTGATGTTGCCTTCCTTTTGGGGAGGGCGAAATCATTTGTGGAGGCAAAGGGGATTCTCTTTACCAGGTTAGCACACACATGCAACACATTCTGAATCCAGGCCAGGAGGGGGAGCTCAGGACCCAGATTCAGGGGAGCTTCCGTCAAATATGGACATATGTCCTGGTCTGGAGGAGGAGTTGGAGAGTCTGGGAGAGACAGTGGATGGAGACAGTTGGTCTCCAGGAGGGAGAGATAAAGGAAGGATGTCTGGAACAGACAGGGAGGCCAGCAGCCACGTGGGAGCTGCAGCCTCCGGGACAAGGAGAACCTGAAGAGTTGTTGCATGCAGTGGAGCATTGAGGA
Source organism: Ranitomeya variabilis (assembly GCF_051348905.1). Taxonomy (NCBI): domain Eukaryota; kingdom Metazoa; phylum Chordata; class Amphibia; order Anura; family Dendrobatidae; genus Ranitomeya; species Ranitomeya variabilis. Next base: position 1,065,013,949 of record NC_135232.1, on the reverse strand, counting down.
AAGGAACGCAGGAGTGGAACGGGGCTCAGAGGGGAACAGTGGCAGGACACCCTCAGAGCCAGAGCGCAGCAGCCGGGTACCGGGAGCCCGAGGCCTTAGTGGAACTGTAGGACACTTGGCAGAACCGGAGGACTAAGAACTTTATGTGATTGGCCCACACCACACCTGATCGCAGCACCTGAAGAGCCCAGGGCATGATAGAGTCCCTGTAAAATGGCTCAAGCTGCCCGTTGTGCAGGTACCTGTCTTAGGATGGGGGAGAAGAGGACTTTGCTAAACAGCTTCAAGCAGCAGGGACCTCATAGGACAGCGCTAATTGAAAAAGCTTACGGACCTCATCCCAATTGCCTCCAAGGTGGCCGGACCCTAACTACACCTGTACCTGGTACCCTGGACTGAGGCCTGCTACATCTACAGTAAACCAGGTAAAGACTTTACAACTTGTGTCCTCCACTTATTCGTCGGCATACACTATCATCGACACACACCTTAGGACCCCTGGGAACCCCGCTTCACCTGGGGAAGCGTTACCATCATTGCTGCGACAAAATCCCCCAGAGGACCCCTTTAAAGCAGCGTCGGTCGCCCTATTGACCAAACACCACAGGTGGCGTCATGACAGACTTTACCACAATTTCCCTTAAAAGACCTTTCCCCTTTAATTGGACACCCAGGGCCACGGACCGGGTCGCAGCCACCATGACATCCCCTTTAAGAGCGACCGGACCCGGTACCGAGAACCCGCTGCCCAGGCGGGGCGCTCCAACAGCAGCACTTAAGAGGTTAACAATGAGCGCTCTGATTGCTGCTGTTAGAGGCAGATGTCAGCTATGTAATATAGCTGGCATCTACCCTATGTGGAGCAGGCTCTGCTTCTGTCTCCAACATGCTCCATGATGTAATAATATGTCGTTGAGCCTGTAGGAGTTAATGGATGTCTGAGGAATGTTCTGCCATGCTAAATGTACTTTGGCAAATCATAAAGATCAGCTGCTGGCAGCTCCCTTTGCAATTGACGACCAATGTCGTCTCATATGTGTTCAGCCGGAGACAAGTCTGTAGATGCTGCAGACAGTGTTGGACTGGAGCACAAATGGCCCACCAGAGAACAGCATGTTTGGGGACAACCACCCATTTACTATCGAAATAAGAAAGTTTAACATATGAAACAAACTGGAGGACGGCGCTCTGTGTATTAAGATTAAAAAAAAAGATAAAGCGTGGGAAAATAAATATCAGAGATTTCTTTCATTTTTCTTATCACGAGATCACATTGGATTTGATGGACTACGTTGGAATGTCCACCCATCAAACACACCAGCAAGTCCATGTCTGAATGGCTTAAGAAAAACAAAATTAAGACTTAGGAGTGGCCAATTCAAAGTCCTGATCTTAAAGGGAACCTATCACCCCGTTTTTTAAAGATTAGATAAAAATAGTGTGAAATAGGGGCAGAGCTGGGCTTTACATTCGTGCCTTTTTGGTGCCTTTATTCCCCCGTTAGCCTGCCGAAATACCTTTTTGAAGTGGCCGTTTTGTCCTGTCACTCAAGTTGGTCAGGTCGGATGGGCGTGGTTAAATAGCGGTTCCTCCCCCCCTGCTTCTCGGCGTTTCTTTCGTAAACGCGATCTGTGAATGGCACAGATCGCGCTTTTTATTAGCAGTTGCGCAGTGAGTTGTCCTCCGGCGCCTGCGCATTATGTTTTGCCCAACTGTGGGCATAGCATAATTACCATCACTGCGCATGCGTGGGTTGTAACTTTAGCCTTGGTGCCCCGGAAGTGATCATATGGGCACAGTGTTTATCTGGATGCCGTGCCGGTAAAATTTTCTCAGCCCGAACTGCGAGCGTAAGTTTGGTGCCAAAATCGCTCGCAGTTCGGGCTGAGAAAATGTTATGTTTGAATAATGCTATCACCAAGAAGGAGGCTGAGTTTCTGATGACATCTCATCCTGTGGTACCTACCTTTTACGCTTTGCCCAAGATACACAAATCCTTAACTGAACCACCAGGAAGACCCATAGTCTCAGGTATAGGCAGCATCTTTGAGCGACCATGTATCTATGTGGACCATTTTCTTCAACCCTTGGTCACTTCTCTAAAATCATTTACTAGGGATTCCACTCATCTTATGCAGACCTTGGAGACTTTGGAGATCCCTGCGGGAACGCTTCTAGTGAGCATGGACGTGGAATCTCTTTATACCAGTATCCAGCATCAATCAGGTATGCAAGCTGTCATGTACTTTCTTGAGAAAGATCCACATCGAGTCGCGGTGCATAAAGATTTCATTCTCCAACTTCTATTTTTTATCTTAGACAAAAATTATTTTGTGTTTGATAGAAAGTTTTTTCGTCAGCTATCTGGTACAGCGATGGGTGCACGTTGTGCACCGTCGTATGCCAACCTATTTCTTGGATGGTGGGAGGAGTTGATTGTTTACCAACATCAGGCGTTCACATCCAATGTATTGGTATGGCAACGTTACATTGACGACATTCTGTTGTTGTGGACGGGCTCTTTGGAAGAGTGCAATAGGTTTATTATGGATCTAAATGACAACTCAATTAACATCAAACTTACCTCTGTGGTGTCAGAATATAGTATTGATTTCTTGGATCTCAAACTATCTATTCAAAATTCAGGTATCGTGAGCTCCCTCTTCAGAAAAAAGACGGCTACGAATAGTCTCCTTCATTTTACAAGCTTCCATCCACACCATCTGAAGAAGGGTATACCAAAGGGACAATTTCTCCGATTAAGGAGAAACTGCAGTACTGACCCTGATTTTTTGCAACAAGCCAAGGATCTTTCCTGCCGGTTCAAGAAGAGAGGCTATCCCCATAGGGCAATCTCGGGTGCCTTCCAACACGCTTCACAACAGGACAGGAATAGTCTCCTTACTAAAAAGGTACGTGACTCGTCTCGTCCCCTCTCTTTAATTACCACCAATAATAACCGGTGGGCAGACATTCGCAAAATTCTTAACAACAACTGGGACATCCTTATGAGTGAAAAAAGAATAGTGCCTTTTGTGTCAAGATCTCCTTGTTTGGTGGCCAGACGAGCCAAAAACTTGAGGGATTCATTGTGTCACAGCCATTACCAACGGCCCACCTTAAGATTAAATAGTGGCACCAGGATTTACGGCTCATATCCTTGCGGCAACTGCACCATCTGCCAGTATATGATAGCACAGGATGGCTACTCAATTTCTACTCTTCCCTTCCAGATCCGACCCAGGGAATTCTTTAATTGCAGATCCAAGAACATCGTTTATGCGATCCTCTGTGATTGCCCGAAAATATACGTTGGACAAACGACACAAGAACTCAGAAGACGAACACAGCAACACATATCTAACATCTCTACGGCTCGTAGGGATAGAGAAAAGAAGAAAATTCTATCATCAGTGGCGACACATTTTTTGGATGTCCACCAGGGTAAAACATCTGGCCTCAAAGTCATGGGCCTTGAAAGTGTATGGACTAGCATCAGAGGCGGGGATATTATTAATGGCCTACTCCGCTGCGAAACTAAGTGGATATTTAATCTAAAGAGTCTGGCACCCCAGGGCCTCAATGAGGAATTACTTTTTACGGGCTTCTATAAAAAAAACTTTAAAATGTCTGTGATCTTGATAACCCTGCTATTACGGATACCAATACCTACATATATATCTATGCACGGAAGCAGCATAGCCCATTATCAGTATGAGACTGACATTATATTCTTGCAAAGGGCTACTGCATAGTATATTGTATGCGGCACACTATCTATTTTAGCTGCCTTTCCTAGTGCCCACCCCAATACTTATGCCATTCTTTATGCACGGTCACACGTGCTGCTGTATTGTTGGTATGGGCATGGTGCATTGGGTATACTCTTCTAACCCTTTCTTCTTAATCTATCATATTGCAGTAGGAACTGTATCATCATTTAAATGACAGTATCATACAGCATTTACCTATTTCTTGTGTTGGGTTTGGAGATATATATTGGTTCCACATGGTGTCTTCTCACTAATCTACATAGGTTTTATGTGCCACTTGCATTGGCGTCCATATAATATGGATGCCTCTATATTCTTGTACAATCCCGGTGTAACAGGCCAAAGTAACCCCGTCCCAGATTAACCCCGGGTATAATTTGGCCTAGGCCAGAGTATACCCCGGGGTATAAACTGGCCTAGGCCAAACTATACCCAGGCATAAAATGGCCTAGGCCAAACTATACCCCGGGGTGTAAAATAGCCTAGGCCAAACTATACCCCTCCAGGCCACATTATACCCCCCAGGGTTAAAGTGGCCTAGGCTACATTTAACCCTGGGTATATTTTGGCCTAGGCCAAACTATACCTAAGGATGTAAAACAGCCTAGGCCAAACTATAACAGGCCACACTATACCCTCAGGCCAGACTATAGCCTTTTACTGGTTGCTATGGGATTTTACATGGCCACTTTATCCTAGCAACGCCCTGGATACGGTTGGAAAAGGGGTTTATCTACCTTGGGGGCACCCTCACAGCACTGCGGGGAAGCCGGGGAACCCTTTTACTGGTTGCTATGGGATTTTACATGACCAATTTATCCTAGCAACGCCTTGTATACGCTTGGAAAAGGGGTTAATCTACCTTGGGGGCACCCTCACAGCACTGCGGGGTGGGTGGGGATCCCTTTTACTGGTTGCTATGGGATTTTACATGGCCACTTTATCCTAGCAACGCCCTGGATACGGTTGGAAAAGGGGTTTATCTACCTTGGGGGCACCCTCACAGCACTGCGGGGAAGCCGGGGAACCCTTTTACTGGTTGCTATGGGATTTTACATGACCAATTTATCCTAGCAACGCCTTGTATACGCTTGGAAAAGGGGTTAATCTACCTTGGGGGCACCGTCACAGCACTGCGGGGTGGGTGGGGATCCCTTTTACTGGTTGCTATGGGATTTTACATGGCCACTTTATCCTAGCAACGCCCTGGATACGGTTGGAAAAGGGGTTTATCTACCTTGGGGGCACCCTCACAGCACTGCGGGGAAGCCGGGGAACCCTTTTACTGGTTGCTATGGGATTTTACATGACCAATTTATCCTAGCAACGCCTTGTATACGCTTGGAAAAGGGGTTAATCTACCTTGGGGGCACCCTCACAGCACTGCGGGGTGGGTGGGGATCCCTTTTACTGGTTGCTATGGGATTTTACATGGCCACTTTATCCTAGCAACGCCCTGGATACGGTTGGAAAAGGGGTTTATCTACCTTGGGGGCACCCTCACAGCACTGCGGGGAAGCCGGGGAACCCTTTTACTGGTTGCTATGGGATTTTACATGACCAATTTATCCTAGCAACGCCTTGTATACGCTTGGAAAAGGGGTTAATCTACCTTGGGGGCACCCTCACAGCACTGCGGGGTGGGTGGGGATCCCTTTTACTGGTTGCTATGGGATTTTACATGGCCACTTTATCCTAGCAACGCCCTGGATACGGTTGGAAAAGGGGTTTATCTACCTTGGGGGCACCCTCACAGCACTGCGGGGAAGCCGGGGAACCCTTTTACTGGTTGCTATGGGATTTTACATGGCCACTTTATCCTAGCAACGCCTTGGATACGCTTGGAAAAGGGGCTTATCTACCTTGGGGGCACTGTCGCAGCATTGCATGGAGGCTGGGGAACTCTTTTCCTGGTTGCTAAGCGATTTCAAATGATCAATCTAAGGTACTTACACCATGTAAAACCCTATAGCAAGCAGGGTGCCCCCAAGGTAGATAAACCCCTTTTCCAAGCATATACAAGGCATTGCTAGGATAAAGTGGTCATGTAAAATCCCATAGCAACCAGTAAAAGGGTTCCTCGGTGTAACAGGCCAAAGTAACCCTGTCCCAGATTAACCCCGGGTATAATTTGGTCTATGCCAGAGTATACCCGGGCATAAACTGGCCTAGGCCAAACTATACCCCAGGGTGTAAAATAGCCTAGGCCAAACTATACCCCTCCAGGCCAGATTATGTAACTAATCTGGGGTTAAAGTTGCCTAGCCCAATTTATACCTCTCAGCTCATATTATACCCCAATGAAATCATTTGCATTGAGTGATATACACAAGAATTACTTAATGCTTCAACATTTTATTGAGAAACCAAACTGACAATTCTTAAAGAGTACCTCCCACTATACAAAACTTTTGCCCATGGCAAAAGTAGTTGTAAAGGGGGGTATTTGTAATGCATATGCATTACAAATACCCCCCCATTTTATAGTTACCTTAGGGGGGCTGCCCGATTACCCCCCCTCGCTAACCGCCGCTGCCCGTCTCCTGGTAGACGGGGTCCCCCTCCTGCCGCTAGGTGGCGCTGCCTCTCCATGCGCCGACGTCACAGCCAGGCGCCATAGAGGAGAGCGGCACCTGGCTAGTGCCGTTGGAGCTTGTAGAAGCAGAGCCAGCACCACCTAGCGGTGGGAGGGGGGGCAATAATTTCTCATTAGCTATAAGTCACTTATCATGCAATGCAATTATCTGGGGCAACAAATCGCCCAACAGTCATTCTGTGTATTATGACATTTAGTCTAGCATGTCCTTGCTACCAAATTAACGTTTAAAGCTAAACACTGATAACAACATTGAAATGATCGTGCTTATTTTCAAGATACAGTGCATGTTCAGTTGTTGACTGCAGATTGAAGCTTGCAGGATATGTCAACCAATCCATGGAGTCACCGACGTTTGTGTAGATTATTATGTCGCAACTCAACAGATTCGCCGTGGTCATGATCTCTGCATCAGTTGCCCAGACTCCATCACGAGAGATTCCAGAGATGTTCACATATTCATTCACATTTTGGTTCAAGTAGTCCTGTAGTTTTTTTGTCAAGTCAGTTTTCATATGGTGGATGACTTTATCTCTGAGAAGGGAATGGTTGTCCTCTGTTCCTGTCAAGATGTAGCTGATGGCCCGGAAGAAGCAGTTTCCATCACCTTTGGTTTTATATGTACGCCGTGGTTGTTCAAGGTCTCGTCTGCATCCACAGTATACAACCTTACTAAACGTAAGGCCAAGAGTGGTGCTAAGATACTTCCTTCTTGAACTTGGTAGTAGGTTGAAAGCCTTAGTTTGCTTATTTTTCTGTGTGGCAGAGTCACTGGAATAATCATCATCGGATGGTGGAGAAGCCTCTTTATCCTGGTAAATCTTTAGGTTGCTGGTGTGGTATGTGTTGCTTAATATCTTGCCAGTTTTGTTGTTCTTAAGTTTTACTCGTCCCTTGGTCAAGGATTCCACAACTAAATAAGGTCCAATCCAGCGTGGTTCCATCTTTGAACCTATGCGTTGAATACGGCGCTGATTCTTGATATAAACTATGGTACCAGCAGTGATTTCTTTGTTGCTTTTGTGTCGGCGATCAAAGGCACACTTCTGGTGTTCTTGAGCAGAGTGGATGTTGGTACTGACGTCTGAGTGCAGCTTTTTAAGAATGCTTGACAGTGTATTTAGCACATCAGGGGTGGCATGATCTGAAATGGGCATGGGATCCACCGTATCATCTTTTGAGGGATTAAGGTCCATGGGAAGCTTGGCCTTCCGTCCATACATGACCTCAAATGGAGTAACCTTGGTTGAAGCATGCACAGATGTGTGATAGGCAAACAGAACACCAGGGATGAATTGATCCCAGTTGTTTCCTTGGTCATTGACAAGCTTACTAAGAGCTTCTTTAAGTGTCCGATTATCACGTTCCCGCTGGCCATTTGTTTGTGGGTGGTATGCAGATGAAATACGGTGATCTGTTTGAAAATGTTCCATCAGGTTGTCAATGATCGAGTTTACAAACTCTCGTCCCTGGTCGCTAATCAGAGTCTCCATACAGCCAAGGCGACAGATAACGGAGTACAAAAAATTTGCCACTGACTTGGCACTCTTATCTGGGACAGCTGTTGCTTCAGTCCATTTGGAGAAATGATCAGTGGCAGCAACTATATATTTGTTGCCATTTGATGTTTCCTGAAGAGGGCCAATCATATCAATCCCAACTAAGCTCCATACTTTTCCAGGCACTGATATACTGTTGAGTGGTGGAGCTTCCTTTGTGATTTTGGGATTTATAACAAAACATTTTTGACAGGCTTTCACATACTGGTGAACGTCATTTTTCATTCCCTTCCAGTAAAACCGGTCAGAGATTTTGGCTAAAGTTTTATATCTGCCAAAATGGCCCCCAGATATTGGGTTGTCATGACAGGCCTTCAGGATATTTGGCAGTCGACTTTTAGTAAGAACCTCCTTTTCCCTATGATAAACAATTCCTCCTTGGGCTCGATATGGCTTTGCTGTTTGTCTAAACTGGGACTTGGCATTTGCACGTTTCTCAGGAGGTAGATCGTAGGTATACTGAGGGTACCTTTGTTCTGTTGCAGTGTAGAATCTCAAAAGCTGGTCATACAATTGATCTTCCATGGTTGTCAAAATTGGAAAAGATTTGGTGTCATAGAGAGCAGAGAGGTGTCATAGAGAACATACAAAACAAGTTATCATTAACTATGCACTGACAGGACAGCGCCATCTACTGTCAGTTCAGATCTGCACACTTTTCAACAAATAAGCAATAGGGTGAGAAAAACAGTGAAGTGATAACATTATGGCCTAGAGAAATACTATAAAAACTATTTTATACCCCCTGGTATAAAGTTTATCCCCCGGGGGTATACTATGGCCTAAGTCAGCTTTTGAATTTTTGTGCTGTTTCCTTCCTCAGTAAAAGGGTTCCCCGGCTTCCCCGCAGTGCTGCGAGGGTGCCCCCATGGTAGATAAACCCATTTTTTAAGCGTATCCAAGGCGTTGCTAGGATAGAATGGCCATGTAAAATCCCATAGCAACCAGTAAAAGGGTTCCCCACCCACCCCGCAGTGCTGTGAGGGTGCCCCCAAGGTAGATTAACCCCTTTTCCAAGCGTATACAAGGCGTTGCTAGGATAAATTGGTCATGTAAAATCCCATAGCAACCAGTAAAAGGGTTCCCCGGCTTCCCCACAGTGCTGCAAGGGTGCCCCCAAGGTAGATAAACCCCTTTTCCAAGCGTATACAAGCCGTTGCTAGGATAAAGTGGTCATGTAAAATCCCATAGCAACCACCTAAGGGGTTAACCACCTATCCTTAAGTGCTGCGAGAGTGCCCCCAAGGTAGATAAACCCCTTTTTCAAGCGTATTCAAGGCGTTGCTAGGATAGAGTGATCATGTAAAATCCCATAGCAACCAGTAAAAGGTTTCCCCACCCACCCGCAGTGCTGCAATGGTGCCCCCAAGATAGATAAACCCCTTTTCCAAGCGTATCCAAGGTGTTGCTAGGATAGAGTGATCATGCTATATCCCATAGCAACCAGTAAAGGGGTTCCCCACCCACCCCTCAGTGCTCGTCAGTGCCCCCTAGGTATACAAAGCCCTTTTCCAAGCATATCCAAGGCGCCAAGACAACGAGCTGGCACGAGCAGGGCTGAAGATTTCATGTCACATGTGACTATAGGGAGGGGGTGGGGCTTAGAAAGGGAGATCCCTGGCGTCACCAGAGGTGGAGGAGCTTGAAAAGGAGCAGTGCCCGATGGGAGGGGGAGCTGTGACCTAGAAGAATGAGCAGCTTTCCCTCAGCTTACCCTGGGGGGTATAATCTGGCCTGGAGGGGTATACTTTGGCCTAGGCTATTTTATACCCCGGGGTATAGTTTGGCCTAGGCCAAAGTATACCCGGGGTATAATCTAGCCTAGGCCACTTTAACCCCGGGTATAGTCTGGCCTGGGGGTATAATCTGGCCTGTTACACCGGCATCTGTCTTCAATATTTTTGTCATAGTATACCATATACCAGGCCTGCCATAGCTATTGGCATTTGTCTAATATTTCTTCTTCTACTGGCGTGTCGTTGCGTATAAATGTTGTTATGCAATAAATTTTGCGGCACTGAAATTAATATATGTTGTGCATTTACTGTTTCTTTCCGGCACCTCATGTGCCTATGGCTATAAGAATACCAACATTCGCTTTATGCGGTGTCTCTTATGGTGCACTTTGTTAGTGCCCACTTCAACACATATATTATCCATTATGCACCGTCTAATGTGCTTTTTTAAAGTGGTGGCATGGATATATTCTACATCATTCCTTCTTTCCACTTTTTGACAGTTCGTTAAATCTCAGCAGGAATATTACCTTCGCGACAATACTGTATATTATACACCTATAAGCTGCTACAGTATAATCTGGATGCTTTTATTTTACATGCTGCCTCGTATTGATAATGGCACATACGCAATTGAACAGTGTCATCCTCTTTCTGTGCGCAATGTTTGCCTTAATATTTATTTTCATATTTGTATCAGTAGTGTGTATATTGCCGCATTTGACCAGTTTATAATATTTATATCTAAGATATGCGACGCTCTATCTATGCATGATAAGGTGTTCTGCGCCTGCGCACCTGGCTGTTATACGCACATCTTTGCACTTCTTTTCTATCTGGTCATTAATGGGCTTGTTGCATCGTAACAGGTCCGCAATTTCCAGTAGCGCATGCGCATATTGATTCACGCCCTCCGTCTTGGTACATGGATATGCGACGCTTTATTTATGTATGATAAGGTGTTCTGCGCCTGCGCATATGGCTGTCATACGTCCATTTTGGTACTCCTTCCCTATTTGGTTATGTTTATCGCATCGCAATAGGTTCATGATGTCTATTAGCGCATGCGCAGTTTGACTCATGCCTTCCATCTTGGTACACCTGCGGACTTAGTTTCCGACCATAATACGACACTTCCGGTTCACAGCATGGCGCTCCGGGACTTTTTTGCAGCGTCTGCGGCGGCCTCCTGGCGGGATCCTACACAGCTGGTATGGATCTATATACTTTGATTATTGCTATATAAGTATCAGTGCAAGCACATTCTACATCTGCCCCTGACGAAGCCACGTTGTGGCGATACGCGTTGGGCTTTTTTGCCCCCCTCTGACTGGCTCTATACTCCACGGCTGCTGACTCGTGTTTTTGGCAGGTTCTATGGCGTCTCTTTTTACATCTACATGCTTTTTTCATTTCGTTATGGTCTAGGCTTCTCTACCTTTCCCAGGCCATTCTATTCTTTACAGGCAGGTCTGGTATGATGTTCTGTGCCATCTTTTTCTGATCTATACAGATCTCCCTCGCATCCACTTATATTGATGTTTGGGCACTGCCTCACTGCCTATACCACTTTATGCTTCTTAATGAATGATTGGTATCTCTAATGGTCTGTCAATTCTGTGTACCTTATCCGGTTTATATGATATGTAGGGTGCCTTGATATATAAGATTCAGTGGTTTATTGTGACTTTATATTCTATTAACATCTGCATTTACCATAGGTGTTGGGCCATACCTGCCATATTAACATAAAGGCTACATTGATTAGATACCTATAATGTATATACTATAGCCAATTTTTTGAGCAGCAGCATATTCCATACTTATTGTGCATTTTTTATGTATTATATACTGGTATTTGAAATAGTGTATTATTCACGCATATACTTACAGTGGAGTGAGCCTTCATTTTGTCTTAGGGGGCTTGTCTTTTTCCCCTCCCTCTTTGGGGTATGTACCAACTTTTGGTTTTTAAATGTTTTTAATTGTTTGTTGTGCCTTGTTTGATTTAATAAAATTTATTCTACTTTTATATATAATGTTTTGGTGATCCCTGGATTAGTGTATGTCTCTCTTTTTCTCTTCATATCACTTGGTTTTGACATACTCCGGGTGGATCCCAGTTAGTGATTATGCGATGGTGCCCTCCATTCCTCTTCTCTTTTGACAATACACAAGGTGGCGTATAGCTTTCTGGGATGCATATATGTGCTTTAATTATTCTTTATCTCTATAATTTCTAGTCCTCAGCCATAAAAAATCCCTCGACCTCCCTCTTACGACTGGGTTATGATTACTCATATATATATGATGATACTTTGTATATCATTTATTTTGTCTTAAAGGGAATCTGTCACCTCATATTTCGTATATAATCTGCGGCCACTGCCATCAGGGGCTTATCTACAGCATTCTGTAAGGGTACCGTTACACTAAACGACTTACCAACGATCACGACCAGCGATACGACCTGGCCGTGATCGTTGGTAAGTCGTTGTGTGGTCGCTGGGGAGCTGTCACACAGACAGCTCTCTCCAGCGACCAACGATCAGGGGAACGACTTCGGCATCGTTGAAACTGTCTTCAACTATGCCGAAGTCCCCCTGCAGCACCCGGGTAACAAGGGTAAACATCGGGTTACTAAGTGCAGGGCCGCGCTTAGTAACCCAATATTTACCCTGGTTACCATTGTAAAAGTTTAAAAAAAAAAAAAACAGTACATACTCACATTCTGATGTGTGTCATGTCCCCCGCCGGCGTCCACAGGGTTAAAACTGCTTTCGGCAGGAGCGCTGCTAATATGCACGCGCTGCTGCCGAGAGCTTCCCTGCACTGAATGTGTCAGCGCCGGCCGTAAAGCAGAGCACAGCGGTGACGTCACCGCTGTGCTCTGCTTTACGGCCGGCGCTGACACAGTCAACCCTGTGGACGCCGGGGGACGTGACAGACATCAGAATGTGAGTATGTACTGTTTTTTTTTTTTTCACTTTTACAATGGTAACCAGGGTAAATATTGGGTTACTAAGTGCGGCCCTGCGCTTAGTAACCCGATATTTACCCTGGTTACAAGTGAACACATCGCTGGATCGGCGTCACACACGCCGATCCAGCGATGACAGCGGGTGATCAGCGACCAAAAAAAGGTCCTGATCATTCCCATCAACCAACGATCTCCCAGCAGGGGCCTGATCGTTGGTCGCTGTCACACATAACGAGATCGTTAGCAGGATCGTTGCTTACGTCACCAAAAGCGTGACGTTGCAACGATATCGTTAACGATATCGTTATGTGTGACTCAGCCTTAATGCATTCTGTAATGCTGTAGATAAGATAAGCCTTCGATGTAACCTGAAAGATAAGAAAAACAAGTTAGATTATACTCACCCAGGGGCGGTCCCGGTTCGGTCTGGCGCCTCCCCTCTTCATACGATGACGTTCTCTTCTTGTCTTCCTGCCGCGGCTCCGGCGTACTTTGTCCTGTTGAGGGCAGAGCAAAGTACTGCAGTGCGCAGGCGCCGGGAAAGGTCAGAGAGAATAGACATTTTGATCGCTTGTTACAGCATTTTTTATTGTGGTATTGCAGTGACTCCAAAAAACTAATTTTGGTGCTCTTGAATTTTTTTTTTCCCATTTACGGTGATCGGGTTTATTTTTTATATTTTGATAAATATGACTTTTCTGAGTGTGGCAATACCACTATGTATTTTTTTTTATTATCTTTATTAAAACTTTTATGTTTTTAAAAAAAAGTAAAACTTTTTTTTTTTTTTTACTTTTCTTAATAGTCTCCTTAGGGGACTTGAACCTGCGTTAGTCTGATTTGTCTGATTACTTGTGATGTATACAGCAATGCCACAGTATTGAAGCCTGGCCACAGACTCTGTTTCAAAGGAGCTGACAAGCCCAAAGGTCTTCAACAGCTCCTCTGCTGTCACAGGAACCCATCGGCGTCACGTGATCATGTGACGGGTATGCACATGTTAAATACTGCTGTCAGAGTTCGGCAAAGGCATTTAACAGGTTAACCATCGTAGGTGGAGCTCCACTCCACCCGCAATTCTTAGAGGCAGGTCCTGGCTGTAACACACAGCCGTGATCTGCTGGGTATGTGGCGACTCCATACACCCGCTTCTGACTTTGCGCTGTACCTGTATGGTGCATGTCATGAAGGGGTTAACCTACATTGCAATTAAATTTATTAGCAAAATTTACAAACTTTCTGCAGTTTGCAATAAAGCAGTGAAACAGGAATAATTTATATACAAAAAATAGTGGTTTCTCCAAATTCTAAACAAAATGGCACCTTACTGACTACTTCAATCTCAAAATTGTTCAACAATCTTCATGACAAGCATTTTTGGTACTTTTAGAAGCCTTACTGGCTGCTATGACTTGCTGCAAATGCAATGCACGGCCAGACACGATCTTATGGTAGCATTACTGAAGAATCTTATCTTATTCCTCATGGGCAATGGCCTCCAGTCTACTAATAATGTTGTGTTTGTGTGCTGCAACTACCTTTTTAAATTCACACCAAAGATTTCCTATGGAATTGAAGTCAGGCGATTGTGATGGCAACTGCTAAATCTCCCGAGATGTCTTCTGAAATTAATCTTTGGCAGAGTTTGTTTGGGTGTCTAACCTATTGGAAGGTATAGTGGGCTCAGGCTTCAGCTTCTTCACAGAAGCCATGATGTTTTTTTCTCAGGATTTCCTGATACTTTACTGAATCCATCTTGCCCTCCATACACTACAAGTTTCTAATGCCAGAGGAAACAAAGGAGCCTAAACGCATTACTAAGCCACTGCCACGCTTCACTGTAGGCATCAATGAGCTACCACCATGCTTCCCTGTAGGCAGGGTGTTCTTGTCAGTGTATTATTCTTACTTACCATATATACTCGAGTATAAGCTGAGATTTTCACCCCATTTTTTTAGGCTGAAAGTGCCCCTATCGGCTTATACTCAAGTCATTGTCCCAGGGGGTTGGCAGGGGAGGGGGAGCGACAGCTGGCCATCATACTCACCTGCTCCCGGCGTGTCTCTGCATGTCCCCGTTTCTCTGGCGCCCGCAGGTCTTCCGGTGTTCAGCGGTCACGTAGTACCGCTCATTAAAGTAATGAATATGGACGTGACTCCACTCCCACAGGGGTGGAGCCGCATATTCATTACTTTAATGAGCGGTACCAGTGACCTCTGAACACAGGAACAAGCTGTCGGCGCCATCGCATCGGAGAAGCAGGGACCACACCAGGAGCGTGAGTATAACGGGGGAGGTGAGCCATGCGATATTCACCTGTCCCCGTTCCACCACCGCTCGCTGCTCCATCTTCCCCGTCCTCTGACTGTGACGTTCAGGTCAGAGGGCGCGATGACGTGTATAGTGTGCGTTCCGCCCTCTGCCTGAACAATCACTGCAGAGAGACGGAAGACAGAGCAGCGCCCGGCGGTGGAACAGGGACAGGTGAATATCGCAAGTGCCGGTGTGCCCGCCTGCTCAGGACAAGAGGTGAGTATGTCATTTTTTTTTTTTTAATCGCAGCAGCTACATTTGGGGCAAATGTTTCTATGGAGCATCTTATGGGGCCATAATCAACCTTTATGCATCATTATATGGGGCAAATGTTTCTATGGAGCATCTTATGGGGCCATAATCAACCTTAATGCAGCATTATATGGGGCAAATGTTTCTATGGAGCATCTTATGGGGCCATAATCAACCTTAATGGAGCATTATATGGGGCAAATGTTTCTATGGAGCATCTTATGGGGCCATAATCAACCTTTGTGCAGCATTATATGGGGCAAATGTTTTTATGGAGCATCTTATGGGGCCATAATCAACCTTAATGCAGCATTATATGGGGCAAATGTTTCTATGGAGCATTTTATGGGGCCATAATCAACCTTTGTGCATCATTATATGGGATACATTTTCTATGGAGCTTCTTATGGGGCCATAATCAACCTTTATGCAGCATTGTATGGGGCAAATGTTTCTATGGAGTATCTTATGGGGCCATAATCAACCTTTGTGCAGCATTATATGGGACATATATTTGTATGAACCATCTTATGTGGCCATCATTAACTTTATGGAGCATTATATGGGGCATATTTTATTATGGAGCATCTTTCGGGGCCCATCATGAACTTTATGGAGTATTATATGGGGTGTATTTTGTATGGAGCATCTTATGGGGCCCATCATGAACTGTATGGAGCATTAAATGGGGCTCCTGATTCAATATGGATATTCAAAACACTTAACCTACTGATATTTCAATTAATTTTACTTTTATTGGTATCTATTTTTATTTTTTAAATTTACTAGTAGCTGCTGCATTTCCCACCCTAGGCTTATTCTCGAGTCATTAAGTTTTCCCAGTTTGTTTTTTTGTGGCAAAATTAGAGGTCTCGGCTTATACTCGAGTATATACGGAACTTTCATTTATCCTCGTCCAGGCATACAGCTGATTCATAGGCCTGAAAAGATCAATCGCTTCACAGAACAGAATCCCAAAACTTTTTCAGTTGTGGGGAGATCTCGCCAACAATGTTCAGGGCTGCATAAGGGCATCAACACCTGTGGAGGGTGAAGTTGCAGGCTGGAATGTGGGCAGGCACTTTCAGGAAAGGCTGTGGCTCTAGGTCTTTCAGTAGGCCTCAACTCAGAGTGGTGTCCCAGTCTCCCAGAAGTTCAAACGGGGTCCAGTAGTGTCTTAGAGTGAAAAGGGGGTGTTCTGTCTGAGCTGTGAATGGCTCATTATACCTCTTGATTGTCAAGATTTCTCAGGAATGCTGTCTGACTATACATCATGTTTACAGCAGGTCTTAAGCCCTTGAAAGTGCTCTCTTAAGTACTAAAGACTGTTGTCATGAAGCGTTTGAATAATTCTTAGTTGCAGTTGCATTTTTGTGTTGAATTTGGAGAAACCTCTTGTTATATTAGTTGTTCTGAGCTATTTATAGTATCCCGGTTGGTTTACTGAAAATAGCAGAAAGTTTGTAGATTTTGCTAATAGACCTAATTTTCAATGGCAGCTGAATAATTTTGATCGCAGCTGTCTTCGTGATTTCAATGGTTCTGTTAGTGTATACAGCTCCCTGTCCTTCTAAGTCACTTGACCTCCATGTTGCCAACCAACAATTAGATGTACAAAGACCTAAGAAATTTCATTCCTAAAATGTTCCCTATTCCTCCTTAGGCTACTTTCACACTAGCGTCGTGCACTGCACGTCGCTATGCGACGTTGCAGCGCATCGATGCTTGCGTTGAAAGCGCCGCACAACGGGGGCAGAGGATGCAGTTTTACATCGCATCCGCTGCCCCATTGTGAGGTGCGGGGAGGCGGAGTTCCGGCCGCGCATGCGCGGTCGGAAAAGATGCTCACGACGCACAAAAAACCGTTACATGTAACGGTTTTTTGTGCCGACGGTCCGTCGCAACACGACGCAACTGTCGCACGACGGTTGCGACGTGTGGCAATGCGTCGCTAATACACGTCTATGGAGAAAAAACGCATCCTGCAAGCACTTTTGCAGGATGCGTTTTTTCTCCAGAACGACGCATAGCGACGTGCAGTGCACGACGCTAGTGTGAAAGTAGCCTTACTGAACATGGAAGTTGCTGTCGTTCTAATTCCTGCACTATCTCCAATTTCTCATACTTGTTATGTCATTATATTTATGCTAGGTTTTATGGTTCATCCAATGGAGATATTCACTTTGTTTTGATGGTGGCCGTCACTAACCCTTAAAGGCTTATGTGTGTGAATACAATCAAATATCGATCTTGTGAAGCATTGTGACATCTCAATGTTATTTGGAATTCTTCCGTGAAGTCATCATGACCACAACATTGTGGCATCATCCACATAAATATCAGTTAAATAAAACCTAATAAGATTTTTACAAACTGCAGCTAAAATTCTTTCATGGTTGGACAGGACAATTTTATGGCCTCACTGAGAGGAATATTGTGATTGATACACAGTATATCAGATTTCATCATTTTACGGTTGTTTTAGTTGTGTGGTATTTTTTGGCCCAAAAATCCTCAAATGGTACACATGGATCAGGAATTTTGAGAAAAATAAAAAAATGCACTTTTTTTTTTCACCCTTTTGAAAACAAAAATTCTCATGTTCCACTAAAATGTTGCAAAATGGGCTAAGAAATTTCAAGTGTCCATACAATCATGCAAAGGTGGAGAGCGGAGTACATTTACACAAGAAAATTAGCAACTTTTTAAAAAGTCGCAATTCATGATTCGTCTTCTGACACATAGAAAATAACAGCCATGCCAGAATTTGTGAACATAAAACGAGTGAACAGATATAAAAGACTCTAAAAGAATAAAAGAAGAATTTGACACAAATCAAAAGGGGGAGTCAGGGGGGTTATATACCCCTTTATGAAATGCAGCACAGGCGCTGATTAAAGGGACTCTGTCACCCCCTCCAGCCGTTATAAACTAAAAGAGCCACCTTGTGCAGCAGTAATGCTGCATTCTAACAAGGTGGCTCTTTTAGTTTTTGCTTCTGTTATTCCCTCAATAAAGCGTTTTATAATTTTCCCCAAATACCTATCTTTGTACCTGGAGGCAGGTCTGAAGCTTCCTCTGTGAAGCTCCCAACTGCCGTCACTCATCTCTTCTGGGGAGATGGTCGCCGCCCCCTGCGCGCTGTTCTTCTTAAATCCGGCGCCTGCGCTGTGCGTGCCTGCCTGGGGCAGGCGCAGTGTTCATTGGCCGTCCTAGCGCTGATGCCGGGTTCCGTTCTGCGCCTGTGCGGGCAGTGTGGCCACCCTGTTGCTGAATCCACGCCCTGCACTGTGTTATGCATTATGCACAGTGCGGGGCTGGAATTCCTGGGCATGCGCACTGCGCTTGTCAGACGCTCCCCGCCTTCCAGCGTCGGTCTGTGCAGGAATCTGCCCAGGAACCCCAGCCCCGCACTGTGCATAATGCATAACAGTGCGGGGCGTGGATTCAGCAACAGGGTGGCCACACTGCCCGCACAGGCGCAGAACGGAACCTGGCATCAGCGCTAGGACGGCCAATGAACACTGCGCCTGCCCCAGGCAGGCACGCACAGCGCAGGCGCCGGATTTAAGAAGAACAGCGCGCAGGGGGCGGCGACCATCGCCCCAGAAGAGATGAGTGACGGCAGTTGGGCTCTTCACAGAGGAGGCTTCAGACCTGCCTCCAGGTACAAAGATAGGTATTTGGGGAAAATTATAAAACGCTTTGAGGGAATAACAGAAGCAAAAACTAAAAGAGCCACCTTGTTAGAATGCAGCATTACTGCTGCACAAGGTGGCTCTTTTAGTTTATAATGGCTGGAGGGGGGTGACAGTGTCCCTTTAAATCAAGGTGTGTCCACTAAATAGCATCACAGGTATCTACAATCTTGGAATCAGTGAGTGGGCCTGTATATAGGCTACAGATACTCACTGTGCTGTTTGGTGACATGGTGTGTAACATGGACCAGAGGAAGCGAAGGAAAGAGTTGTCTCAAAAGGATTAAAAATAAAATTATAGACAAACATGTTAAAGGTAAAAAAGTTATAAACCATCTCCAAGCAGTTTGATGTTCCTGTGACTACAGTCGCACATATTATGCAGATATTTAAGATCCATGGGACTGTAGCCAACCTCCCTGGCTGTGACCGCAGGAGGAAAATTGATGACAATTCAAAGAGACGGATGATACGAATGGTAACAAAAGAGCCCAAAAAATCTTCTTAACAGAATAAAGGTGAACTTCAAGCTCAAGGAACATCAGTGTCAGATCGCACCATTCATCATTGAATGAGTTAAAGTGGAATTCATGGGAGATGACCAAGGAGGACACCATTGTTGAAAAAAATAATAAAAAAGCCAGACTGGAATTTGCCAAACTACATGTTGACAAGCCACAAAGCTTCTGGGAGAAAGTCCTATGGACAGATGAGACAAAAATGGAACTTTTTGGCAAGGTACATCAGCTCTCTGTTCACAGACTGAAAAATGAGGCATATCAAGAAAAGAACACGGTCCCTACTGTGAAACATGGAGGAGGCTCTGTTATGTTTTGGGGCAGCTTTACTGCATCTGGCACAGGGTGTCTAGAACCTGTGCAGGGTACAATGAAATCTCAAGACTATCAAGGGATTCTAGAGAGAAATGTGCTGCCCAGTGTCAGAAAGCTTGGTCTCAGTCTCAGGTCTTGCAACAGGGTAATGACCCAAAACACACAGCTAAAAACACCCAAGAATGGCTAAGAGGAAAACATTGGACTATTCTGAAGTGGCCTTCTATGAGCCCTGTCCTAAATCCTATTGAGCATCTCTGGAAAGAGCTGAAACATGCTGTCTGGAAAAGGCAACCTTCAAACACGAGACAACTGGAGCAGTTTGCTCTTGAGGAGTGGCCAAAATACCTGTCGAGAGGTGCAGAAGTCTCATTGACAGTTACAGGAATAGTTTGATTGCAGTGATTGCCTCAAAAGGTTGTGTAACAAAATATTAAATTAAGGGTATCATCATTTCTGTCCAGGCCTATTTCATGATTTTTTTGTTGTTGTTTTTTTAATTCTGTGGAAGCATGGCTGAAAAGCAATGTCTGACTTTCATTTGTTCATTTTCATAGATCTTCTACTTATTATTACGTTTGTCAGATTCAAGTTATTTCTGTGACCATTGTGGGTTTTTCTGTCATTAAATGTGGGGTACCAACAATTTTGACCACATGTGTATAATCCATGGATAGATGTGGGAAAAACAGCAGTCATTTTATTCTGATGCTATAACATTCCTTTAACCGCCTAAATTACCAATTATTGTTGTCTCTGCATATCAGATACGTTTTAGTCTAACCTTCCATTGGTCCTCACAATGAACTTTAATTATTAGTGGGTAAAAAGCATTGTACTATTTAACATTAAGCTTAAGTGGACAAAATGTATTAAGATCCATGATAGGGCATGTTGTCAAGAGTTGATAAAGGTCATCACCCAAATGTAAAGCTATTATAGGATCTTTGTGATAGGCCTCTTTCACACTTCCGTTGGTACGGGGCCATCGCAAACTGTCGGCCTGACGTACCGACAGACATTGTGCAAAATTGTGCACAACGTGGGCAGCGGATGCAGTTTTCTGACGCATCCGCTGCCCATTCTGAAGTCCGGGGAGGAGGGGGCGGAGTTCCGGCCGCGCATGCGCGGTCGGAAATGGCGGATCCGACGGACAAAAAGACGTTCCCTTGAAAGTTTTTTCGTCACGACGGTCCGCAAAAGCACGACGCATCCGTTGCACGACGGATGCAACGCGTGGCCATCCGTCATCAATAAAAGTCTATGGCAAAAAAAACGCATCCTGCGGGCACATTTGGAGGATCCGTTTTTTTACCAAAACGACGGATTGCGAAGGATGGCAAAAAACGGAAGTGTGAAAGAGGCCATAGAAGACTTATGGCACTAGTTCCAGGTGTCTCGAGTTTGGTTCCCTCCCCTGGGTCCGCTGTTGTGCTCCATATTCGGTTTTGCCAGTTGCTCGGCCTGGCTAGATTACATCATCAGACGAGGCCTATTTAAGACCAACTATGATACACACCTGTGTTTTAGGATGAACACTATGGGCCCGATGCATCATGATCTCTAGAATCTGAGAGTGAAAGCTTTGGTTAATCTGGCCCAATCCGTTAATTTTGTGTGCTGGGCTCCACCTTCAGCTTGTATTGTATTCACCTTGCTGGACCTCTACAACTCTGCATCACTCCTGCCTTCTTGGTCAACCATGTTCTGGATTTATCCATCGGTTGCAGTAAAGTGCTGTACTGTTGTTGGAGTCTGTTCATTCCTGCATTATGCCTGTGATTATAGCTCCCAACTATCCCGGATTCAGCGGGACTGTCCCGCTCTTAGGGCGCAGTCCCACATCCCGTCACATCAGAGCTTTTTTCCCGGCTCCTATACTCACTTCTCTGCGATATAGAGAAGAGGCCGCATATCTCTGTTATAAAAGTAGTAAAAATAATAAGCAATTACAAAAATTGCATTTTTTTTCATGAGTCTCCAACCCACAAAGCTTAAAATTACAGACAGAAACTTAAGCAATATGAAAAAAAAAAAAGGCGAGAAGAGGAGAGGGATTATTCAGCTCACCACGTGCAACACAATTGAGGCCTACATCAAAAGAACGTTGTGCACGGACTCCAGCCCGGCAGCTGGGCAACACGCAGAGGAAAAATATGGGGGATCCAGCATCCGCTTAATTATGTAGAATTAAAACATGACTTTTAATGGGAAAAAAATAAAATTATGTTAACAAAAACATGTGGAACAAACTAGGAGAACAAATATAGTGCAACAGGGTTTTAACTAATAAACATGACCTAGGTTTTGTCCTGATGAAGAGGTTGTGTATATATAGGACTTCAAAACGCGTTGACTTTAAACCGGATCAATAAAGCCTTTGTAAAATATATCGACTATCCTACTACATTCATCAGCTGCGCATTTATTGACACGTTACCCGAATTCTAAGAACAAAAACATACGATACAAAAATGGGGGAGAAGGGGAGGTTTTTCAGCTTTGTTCGTTTTATCATTTTATTTTTTTTTCCCATTGAAAGTAATCTTTTAATTCTACATAATAAAGCGGATGCTGGGGGGGAGGGGTTCCAGATGCAAACTACTGAGCCAAAATCTCTGATGGTGTAATGGGGAGAATTTTGTGTCCTTGATCTGTTTCCACAGACAGATTATACTGATAGCAGTGTATTACTATGTACAATGGGCATGGAAAGTATTCAGACCCCTTTAAGTTTTTCACTCTTTGTTTCATTGCAGCCATTTGGTAAATTCAAAAAAGTTCATTTTTTTCTCATTATTGTACACTCTGCACCCCATCTTGACTGAAAAAAACAGAAATGCAGAAATGTGTGTAAATTAAAAAAGAAAAACTGAAATATCACATGGTCATACAGGAAAGATATATATCTTGGTACCGTGTTAGCCAGTAGATAGAAAAATGTTTAGAATTGAGAGTCCTCAGTGGTTGATACCTTTTAATGGCTAACTGAAAAGATGGTAACAAATTGCAAGCTTTCGAGACTACTCAGGTCTCTTCATCAGGCATAGACTAAGGCTACTTTCACACTAGCGTCGGGCTCGGCCCGTCGCGGTGCGTCGGGCCGAAGTTCCCGACGCTAGCGTTGTCTCCGCCGCACAACGGGGGCAGCGGATGCATTTTTCCAGCGCATCCGCTGCCCCATTGTGAGGTGCGGGGAAGTGCGGGGAGGTGGGGGTGGAGTTCCGGCCGCGCATGCGCGGTCGGAAAAAGCGGACCGTCGGGAGCAAAAAACGTTACATGTAACATTTTTTGCTCCCGACGGTCCTCCACAGCACGGCGCAACCGTCGCACGACGGATGCGACGTGTGTCATTGCGTCGCAAATGCGTCGCTAATGTTAGTCAATGCAGAAAAAACGCATCCTGCAAGCACTTTTGCAGGATGCGTTTTTTCGGCAAAACGACGCATTGCGACGTAATGCAGTTAACGCCAGTGTGAAAGTAGCCTAATACAAATTCTGAAGAATCACATATTTATGCACAACATAGCACAGAACAAAAAAAAAAAAAAAAAACATGGATAAGACAGGTGGCATGAAGCAAGAATTACCATGAGTGATAAACAGTTATGTCCATAAATGTTGGGCCAGTTCTTAGATAAGGAATGTTTTATTGTCCTGATTGGGGTCTCTGTTGTGATGACCCCTTATAGTCTGAGGGGCAAATTCCTTAGTTGATGTAAAAAGACATAAATCCATGCGACACATTCATTCCACCACTAAGACAGTCAAAGGTCGTCATCAGTTTATATTCCCAGACTCTTCTGTCTCTCTGTGTTTTGAAGTTACCTTTCAATACAAGTAATTTCATGTCCATAATGCTATGATTTGGGAGACAAAAATGTGTTGCCACAGGTAGATCCATTCTTTTTTCTCTTATTGTATGGCGGTGAGAATTCATTCTTGTTCTAAGCTTTTGCCCTGTCTCCCCCACATACAGGCCCCAAGTTGGACATTTAGTACAATTAATTAAGTACACCACATTAGATGTAATGCAGCTGAAAGTACCTGGGATCTTGTAGTCCTGATGTGAGTTGGGGATCTTTATCTTGTCCGTGGTCATTATAAATGGACAGGTTTTACATTTTTTCTGATTGCAGGGAAAGGTTCCTGCAGCTGTTGGAGAGGACAGGGAGCTCTTGACAATGATGCTTCTTAGATTTGGGGGCTGTCTAAAACACAGTAGTGAGGGGGTCTGGAAAAATGGATTGTAATTGGGCATCTTTTTGTAGTAAAGGTTGTAATTTCCGTGCAGCTCCCCTTAGCACCTCCAGATTTGGATTGTAGGTGACTACTAGAGGTACTCGGTTATTTTCTTCTTTAGCTTTGTAATGTAGCAGGTGATTCCTTGATATTCTGGTGGCTCTTGTAATCTGGTTTTCAATTGTTCTTGGATGGTAGCCCTGATTCAAAAAGGTCTTTGAGGCGACCAAGGTGTTCATCCCTGTCCATTGGGTTGGAACATATACGATTGTATCTGATGGCTTGGCTGTAGACAATGGAGTTTTTTATGTGTTTTGGATGGAAACTGTCCCATTTAAGGTATGTTGGATGGTCGATTGGCTTCTGATACAGGGATGTCTCTATTTTATTGTTCTGCAGCTTAATGATGGTGTCCAAAAAGTTAATTTCAGTGCAGGAGTAGTTGAGTGTCGAGTTGATGGTAGGTTCACCCTACCATCAACTTGACACAACTACTCCTGCACTGAAATTAACTTTTTGGACACCATCATTAAGCTGCAGAACAATAAAATAGAGACATCCCTGTATCAGAAGCCAATCGACCGTCCAACATACCTTAAATGGGACAGTTTCCATCCAAAATACATAAAAAACTCCATTGTCTACAGCCAAGCCATCAGATACAATCGTATATGTTCCAACCCAATGGACAGGGATGAACACCTTGGTCGCCTCAGAAAGACCTTTTTGAATCAGGGCTACCATCCAAGAACAATTGAAAACCAGATTACAAGAGCCACCAGAATATCAAGGAATCACCTGCTACATTACAAAGCTAAAGAAGAAAATAACCGAGTACCTCTAGTAGTCACCTACAATCCAAATCTGGAGGTGCTAAGGGGAGCTGCACGGAAATTACAACCTTTACTACAAAAAGATGCCCGATTACAATCCATTTTCCCAGACCCCCCACTACTGTGTTTTAGACAGCCCCCAAATCTAAGAAGCATCATTGTCAAGAGCTCCCTGTCCTCTCCAACAGCTGCAGGTACCTTTCCCTGCAATCAGAAAAAATGTAAAACCTGTCCATTTATAATGACCACGGACAAGATAAAGATCCCCAACTCACATCAGGACTACAAGATCCCAGGTACTTTCAGCTGCATTACATCTAATGTGGTGTACTTAATTAATTGTACTAAATGTCCAACTGGGGGCCTGTATGTGGGGGAGGCAGGGCAAAAGCTTAGAACAAGAATGAATTCTCACCGCCATACAATAAGAGAAAAAAAGAATGGATCTACCTGTGGCAATACATTTTTGCCTCCCAAATCATAGCATTATGGACATGAAATTACTTGTATTGAAAGGTAACTTCAAAACACAGAGAGACAGAAGAGTCTGGGAATATAAACTGATGACGACCTTTGACTGTCTTAGTGGTAGAATGAATGTGTCGCATGGATTTATGTCTTTTTACATCAACTAAGGAACTTGCCCCTCAGACTATAAGGGGTCATCACAACAGAGACCCCAATCAGGACAATAAAACATTCCTTATCTAAGAACTGGCCCAACATTTATGGACATAACTGTTTATCACTCATGGTAATTCTGCTTCATGCCACCTGTCTTATCCATGTTTTTGGGTTTTTTTTGTTCTGTGCTATGTTGTGCATAAATATGTGATTCTTCAGAATTTGTATTAGTCTATGCCTGATGAAGAGACCTGAGTAGTCTCGAAAGCTTGCAATTTGTTACCATCTTTTCAGTTAGCCATTAAAAGGTATCAACCACTGAGGACTCTCAATTCTAAACATTTTTCACATGGTCATAAGTATTCAGACCCTTTGCTCAGTATTGAGTAGAAGCTCCTTTTGAGCTAGTACAGCTATGAATCTTCTTGGGAATGATGCAACAAGTTTTTCACATCTGGATTTGGGGATCCTCTGCCATTTTTCCTTGCAGGTTTCCGTCAGGTTGGATGGTGAATGTTGGTGGACAGCCATTTTCAGGTCTCTCCAGAGATGCTCAATTGGGTTTAGGTCAGGGCACTGGCTGGGCCAGTCAAGAATGGTCAGAGTTATTCTGAAGCCACTCCTTTGTTATTTTAGCTGTGTGCTTGGGGTCATTGTCTTGTTGGAAGGTGAACCTTCAGCCAAGTCTGAGGTCCAGAGCATTCTGGAAGAGGTTTTCATCCAGGATATCTCTGTACTGGGCCACATTCGTGTTTCCTTCAATGACAACCAGTCGTCCTGTCCCTGCAGCTGAAAATCGTAGTTACTTACCGATGACGGTATTTCTCTGATCCCAAGATGGCACCACGGAGAGAGGGGTCCGCCCCCAGGGACAGGAAACCTACAGGTGAAAAAGGGCGTACCTCTCTCCCACATCAGTTGGATTACAGAGCCTTATACAGAACTTCAGCTGCAACTCAATATTTGTACAAATTAACTTAACCAATTTAACTTAACAGAGGCACCGTGACTAAAGCTAATCATTAATATATTATAATGTGCACACCTGTGTGTGAAAAGGGAGGGAATATACGGGTGCCATCATGGGATCAGAGAAATACCGTTATCGGTAAGTAACTACGATTTTCTCTATCCCCATGATGGCACCACGTAGAGATTTGCATAGATAGTAACTCTTAGGGAGGGACCACTGCCTCTAGAACCCTTCGCCCAAAGGTAGGCTCAGAGGAGGTCAAGTCTAGACGGTAATTTTTGAAAAATGTAGACTGGGAAGACCAAGTGGCCGCTCTACATATCTGTTGTATCGAAGCGCCAGCTCTCTCTGCCCAAGATGATGCCACTGCTCTGGTCGAATGAGCCCTTATATTCTCCGGGATGGCAGTCCCGCAGGATGAGTAGGATAGGGCGATGGCGTCTCTTATCCATCTCGCTAGCGTGGCTTTCGATGCTTTCTGTCCCTTCCGTGGACCCTGGAAGCAGACAAACAGAGCCCTATCCTTTCTGCACTCCCTAGTGGCTGATAGATATTGGACCAGACATCTTTTTACGTCTAGGGTGTGTAGTGTTTTTTCCCCCTCATTTTTAGGGCTGGGACAAAAGGAAGGCAAAGATATCTCTTGCGTTCTATGAAATTGTGACGCTATTTTAGGGAGGTAAGCCGGGTCAGTTTTAAGAATGACTTTGTCCTCGAGTATTTGAGTAAAGGGTGGGCATGCAGATAACGCTTGTATATCGCTGACACGACGAGCCGAGGTTAGGGCCACTAGGAGTGTGGTTTTTAGAGATAAGATCTTTAACGGTACCTCTGCCAGGGGCTCAAAGGGAGGTTTGGTTAGGGCATTTAAAACAAGGTTTAGATCCCAAGGAGGAGAATTGTGGAGGGGAATAGGTCTGGACCTACTTGAGGCTTTAATAAATCTCATGACCCAGCGATCTCTGGCCAAATCATAATTATACAAAGCTCCCAAGGCTGCTACCTGAACCTTTAGAGTGCTTGTAGCTAGACCTTTTTCCAATCCCTTCTGTAGGAACTCAAGAATTTTCCCTATTGGGATTTCCCCGGATGGGTCTGCGCCAGATACTGACATGAATTTTTTCCACACTTTCCCATATATTTTGGTGGTTACGAGTTTCCTACTCTAATAGGGTGGACACTAGATTGGGTGAAAATCCTTTATCACTTAGAAGCTTCCTCTCAAAAGCCAGGCTGTCATGTGTAGATTCTTTACATTGGGGTGAAATACCGGACCCTGAGAAAAAAGTTTCAGAGTGTCTGGTAGAACCCAAGGGCTTGATATGGACATTTTTCTTAGCCAAGAAAACCATATTCTGCGGGGCCAGAATGGAGCTATTACTATCACTGTTGCTCCCTCCTCCCGAATTTTCCTCAGCACTAAGGGGATAAGAGATATCGGAGGGAACGCGTAGGCGAGGTGATAGTTCCAGGGAATTGTTAGGGCGTCTAGAGCTACTGGGCCCCCCCGGGGATCGATTGAGCAGAATGTTTTCACTTTGTGGTTTTGACGGTTCGCGAAAAGGTCTATTTCTGGCAGTCCCCAGAGTTTTACAATTTGACTGAATATCGACTGATTTAGCTCCCACTCCCCCTGTTTTAAGCATGTCCTGCTCAAGAAGTCTGCAGTTTGATTCTCTGAGCCTTTCAAGTGGAGAGCTGTCAAGGACTTTAGACTGTGTTCTGCTATGTGGAAGATGGATTGGGTTACCTCCATCAATGCTCGACACCTGGTACCCCCTTGGTGGTTTAGATATGCAACCACTACCTGGTTGTCCGAAAAGACTTTTACGTGATGGGAGTGAAGAAGATTTAGAAAGTGCGTTAGAGCTAATTTCACCACTAACAGTTCTTTCATGTTTGAAGAAGCTAGCTCTTGACTTTTGCTCCAATTCCCCTGTGCCACTTGATCGTCTATATGTGCTCCCCACCCCCAGGGGCTTGCATCCGTCGTTAGGATTTTTTCCGTCGGAAGTGCCCAAGGAACCTTGGTTAAATTCAGTGGGTCTGCCCACCAAACTAGGGAGTGTATCGTGCTCTGTGAGATACTTAATTGCCCGTCTAAATTTCTGTGCAGAGATATGCTTGAATCTAAAGTCTCCCATTGTAGGTCCCGGGAATGACATTGTGCCCACTGCACAGCCGGGATACAGGCAGTCATAGAGCCCAGCAGGGACATAGCTTTTCTCAGGGTAGTTACTGGGGATACCGTCAACTGTAACACTGCCTGTGTCATTTTTTGAATCTTCCCCTGAGGAAGATAACACTTCTGCGTGATCGAGTCTAGGACTATCCCTAAGTACTCCTGTACTTGGGACGGCACTATTTTGGATTTGGGTATGTTCAGCAGCCAACCTAGACTCGACAGTAAAGCCATGACCAAATCCAACTGTTGTTTGCACTGTTGGAATGAGGTCCCTACCACAAGGAGGTCGTCCAGATAGGGAACTATTAGGACATTCTGTTCCCGTATGTGGGCCATCACTTCTGACATTATTTTCGTGAATACCCGAGGTGCGATGGCTATCCCGAAAGGGAGAGCCCTGAACTGGTAGTGTTTTACTTCCCCCTGGATATTCACTGCCAGTCTGAGATATTTTTGATGATCTTTGTGGATGGGCACATGGTAATATGCGTCTCGTAAGTCTAGAACAGTCATGAAACACGAGGGAAAGAGTATTTTCACGCAAGATTTTATTGTCTCCATTTTGAAATGTTGAATCTCTAGGAAACTGTTTAATCTTTTGAGATTTATGATCGCTCTGTACGATCCGTCCGGTTTCCTGCGGAGGAAGAGGGGAGAGTAGAAGCCCGTGCCTCTTTCCTGGTATGGGACTTCTTGCAACACCCTTCTGGATTAAGTTCAGAATTTCCTCCTGGAGAGCTGACTGTTCGTGTGACTGTTTCTGAGGTGTTACCATGAAGGAATTGCCGGGAGGAATACGGAATTTGAGTCTGAGACCTTCTCGAATTATACCTAATATCCAGGGACTGTTTGAAATTTTTTCCCAGGCTGGAAGAAACTCGGCTAGTCTCCCTTCGACCCGGGGAGTACCTTCATTGTGATTTTTTACTATCCGGAGGGGGGGGGGGGGGTTTGTTGAACAGGAGGCCTCTGTTCTTATTCCTTCTGTCTTCCCATCCATCTTTGTTTCCTTTCGGGGGTCTTCTCCGCATGAATTTTTTGTTCCAAAAGGAACGCCTATAATACTGGTTGGGGAACCCGGGAAAGGATTTGTTCTTATCCCCCACTTTTTCGAGGATGTCGTCCAATGTTGACCCAAACAGGAATTCACCTTCGCAAGGTATTGAGCGAAGTTTGGTCTTCGTTTGAAAGTCCCCCGGCCAGCACTTTAGCCACAGGGCACGTCTCGCGGCGTTTGAGAAAGACGCAGACCTGGCTGCTAATCTAGCCGAATCTACCGATGCGTCGGCCAAGAAGGCTGCCGCACCTTTCATCACAGACACTGAGTTTTGTATTGTCTCTCTTGAGACTTTCCCTTTTAATTGGGAATCCAAGTGCTCGAGCCATACCATTAGGGCACGGGCCGTACAAGTGGCCGCGATGGCTGGTTTTAGACCACCTCCTGCTGCTTCCCAGGAATTTTTTAAGAAAGCGTCAGCTTTTTTGTCCATCGGGTCCTTTAGGGTACCCATGTCCTCGAAAGGCAGGGCAAATTTTTTAGAGGCCTTTGCTATGGCCACATCCAATTTTGGTGCCTTGCTCCAGGATGAGCAGGCTGGGTCATCAAACGGGTATTTTCTCTTGGGGTCAAGAGAACTTTGTCTGTTTTTTTCCATTCTTTTTTGATCAAAGAGAATTTTTTCGTTTATCGGGAATACTCTTCTTTTCTTTTGTTCCAATCCACTGAACATTATATCTTGTGCCGTTCTTTTAAGGCGTTCATCCACCAGACCCATGGTTGATCTGACGGCTTTTACCAGCGCGTCTGTCTCTTCGATAGGGAAGCAACTGCGTCCCCTTTCTGAGGATAGCGAAGAGGTCTCGGATGTTGAGGAATTGCTAGAATCAGATGTTTCACTTTCTGACTCGTCTACACTAGATTCAGGAGATTTGTGACTTTGTTTTTTCTTTGAAGTTTTAATGCCTTTGAGGGCACTCTCCACCTGACTTTTTATTAGCAATTTTAGGTCCGAGGCAAACGCCGGGGATTCCTCCTGAATTGTTTTCTCTATGCAAGAGCCGCATAGCTTTTTCTCCCAGGAGGAAGGTAGCTCTTCTGGACATATAGCACACACTTTGTCCTTCGATTTGCCTGTACATTTTCTTCCCTAGGAGAAAGAGTAACCCCGTATTACATCAGTACTTTCACGTAGATCACTCACCCGCTGTGAATAAGAGATACCGTCTCTGACCTGGGGACTATATCCACTGGATTCGTCACCGGTCGTGTAGTTTTCCCAGAAACCCGGCTGCGTTGTGACCCTGAGCGTCCACTGCTGCTGCGCTGCTGAGAGGAAGTATTTCCCTTGCGTTGTTGCTGTGAGCGCTGGTTCCGCTGTACCTGCACTTGCTGAGGAGACAATTGTGCACTCTCCTGTGCATCTTGCTGCTCCTTGTCACTCAGTGGCCTTCACACTGCGTTTAGTGAAGAGGTGGTTTAATCCACACATTCCCTCTGGAAGTGCTCCTTTTTAAAATTCCCGCTGTCGGAAGTGGTGATCTGCGCATGCGCACGCACTACTTCCGGTCCCGACCACGGGCGCCCTATAGGGAAGATATAATCCGGGACGCCCGCGCGTGCGCTCTAACATTCCGCCTGCCGTCTCTGCCCACACTGTGCTTCCGGTTAGGCGGCCGGCGTTACAGCGGTCCCATGTGTGCCCAGCTTCTGCGCCTGGGACTTTATGGTAGCGTAGCCGCCGCTACCTCCATGTACCGTCAGCGGTACGGAGGCTGTATCGGTGACCGCCGTCACCTGCCTCCTTCCTCCCCCTTTTTTGTTTCCGTGGGGAAGGCAGGCTCGATCCTCCTTCACTGCCTCCCCCCACCACACTCACCCATAGGGCCCGCCGACCCCAGCGGTGGTGCTTCAGGGCCGGAAAAAAGGTAGGGGGGGGGGGGGGGGGGAGAAAAAACCTGCTGGACCCAGCCGTAACAGGGCGCCCCCTGTCAGGAACCGACCAGACCAGCCCCCTGGAATCCCACGAAGAAACCAACTGATGTGGGAGAGAGGTACGCCTTTTTTCACCTGTAGGTTCCCTGTCCCTGGGGGCGGACCCCTCTCTCCGTGGTGCCATCATGGGGATAGAGAAAATCACCCCCATAGAATGTTGCTACCACGTTTCACTGTTGGTATTGTATTGGGCAGGTGATAAGCAGTGACTGGTTTTCTCCACACATGCCGCTTAGAATTTTCACCACCAAGGCTCTTCTCCCACGATTGCTCAGTTTGGCTGGATGGCCAGGTCTAGGAAGAATTCTGGTGGTCCCAAGCTTCTTCCATTTAAGGATTATGGAGGCCACTGTGCTCTTTGGAACCTTGAGTACTGCAGAAATTTTATTGTAACCTTGGCCAGATCTTTGCCTGCCATAATTCTGTCTCTCAGCTCCTTTGACCTCATGATTCTCATTTAGTCTGACATGCACTGTGAGGTCTTATATAGACAGGTGTGTGCCTTTCCAAATCAGGTCCTATCAGTTTAATTAAACACAGCTGGACTCCAATGAAGGAGTAGAACCATCTCAAGAAGGATCACAAGGATATGTACAGCATGTGACTCAAATATGAGTGTCTGAGCAAAGGGTCTGAATAATTATGACCATGTGATATTTGTTTTTATTAAATTTGCAAAAAGTTTCACATTTCCGTTTTTTTTCCAGTCAAGATACTGTGTAGAGTGTACATTAATAAGGAAAAAGATTTTTTTTTTTTAAGTTTACCAAG
The DNA here is from genome assembly GCF_051348905.1 of Ranitomeya variabilis. Lineage (NCBI taxonomy): Eukaryota > Metazoa > Chordata > Amphibia > Anura > Dendrobatidae > Ranitomeya > Ranitomeya variabilis. The sequence goes on along the minus strand of NC_135232.1, from coordinate 1,064,981,588 downwards.
TGGCTGCAATGAAACAAAGAGAAATGTAAAGGGGTTTGAACACTTCCTGTACCGTGTGTGTGTATATATATATTTTTTTATATATACATACACACGCTGCGCAGAAAAATAAAGGGAACACTTAAACAGTATATAACTCCAAGTAAATCAATCTGTCCACTTAGGAAGCAACACTGTTTGACAATCAATTTTACATGCTGTTGTGCAAATGGAATAGACAACAGATGAAAATTATTGGCAATTATCAAGACACCCTCAATGAAGGAGTGGTTCTGCAGGTGAGGACCACAGACCACATCTCAGTACCAATGCTTTCTGGCTGATGTTTTGGTCACTTTTGAATGTTGGTTGTGCTTTCACACTCGTGGTAGCATGAGACGGACTCTACAACCCACACAAGTGGCTCAAGTAGTGCAGCTCATCCAGGATGGCACATCAATGCGAGCTGTGGTAAGGTTTGCTGTCTGTCAGCGTAGTGTCCAGAAGCTGGAGGCACTACCAGAAGACAGGCCAGTACACCAGGAGACGGGTGGGGCCGTAGGAGGGAAACCCTGCAGCAGGACCGCTACCTAAGCCTTTGTGCGAGGAACACTGCCAGAGCCCTGCAAAATGACCTCCAGCAGGCCACAAATGTGCATGTGTCTGCACAATCTGTTAAGAAACCGACTCCATGAGGATGGTCTGAGTGCCCGACATCCATAGATGGTGGTTGAGCTCACAGCCCAACACTGTGCTGGACACTTGGCATTTGCCACAGAACACCAGGATTGGCAAATTCGCCACTGGCACCCTGTGCTCATCACAGATGAAAGGAGGTGCACACTGAGCACATGTGACAGTCTGGAGATGCCGTGGAGAGTGATCTGCTGCCTGCAACATCCTTCGGCATGACCGGTTTGGCAGTGGTTCAGTAATGGTGTGGGGTGGCATTTCTTTGCAGGGCCGCACAGCCCTCCATGTGCTCGCCAGAGGTAGCCTGACTGCCATTAGGTAGAGATGAGATCCTCAGACCCCTTGTGAGTCCATATGCTGGTGTGGTTGGCCCTGGGTTCATCCTAATGCAGGACAATGCCAGACCTCATGTGGCTGGAGTATGTCAGCAGTTCCTGCAAGATGAAGACATTGAAGCTATGGACTGGCCCGCCCGTTCCCCAGACCTGAGTCTGATTGAACACATCTGGGACATCATGTCTCGCACCATCCACCAACGTCATGTTGCACCCCAGACTGTCCAGGAGTTGGCGGATGCTTTAGTCCAGGTCTGGGAGGAGATCCCTCAGGAGACCATCTGCTGCCTCTTCAGGAGCATGCCCAGGCGTTGTAGGAAGGTCATACAGGCACGTGGAGGACACACTACTGAGCATCATTTCCTTGTCTTGAGGCATTTCCACTGAAGTTGGATCAGCCTGTAACTTCATTTTCCACTTTGATTTAATGCATCATTCCAACTCCAGAAATCCGTGGGATATTAGTTGTGATATACATTGATCACTTTTAGGTTTCATTGTTCTCAACACATTCCACTATGTAATGAATAAAGGTTTACAACTGGAATATTTCATTCAGTGATATCTAGGATGTGGGATCTCCATCTCCGCCGTGCTTAATACTACAACTTGCTAAGGCTACGTTCACATTTGCGGTCAGTGCCGCAGCGTCGGGCGCCGCAGCGGCGCCGCATGCGTCATGCGCCCCTATACTTAACATGGGGGCGCATGGACATGCGTTGTGCTGCGTTTTGCGCCGCATGGCCGCAAGCGTTGGACGCAAGAAACGCTTCAAGTTGCATTTTTTTTGCGTCCAACTTTCGGCCAAAAAGGACGCATGCGGCGCAAAACGCAGCGTTTTAGCGTGCGTTTTGCCGCGTTTTCGTTTGCGTTGTGCGCTGCGGCGCACAACGCAAATGTGAACGTAGCCTTACAGTTCCATCGGTATAGGCAGACTCTTTACCATATGCAGTTTATTATGCTGGTTGGGCAGACCTAGGTCCTATACAGACTAGGTTGGTTATTATAATATAGCCATGTTGTGCCTTGTTAAATTTATTTAATCCTTGTGTATTGTCTTGTCATTGAACACAATTAATTTGAGGTGATCACTATTTGTGGACATATCTCTTGTTCTTTTTTTTAAATGCTTCAGTATAGGATATGTAGCAGCTGATCGCTTTTTACATATTGGTGGTGCCCTCCTGACACCCAGTTACATAGTTATCCCTCCAATTCATTAGTGATACTTCTATAGATGGGAATAAGGCTACTTTCACACTAGCGTCGGGAACAACCCGTCGCTGTGCGTCGGGCCGAGGTTCCCGACGCTAGCGTGGTCTCCGCCGCACAACGGGGGCAGCGGATGCATTTTTCCCACGCATCCGCTGCCCCATTGTGAGGTGCGGGGAAGTGCGGGGAGGTGGGGGCGGAGTTCCGGCCGCGCATGCGCGGTCGGAAAAAGCAGACCGTCGGGAGCAAAAAACGTTACATGTAACGTTTTTTTCTCCCGACGGTCCGCTACCACACGCCCAAGCGTCGCAAAATGGACGCGACGTTTGGCAATGCGTCGCAAATGCGTCGCTAATGTTAGTCTATGACGAAAAAACGTATCCAGCAAGAACTTTTGCTGGATGCGTATTTTCGGCAAAACGACGCATTTGCGACGTATTGCAGTTAACGCTAGTGTGAAAGTAGCCTAACCCCTTGTGAAGGACAGTTTTCACACAGGCGCTAGAACTGAGGCTTCTTATCCCAAAGGGATCACTTTTCAGCAGCCATATAATCAAGACTGATAATTCTAAAGCATACAACAGGATACATCTTTGGCATATGGCGATTGCCACAGAATAACTCAAACCAGGTTACTTTCCCATAGATGTTCGTGAACATATTCAGGCTACATATTCAGTGTGGCTACTGCGAAGCAAAGCTGATTAGCAGCTGAAGATAGATAATTGTCCCTAAACCATGCACAGCGGTATACAATTTAAAAAAATAAATAAATAAAAATGCATAAGATGACACTTATAAATCCCATTCACTTTGGAAATGAAGTGAGCAGCATTTTTTGTTTCTGAAAAATTATGCAGTGTCAAAACGGAACTCCGCTTAAGGCCGGGGTGTCACAACCAATCTCTCCATCCGAGAAAATCGGTCTGATTATGCAAATCACACTGGGATCTGGTTTTCTCGAAGACAGAAAGAAAAACAAAAAAAAAAGCCTTCCCCATTATGCTAGTCTAAAAACTGGGACCACACTGTGGTCAGATTTCCCCCCCCCCCCAAAAAAAAAAAAAAAAAAAAACCCCATAGACATGAATCGGTGAGTGCCATCTGACTGAGCCAAATCGTGCATACTGCAATTTTATTTTCTTCGGAAAAGAAGAAAACAGAATTTAGAACGCTCACTGCTACTAGGCCCGGAATACGTATATATACCTACTTGATAACTGGCCAGTAGCCATTAATGTAAAGGTGGGGTAACAGCCTGACTCGTGGCACTGAACTGCTACTTGTTTCTCAGCAGAACGAGTCCTATTCACACAGGACGATGCCGAGAACAAAGAGCTTTTAAGCAAACTAAGATAATCACCAGCCTGTGTACATTGTTCCATCAGGAAACAAGTAAAGCCTGAACCTATATAAAATGGCTTGTTAGCAGCAGAACAGTCTCCTCCTCAGGCACAAAAACCTCCAAGACGGATATCAAACAGTCACAGGCAAACGCTTAGATAAATGGACTTTATTGAACGCAGCACTCAACTCAGACATCTGAAATTAACCTGAAAAAGAGAAAAAGAAAATATTTAAGTTTGTGGTAATGCCAGAATTTCAGAAGTAAATTATTGAGCATCCAAACATAGTAAGACTTGCTATTTAACACACTTACAGCTCCTACACTGTCAGTCTACCCATAACAATACAGGCCATCATGTAAACTACTTATTCTATGGTATGTAACAATGCTTATAACCAAGAGGAACAGTGCACTGCCGAGGTAATATTACACCTGTGTGCATTACTATCATAAAATTCATAAAATATGGCAATGACAACTACAGCTGGAATTTCAGTAGCCAGTGGTCGGCAGTCAGCCGTCTACATGTGGCTGACAATGTTAAGTGTAACTCTATACACAACTTGATCACTTGGGGTCCAGGTCCCCTAAACTCCACCATTTTATGCTTCTGTGAGCTTCACGTTGCTCCAAAACTAAGGACTCCTTTACCTGAAAGTCTGTGGGACTCTGTTCCAAACTGAGTTCTGCTTTTGTCAAAGACAAGTGAAGAGCACCTGGACCCACAAAAACAGACCTTTTTACATGCCATAGGTAGTAGTTTTGCAAGTAATGGCCCCCAAAAAGATAAAAGTTGGCAGAAACTGCTCATTTCAGCTGGATTAGATAATTGTATATGGGTGCCCCATGGTCATCCCCTGCCAGAAGTGTCAGAGGCCCAAAGTTCGGTCAAGTGGTCCCGTGCAAGACTTGAGTCAGCATGTTTGGCAGATAGCCTACTTATGTCATCTCCCGCCTCGACTACTGCAACATCCTCCTCTGTGGCCTACCTTCTAACTCGCTCGCACCCCTCCAGTCTGTCCTTAACTCTGCTATCCGACTAATTAATCTCTCTCCTCGCTACACTCCTGCTTCCTCTCTCTGCAAATCCCTTTACTGGCTCCCAATTTCCCAGCGTATCCAGTTTAAACTACTAACACTGACCTACAAAGCCATCCATAACCTTTCTCTTCCGTACATTTCCGAACTAATCGCTCAGTATCTTCCCTCACGTAACCCCCGGTCCTCCCAAGACCTCCTTCTCTCCTCCACGCTTATTCGCTCCTTACTAGTGAAGAGCGAGTGTACTCGTTGTTCGGGTGACATCCGAGTATTTATGACTGCTCGGAGATTAAGTTTTCATCTCCTCAGCAGCATGATTTACAGCTACTAGCCAGCTTGATTACATGTGGGGATTCCCTAGCAACCAGGCAACACCCACATGTACTCAGCCTGGCTAGTAGCTGTAAATCATTCAGCTGCCGTGATGAAAACTAAATCTCCGAACACTAACAAATACTCGGAGGTCACCCGAGCAACAAGTACACTCGCTCATCACTACTCCTTACCCAATCGCCTCCAAGACTTCTCCCGAATATCCCCCATCCTCTGGAATTCTGTGCCCCAACACGTCCGGTTATCCACCACATTTGGATCATTCAAAAGAAATCTGAAAACCCATCTCTTCAAAGAAACTTACAACCTGTAATGACCACACGGCCACCTCAACACCATCGGAAATACTGCAACCCCAACCTACTGTCTCCTTCCCTATAATCCTGTAGAATGTAAGCCCACAAGGGCAGGGTCATCAAACCTCTGTATCAGTCTGTCATTGTTAGTTTTATTTACTGTTATTGATATTTTGTATTTTGATGTAACCCCGTCCAATGTACAGCACCATGGAATTAATGGTGCTATATAAATAAATAATAAATAATACTTATGTGTATGGCCAGCTTAGATATAGAATTAGTGATTACTGGGACATTATATACAGACAAGTCTATACAGGCCTTCACACCTAACATTACATGTCACCATAATGTCACTATGTACAGAACCTTGCAACTTACCTCTTAATCTTCAGACTGCTGAACTGTTCCTTTCTCGGAGACATAGATGCCGTCCAAGAACTTTCTGATATCCTTGTTCTTCACTGTAGTTGCTTGTTGGATCAAAGCAGCTAAAAGAAAACATGCAACATTTAAATCCAGACATCCTCTGACACCGCACACGGAGGCAGGACGTGGACTATGTTCACGCATTTTTCGCAGCTTTTTTTTTTTCTTTTTACTGTCTTTCTGCAGCAAAGAAGCCGCATTTTAGTGTTATAGCAAAAGCTATGTGATTTCAGAAATGTCGTGCACACGGCTTTTTCTCCTGATTTAATCAGGTAACTGCAGTAGTTATTTTAGTCTGCAGCTTTTTAGAAAGCAATGAAAGTGCAAAAATGGGGCAAAAACAAAAAACCACCACCGGAAACCGGTATCACGGCATATTTTTTTTCTGTGTGAATAAAACAAACTTGAACTAAGGGTATGTGCACACTTTCAGGATTTGCAGCAGAAAATTCTCCTACAAATCCTGATGTGTTGGCAGGAAGAACATGCATTTTTTCCATGCTTTTTTTGTTCCAAATTTTTCCACCACTCATTTATATGGACAAAATCTGCAGCCAAAATTTTCAAAAGAATTGACATGCTGAATATATAAATCTGACCCAAATCCGCAAGGAAAAAAAATAAGCAAATGTGCATTAACCTCCAGGAATCTCACTTGGATGGTGATCAGAAAAACCAGAGAAACGCAAAATGTGCAGAGACTCATACTGCAGACAAAGCACACACATAACCAGTCCCTAGAAATCAAGCAGCAAAACCTGCGTTTTGTACACAGCGTTTTTACGGCCGGGAGAGCAGGTTTTGGTTGCATGGTCTTATAACATTTACATATTTTTCTTTTTCCAGGTGAAGACTATAGCTTGAGTTTCCGCTAAAAAAAAAAAAAAAAAAAAGTACATGACAACCTTAAATAGGGTATTTCACAGACACAAACTCCTATCCACTGGGGGGGCCATCAGCCAATATTCCCAAAAATCCGCTGTGGAAAATGAGAAACTACTGCTCTACTCAGTGTAGGAAAAATATTGATCTGCCGATGGAGCCATGTGAGCCTCGTCTTTTGTGGAGTAAGTTTTTCATTACACAATTTTGGAATAAGTACAATGTTTTGATCGCTTCTAATTGCATTTTTTTGTTGTTGCAGAAGTTACAATGAACCTAGTGGCAGCAGCATGCACCCACAGTCTATGTCCCCCAATGAGGCGAAGGAGAAAAATCGCAATTCTAGAGGTTCCATTTTTTTTTATACTTTAGATTCCAGAGAGGACTTGAACATGCAAATAGACCGTATCTAGTTAAAAGTATGTTCTATCAACCTTACACAGTGTGGTATAGGAGGGCCAAAGACAGCCACGGGCAGGCAGCTATGGCGACCCATCCGTCCCCCTCGATCATGCTGCAGTTACACGGGCGTCATTAACATTTGCCAACATTCTCCACCACTGTTGGATCATCCAGAAGTAAAACCTGTGTTTTGGCAGAAATCAGTCTTCACACCTGAGCCGGATGCAGCGACTTGTCCCAGCCGGCAAAAGCTCTGTACAAAATCCCTAAAGCTGGTCCTAACCGGGAGCTGGAATCTGGCTGCCATACGGACATTAGAATTATGTGATTATCGGTCACAAATGATCCTTACTGGCCAAAATACTTTGCTGATCAATTTGAATTGAAAACAGATTTACATCCTCAAGTCTCAATAATGACCCATAATATTTTACCGATCCTTGGCCAGTTTTAAATGGCTCCAATACAATACAGCGGGACACTTTTCCACAAGATTGTTAAAGCAGTCAGCCATACTCCCGCTGGTTCACAATGTAAATCACCAAAGTAAAAAGTCCCAGGCATTCACTGAAGTAAAAAGTGCCTTAATGCCAAAGCCTATAAGCAATGATGATTGTGGCCATTCACTTACATTTTCAACACCCCGTCATCTACACATTAACACCAGAATATACAACTTACCGGAGTTTGACACCAACTCAATGTCATTGCCTTCAAGAACAAGTTCATCCTTCTGGGCTTGGGACAGAGCACAGACAACACCTACAAGAAAAGAGAACACATTATATAGTTACACATAGTGAGATCCTGGATACGCACAACGCAATCCTGAAAAATATAGGAGATGCATAGCAATGAGCAAAGGCGCTGTTCACATTGGCATCATGGATGCCATAAATACTATGCTGGATCAGTCTTACAGTAAATCGGAACTGACACCAACAACATTACACACTCAAGTGGTTCCATGTTTGGATGGCGAGAATGAAATGCATGCAAAATCCTGAACAAAAGGTTATAAGGCAAAAATACAAAGCCCAATTCCTGTGGTCAGCATTAGCGATGGCTCAAGTGCTCATCAGGCAATTTTACAGGATAACAGAGGCAGCCGAGGTCTATAGGAGAGACTGGACCAGAAGAAGTTTTTGTTTTATATCAGGAGCTGCATGAAAGCAGTGACTTTCTCCACTGAGTATTTCTTCAAAATTCTTCAGAGGGAAAAAAAAAAAAAAAAAGACTCCCTCATTAAACAGCAAAACTGATTTCCCTTATGAATCAGGAAATTTTTTTTATTTAAAGCAGTTTTTGGAGCCATTGCACAAAAAAATAAATAAATTCTAAAAATAACTGCAACAGCTCTACATTGCATAGCAGCAATTGTCACGTACCACAAACTTAGAATAACCGACAGATACTGAAGCAAATATATGACCAGATGCAGAAAATCGATGGTGACCCAAACAGATAATTTGAGCAGTGAATTGAAAAGGCCTCTAATATAACCGGACGTCCGGTGTCTGCTCTGCACATACCTGCTCTCATGCGCACCCGGCGGATGTACTTTTCTCCCAAGAAGTTTCTTATCTCCACGAGTGCCCCATTTTCCTGGATAACTACGTTAATTGGAAAGTGAGCGTACACTGATCTCATCTTGTAACGAAAACCCTAGGAGACAATGAGCACAGGATAAATATTACAGCAGGAACTTTTTAAGCTTTTACTGCAGGTAGCTTCCGTGACTTACAATCCAGCAGTATTTGGACTAGTCAGATGCAATGTATACATGGACTACAATACATGGAATCCTAGCTCAGATATGTGCCATAAGGCTGGGCCCTTTATCCTTCTCCTAGCCATGCTGTTAATAGGCTGGGCCCTTTATCCCTCTCCTAGACATGCTGTAAATAGGCTGGGACCTTTAACCCTGTCCAAGACATGCCATAAATAGGCTGGCACCTTTATCCCTCTCCTACACATGCCGTAAATAGGCTGGGACCTTTATCCCTCTCCTAGACATGCCGTAAATAGGCTGGGACCTTTATCCCTCTATTAGACATGCTGTAATTATGCTGGGACCTTTATCCCTCTCCTAGACATGCTGTAATTATGCTGGGACCTTTATCCCTCTCCTAGACATGCGGTAAATAGGCTGGGACCTTTATCCCTGTCCAAGACACGCTGTAAATAGGCTGGGACCTTTATCCCTCTCCTAGACATGCCGTAAATAGGCTGGGACCTTTATCCCTCTCCTAGACATGCCGTAAATAGGCTGGGACCTTTATCCCTCTCCTAGACACGCTGTAAATAGGCTGGGACCTTTATCCCTCTCCTAGACATGCTGTAAATAGGCTGGGACCTTTATCCCTCTCCTAGACATGCGGTAAATAGGCTGGGACCTTTATCCCTGTCCAAGACACGCTGTAAATAGGCTGGGACCTTTATCCCTCTCCTAGACATGCCGTAAATAGGCTGGGACCTTTATCCCTCTCCTAGACATGCCGTAAATAGGCTGGGACCTTTATCCCTCTCCTAGACACGCTGTAAATAGGCTGGGACCTTTATCCCTCTCCTAGACACGCTGTAAATAGGCTGGGACCTTTATCCCTGTCCAAGACATGCTGTAATTATGCTGGGACCTTTATCCCTCTCCTAGACATGCTGTAAATAGGCTGGGACCTTTATCCCTGTCCAAGACACGCTGTAAATAGGCTGGGACCTTTATCCCTCTCCTAGACATGCTGTAAATAGGCTGGGACCTTTATCCCTCTCCTAGACATGCTGTAAATAGGCTGGGACCTTTAACCCTGTCCAAGACATGCCAAACAGGCTGGGACCTTTAACCCTCTCCTAGACATGCCGTAAATAGGCTGGGACCTTTATCCCTCTCCTAGACATGCTGTAAATAGGCTGGTACATTTATCCCTCTCCTAGACATGTCAAACATCTAAGGTGAGAACGCTCCGAGCCCACAGCTACTGTACAATGTCAGAGAATAGACACCAGTGTGTACATATATAACAGTCTGCTGACTGAATTTAGTAGTGGAAAAGTCTTTAGAAGGTTCTGCTCATATTTTCTTCAGGAGTGAATTGAACCTATGCCTCCCAGTTTTTTGCTTGCAGGGGGAGGTGTGCTCCTCATTCCCACATGATGACAGTACGAACCAACGGCACGATCATGATGTTGGCCTGAACTGTGTGCTTTGCGGCGCTGCAGAGGACACTGCCTTTTCAGCAGTGGATATGCTCTGGGGCACTGAGGCTGGCCAGATAGTCAAGATTGAGAGCAGGCTCTGTTGGGAAGGAATGTAAAGCGCTGCGCTCCATAGCTAATAGACCGTCCACTGCTGATAGACTGCAGAGGTGGACGGCAATGAGCCATTAACCAAATTAAAACTCCCTCTAATCTTAAAAACAGAGAGGTTTTTTAACAAGTAAATTGCACACGTGAAAAAAAGATTACCTTCAGCAGATGAAGCGCTGTGCACTTTAACTCACCAGAGTGACTCCCTTGATCATGTTCTGCACATGGCTGCAGATTGTGCGCACCGTGGCCAGCTCCTTCCTGTTTCCCCACCATTTGTCTACACGGAGCTGAAAGAGAAGCAACCAGGCAGCATGTCAGTACAGCTTAAGATAGCAGCTAAGGAGACACAAAACCAACATGGCAGAGGCGGCGACTGGCTGACAAAGTCCTGTGTCAATGGCACGTCATTGTTACAGACCAACAAAAACGGCCGATCACATGACTGCGAATATGCGATATGCACACGGAATATTTCAATGCAAGTCATGTCATGAGGATGTTACAGACATGAGATTATAAAATGGTAGTATTCAACAATCCTGCATGGGTTTTCCATGTTCTGCACACCAATGGCATGTCCATGTAATATAAAATAAGCTGGCACCTGCCTCATCCAGCGCGGCCTGTCCACTCCTAACGCAGCCATTAATCACAGCCTTTATCCGTCACATTCACTGCTGGTGTGAGGTCACCGATGCCGCTGGTAAACAATGGGGAAACGGCAGAAATGCAGCTCTGCACTGTCATACAGTAGGCAGCAGCTTATGTTATGTGAAACACAGACATGCCATCAGCATACAGAAAACCCCTTTAAGAAGTTGTCCAGACTCCGGAAAAAGTCTGCAGTCACTATGACTGTATACTGCTGAATCATGACATTGTGATAGAGGATCTCCGTCACGATTCCCTGGTATTGCGGCTGCGAGGGGGCGGCCTTAATACTGCATGTACGCAATTTGCAGACTTATGGCCGCAAGGCAACTAGACGAGTTCAGCTTCTCTCACTGTAAGTGAAGGAAACCGAACGAGACTAGTCGTCATGTGACCACACGTATGGATAACGCATGCAAGCAATCATGTGACTTCTGAGCGTGGTAATGCCTGGGGAATCGTCACAGTGATCAGCGCCAGCAGTATGAAGTCACAGTGACTGCAGACCTCTGTCCAAAGTCAGGATCTCAGAAGAATGCTTGAAGCAGTGAACGTGTTAAAATAACCAACACAAACTTGTTAAATCCTCTGTCGATCTGGTGGTTCCACTGGTCAACCACTGATGACTGGGGTCTTGTAAGACATGTAGACATTACTTAGGACAGCAGTCACGTACATGTTTGAATGTCACCACTGCTGAACAGTTCACAAGGACCGGATAAAAACGTAACGTCCTGGCGATCTCCTAATACTCACCCTCCTCTTCTTCCTGCCCAGCAAGCACAATTCCACATTGATGTGGTTGAAGTTTCTCTGCAGGCTTCCTCTGGGCCCCTTCACAGTAACTGTGCGGCCCCTCAAGGAAATATTAACTATAAAGAAAAAGAAGTCTGTAAGAACGCGACTTATTAGACAGAACACGACATGTCCACATAAGAGACACTCACCCTTGTCAGGGATGTCAACAGTCTGGTTGCTGAGAATGGTCTTCATTCTGGAAGAGCACAAGATGAGAAGAGCCATTAGCCCACCATACATGGATCAGCTGCACTTTAACACCCACCCAAGTGGACATCATTAAAAAGCAACTTTATACAACTAAAGGTTTGCAGCATCCTGGGAGTAGTAGTTCCACAACAGGTGTAGAGTCAGAGCTTAAGGCTTTCCTTGGAGGAGACAATTGACGAACAAGTTTTCATAGTAACACGTTCCAGGCCCATGTAAACCCGAGCACAATGCTAGTCCACTGGGCAATGCGCTGTCCATGTATATACGTTGTCATTCTCGGCAGCATGTTGCCTGGTGGAGGTCGTGATGTGCTACCGATAACATGCACATATACAGGGACAGTGCACCTGATTAGTGATCTTTCCATTACAGTTATTGCTCGTTGTCCTGTGTGACCAGTCCAACGACTCAGCATCTAGTCCATGGCTGCTGGTTACTGGCCTGAACTTGCCGCTGTCTATTGGCCATTGCAGGTATTACACAAAGGACAGAAGGTGCCACCCTGACACCATGTTGTGCCCAGCAGGCTGGCATCAGACAAAACAGCAGCTGAAGGCTACACAGCAAGACATTAGTACGGCGAAATTAGCATTTATTTCAGGGTGAGGGATCAGATCCCATATTGAGAGCGCGCAGATCAGCAATGAGGACACATGGATCAGATGACCATCAGGTAACTAGGACGCCCACCCCAGTGCCATAAGTGTTCTCTGTAAGCTGCATTAGATCCCCCAGTTCCCTGCACCGTGACGAGCCTGTGCCACCCAGATCCCTGCACCGTGACGAGCCTGTGCCACCCCAGGTCCCTGCACCAAGATGAGCCTGTGCCACCCCAGGTCCCTGCACCAAGATGAGCCTGTGCCACCCCAGGTCCCTGCACCAAGATGAGCCTGTGCCACCCCAGGTCCCTGCACCAAGATGAGCCTGTGCCACCCCAGGTCCCTGCACCAAGATGAGCCTGTGCCACCCCAGGTCCCTGCACCAAGATGAGCCTGTGCCACCCCAGGTCCCTGCACCAACATGAGCCTGTGCCACCCCAGGTCCCTGCACCAACATGAGCCTGTGCCACCCCAGGTCCCTGCACCAACATGAGCCTGTGCCACCCCAGGTCCCTGCACCAACATGAGCCTGTGCCATCCCAGGTCCCTGCACCAAGATAAGCCTGTGCCACCCAAGGTCCCTGCACCATGGTGAGCCTGTGCCTGCCCAGGTCCCTGCACCATGGTGAGCCTGTGCCTGCCCAGGTCCCTGCACCAAGATGAGCCTGTGCCACCCCAGATCCCTGCACCATGACGAGCCTGTGCCACCCCAGATCCCTGCACCATGACGAGCCTGTGCCACCCGAGATCCCTGCACCATGACGAGCCTGTGCCACCCCAGATCCCTGCACCATGACGAGCCTGTGCCACCCAAGGTCCCTGCACCAAGATGAGCCTGCGCCACCCCAGATCCCTGCACCATGACGAGCCTGTGCCCAAGGTCCCTACACCATGGTGAGCCTGTGCCCAAGGTCCCTACACCATGGTGAGCCTGTGCCCAAGGTCCCTACACCATGGTGAGCCTGTGCCCCAGCACTCACACAGCAGCCCCCGGCACACATACGCCAGGCTCAGTATGAAGACGCCAGGATACAGCAGGACACATGAGATCCGGCCATAGGCAGAGCCTCACCAGCTCCAGGCCCAACCAGGGGAGGGGATCACATCAGCCACTTATCCGGGACTGTGGAGCAGGACAGCGGGACAATATGTCACCCATCACTGACGGGACACTCGGCGGAATCCGCTCGTCACATCGTTACACGCAGCACAGACCGATATCACCAGGATGGACACAGATCCCGGAGCCAAATCCTGCGCCGGCCGCCATCTCCTTACCTCGCTGCTGACAGAGGAAAGGGAAACGATGTGTCGTCATCACGCTTTTATACCGCCGGCGACGCACAGCTAAAGACCGCCTACAGGTCAGCAGCGTGAGATACGCAGCCATGCTCAATCGATAGCCGATGTGATGAAATGTTGTGTATCTCGTTACTGTGCCCACAAGGGCGATGTATAGAATCACTGCTGTATGTAATGACACGGAAGGAAGCGGCCGCCCCAGCGCACCAGTGACACATTGCTCTATTTCTATCCAATGCGGGGGTATAGAGCGGTGACCTTTATACGGCAGCCGGCGAGGGTCAGTCTGCAGTTTGTGATTGGTTCGCAGTGGAAGTTCTCAGGCTGCATTAATCGAGCGTCGAGCATTAACGCTCTGCAGCCGCTGTGCAGCGTACGATGAGGCTGATCGGGCTGAAGAGGGGAGCAGAGCTGCTGCGTCTCTCAGGGGTGAGACTCCGTTACCGTGTGTCAGCTGTATGTCTTACCGCTCACTACACTGATGGCCTGTCCTTACCAGAAGCCATGCACCTTCTAGGTATTCTGTGAAGGGGTAAACGGTGTATTAACTTGTTATGTGCTGCAGAGGGGAGACCTTGGTGGCTATTATTTACAATCATTATTTATTAGTGTGTTTTACAGCAGATTACCTTTACCTGTGTTATTGGTGCAATTTTCTTACTAGCGGCTTTTTGTCTCCACTGTCGGCAGTTGATTTTCAGATCCCTATCCTATGTGATGGCGTCTTACACCCTGCGCTGACATGGGACTGACGTAACAGCCCCTGCACTGACGTGGGACTGACGTACGGCCCCTGCACTGACGTGGGACTGACGTACGGCCTCTGCGCTGACGTGGGACTGACGTACGGCCCCTGCGCTGACGTGGGACTGACGTACGGCCCCTGCGCTGACGTGGGACTGACGTACGGCCCCTGCGCTGACGTGGGACTGACGTACGGCCCCTGCGCTGACGTGGGACTGACGTACGGCCCCTGCGCTGACGTGGGACTGACGTACGGCCCCTGCGCTGACGTGGGACTGATGTGCGGCCCCTGTGCTGACACGAGACTGATCTAGGGCCGTCTCACCATGTAAATATGACCCCCAAGAATGATGCACGCAAATATGAAGAATAAATGGACATTTGTGCACAAGCTAAACGTATTTCAGCACAAAAGAGTTAAGGGGTTAAAAGTATCTGATAATGATATTTCTCAATGACCCTTTCACTAGATTTTTTATTCAAAGCAAAATACCCCAAAATGTGCAAACTGCAGTACTGTGTGCTTGTTACTGTAGCAAGGAATGACACGTGAGATATGGGGCTGTCACACTTCTTCATCAGTTATTGAGGCTCCCATGAGCCTGAAGGTCTTAGGTCTTGTCCACACATCGGAGTTTGTGCGCCAAAGACAGGAGTGGAGCTTAGGCTGCTTTCACACATCAGTTTTTTGCTATCAGTCACAATCCGTGGAATGTTGAAAAAAACGGATCCGTCGCAGATTGTGAAAAACTGATGTGATGGCTCAGGTTTTTTGACAGATCCAACTAGCTGATACAGCTAATTGGATCCTAAATAAATCGGAGCATGCTGAGTTAAAAAAAAACAAACCAGAATCCGTCACCGAATTCCGTCATTTGACGGATCTGGCTCCATAAGGTTCCATTGTAGCAAATGACGGACGGCGATGGATCAGTCGCTGTCCGTTTTTTCGATGGACACAAAAAACGTTCCTATGTCTGTTTTTCTCCGGCCCCTGGAAAACAAATTTTCGACGGATCTGGCGAAAAACGGATGAAACGTGAGACCATCCGTCGCAATCCATCACTAATACATGTCTATGAGAAAAAAATGAATCCGGCGGCAACTTTTGCCGGATCCGTTTCTTTTTAAATTCACCGGATTGTGACTGACGGCAAAAAAACTGATGTGTGAAAGCAGCCGAAGGGTATGTTTCCACGGTCAGGAAACGCTGCTTGTTTGACGCTGCGCAGAGCTGCAGCGTCAAACACGCAGCGTCCAGATGTTCCAGCATAGTGGAGGGGATTTTATGAAATCCCGTCTCCACTATGCGTGGAAACCCGCACGCGGCGGCCCTGCGACTCCGGACATGCTGCGCGTCTTTTCAGATCGCAGCATGTCCGTACACCTTGCGGGGACGCAGTGTCCCCGCAAGGCATATCACAGGGCCCTATGGGAGAGAGCGATCATCCCGGATGTGAAGAGTTAACACATCTGGCATGATCGCGTCCCAGAAAGGGGGCGGGGCTTAGCGCCGAGCGGCTTCGCCGCTGCGGCGATACCGCCGGCCATCCTGACCGTGGAAACATACCCTGAGGGTATGTGCAGATTTTGCTGCGGATCCGCAGTGGATTGGCCGCTGCAGATTCACAGCAGTTTTCCATGCGTTTACAGTACCATGTAAACCTATGGAAAACAAAATCCACAGTGCACATGCTGCGGAAAAAAATGCACGGAAACGTAGCGTTGTTTGTTCCGCAGCATGTCAATTCTTTGTGAGGATTCCGCAGCAGTTTACACCTGCTCCATAATAGGAATCCGCAGGTAGAATCCCCACAAAATCGGCAAAAAAAATCCTGGTAAATCCGCGGTAATTCCGCAGGTAATCCGCAGTGCGGTTTACCTGCGGATTTACCTGCGGATTTACCAAAATCAGTCCGGAAAAATCCGCAGCGTGTGCACATACCCTTACAGAGGAAAAATAATTGAAAGATTGACCCCTGTTCTGTGTTTTGGGAACACGCTTGGCTTTGGCATACAAACACTGATGTGTGAATAAAGCCTTATATAGATGAGCGTCGGCTGTTGTAAGCCGCTGGATCACTGTATATTCCGGAACTCACTTTTCTCAATACAAGTTTATGGGGCTCGGAATAAAGCTGCAGAGCCTCGTTCAGAATCCCCATTGACTTGACTTGAGAAGATGTGTGATTTGGGCAGTCACGGGGTGCCAGTGCGGGGCTGAAGATGGCTGCCGGTGTGTGTGACTACATGCACATATGTGATCCCTCCTGGTGCTGCTTCTGGAACAATTTTTCTCTTTTTTGTCTGCCTTGGTTTCAAAGTTTTGCCCGTTCCCTTCAATTATTAAAGAAGCTAATTTTCCTTTCAGCCAACTGGGCGTGTACCACAGGACTTCTTTGTAGGTGTTTGGTTTTTCTTGCCAATCAAAAAAATGGCTACCCCCACATAGTTTAGTTGTATACACCCTGTTGGATGATGGGAAAATTTGCTTCATGGTGGGACACGGGAGGAAAAAAAGAAATGTTCCAGAATCTGTAAAACGCAAATTGGAGAAGGTTCTTGGTATAAATTAAAAATCTAGTAAAATCTCATCTTTTCATAAGTGATTCCAACTTAGACAAGTTGTCATTTTTCAACTGTATAACTGTCAGACCCACGAGGGTCCCACCATTTTATGGCCAAGAAAGAATGAAGGACAGGAGACCCAATGAAGCTGGTGTATTGACTTTGAAAATGTGGCTACAAGAAAACTGATGGAGGTTTCTTAAGCTTCTCCTAGCAAAGCTGTGAAAAATGGACAGAACTAGAATGCCATGAATTTGCTGTCGGCGTTTCACATGGACACATAGAATTGCACGGACGAGTTTGATCTGTGACTCGGATAAAAAAAATTTAAAAAAAGTTTTTTGGGGGGAGGTTAGCAGACAGGTGGGCCACAAACATGCAAATAGCCCCATAGACTATAATGTGCACATGTTCTATATGTGAAAAGCATAAAAAGAAGATGTACATGAATAATGGATGTTAGATTGCGGCCTTACTCTTAATATATAATGTATTTGTAAAGCAGATGTGTCTGAACAGCGCCAGAAGCATTTCATTCTCTTATGTCCTTTTTTTATAGGTGGCGGAATATCATACATCTTACCGGGTGTCCGTCGGGTTATCAGATGACAAGAAAGATCTCATCCAGAATGGACCAGACCTCCAAGATTTTATATCGGGGGATTTGGCTGATAAGAATGCATGGTCGGACTATAAAGGCAGTCTGAAGCGTCAGAAGGGAGAGAGGTATAAAGATCTGTCTTCCCCGATGTTCTCATGAAGTGCGGAGCTTGGGTATTTCTGTAATGTTACTTATACTGGACCCCCGGCCTGCGCTATGAACAGTACAGGGGGCTGCAGCAGACTGAGTGTTACTGGGGGGATTTCAAACAAATGCATTCCTGGAAAGTTGAGATTTTAGCATTTTTTGTATTTGTTGGGGAACAGGTGAAAGTAATGGGTAATGGTGTCTCCCTCTCCAGCGGGCGTCATATGAGGTATATTATCAGACAGCCCGATTTATAGGCGAAGGCTTTCTCCCAGTGAGTATAGCTCTGTTAGGTTCTGCTACTGTTCTAATACTAAAAGGTCTGACCGCACTTCCACATTATAGGAGTTTTCCAGTTTTATGATAAGGCCAAATTCACACCTTGTTCAATACCTTGTTTGTGTTTTCCACTTTAGGAACAGAATTCATGTCCGAGATGGATAAGGTACATAAATAATGTGAATGCAAGCAGAAGGGTCTATAGTGCTGCGGGGTTGGTGCAATGTGACAGACAGGCAGTGACCCAGGAAAGTTCAAACCAAACGTGTTTTAAAGGGACTCTGTTACCTGAATTTGGAGGGAACAATTTTCAGCCATAGGGGCGGGGTTTTCGGGTGTTTGATTCACCCTTTCCTTACCCGCTGGCTGCATGCTGGCTGCAATATTGGATTGAAGTTCATTCTCTGTCTCCGTAGTACATGCCTGCACAAGGTAATCTTGCCTTACTCAGGCGTGTACTATGGAGGACAGAGAATGAACTTCAATCCAATATTGCAGCCAGCGGGTAAGGAAAGGGTGAATCAAACACCCGAAAACCCCGCCCCTATGGCTGAAAACAGTTCCCTCCAAATTCAGGTGACAGAGTCCCTTTAATATCTAGAACTCACAAAGTAAACAACAGACGTTATCCTCCGGATCGCAACCGGGAATCAAGACAGTCCGTATCCAAGACTGGTTGCCGTGGGCGACTGCGCCACTGTGTACGCTGAAGGGTGCCAGGCCTTTTGGCTTTGCTTGGCTCCGTGTTACTTCACACAGGCTGAGCCTTGCAGAGCCTCCTGCTTTGCAAGTTTGCAAGCCAAGACTGACACACCCAACCCTTTGCTGCAAGGTTTTTAAATGGAATCTGTGGCCATGGGCCACTTGTAAGACTCGGCCTGGAGGGAGCGAATTGCCCCTCTACCATCCTGTAGTTCGCTCCAAAAATAAAAGCCCAAGCTGGGTTTTCTTAAATCTGCCTTAGCCAAATAGCTTGCCCAAGACCAAACTTACTTTTGTTTTGCACTCAACCACAGCTATATCTGTGACTGCAGTGCACTCCCGCGGCCTCAATACGCCTCTGTGTGCATCCTGAGGAACACACAGTGACCCTCGCATATAACATCGGTCACTGTCTGACCGGTCCCATTGGCTATTACAAGGTCTGTCTCATTTTCTCATTTATGTGTCAGTTTTTAGAACATAAAAAGCTCCTCATGCTGAACATCTATTGACGCCATGCTGCTGCCAGTAATGTCATTGTTCCATTTTGGACATTCATTTTGTCGTTTCCTAAAATGGAAAAGAACAGCAGAATTCCCAAATGTAGGTGTGAACAGACACTAACGCGGAATCATTCTGTAGTGGAAACATCTTCAGCTGTTGAGATATACAGTACTTAAAGTTTTAGTTTACATTTTGTAGCTGAAAATCCTCTACTGACCTAAGGCTTCGTCCACACAGTGGAATATTCAAGCTGATTTCACCGCACAATTACTTTCAGTGTGAAATCCGTGTCTCTGACCAAAAGCATCTGATTTATTGAATTGGGCAAACCTGGTGCAAATCTTCAGCAGAATTCAGACAGTTTTTGGCTGGGTCCATACTAAGTGTGTGACCACTTTGGGGCGCATGGGCTGAGGAGGTCTGACAGTGGCCACAGTCAGGATGGATGCCGTCCACCATAAAGACACTCATTGCATGGTATACTGTTGGCGGTAGTCCTTGGTATAGAGAGGAGGAGTTGGCTGCTCTTTACCATTACAGTTATATGCCCCTGATGAAGCTGGGTGAAACGCGCGTTGGAGGATAGGGCTCCACATTATTACTATGTAAGTCTGCATCTGCTATCTGCTGTATTTGTTAACCACTAGAATGTGTAATAGATATGTGGGCATTCTAATTATATATTGTTTATAACCTCAGGAGGTTTATTGTTGGCCCTCCATTAAGCTACTCTGATTTTTAGCAAAATCCATTATATTTTATAGTTAATAAAGTTGATATATTTGTGAGATATTTTGTAGCACCATTTTTTTTCTGGTTTATCTTGTTTTGCACAAATGTCTAGTTGGTTGCCTGGAATGGATACAGTTATAGCGGGTTTTTCAGACACAAGGCTTAAAAAAAAATCCAATTTGTTAAATATGGATCTTGAAAATATTAAAATGATGAATGATTTCAGATGTATTACATGCTCCCACATCAGTGCAGATGAATTGTGTCCACTATGCCCTTCTATTTGTATTATGCTGCGCTATTTTTGTGGAATCCATATTGAAAATCTGCCATGTGTAAACACTGCCTGAGAGTAGATTTATATATATAAATATATATATATTATTTTTTGTATCCATTTTTCAGATTGCGGCTCCCTCCTTGGGCAAAGACTGAGATTCCAATGGGAAAAAATTTTAATAAACTGAAAAATACATTAAGAAATCTGAATCTTCACACCGTAAGTATAAGCTAGAAGGGATTTTCCTAGAAAAATATTGCTAAAAAACCCAAAACAACAGGACTTTTGTCATGACCGCCTGCAGGAGACGCATTGGTATTTGTATTCGCCGCCGCCTCGCTCTCCCCAAGATGTTCTTTAAAGTATGACAGGGAAGATATGAGGATCTGTATCTAATTGCAGACATATAAATGATGTTAGCAGCCAAGGTCGTGTCTGTAAATGATTCTATTTGGTGACTAGGTGTGTGAGGAAGCCCGGTGTCCCAACATTGGAGAGTGCTGGGGTGGTGGAGAATATGGAACCGCTACTGCAACCATCATGGTGAGTAAGGAATAAGGTAATTGCCACATCTGTATCTCGTCCGGCATGGTGATCACACCTGTCGCTTTCATCTGTTCTATCCTCAGTTAATGGGAGACACGTGCACCAGGGGCTGCCGCTTCTGTTCAGTAAAAACAGCTAAAAAGCCTCCTCCACTAGATCCAGATGAACCGTACAATACGGCTAAAGCCATAGCGGACTGGGGCCTGGACTACGTGGTCCTGACGTCTGTGGACAGAGACGGTTGGTATGCGCCATATGACTGTAGTGCACATTATCCCCTTCCTGATCAGTGATGGACGTGTATGTTACATGTTGGATGGAGGTATATGGAGCAGGCTCAGGAGCTGAGCCCGCACCACATGGTAGATGCTGACTTTATTATACAGCTGCCATCTACCTCTAACAGCAGCAACCAGAGCTTACTCCGATTACTGCTGTTTAATATCTTAATGCCATGTTCACACTTTCAGTATTTGGTCAGCATTTTCCATTAGTATATATATGCCAAAAATCAGGAGTGTCAGAACCAGAGGAAAAGTATAATAGAAACACGTCACCACTTCTGTATTTCTCACCCACTCCTGGTTTTGGATTACAAATACTGATGTGAAATACTGACCAAATACTGAACATGTGACCATGGTCCAAATGTCAATGTCAGTCATCTTGCACTCCACCTCCGTGTGTCCTCCACCTCCGTGCGTCCTCCACCTCCGTGCGTCCTCCACCTCCGTGTGTCCTCCACCTCCGTGCGTCCTCCACCTCCGTACGTCCTCCACCTTCTTGGGTCCTCCACCTCCGTGCGTCCTCCACCTCCGTGCGTCCTCCACCTCC
The DNA here is from genome assembly GCF_051348905.1 of Ranitomeya variabilis. NCBI lineage: Eukaryota > Metazoa > Chordata > Amphibia > Anura > Dendrobatidae > Ranitomeya > Ranitomeya variabilis. The sequence continues at coordinate 1,064,959,832 of NC_135232.1, read as the reverse complement.
GTGCGTCCTCCACCTCCGTGCGTCCTCCACCTCCGTGCGTCCTCCACCTCCGTGCGTCCTCCACCTCCTTGTGTCCTCCACCTCCTTGTGTCCTCCACCTCCGTGCGTCCTCCACCTCCGTGCGTCCTCCACCTCCGTGTGTCCTCCACCTCCTTGTGTCCTCCACCTCCTTGTGTCCTCCACCTCCTTGTGTCCTCCACCTCCGTGCGTCCTCCACCTCCGTGCGTCCTCCACCTCCTTGTGTCCTCCACCTCCGTGCGTCCTCCACCTCCATGCGTCCTACACCTCCTTGTGGTGTACACCTCCATGCTTTGTACACATCCATGCATCACATTTCTGGCGTAAGACCGCTGGCACTTTTCATAAATTGGAGGGGCGGGCAAGGCTCCTCCTGGGCTCTCTTTATTTTGGTGAAGTTAATACACAGTGGAATGAGAACCGCCAAAAGTCGCCCTTTTTGCACAGCTCTGTCTTGCGGGGAAGAAAGGCTTTTTTTTTTTTAAAGCTTTTACACTAAATGAGGTTCGCCAATTCTATGGGTGCCAAAAAAGTATCCCATATGGATCAGCTGTATTGCACTTAATTTTTGCGGATACATTGCCATTATTAAGACATGAAACTGTTTTGATCACCTACATTTTACTGTTACTGCATAAATATGAATATAAAAAGCGAACACCCGGATGGCACCCAGATGACTAAACAGGCTTTTTCTGGCTGAATAGTGGACGGTTTACCCGGCCTTACTAAGGTGTGTTTTCACTGATCTTCCTCTGCAGTACTGCTATCTGGCCACCAGGTGGAGTGTTTCTCGTGTCTTTTGGTACAGTTGAATCACTTTCACATGAATTAATGGGACTTTTTAATTTCTGGATTAAATGAATTTTTTCCATTTTCTAAAATGAAGGCACATTACAAGGAAACGCCATCATTTGATGTTTAGTGAAGGAATGACCTCTGGGATTTCCACAAATCTTGAGCAGGACGCGGTTCCCTTTAAAATTTTATTTCCATCTTCATTAATGGATATTGTCTGATAGTATTATTTTTTTTTTTTTCACACAAGCTATTTTGCAATTTACTGCTTATTAAAATGTGTAGCCGTTTCTGAGATATTAACACTTCTCTCTTTTTTTATAGCGCATTGCCTTGGAGACCGACCACCTCTGCGAGACAGCAGAACATGTACAAGTGATTACTAGCTCTTTTCTATTGAGCTTGTAAGCTCTGTTTTGAAGCTGGCCAGAATTGCTGGAGATCACAATTGCTTCCTAACCCCCACCAGTTTCAGTACAGTGATTCCAAGCTACACAACAGCAGTGGTCGGTCTCCTAGGCAACGAGCAGTAAACAAAAGAAAAAATAGTATTATCTCAAGAACGGCTGAAAATTGCAACAAAAAGTAAACTGCAAAAGTGCTTGTATAAAAATGCGCTATCCAACTCTAGCGATCCAGGAAGATGGGAGTAACCCTCTGATCTGTACATGTGTCTGTAATTCCGGCCTTTTGTGTTATTTCCCATGACTTATTCGTTTTTTCTTTCGCACTTGTCCAGATCTTCCAGATGGAGGAGCCGAACACTTTGCAAGAACGGTGTCTCTTCTGAAAGAGAGGTACATGTGTCGGGGTCGTAACGACAATAAATCCTCATTCACCAGTCATTCCAAATCATAGTGTGAGCGCAGAACATCTGGTACCAATTAAAAATGACTCAGGCACGCAGCTGATTCAGTCTTAGCTGATGTCCTGCATCCACATCTTCAGAAGCAGTACAGCAACTGAGTTTATTTTACAATACACAGTACTAAAAAGGAATACAATGGGCGGGGTTTAAACAGTATACGTCTAGTGTTCAATCCCTTTCTGATTCGTCGGACGTCTTCTGGTGGATTCCTCCTCTTCTTTACATTTCTAAGTTTCGATTTCTGAAGAAATGAAACTTAACCTTTCAGATTCTAAACTAAAGTGAAGAATGAACACTGGCAGCCATCTTTAATACAGTTACATTTGCATTAGCAAGGGAAAACTTATTGTTTCACAGTATAAAATATATAAAAATACAAAAGGTATATAAGAAAATATATTTTCACCTTGACAATCCCCCGTAAACACTAAGTTTTTCCCTTAAGAAAGATCCTTTGAGACTGTCCATGTGATGGGAAAAGGGGAGGTGGATTTCTTCATCCAGACGCCTCAGAAACTCTCCCCTAGCGAGAGGCCTCCAGGCAGCTGAACCCTTCACTAACCTCACATGGAGTTCTCCCACTGTCCCTAAACTAAATCTCTTAGCATCATCTGAGAATGGGGGGTTTTGTCTACTCTCTTGAGGGGGACATACTTAGGGATCTCCCCTGGATCAGTACCATCGTACTCTGGTAAGTCTGCTTCTTGATTGAGGATGGTGCCAGTCGGAGTTGCTTTGGCAATAACCTTTTTATACAAGGGAATAACACAACAGAGAATTATCGATCCAATTACAAGGAGGGCAATCAGTATCAAACAAACTTATTGAAGGAATCCCTAGATCCCACCTAACCAACTGGAGAAGAAAGATGTGTCTGCTCCAGCATACATGACACGTCGTCTTATTGTCCTAATTTGTTCAACTTCTTTAGAAACCTTCAGGTCTTTCGGATCTACATTTCGCCATTTAGGTCTGGCTGTCTATATTTCGTCTCGTAAGTCTTTGGTCATACCGTCAATGAATGTATTTACCTATACTCTAACATCAAGTGGGTTTATGGGACTGTACTCCATGTCTTCCCATTTCAACTGTAACCGTCCAAAGTATAGCTCTACACTCTCTCCTTTGTCACATCTGTAGAAAGTCTTAATTTGCGTCCTAGCACGTCACCTGTTTTTGTGCTCACTAACTACCTAGGCCTGCCTAGGTGCACTTATACGTCCATCATATGATCATTATTTGTCTGTAGAATGAGAAAGGTTGGTTCTCAGGGTCAGCCAATGGCTTTTACGTAGCTAGCTAGTCAGAGGGCCTCCAGGGATAATACTCCTGTATCTGTCTTACCCAACCTGATGTGGTTGGTTCTCTGGTGGTGGGGAGTGACATGACATGCTGATCTACAGCTCCTTCCCAAAAGGATAACTGTCAGCCTACTTCTAAAAGTTAATGTCCCCACTATCCACCAACCACAATCCTGTGTCAGCTTCTTATGTCACTACATGTGATCTTGTCTGGACAGGATTCAGTGTAATTCTCTTAGGTCGGGTTGCAGCACGGGTCATACAAGCGTTAGGGCCCAAGTCCTCAACTATATCCTGAAAGGCATCACAGCTATAATTAACGAATCTTTGTTCACTGTAATATATGTATATTTGATCCATTCAACATTTTTATTAATCTACACCTGTGGGACTATAGAAGCAAAGCCAGCATAAATCTGGTTCTGGGCAGGGTGGATTGATTTAAATCACGCCGATTTAAATCATGATTTAAATCACGATTTAAATCAAAAGATTTTTTTCTATTTAAATCGGATCGATTTAAATCATGATTTTAATCATGATTTAAATCACTGATTTAAATCAAAAGGGTTTTTTTAATATAAATCACGATTAAAATGAGAAGTGAGAGCAGTGCGCATGTGCGCCCATAGTTACACGGACGAAACTAGGGGCAACGATCTAACGCCAGGGTGAGGGGGGGACCCCAAAGTAAGTAAAAATCTTTTTTGTTTTACTATATGGCAATAGGTAGGTGTTTAAAAGCAGCATGTCTTAATTGTATAAACTATTAATAGCCTCCACATTTTGTTCATACTGCCCCTTTAATTCCACACTTCTAGCTTGGTTTCACTTTTGGTTTAGTTTCTTTTTCCATTCAGTTGACATGCCCAAACTTGTTGGATAGTCAGCATCCTACAGAAACCTCTGGAAGAGCATGGCATTGTGAATGTTACACATATACAGCCTTTATTCTACTGAGTTAAACAACTCAGCTTTATCTCATGATGGAAGAACCTTTGGATGGTAAAATATTTTCCTCGAAAAGCAGTTTATTGAAAAAAATCCGATTTAAATCAAAAAAATCCGATTTAAATCAAAAAAATCCGATTTTTTTGATTTAAAAAAAAAAACATTGATTTTTGTCCACCCTGGTTCTGGGCTTTAAACTGGTCAGGCACCCCCCCCCCCTTGGCACTCCAATGGCATCAATATATACTAGTGGATCTTCTTCATAACTCATGTGGAGCTGATCAAGGCTTCTCCTCTTTCTGGTAGGTTCATCAGGTGTCTCTGGATCCCAAGGTAAAATCTTGAACTGCATAGCTAGTTTAACAAGGGTGCATTGGCCTATCCAGGCATTAGGCAACCTAGGACGGAGCTTACCATCTCCACATAACCAATCAATATCATACATATAATGTGTATGTTTGATTAGCAAGTCAGTATCTAGAGAACTGTTCTCTTTGCAGAAACCTGTCTCGAAGATCCCTACTGGTGTACCTGTGGTGTCGTGGGAATTATAGCAGGTGTAATTGTCAGCTAATACGGTTACTTCTCCTGGGACCTTTAGTCTGGGTTTTTCATGAATTAGTGGGACATAATCTGGGCAATCAGTGGACTTCAAACCTTTCAACAGATTCATGACACAGGCAGTAGTGTTGTCATCAGGGAAAAGCAATGCATGTGTGTATAGGTGTGTATTCGCACACGCAATACATCCTACAGAGATATTCTGGACTCTTACATTGTATCTCACCCATTCTAACCATAGGTTTTTCATTGGGGCTGTTTGTGTTTCTATGGAGAAAACCTCTTGCCAACTGAGACCTGGAATGGGGATCACTTCATTAACTACATTTTGCAAACGCTCACCTGGGCCTGTTTTAGGTGTACTGGTAACAGGGGCCTTGGTTGGTCTAGAGCTAATATCCTGGAGCTGTTTATGGCCTAAATTCCCATAGGGTCCAGCACTAAATACATAATTATAATGCCTTCCCAGTACGAACGTCTGCAGATCAGCATATTGGGGGCTTTCAAGATTTAGGAGGAGGGGATGACAGTTTTTACCCCATTTACAGCCCCTAAGTGGTTGCAGAAGGGCTGTTAGATGCATTCTCTCACGGAGACTCCTACCCGTCCCATCCTTGGGAACATGGCTTCACTAGGTTTATATCCCCAATCATCTCCCGTATTCCAGGCAGCATCTGTCCAATAATGACAATTATTGTTGTATTGTCTGGTAACACACATATAAAACTAGGTGATTCCCTCTACCACCTGTTGAGTCTCAGGGCACTTGACTACATCACAGAAATCAAATCGCCAGATATTCACCGGGGCTGTCAGGTTTACCCAGAGAATAGTGGGACCAGGATTCTTATTTACAATAGGGGCCGAAGAGGTAGGGGCGAGGATGGCCCCCAGTCCCAAGGTCAAAAACAACAGCAACATTTCCCTTCAGTCACTACTGTGACTAAACACTGGTTCGGTCTCTTTTACAATATGAGTCGTGGATCCGGGTGCTCTTTCCTTCGAGCTTTACTGCAGTGGGGGTGACCGGGATCACCGTGTGGGGTCCTTCGAATCTTGTCTGGAGACAATCTCTGCGCACAAACTTTTTCACATACACCAGGTCTCCTGGCACAAAGGGATGGTGTCCAGGAACCTTGTCTGGGTCTGGAAGAGAACTGAAGACAGTTAAATGCACTTTGGCAAGGTGTCCATGTAAGGCCTGCACATAGCTAGTCAAGTCCAGGTACTTGGGCTGCAACTGTTGTGGAAAGAAACATTCAAGATTGGGGCTCCTGCCAAACAGAATCTCATACGGTGACAGTCCTGTCTTCCTGTTTGGGGTATATCTTACTGAAAACAAAGCCAGAGGAAGGCATTCTGTCCATGGTTTACCAATCTCTGCCATTGCCTTCTGGATTTTAAGCTTAAGAGTTCCATTTAGTCTCTCCACTCTTCCACTGCTCTGCGGATGGTATGGACTATGCAATGCTTGACTTACCCCCAGTGCTGCCATTACCTCTGACATGATCTCTCCAGTAAAATGGGAACTCCGATCGCTTTCAATGACTTCAGGAACTCCATACCTGCATATGATCTCAGCCATCAGTTTCTTCGCTGTTGTCTTAGCCGTAGCTTTGGCAACTGGGTAGGCTTCTGGCCAACCTGAAAATAAATCAATGCAGACCAACACATACTCATACGTCCCTACCCTGGGTAACTGAATTTAATCATTCTGCAGTCTCTGGAATGGGTAAAGGGGCCGGGGAGTGTGTTTGGATGGGGTTTTCACTGTCCTACCCTGATTGTATGGCACATATCATGCAGCTCTGTACCTGCCTTTCTGCGCAGGTGGAAAACCCCGGGGGCAATCCATTGTTTCTGTAGGGTGTCACACATGGCCGTCTTCGAGTGGTGCACATTCCCGTGCAGAACCTGTGCCATCATTGGGTACAGTACCTGTGGTAGGCAGACCTTTTCACCCCTCCCCCATAGTCCAGTGACGGTATCAGAGCAAGCCCCTATCTTTTGCCACCTATTTTTCTCCTCCTTACTTGCCTGTTCTTGTAACCGGGCTAAGATGTCTTTCAACACAAGTGGAGAGGGTGGGGTGTCTAGGTGATGTACTCTAGAGGCTACAGGAGTGCTTGCTGCTCTCTTGGCAGCCTGGTCTGCCAGTGCGTTACCCTTTGTCCGTCCATCAGTGCCTTTGGTATGTGCCTTTACCTTTATGATGCCTGCTTGGGTGGGAAGCTGTAGTGCATTCATAAGTTGCTGGACTGCCTCAGCATGTTTAATGGGGTGGCCATTTGCTGTCAGGAAAGCCCTGGCTCTCCAGATAGGCCCATAACCGTGTGCAATGCCAAAAGCATACCTGGAATCAGTGTAGATATTTACAGTCTTACCTTCTGCTAGTTTGCACGCTTCTGTGAGCGCCTTGAGCTCTGCTTCTTGTGCAGACATATGAGCTGGCATTGACTCTGCCTTGATTACCTCATGTTCTGAGACCACAGCATATCTGGTAGAGAAGTGTCCTTGGTCATCTTGGTGACGGGATCCATCTACAAAAAGCTCAAAATCAGCATTAGAATAGGCACAATAGAGACCAGCCGTTTCCTGAGACATCAATTCTAGACAATCATGTGGTTTGGAAACCTAATCTTGTTCCTCTGGATCCATTCTAGAAAGAAAGAGTGTCCTTTTTCATGTCACCTTCATGTCACCTACTCCTCCCCCCTTTGGATCCAGGGGAACTAGGAGAAAAGTAGCGGGGTTTAGGACAGTGCACCTTTTCAAAGTCACATTAGTAGCCATGAGAATAGCACACTGAAGTCGCAGCTGTCCAGCCATGGACATGTGGCCAGATTGTACTTGGTTAAGGATACTATGTACATCGTGTGGGGTGTGGACCATCAGTGGGTGATCCAAAACAATCTCTGAAGATTTGTGTAGCAACAGCTGGTCAGACAACACAGCCCAAACACATAAGGGACTTCCTCTTGCCACCGTATCCAGGCGGCCGCTGTAATAAGCAACAGGTCTCTGTTTGTCTCCATGAAGCTGAATCAGCACACCTGTAGCATGTCCTGCATAGGTGAGCTCTGTCTGCAAGGCAGTCTGCAATACTGTACGGCAGTGCTCGGGTGTCTTGTAATCATATATAGGGCCTGCAGTGTGTAACACTATATCACAGGGCAAATTCCCTCTTTGGGTGGACATAGCGTCTCCTGGATGCAAGGGTCCATAAGTGGCAAGGTAGGCCTGACACTCTTGGGCTATGGCTGGGCCCCCCCCCCCCTGTTAGCTATCTGTTGGGCCAAACCACCTCTATGTGACAGGGTAGAGTTAGCTGGGTTCACTATGGCTCCTACCTGGTGGGTAATTATGTCCCCATACCCCACTGAGAAAAGAACCTGGGATTCCTGAGGTGTGATGTAGTAACGTGAATGACAGGGGAACCAAACTTCAGGTTCCTGGAAAGTCTGGCCTTGTAAGTGTGAAGGATTCACGGGAAGAGAATATCTAGGGGCCTTTCCGAGCTGGGCTAAATTCTTTTGAAAACTCTTTACTATTTTCAATGCATCATCCGGACCAGCGCGTGATCTACACCAAGTAAACACAGAGAGACTCAAGAGCGTAGCTACGCGTGTGCCCCCTCCTCTCCAGAAACAGGAGATAAGGAAATCACCGCATTCCTCAGCACACAAGGGAGAATACAAAAGCCCAGCTCTTTGCCCCCCCTTTCTCTAGCCCACAACACCGAAGGGAGAAATTTCAAGCAGGTCGCGCAGGGGCTCACTCGCCCCTCCCCTCTCCTACACAGCACTGATAAAAAGCTCCGTATCTTCTACACAGTCACAAATTACAGCAGTTTTCAGACTTAATTTCTACAAAACTTTCCTATGATCCTCCGTGGTCTGGGCGGAGCCCCAAGGACGGCCCGTACACGCACACGGCAGGTTTCCACCCAGGTTGGATTCTGCACAACACAAACAGGACACACCCACGCTTCTGGAGAGCTCGTCCCGTCGCCATTACAGGGCGGTGGCTGGGACTGCATTTTCATCACCAGTGGCACGGCGGCCATTTTACAATCTATAAGATCACAGTTCAAAGGCATTTTATAACCAAACACGGGTTCTACATTCTCTGATCCTCCCTCTCCATCAACCTATTTTCATCCTTTGTTCTTCAAGCCTCGCGCAACTCGCAGATGAGCTTGTGCTTGTTCTAACAATCCTTTATCTTTCAACATGCCTCGTTTGTTCTCTATGAGGTTATGCCACATAGCAGGCTGCAATCTCCCTGACGAGGGCAATCCTACATGCTTATACAATCTCTCAACATTCTTGACTGCCTTCTTGCCCTCCCGTGACTCTATTATTGCCTTGACTTCCACAGCATCCTCATCTAACTTGTGGGGCACAGACTTCTTCTGCTTTAAGATACGCAACATGACTCACAGAATACTGTGTCCTTCTGCAGTAGGCCACTGACAGCGATATCAACACTGGTGTTCTACAATACGGCATCTCGCTCAACGTATTAGAAAAAGAGCCTCGCGCTCAATATTTTCTGTCCCTAACCTGAACACCAGTGATTAACAGACTATCCTGCCACGATATTCCAAACCGTTGGGAGGCGGTCTCCTAGTGAGAGCCCTCCACAGAAATACAGGTGGTCCCCCTCCGGGACGTCTTAAATTACCTAGTTGGTACAATATCACAGAGGCTGCGTCTCCTATCCCTTTCTCTAAGCTGCCCCACAATCTACAACTAGCTCAATCTTTCACTCCACTTCACTACTAGACAACAGTCACGGGTAGGGTGGTTGAACGGAGTACAATGACCGGTGGAGGAGGTATGGTGTACACGAAGACGCGCAGGATGCGACGTCTCTCAGTTGCTGGTTCAGAGCGTGGCACAGGATCGCGTTCGATCTCACCACTCGACCGGTCACTCCCCAGACCCAAGGAGACCACAGACAAACCAATAACGGCTGAGACACTAGCAAGTGTGACATATACAGTGTATATGATCGCCACTTACCGTGTGCGAAGGGTGATCAGTCCTCGAGGTCAGCCACTACGGGTATCATCCACAGACATCCAGGCATGGGTCCAGAGGGTCTCGGATCGCTGTCCACGCCCCCCGTTGGGCTCCAAATTGTCGGGGTCGTAACGACAATAAATCCTCATTCACCAGTCATTCCAAATTATAGTGTGAGCGCAGAACATCTGGTACCAATTAAAAATGACTCAGGCACGCAGCTGATTCAGTCTTAGCTGATGTCCTGCATCCACATCTTCAGAAGCAGTACAGCAACTGAGTTTATTTTACAATACACAGTACTAAAAAGGAATGCAATAGGCGGGGTTTAAACAGTATACGTCTAGTGTTCAATCCCTTTCTGATTCGTCGGACGTCTTCTGGTGGATTCCTCCTCTTCTTTACATTTCTAAGTTTCGATTTCTGAAGAAATGAAACTTAACCTTTCAGATTCTAAACTAAAGTGAAGAATGAACACTGGCAGCCATCTTTAATACAGTTACATTTGCATTAGCAAGGGAAAACTTATTGTTTCACAGTATAAAATATATAAAAATACAAAAGGTATATAAGAAAATATATTTTCACCTTGACACATGTAAAATAGTAATTTATGCAGTTTTCCACATAATGGACTGGTAATATAGGTAAAAAAATAATAAAATATGTCGTATCAGCAATGTTCATAAATAAATATATTCAGGTTTACAATCTGATGTATATTAGGTGCAAATAGTAAAGTGCACAGATGTATATGAAGATGTTACCAGTGAGGTTGTCCACCCATTGGTGCGGTGCAACACCAAAACTCAATTTTTACACATTGGCTTTCAGTTCACTTGTGGTTATAGGTTTATATACTTGTTATAGTTCCATTTACTCATATTAAAGGGGTTTTCCAGTACTCGGACAACCCTCTTCTCAATCCTTGTGTCTCCCAATGGTGAAATAATAACATCTATACTCGCCTCTGGTGTCAGCACTGGCTTTCCTGGGGATCGGGTAAATTTATGTCATGTAATCCCTGTGGCCAGTTGGTACTGGCGTCACTCTCCCCTTCCTTTGGACAAATCGCATACATCCAGAGATGAAGAGCCCTGTGGCTGCTCTCACATTTTCTTCGGATGTATGGGACTCCGCTCTAGGAGAGGAGAGTGAAGCCGGCGCTGAGTGGCCTCAGGAGATCGCGTAACATAACAATGTCATGCAATCCCTGGGAGACCCAGTGCTGGAGCGGAGGCGAGTATAGGTGTTATTATTTTACAACAGGGATTGAGAAAAGGCTGACCGAGTAGTGGACGACCCCTTTAAACTCATATTACTTGTACAGCCAATACCATCCCCTTGCTATATATGGTAGGTTCATTGACCTTTGTGTAAGTGTAGAAAAATCTGACAGCAAGTGTAAGTCTGTTCACATTTAGCAATAATTGTTATGACGTTTTTGTTTCCAATGGAGCAAGTGACAATTACAGAGGCAAAAATGCACAAAAAAGATACATAAAGTTACCGTTCATAAGAATATTAGTCCCTACCAATCATGCGGTGCAGTAGAAAGCTGTGTTATTGCAAAATGGCAAAAAAGACCTTTTTTGCAGAATTGTTGCAATTAGTTGGTAAAAAAATAATCTAGTTTTAATACATTTTTACATTGGAATTGGAACGGTTTCACTACAATAACTGCTAATTGTGTGAATTTGCAAGAAAGGTGCTTGGAAATATATGTAGTTGGTTAGAGGTGGACAGACAGAAAAGGGCCCCTGTGCCAGGAACGTATATGGGCCCTCTTCGGTCCAGTAGGTCCTAATAATACCCTGCTTTGGAGGTGGTGGTGGCCCCCTTACCAATGATATGTCCGCCCCTGCAGTGTCTAATTCATAGGCCGACAGCTCCCACCGTCCAGACTATGTCACATGGATTGATTGCTGATGGCTCCGTATGTCGTGTGCTACTGTTGTCCTTTCCTTAATTCTGCGTTATCGCCTATTCACTCAGGAATTCCAAAATCCTTATTGAGTGTCTAACGCCAGATTTTCGTGGAGATAAGAACGCTGTAGGAACCATTGTCCGTTCCGGCCTGGACGTGTATGCCCACAATGTGGAGACCGTGCCAGCTCTACAGAGGTATTCTTCTTATCTCATATTATTACCTGTGATCACCATCTCTCCACAAGTGTGATATTGACCGCGCTCAATTCCATGTCCTTTTCTATATTTATAGGCAGGTCCGTGACCCTCGCGCAAATTTTGAGCAATCTATTAGCGTCCTAAGGCATGCGAAGACCGTGCGAGCGGATGTTGTGACAAAGACCTCCATCATGCTGGGGTTAGGAGAGACCGAAGAACAAGTGTATGACACCATGGCGGGTGAGTATTGGAGGGCTACCATTGGGTTATCCTCCCACTAGTCCTATGTCGGGTTACCATTGAGCTCATTATGTGTCTGTTCTTCCTTTCTAGCTTTACGTGATGCAGATGTAGACTGTTTAACCCTCGGCCAGTACATGCAGCCAACGAAGCGCCATCTCAAGGTGCGGGCATGCTCCACACTGAGGTTTCCTTTGTATGAATGTATAAATGTCTAAGAAAAGTGTTCCCGAAATGTTTCTATAGTCTCTGCTAGTGGTCGGCGAAACGATTGAGAGAGAACACTGCCAGCAGAACAATCAGCTTAGCCGAACGCTCCTGTGTTCTCTAGTCCGTCCAGTCCATCATCTGACATTCATCATCAGTTGCAGGAGAATCAGGAGCCTCCATACACATTACACTGTCAGCTGATCCTAATGTGTATGGGGGTCTTAAAGAATAATTGTCACTTTAATTTGTATTTCACAATCAATGGTGCACATTAAAATAAGCAATTGTGTAACACACCTTATCAGAGAAATCTGCTTCTTTCTCCTCCCAGACGGATCTTTCAGACTCAATCCATGGGTTAAATCCACATTAAGTAAAGGCAGACTGTCCCATTACTGAGATGGGAGATGACAGTTGGTGCTTATAAGATTCTATGGAATAGGAGAGCGGAGCTGGAGGCAGACACATCCCGCTGCAAGTTCTCCTTAAAGAGTAACCATTGTTAATTTTTATTTCATCAATCAATAGTACTCGTGAAAATAAGATCTATTACTTAGTTGCTTATCAGAGCAGTCTGCTTTTTTTCTCTATCAGGACTGATCGATCATTTATAGAATTCTCAAATCCCAGATAAAATGTGTATTCAGTGAAGAGAGGAGATGGCAGCTGGTGCTCATAATGTTCTATGTCATCTGGAGGAGGAAGGAAGAACTTGGCTTCTGGTTCCTCCCATCTACATAGGAGATAAGGTCCTATCTCATTAATGTAAAAATCTCTCTTCACTGAATACAGATTTTACCAGTGAATTCAGAATTGTATAAATGATCAGTCCAGGAGGAGAAGGAAGCATATTACTGAATGAAGGTGCTTATTTTCATGTGTACTATTTATTAAATATTAATATGTTTACACACACATTATACACACACACACACACACACACACACACACACACACACACACACACACACACACACACACTAAAGTTAAAGTGTAGCTGTGATTTCGGGAGAACTTGCAGCAGCATGTCCGTGTCTGCCTCCAGCTCCTCCCCACTGTCCTCTTCATAGAATCTCATGAGCACCAGCTGCCATCTCCTGTCTCAGTAATGGGAAAGGCTGTCTACACTGAATACAGATGTTACCCTTTAATTGAGAGTGAAAGATGAGTCTGAGAAGAGTGTAAAGGCCGACGTCTCAGATTAAGATATTAGAAATTTTCTTTTTATATGTAATATTGATTTAAGGCTTTAATAGCTAATAATAATCTACATACATTTTTATTTCAATATCCAATAATTGTACTTGCTTTTCTGCAGGTTGAAGAATATGTCACACCTGAAAAGTTTAAGCATTGGGAAAAAATAGGCAACGAGCTAGGATTCCTGTACACCGCCAGTGGTCCTCTGGTCCGGTCCTCTTACAAAGCAGGTATGCCTTTGCATTTCTTTAGGTTATGCCTCTTGGCATTGTTACCAAATGCCCATCTTATGTTTATTGCACTTTTGAGACAATAGTAATGATTAAGGAGTGTCAGATTTGTTAGAAACAAGTAGATCACATGGCATCCCTATGCTGGATCTTAGAGGTCAGCTGTAATCTGCACGAGAAGCCAGCAGCCAGTGTATAATTTCCCTATACTGCCCCCATAGGAGAAATGAGGAATTACATGGTGCCAGTTGATCTGAACGTCAGGTTACTTCTCTGTATGCCAGCTTTTATATCTACCACTGTGACGGAATCTTCAGCATGTTACATTTTAAATGTTTTTCACATATAATATCAGCATGCCTGATATTAATGTTCTACTATTAAACCCTGTGTTGCATTTGTGCTGTTTTTCCCCACACATTGTTAAAGGATAAAAAAAAATTAACATTGTGTGCACACGTTGCGGATTTGTCGCCGTTTTTGCTTTTTTTTTTCTGTGCAGATTTGTCGCAAGACCTGAAGGGTTTCCTGATTCCAGCAAAGTGAATCAGAATCCTGAAGTCTCATGCACGCGTTGCTTATTTTTTAACTTGTAGATTTAATGTATGGGGCAAAAAAAATCTGTACCAAAAACACATAAAAAATGCATTAAAAAAGTGTGTTTATGCCAAGAGATCTAGAAATGAAGCTGAAATATCTGCACCAAGTACTTAATGTGTGCACATACCCTAATACATATATGTCAGACATTGGCTAGGGGGCCAAATCTGGCCCTCAGGGTGAGTATATTTGGCTTGTGAAGCTGACACTTTATGTACATGCTCAGTAGTGACCGCGGCTGTGGGGTCAGAGTGGAGATGAATCTGTGCCGCACTTTATGTACATGCTCAGTAGTGACCGGTGCTGTGGAGTTGTAGTTGAGATGAATCTGTGCTGCACTTTATGTACATGCTCAGTAGTGACCAGAGCTGTGTGGTCATAGTGGAGATGAATCTGTGCTGCACTTTATGTACATGCTCCGTAGTGACCGGTGCTGTGGAGTTGTAGTTGAGATGAATCTGTGCTGCACTTTATGTACATGCTCAGTAGTGACCAGAGCTGTGCGGTCATAGTGGAGATGAATCTGTGCTGCACTTTATGTACATGCTCAGTAGTGACCGGTGCTGTGGAGTTGTAGTTGAGATGAATCTGTGCTGCACTTTATGTACATGCTCAGTAGTGACCAGAGCTGTGCGGTCATAGTGGAGATGAATCTGTGCTGCACTTTATGTACATGCTCAGTAGTGACCAGTGCTGCACATTATGTACATGCTCAGTAGTGACCAGAGCTGTGTGGTCGGGTAAATTGAGGAGTCGTAGTCAGAGGTTTGGCTTACCAACTGCACAACCCTGGCATGTAGGGCTGTGTGGGGATTACAGGTGGAGAACCATACTGTGATGGGGTCACCATTCTTTGTCGGGGAATTGAGGGGGTACAGTAGGATCATCATACTGTGTGTGTGGAGAAATTCACTGTGGGGGTATCATACTTTGTTTGCATCACACTTTATTATCTGTATTTAAGGTTTTTTGACCTTCATTATTACATTAGGCCACATGCTTTTTACTGCTCTTACATAACGTATTATATTACAATATCTTATTCTAAGATCTATTAATAAAAATGTACTTTGTTTGTGGGACGACCACTTTAAGGTTTGCTTCCATATCAAAAAGTTCATAGTTATATTTGAGAAGTAAAACCTTCCTCAATTGTGACATTTGTGAATAAATATCAAGGTCGGCCCACGACTCTGTCCAAGCTTTTAATCTGGGCCTCTGTGTATTTGAGTTTGTCGTCCCTTGCCCTGACAGTAAATTAATGCAAACTAATTTTTTTTCCTTGTGGATTTTTAGCATGATAGCTTTTTTTTTTTTTCTAAGTTGCAGCATGTCAATTTGTTATGAGCTTTTGAAGTATTTTTCACCAATTCAAACAATTGGAGGGAAAAAAATGCACATAATTATTAAAACGTAACACTGATTTTTTTTTTTAATGCACAAAAATCCACTGCAGATTCTCAACGTGTGCATGTAGCCTAAGTTTGCAAAAGTTAAAGGAGTTGGCCACTACTCTACATGGGAACTAACGGCCATAGATGCCACTTCACGAAATACTTTGAAAATAGAGTGATGGGTTCATGTCCAAAACCACAAGAATCCGCAGTGGCTGCTTTTTACAGATTGCGAGAATTTAAAGTTTACCACCATCTGTGAGGTAGATTGCTGGCGGCCACAACTATTGAGAGGGAGCAGAACTCTGCGATAAGGTGCACATACCTCTGTTCATTGTCTATAGGACATACATAATCCCTGTATGTATTGTGGCTGTCAAACAGCCGCGGGGACTCGAACATATTATTCGAGCATGGCGAAAAAAGTACTTGTCATGTAAATTTTTTTTAGAGGGGCTTTATTCTGCAAATTGTGAATATTGCATAATTTTTTCTTGTTACATTTAGGTGAATTCTTCTTGAAGAATCTGGTTCAGAAAAGGAAAATAAAAGCCGTATAAACATTAGTGTGGAACGATATGGGCTTAGGATGAAGAACGTGATGTATTTAGAAATGAATGTGAGCTCATCAGTAGCCATCGATGGTGTGCCCTATGGTGGGATATAACGTGGGGTGAGCAGAGAAGCTTTGGGTACATCGGCTGGAAGCTTCCTGATGCTTCTGATTGTAGAGCAACATTTAATTTAATTCAAACCTTTATAAGTCTAAAGATATAATGAAGACTTCAGCAGGAGGAAGCCCGCAGGGGCGGAGTCCTCTCTGTCAGCCAATCAGATTGCAGATGAAACTTTATTCCACTACTGTCTGAAGTTTTGCTTTTTTCTGTGTTACATTGGACAACATGCTGCTCGTTCTGTGTGACCTACTGGATGATTTACATTATTTTAGATTATAAATATTTAAGAAAATAAAATTACTTTCATCATAACACAAGGATATTCTTGGACTCCATAATAAAGTTTAATAAAACTGGATCTACAGCAGCATTTTGTTAATTAAATGTCCATTCTATTATTGCATTCCTCCTCTACATAAGGTTTTTTTTTTTATCCTTTATTTTTTTTTTTCCCACATCGCTATGAAAAGAATAATTGCAATTTTCACCCCAAACCTCCTATTGTCCTGTAGGATCATTTCTCAGTCACTTAATTATTATGAGACAAGTTTATAACGACCTCATAAATAACACTGGATCCACCATTGAGGTAAGTGATCACATCTCACCCCCTCCCCCTCCCTGCCCAATGACTTGCATGAGTAGCAAAGCATTGCCTGTCACATTAGATGGAGCTCGTCGCCACATATCGTCACCTTGAGTCATTAAGTTCACCAAAAAAGGGACAAACGACAAAATTATTGATGGAATTCTTTATTTTAGAAATCACATTTTTCTTTCAAAGTATATCAATTGAACATGATCCCGGAGACATAAAACCGCATTACCAGCGACTCTCATACTCCAAGCAATCAAACATCATCTTAACTTTTGGCATTAAAACCATTTTTCATGGATTGCTGCGCCCCCTTTAATCAGCTGCTTGGTGTGGGTGCCAGCAGTTAGATCCCCTCCCAACAACATGATATTGATTGCCTGTCATTAGAATAGGCCATCAGTATTAAAGTCCTGGAAAATGACTTTTATTAAGAAAAAAAAAAAAAAGATACATTCCCTTTACATAGTAAAAACGTACAATATTGGTCTGCCATATCCCGTAAGCCCTTCAGAGGACGCTGGCATTTTTATTGCACATATTGCCACCCTTTCTGTTTTCACATGCAACTATGTGTACAATTTTAATACAGGGGTTCTTCGCCTTAAGAGGACAAAATTAATACATAAATGCATGTACAGTATTTGGGGTTAAAAACATTTTTTTTGGAGCAATTGGGTTTCATTAAAAATTTGGCACCGTCTAACTTCTATAGCTTTTGTGTTGCATTGTCTACAGAATGAGTTAACTGACAAGCCATCAGTGAGCTCGTTCTAACTGTCTGACAGAGTTTGAAACTTATATATAATATTTTTATTTTTTTTTGTCTAAAATGCCTGCAATTCAAATATTGTAAAAAAAAGTTCCTAAAGTTGTACCAAGTTGCAATAATACATGTATTTCAAGTATATAAAAAAAAATTTAATGGTCAGGGTTTGTTTTATTTATTTTTTTTTAGAGAGATTTTAAAACATGATGCCTACATATTGAAAGTTTTGGGAAAAAAACAAACAACTTTTTTTAGATGCCCATTCCCCAAGCACAGTCACTAGGTGCACGAACAAAACAAGTGTATGATATGTGATCGCCGATTATAAAAATATAAAAATGTTCCAAAAAAATAGATCTGATTCAAAAGTGTCCCTTATAAATAACCACATAGAAAAATAATGCACAAAATCCCCTCCCGCGGCGATGACGTAATGAGTTACTGCAGAGCCTTTATACAGAGGCCATGAAACTTCAATGAATAAAGTGATTATATTCTGTAGTTCTACAAAAATAGTAAAAATAATTGTTTGGTCGGAAGTGTAATAGTTTACAAATACATTATCTATTGGGGACATTGAGAATCAACCAAGTTCTCCGCACCTGCAGTAAGAAAAGAAAATGTAACACTATGGGTATGTGTCCACGTTCAGGATTGCATCAGGATTTGGTCAGTATTTTACATCAGTATTTGTAAGCCAAAACCAGGAGTGGGTGATAAATGCAGAAGTGGTGCATATGTTTCTATTATACTTTTCCTCTAATTGTTCCACTCCTGGTTTTGGCTTACAAATACTGATGTAAAATACTGACCAAATCCTGATGCAATCCTGAACGTGGACGCATACCCTAAGGCTGGCAGAATCCTGGAGGTGTAGACCGTCTGCTCCTGGGTCAGCCACGAGTCCATATACGATTGTGCTCTCGTGACGCCTTCCTCAGGGCCGGATTTGTACTTCATTAGGCGTTCTCATTTCCAGTCTCAAAAGACATCTATACAGTAAAAAAAAAAAAATCCTTAACCCTTCCCCACCCAGTAGCTTTATACTCTGGCCTTCTTGAGGGGCACATCCCCGAGGCTGATCTTGGGCATGTCGGCTGTTGGTGTAAAAGGGATCCTCTTGGAAGCCACCTTTTTCCCGATGGTCTCAACCTGTAAATAAAAGTTAAAATTATAAGAATATTTAAATGATGGGGAAAAAAAAATTAACAAAAAAAAATTACAACTTGGGAAGTTTGAAACACAATCATTTGTGATGGCTGCCAATAGACTACTAAAAAGAAAAAAATATTTCACAAGTACAAGTTTTGTGGGCCATGTACAAACCGCGATTTTCAGACCGAGCACAGCTTTCCTGCCCCAAACTAGCAACAGCGGTAAATAAAAGGGAACATGCAAAATTAAGTTGGAATGGAGAACCATCGATATTGTCTGAACTAGTTTGTATAATAAAAAATAAAAAAATTATATTGGCGTTCCTTCTAGTTACTGAAAACTAGATGTGCAGTACTGTACATTTTGTACAGAGTCACCCTCACGTTATTAGCTATATGACATGGGAGATTTGTTGAGCTGTTGTATATGACTGAGCGCAGTTCCAGCTTTTGGCCATTAGGTGTCAGTGCATACAAAGGAAGTTTGTGCTCCACTGAGGCCACGTTCACACTTTCAGCATCTGGTATCAGTATTTGTAGCCAAAACCAATGTAGGAAAAGTATAATAGAGACACGTCACCACTTCTGTATTTATCACCCACTCCTGGCTTTCACTTACAAATACTGCTGTACCGCATGTGGCCTTAGAAGTGTGGGTCTCACTGCAGCTCCCTGGATATATAAAGACAAACTACATATTTTTATAGATGTAGCTAATGTAGTGAAGGCTGGAACGTCAGTTCTGACTCTTCAGTATGAGTCACGCTGAGAGGAACAACCAGAACGTCTCCTACTCCCTGAGGTCACCAATGTCCTTACTGCAGAATGTCTGTATGGCTACACCCAAGGTTCACAGTCTGCGTCGCCCACGGGGTGAATTTCTCATGTCTCAATTTATAAGCTTTTAATTTAGAAAAGCTGCGTGTATACGACCGGCACCAGTGTAGATTGGACATTACCGATAGTTATATCTGAGGATGCGGTCTGGCTGTGGCAGTGACCGACTGCATCAATTTCACAACTTGGGGGGAGTTTACCCCTCTATGAGTCAAAAGGAAATTCTGGATGGTGACTACAAGAAAAGATCACCCTGATTTCCTAAGAGGCCTCGTGCCCGGGTCATTCATTGCTGAGCCGGAGATACAGCACTTACACACATCTGCTAATCGCACGTCAGGCGGCACAAAGCCTAAATGGCATCATACAAGGGCTTTCTACATGCAGAATAGGGCACACGGACCCCAAAGACCTCCTTGTATGAGCAGCGCCAGGTATCCCTCCCCCCAGCTCTGCAGTCCGGGTCTTTCCTAGTATTACACGGCAGCCATTACCTCTAGTGACCGAACCATAGTGCTACAAAAATTTACAAAATGAATGTTGAAATCTCTAACAAGTCAATAAGATAAAGGGTAAAAATGTGGAAAATTTGCAGCAAAATTCACCTATAACTTATACTGTGGCAATCCGGCACATGTCCCTGACGGCCTCTCTTTGTAGGCTTTATTGCAGCCTGCTGACAGTCATTCCCTTACTTAGGACATAAAGTCGGCCATACTCATCAGATGACACCTGACAGCAGATCCTCCATATATAGGAGCGCTCCATCCGTTTCCAATAGGAAGAGAGGAAGAAGTCGCTCCCAGATTCCTCTAGCAGCGGATTATCTCCCCTTTGGGATTGCAAGGGCCGATCCTGCTCACCCGTGAGGTGGTCTGGCGGGGGACAATCAGGAGGCCCCCATTCACACCAGCTGGTTGGCCAGTCCCAACCAAAAGTCAGCGGGTTTGGCGGAATTTCATCCAATGTGTGCGGAGGTCCAAAGGAATGAATTGTCGCTATTTACTGCAGAATAAATAGCCGTCACGGGAACAACGTTGACACGGATATACCTGAAAGCCAATGTTCTGCAGCTCCCCATGAAGGTCATCCAGGACCCGGCGGCCATCAAATATGAACGCAGGCTTTAACATCTTGGAATGGATGCGTTGGAAATCCAGTTCCTACCACAACAGAAACATGGAGGTCAGCCTTCACTCATCAGGACATCCTCAACATGGTGGACAGGTCAACATATAGATACAAATGCAGAGCGTCCGCACCGATATAACGGTACAAACCAGTGCTCCCAGCATAGGAGGATCAGGAAAGAAAAGGGAAGGGATCGGCATTTCTTTGCTCACCTTAAACATGTCCCACTCTGTGCAGATCACTATGGCGTGAGCTCCCTCACAGGCCTCGTATGGATCCGGGGAGATATGGACCAGCTTCTCCACTGAGGGGGATGGGTACATATAATAACCTCATTAGAAGAGGAGTCCATGAAACAAAAAATCTACAAAATATTACAACAATCTGGAATAATCCTGTCCAACTTTGCCCAAAATAATAGTGATCTTATCTAGTAATGAGGTCAGAAAGGGGCAAATGACTAATCTGGGAGGAACAAAGTCCGCCAATAAGTGAGAATAGCCAGCAAACAGTGCAATGGTGGGCGGCTAAGGTCTCCCATTTCTCTAGCAGTCCCACGTCACGTACCTCTTTCGTCAGCAGTCACTCCAGGCTGGGATAAGTCCATGACGATTTGTTCCCTTGGTACTTTGGGATCGAATATGTGCAGCTTGGCCCCTTCATCCATAAGGTACTTGCTGATGTAGATGCTGGAGGATTCTCTGAGGAAAAGTAACGCAACAGTTTTGGTGAATTTCCATCACAGACAACTAATACATCTACATGAGCAGCCACATAAAGGTCTCCATTCACTGCAAGAACTGCCAGGCCTGGCTTGTCACTCTCCACATGGAGGAATGTTACTCCATAGTCCCCAGTCATATAGCCAAATCTGATCTCATACTTTGCACTGAAGAGGCAACATCCCAAAACATGTCTACAAATTGAGATTCTTGATTGGCTTTTATCCAAGTCATGTGGTGAGGTGGTGGTGTGGTGGTGAGGGTCGATATTGACTCATAGGATTGCTACTTCCGATATTGGTGCTGGAGTTCTAGTCCTCTTCCTCTCCTTACATATTATTATTATTATTTATTGTTATAGCGCCATTTATTCCATGGCGCTTTACATGTGAGGAGGGGTATACATAATAAAAACAAGTACAATAATCTTGAACAATACAAGTCATAACTGGTACAGGAGGAGAGAGGACCCTGCCCGCGAGGGCTCACATATTCAATGTTCCACATCTCAAAAAGCAAAATCTGCTGGTATGCAAAGGACCTTATAAACCAATATGGAACAGCACAGACAGCTGCACTGTAATGGCAGCACAAGGTCACATGGCTACCAACAGGGGTCAGAATGGCACATTATGGAGTAATGGTGGATCTGCACTGGCCAATTATCCGGAACGAGTATTTACTGTGCCCCATTTATTTGCCTTTCTAAAGAAGCTGCCAATCACCAGACAAAGATATATAACAACCACCTTCTGCATCGCCAACTGGTGGTTATTTAATGGCTGCATTCGACCAGTGTAAACTTCTCCCTATGAATATTTGGAGCATTTTTGATGAAGATTTGCTGCAAGAGAGCTTGACCTGCTGTGGATCTCACCCTGCAGTGGCCGTGCGGTTTCTCTACATCCATCTACTTTGCTGAAACAGCTTAAACGATGATTTGGGGCAACAAAAATACGCACCAAAAACTCATTATGGGAACTGAACATTTAGTACACCAAATTCTTTTCTCAGACCCAGCGGTCATAAATCTCTCTTCGGTGCTTTGGTGTCAGGGGTCTCTGGAGGTCACCTACCTTGTGTCACCAGTGTCCTTTTTGAAGGCAAATCCTAACACTGCAATTTTTTTGTCAGTCACGGTGTTGAAGAGACAATCGATGATCCTAGAGGTAAACCTCCGCCTCTGGTAGTCATTCATGTCAATCACCTGGAATGATAAGAGCGGTTGAGCAGGTCATGGTGTGAATACCTTCACAAATCTTGTGTCCATCATGGACTTCAAGAAGACAGCACATCCATAGCTGGATACATGTGATCTCGGAAGTCTATAACCATACTAATGTCCTGACACCAACCTCAATCCCATCATCTAAATGTAAAAATATGGCAGCAGATGCTCCCTCAGATTATGTGCACTGGCCGCTAAGATTATATTCCAAGGAACTAGAAGAATTGTCAAGCATCTTACGTGCACGACCAAGTCAGAACATTAGATTACCTGGGACTCAAGACAAGTGGGCAACTGACACGGCTAGCCCCCAACCCAGCACCTCTCGTGTGTCCAGGGCCTGTACAACGTATTCGTGCCGTACTAACAATATCTCACATGTCACCAACTCACAGAAACCAGAAATATAAGCCGCTGGCATGACACCCGGTGGGAAACCTACCTGCTGCCAGTATTTTGCAACTTCGTGCAAATTTAAAACTTCACACAAATAAACTAAATTAAGTACATCTTTCTGGAAGCAGCTACCACCAAAACCTACAAAAATAGAAAAATATTATATGCAGGAGTTATAACATTAAAAAGTCATCATCAAATACACTGATCCTATTGTACATAGATGATCATAGTGATCTATACCCTTACCAACATTCCTGCCATTGGAAATATATAGCTTTGCTATTGTTGGGAGCGAGTACTTGGCCACTTTAGCTGGACTTCAGTTTATCTGGTTGGATAATAAAACTACTTTCTTACCCCCCCCCAGCACATATGACAAATGTTCTGAATAGGCCGTCCATTGATCAGATACATGCAAAACAAATGACAGGTGCTTGTCAGCCGGGATGGGCAGGTGTAGACACAACCAGCCTGTGTAATGCAGGTGTAGTTTTCTATAACTGGAGGAATCCTTACAAGGGACCCTAATTCTATTTTTTGCTGCATGGGGTGTATCTACACTCTAGGCTTCACCTTCCCCCAATTCTACAGTACGATCATAGTTACCTAGCAGGAACCATCTATGGTACAGAACCACTAACACAATGCATACATATTTATTAGGGCCATTCTTACCAACACTGGCTTTAAGGAATTTATTTCCAATTCTTTGGTCCATCCCAATAGCCCTGGCCACTTCTTCTACATCTGCGCCAGTCGCTTCACACAAGGCACTGATCGAGTTAATACTGCTGATCCTCTGGGCAAGGAACGCATTAGCAGCCTAAAAGGAAGTAAAAAAAACACACTATGAACACAAGTCAACGAGTTATGAGGCTCCTGTGTAAATACCAGGAAAATATGAGCCCTCACCAATTTGGAAAGCTCAGAGGACCAAGTGTTGGTGGTGATAATCTTCTCCGAAGGGACCCAGTTTTCATAAACAGCACACAGGGCGCGCACCGCTCTCTGTCCTTCGGGGGTTTCATCTCCCCCAATCAGGACCCGGTCAGGGTTTTTAAGATCCTTGATGGCCGTTCCTTCCGCAAGGAACTCTGGATTAGACAGCACCTTGGAGGAAAGACGATCAAACCATTAGTACATGTGAGATGTAAAAGGCTAGGTGGACAATTGCCACCATTTGTATAAATATTGTTATCTATTGCAAACCCTGAACCTGTAGCCATAAATCCTACTGCACATACATGGGATCCATCGGTGATCTAATATATATGAGCTCCTCCCAAAGTAAAGCGAAGGATCAGAGATTTCCTAAATCTTTTTATCTCCCTTTGACCACTGATACAAGTCATTGCTGAGCACTCATTCTGATGCACGCTCCTGTGAGGAACTTGCGCTATTCCAGAATCTTGCAAACATTTTTAAAAACTCCTTTTAGTGAACTCTTCTAAATACCTGAAGGTTGAGATTGGGTTTTGTGTTGGCATCAAAGATCCGACGAATGCTCTCGGCAGCTCTCACGGGCACCGTGCTCTTTTCCGTCACAATTTTGTAACCATTGGAGTTCTGAACAATCCTTCGGGCACAAGCTTCTATGTATTTGAGATCTGCAGCTCGGCCTTTTCCCATACCATAGGTTTTCGTTGGGGTGTTAACCTGCCCAGAAAAAAAAAAAAGAAGTTAAAAGTTAAAATTAATAAATACTTAAATTCTTCTAAAATGTAAAAAAAAAGCCTGGAGTCAGCAAATTACACAGAAACATGTCTGACTGCATTTTTCGTTTTGCATACCTGTTATATAACCTGCTTATTATCTATCCTCAAAAGGTGTCTGGAGTTATAGCTAAAGGGCAACTAGAAATACACAGCTATCAAAAGGATCACTTCTCTCGGATGCGGCCCTCGACTTTATCAAGGGCTGCAAAACCAATAGGCACAAATGTCTGCTGATGCTTACGGTGTATTATGGACAGGGGCATCGTGAGGCTCCGTAATCCTATCTTCTGGGAAGCTCATGACTAGCATGCACCACGGATAACCCTTATCCCATTAGCCTGACCGGACAACTTCAAACAATCCTTTACAATATGTAACTGGTTAACATGTTGGAACTGGATGAAAGGGCAGCAGGCAGGTTATACAGGTAGTGACATGGATTTATATACAGTCAAGGCCAAAAATTTGGCACCCTTGAAATTGTTCCAGAGAATGAAGTATTTCTCCCAGAAAATAATTGCAATTACATGTTAAATTTCCTTTGTGTGTATTGGAATAACAGAAAAAAAGGCAAACCCCTAAAATGGGCCAGACACAATTGTTGGCACTCAACTTAATATTTGGTTGCACGCCCTTTGGAATAAATAACTGCAATCAATCTCTTCCTATAACCACCAACAAGCTTCTTACGCCTCTCAGCTGGAATTTTGGAGCACTCGTCTTTTGCTAACTGCTCCAGGTCTCTCATATTTGAGGGCGCCTTCTCACCAACAGCAATTTCAAGTGCTCTCCACAGGTGTTCAATGGGATTTAGATCCAGACTCATTGCTGGCCACTTCATAACTCTCCAGTTTGTTTCCATCCATTTCTGGGTGCTTCTTTAAGCATGTTTGGGGGTCAATGTCCTTCTGGAAGGACACAAACCCAGCTTTCTGACATCGGACACAACATTGCGACCCAAAATACTTTGGTAATCTTTAGAATTAATGCACACAGCCATTGGGCACCCTATGCCAAAGGCAGCAAAACAACCCCAAAAGTTCTTTGAACTTCCACCATATTTGACTGTAGGTACTGTGTTCTTCTCGCATTCTCTGTAAACAGAATAATTTGCTTTAGCAAAAAGCTCTATTTTGGTCTCATCTATCCACAAGATGCTTTACTAGATGGATTTTGGCAAACTGTAGTCTAGCTTTTTTTATGTCTATGCAACTGAAATAATCTTCTGGGAGAAAAGCTTCATTTTCTGGAACAATTTCAAGGGTGGAAACACTTGTGGCCATGACTGTATATCGTGTAAAGGAGCACGAAGGAAAGTCCTGGATGGAAGGTATGTGTCACCAAGGTGGCTAGCTTCGGTGATGCAAGTATCGGAATTGAAGGTTCCAACAATGGTAGGTTGTTGAGAATGTTTTTATTAGGACTGGATTTTGGGTCCGGGATGTAGGAGCGACCGAATTAGTCTGGGTGGGAAATTTGGCTCCCATACCTCCAACCAGAGTTTTGCAGGTCTTACAAAGGGCAGCTGAAGTCGCTCAAGTGTGTCTAGTGTGTGGGGGCTGCAGTCTATTCATTATTGCTGACTAGACAGAGAAGTAGTGTCTGGTTTGATGCACTGGAGACCATGGTGTATCTTTTGACTACCCAGAGAAGAGACGGTTTTCTTCCTGTGTTATTTATTTAAGCCAGGGAAAGTCCATTTTGCCTTCATGTGACCTCTATTAATGGTTTATGACAAATAAACATACCTAAGACAGTATGACACTGGAACAAAGTGCCATTGTGTACCCAAACCGCTACCAGACTACTTGAGGCCCTACAATAGACAGGTGTGACTTTACAGCTACCCTTACAAGCGTGGCTTCTCAATCCTTACCCAAAACCTCTATAACCAGAGACAGAACTAAAAATAAAACAACGGTTCGGACCAATCACGTCGTCGTGTCACTGGTCCGAACTGTTCGCTCTATCACAGCACAAACAGAGCAAGCTTTACCTCTGTAGCATTGGAGAAGTGCAGGATCATTGCTGATCCAGTGATCTGCCAGCTTCAGAGCAGCAGCCGCAAGCTATATAGCCAACAGCTAGCAAGCACACACTTCTGGCCTAAGAAACTGGCCACTTCTGATAAGACTGCAGAGGTGGCTGATAACCTAGGCAGCGAACAGTAAACGATAGAAGAAATAAATACTTCCATTCTTGAGAGCGGAGAGGATTAAACAGAATAAACAGTAAATTGCGATATCGCTTCTTTTTTTATACCGGTAATTTTATCCATTTAACAAAATGAGAACCTATGAAAATAAATAACTTACAGAAATGAACACAAGATCAGCCTCTTGTATGGCTGCATCAATGTCAGTGGAGTAAAACAGGTTTTTTCCTCGGCAGGATTCAACCACTTCTTTCAGTCCAGGCTGCAAGAAACAAAAAATTATTATAATAACGGTCGCCACAGCCAGACCCACGACCCGGGGAGAACTCAGAAGGGATCTCATGAAGATGAAAGCACAATGCCGGCTTCACGTGTCCAGCTGGATGTTCTTCACCTTTAGCTCTGGCATCCAAAGCCGGACAGAAAAATGCTACAATCTTCTATCCACTGCAGGAAGATGTCACAACTGATCCCACCGGAAACACACCGGTCATCAATTTTATGTCACTGCTTTTGTCCTACGCTGCAGGATTTAATTTAGGTAGATGGTTATATTTATTACTGCACCATAGATGGAGATCCTTGTGTAAGTTCCAGCATAACCAGTGCTGGGACTGCTCTGCTTTACTAGGTGTAGTTCTCGTGCTGACCCCTAGGGGCAGACGTGCCGCACTTCCTGTGCTGAGCTGGCACTCTGGAGATCTCAGCTGGAATCCTCAGGACATTTTCTGCAGAATTCTCCTTGTCAGAGGCACAAAGGATGTGATCACCTTCTTAGTGTCGCACAATTACTAGTTACACACAGAGAAGAGCTGCATTTTCTAGATTTTGTGACGTCTGTCAAGGAACATACCTACAGCCCAACATTATCAATCATCTATCAATAAGAGGCTGTTTTTTTTTTTTTGTTTTTTTTTTAAGGCTATGTGCACACGTCCTGAAAGTATGCAGAAATTTCCAGCGAAAATCCTGTGGTTTTCTGCAGGAATTTTGGTGCTGATTTTTTGCGTTTTTTTCCAGAGGTTCCCCATGCAATAATATAGTGGGAAATCCGCTTAAAATCTGCAAAATTAATGAACATGCTGCGTATTTTTCTGCATGCGTTTTTTTTGCGGAAAAAGCGCAACATGTGCACAAAAATTGCGGAAACCATTAAAAATTATGGGATGCTTAATGTATGCATTTTAAGTGTTTTTGCCACGGAAAGCCGCCGAAAAAAAACGTGAAAAATCCGCGAATAATCCGGAACATGTGCACATACCCTTAGAGGTTTCATGTAAAGCAGTGAGAATAGTGTCAGAGATTAAGGGGTCTCTCAACTCCCCCCGATAGATGATGTTGGGGGAGAGATGTTTTGGGTAGTTGCAGTTTCATTAACGATTACTTTGTTTTCAGGGGAGATAAGGAGTCCAGCAGCCGCCATGTCTGCTCTCCGTATTCACAACACATGAACACCCAGCAGAGTCAAGCGATCATGGGTGTGGGGAAGGAGTGAGAGATGGACGATTTGGCAGACAGCCATCTCACAGCCAGTTTAGGTCCCATTCACATGTTCAGTATTGGGGCAGTTTTTTACCTCAGTATTTGTAAGGCAAGAGCAGATGAGGAACAATCAGAGGAAACGTATAATAGAAACACGTCACCTCTTCTGTAATATCACCCACTCCCTCCAAATACTGAGGTAAAAAACTCACCAAATACTCGATGTGTGCACATGGCAGTGATGTCTTGCAAGGAAAAAAAAAAAAGCTATAAAGCATCTTTTTTTGAAGGAATAGTCCCAGGAAGATCGTGGTTTGATGTATTGTATTTTCAAACCCATCAATCCAGTTCGAGGCCAATATGGCCGCACGCAAGTACTGAGCATTCATTATGCCATCGTTTCAGAAATTGTTATTCAGAGATCAGCCTAGGTTTTTGCTCCTGTGTGTGGCACCTTTACATCGCACTCAGCCACGGATTTATTCTTCACCACAATAGAAGAAATATAGGACGGGAGAAAAATGGGTGCTAGGGCCCAACCCATGGAAATGTCACCCATGCCTGCACATAACGTACAGGGACTCGTACAATACTCTGATGTATGTATGACTGTGTGATATAGATGGACAGAGACACAGACTAGTGATGAGCGACAGTGCTGGCACAGTGCTGGCATACGGCATTATCCGAGCACACTCGTGCCGCTGTTCGACAGCATCAACACATTCAGGGATTGTCTAACAAACATGAAATAACTGCGTGTATTGCAGCTGTCGAACAGCCATGAGACACGCCACCGCGGAGATTGGAGCATATTTTTCTAGCACGATTAGGACACGAGCATGCTCAGATAACACCTTATCCAATCTCGCTTATCACTACAGACAGACGTTAGAGCGAAGAGCAAGCTCTTGGGACAAATCCACATACACAGAAGAGTCCTTACCTCATATATAGGGAGGGTGTCTGAATTCCAGGCATTTATTCGCGCCTCGTTTACGTCCACCACCGTCACCCTGATATCGGGGCACATGTGAGCGATGACGCTGCAGGTTGGACCGCCAACATATCCAGCACCGATGCAGCAGATCTTCTTAATTTGAAACATTGTGATGCTGAAAAATAACATTACACTGTTATTATAAGGTAATGCGCCAGCTCCGTCCAGCTGTAGAGAGGCAATATGGTGGCATCGGTTATAGGATGTTTCGCCCCCAGCAGTTTGCCCCAGGCACATTTCGCCCCCAGGCACATTTTACCCCGGGCACATTTCGTCCTCAGCATTTGGCCCCCAGGATGATACTTACCTGTCGCAGCTGCAGCTCCTTGGGTCACGGAGTGCAGTCTAGCGGTTCCCCGTGACGTCAGATGGAAACAGTTGAATTAACATGTCACAAAAGTGCAGGACTCTGTACAGTACTTTGTGACATGTGGATTGATGACAGATGGGAATTCATGAACCACAAGGACAAACGGGCGAACTGCTGGGGGCGAAACATCCAAATGCCGGTGGCATCATATGTATGGGGCGGTAATGAAGAATATACCTGAAGATGTGAAGCTCTGACATAGCACCATCATATTCCGCATCATCATCACTGTCCCCATTGGGGCTCCCAATCTAGATTCCTCATCAGTATGTTTTTGGAGGATGAGATTTAATCGGAGAACTCACGCAGATGTTGTCCTTGGTGGGATTTGAATCTATTACCCCAATGCTGAGAATAAAATAATGGAGGCACAGTGGGCCCCCACACACAGGGTTCATCATTATGGCTCGGGACTTGAGCTCTCCCATGTCTCCCAGTAAAGCGCCTCAAAAGACCCTCAGTAATTAGAATGGGACTTCGCGCAAAATTAGTCTTCATTATAAATACGGTCACCATTGTGGTATCCATGTGATACAGCTCACAGTCACTCTAGGCAGTAGGAAACCCAAATTATGATACCACCAGGCACACAGGCAAGGTTCCCAGGAGTCTTACATGAGAGAATCAGATTCACTATATGGTAATGACACTCAGCTCAATCTCTGATCGGGTGGGGGGGCACCTTACTAGGATCTGATTCTCTCGGATGGGAGAACGTCGTATCACAGGTATGGAGGAGACAGAGAACTTAATTACGCCATAGTCTGTGTCTGCGGTAATCGGACTGCACTCGGATGACATCCGAGTGAAGTCCAATGTTTCACACGCACCCATAGACTTCAATGGCATAGGAAGCTGAATGAAGTGACATGTTGATAGATGCGATCCAATGTTTTATTCCAGAGAAATTATTATTATTCATTTTTATAGCGCCATTTATTCCATGGCGCTTTACATGTGAAGTACGGGGCAAATATAGACAAACATTAAACATGAGCAAAAACAAGGCACACGGGTACATAAGGAGGGAGGACCCTGCCCGCGAGGGCTCACAGTCTGCAGGGGATGGGTGATGATACACTAGGAGAGGGTAGAGCTGGTTGTGCGGCGGTTCAGTAGGTTCAGGATCACTGCAGGCTGTAGGCTTGTCGGAAGAGGTGAGTCTTCAGGCTCTTTTTGAAAGTTTCTATGGTAGGCGAGAGTCTGATGTGCTGGGGTAGAGAGTTCCAGAGTATGGGGGAAGCACGGGAGAAGTCTTGGATGCGGTTGTGGGAAGAAGATATGAGGGGGGAGTAGAGAAGGAGGGCTTGAGAGGATCGGAGGTTGCGTGTTGGTAGGTACCGGGAGATCATGTCACAGATGTATGGAGGAGATAGGTTGTGGATGGCTTTGTAGGTCATTGTGAGGGTTTTGAACTGGAGTCTCTGGGCGATAGGAAGCCAGTGAAGGGCTTGGCATAGGGGAGAGGCTGGGGAATAGCGGGGAGACAGGTAGATTAGTCGAGCAGCAGAGTGTAGGATGGATTGGAGTGGTGCCAGAGTGCTAGAGGGGAGTCCAGAGAATAGGAGGTTGCAGTAGTCGAGGCGGGAGATGATAAGGGCATGCACTAGTGTTTTTGCGGTGTCGCGGTCAAGGAATGCGCGGATCCGGGAAATGTTTTTGAGTTTGAGGCGGCAGGAGGAGGCAAGGGCTTGGATATGTGGCTTGAAAGAGAGGGCAGAGTCGAGGATCACCCCGAGGCACCGGGCGTGTGGGACTGGGGAAAGTGAGCAGCCATTGACATTGATGGATAGGTCGGGTGGAGGGGTAGAGTGAGATGGGGGAAAGATGATGAATTCTGTTTTGTCCATGTTCAGTTGTAGAAAGCGAGCAGAAAAGAAGGCTGAAATAGCAGACAGACAGTGCGGGATTTTGGTAAGTAAGGAGGTGAGGTCAGGTCCGGATAGGTAGATCTGCGTGTCGTCGGCATAGAGATGGTACTGCATACCGTGGGATTCTATGAGCTGTCCCAGACCGAAGGTGTAGATGGAGAAGAGAAGGGGTCCTAGAACAGAGCCTTGAGGAACACCGACTGACAAGGGGCGAGGTGAGGAGGTGGTGTGGCGGAGGGAGACACTGAATGTCCGATCTGTCAGATATGATGAGATCCAGGAAAGGGCCAAGTCTGTGATGCCAAGAGATGAGAGGATTTGTAGCAGAAGGGAGTGGTCCACAGTGTCAAAGGCAGAAGACAGTTCCAGGAGAAGGAGGACAGAGTAGTGTTGCTTGCTCCTGGCAGTTAGTAGGTCATTGATGACTTTAGTTAGGGCAGTTTCAGTTGAGTGATGGGAACGGAAGCCAGATTGTAATCGATCAAAGAGGGAGCAGGAGGAGAGGTGAGAGGACAATTCAAGATGGACGTGTTGCTCCAGCAATTTAGAGGCATAAGGAAGAAGAGATATCGGGCGATAGCTAGACACAGAGGATGGGTCGAGGGAGGGCTTTTTGAGGATGGGTGTGATCTTGGCATGCTTGAAGGATGAGGGGAAGACACCTGTTGTGAGTGAGAGGTTGAAGAGGTGCGTTAGGGTTGGGATGAAGACCGTGGAAAGGTTAGGGATGAGGTGGGATGGGAGCGGGTCGAGCGTGCAGGTGGTGAGGTGTGATCTTGACAGGAGGGTGGAGAGCTGATCTTCTGTCATGGTGGAGAAGCTGGTTTTGGAGGAGCAGGGGTGAGCAGCTAAGAGGGGAAGTGGGCGCTGTGGGCCAAAGCTTTCTCTGATCGTATCGATCTTCTGTTTAAAGAAAGAGGCAAAGTCTTCAGCAGAAATGAGAGGGGAGGGAGGGGGTGCTGGGGGACGGAGTAGAGAATTGAAAGTGTTGAAAAGCTGTTTAGGGTTGTGAGACAGGGAGGATATGAGAGATGAGAAGTAAGTTTGTTTTGCGGCAGTGAGCGCGGACTTGAAGCTGGCGAGGGACTGCTTGTATGCGGTGAAGTGGTCAGCAGAGCGGGATCGCTTCCATTTCCGCTCAGCGATCCTGGAAGCCCGTCTCAGTTCTTTAGTCAGGCTGGTCAGCAAGGGCTGCCTGTTGATTGTACGAGTTTTGCTATGTATGAGCGGGGCGGCCGAATTGAGTGTTGCTGTTATTGTGGCGTTATAAAAAGCAGCAGCAGCATCTGTGTCATGAAGGGAGGCTATGTCGGTAAGAGGGAGAAGGGACTCAGAGAGTGATTGTAAGTTGAGATGTTTGAGATTTCTGCGAGGGAGTTCATGGAGTGGTGGTTGCACACTAGGAGAGGAGAGGGAAGAGAATGTCAGTAGGTTGTGGTCAGACAGGGGGAGGGGTGAGTTAGTGAGATTAGTAAGGGAGCAGAGGCGGGTGAAGACGAGGTCCAGCGTGTGGCCATCTTTGTGAGTGGCCTCAGAGGACCATTGAGTGAGGCCAAAGGAGGCAGTCAGTGATAAAAGTTTAGAGGCAGATGAGGTGGAAGTGTCAATCGGGATGTTGAAATCACCCATGATGATAGTGGGGATGTCAACAGAGAGGAAATGAAGTAGCCATGTGGTGAAGTGGTCGAGAAAGGTGGAGATGGCTAGCTCTGGGGGGCGGTAGATGACAGCCAGCTGGAGGTTGGAGGGGGAATAGATGCGGATGGAGTGCACCTCAAATGAGGGAAGAGTAGCGGAGGGTGGTAGCGGGATTGGAGTGAAGGCGCAGGTGTCGGACAGGAGCAAGCCAACTCCTCCACCACGTTTGTTGGTGGAGCGAGAGGTGTGAGAGAGGTGGAGACCGCCGTAGGAAAGCGCAGCTGGAGAGGCTGAGTCAGAGGGGGTGAGCCAGGTTTCCGTGATGCCAAGGAAGGCGAGTTTGTTGGTGATGAAGAGGTCATGGATAAATGGCAGTTTGTTGCAGACAGAGTGTGCGTTCCATAGTGCTCCAGGTAAGGGGACCGGGGGAGTGGGGGCTGGATGAATGGGTATGAGGTTGTCATGGTTGGGAAAACGTGCAGAGGATCGAGGTAGGGGGTTAGAAATGAGCGTGGGGATGTGTTGGGGTGGGCCGGGATTTGGGGATACATCACCGGCAATGAGGAGTAGCAGACAGAGCGTTAGAAGGTGGGTGCAGGATAGGACATGATGCGGCCGCGTGTGTCTGGAGAAAAAGGATTGTATGTGGAGGAACAGTTCTGAGGATAAGGTGAGATGGCTGGGGAGGATGGAGGAAGAAATTACTAATTCCTTACAAGGTGGAGGGATTGCAGGAGATTGTAAGAAGGAAAGTAGTATGGGAGTGAATGAGAAAAGAAACCGAAACATTGTAGTGGTTTGGTGTTCTGTTACCTTCCAGTCAATTCCAGTCCAATTCAGTCTAATTCAAATTCATAATTAAAAAGATGTAATTTAAAAGATGGAAGTTAGAAGATGAAATGCAGCAGACGCCTGCATGTGAATATATCCCCAGCTAAGGGCAATCAGGTGTGAATGAGGGGGTGGCTGGGTATGGGAGACCAGATGTAGAGAGTTAGGCAGAGGTCATAAAGAGAGGGAGGGGTTGGAGTGACCACTCAGAGAGATGCCAGAATAACACAATGAGATATATGGAACAGGTCATGGAAACAGGCTGATAGGTGAGAAAGCATACTAAAAAGGATTATATGTGCTGCACCAAGACACTCAGATCCAGGGAAGGCATAGTAAATTCAATGCAATATACAGAGACATTCAGGAGCCAGGGAGAGCTGGGGAAAATCAATGCATACCATGGAAATTCAATGCAATATACAGAGACATTCAGGAGCCAGGGAGAGCTGGGGAAAATCAATGCATACCATGGAAATTCAATGCAATATACAGAGACATTCAGGAGCCAGGGAGAGCTGGGGAAAATCAATGCATACCATGGAAATTCAATGCAATATACAGAGACATTCAGGAGCCAGGGAGAGCTGGGGAAAATCAATGCATACCATGGAAATTCAATGCAATATACAGAGACATTCAGGAGCCAGGGAGAGCTGGGGAAAATCAATGCATACCATGGAAATTCAATGCAATATACAGAGACATTCAGGAGCCAGGGAGAGCTGGGGAAAATCAATGCATACCATGGAAATTCAATGCAATATACAGAGACATTCAGGAGCCAGGGAGAGCTGGGGAAAATCCTTTTTTCCTTATATGTAAACGAGCTATTAAGATCTCTGGGCCTGACACTGAGCACATGAGAATCTGCCTCCAGAGATTATTGTAAATGATAGGAGGCGTTACCAGGGTGAGACATGTAATGACTGACAGTCCGCTCTCCTGATCTACATGTCTCACACTGGTAACGTCCCCTAGTATGTAAAATATTCTCTGGAGGCAGATTCTCGGGGAGATCAGTGTCCGGCCCATAGATCTTAACAGCTCATTTACATATGGAGGAAAACGTGGATTTATCTTGAATAAAACATCGGATCACAGATATGAAGGTGCCATTGTATTCAGCTTTCTATGACCTACATGCCCAGATAGATGGCTTAGGAGGGACGATCCTACTGACAGATTCACTTTAATGGTCAAATCTGATCTGCAAAACGGATGCGAATATGACATGCTCCAAGGATCAATGTGCGGTCCTAGAAAAAGACAAACAGCACATGTCACATGGATGTACGGATCCCCAGCTCTGCTACATCTGCATACATAGTGGAGACAACAGTCTCCTCTCACCTTACAGAACACAGTGATGTCCTTTACACCAGGGATGTGATATTAGTCCTGCACCAGCCCTCCGGACCTCTCTCCACAGGTTCAGCTCCAACATTACCAGTAATGAAGAGGTAGACGCCTATAGGAGGCCTGCGCAGCCCATGCTGCCCACCGCCCCGGGACATTAGTAATGGGCCCCTCACCCTGTCTGGTACATACGTCATACTCCGCTCTATCACTGTGTGGGTTCAGGAGAAGGAAATCTACATCACAAGGAGGAGGAGGACCCTGGGGACAACGGCTGTGGGGTCATCATACCAGGGCTCCGATATATTACATGGCTAATGGAACATGTCACCGAGGAAAAGAAAGGACGTCTGGATGTGATTTATAAAAGGTGGAGGATACTGGCGTACGCTGTCACCCAACTTTTCCCAGTAGCAGATGTAGCCAAGAGTGGCCACCCAGCTTTCCCAGTAGCCAAGAGTGGCCACCCACCTTTCCCAGTAGCCAAGAGTGGCCACCCACCTTTCCCAGTAGCAGATGTAACTAATAGGGGCCACCAAGCTTTCCCAGTAGCAGATGTAGTAAAGAATGGCTACCCAGCTTTCCCAGTAGAAGATGCAGTGAAGAATGGCTACCCAGCTTTCCCAGTACCAGATGTAGCTACAAAGAACTTTTAAAGTGAAATGATAAAATTAACACAGGGTTACAAAGTAATATTGTCTGACACGTGTCTAATAAATACAATAGTTAGTATTGATCATCTCCACTGCTAAGATGGCGGGAGGAGCCATAAAGTGGTGGTGTAATGTCAGGAGACCCCGACGTGCGGGCGACCTCGTCCGTGCAGGTAGTAAATGGAGCCTTTCATCCACTGACTGAATAGGGGGCATTCATGAGAGCGGTGGGATCTCGTCCAGTGTAATCATCACTGGGTATGGAGAGAATTACCACAATGATGGATGAAGAAAAGCCATACATTTATGTGAGCTCACACTGCAATCTGTAGAACTACAAGTCACAGCCATTTCATATAATCAGTGGCCATAATGAGCTTTCTTATTATTCGAGTAATACATGCAGTGGCGTAACTTGAAACTCATGGGCCCCGATGTGAAAGCTCCAACCGGGCCCCCAAATATTTTAAATCTTTAATAGCAATAGTCTTTTTCTATAGGCCAAAGGGAGTTTTAGGGCCCCCTAGGCTCCAGGGCCCGGGTGTGATTGCAACCCCTGCACCTGTTGAAGTTACGCCCCTGAATACATGAGATTTGCTTTGACTTGTAGTTCTACATATTCGGCACTAGAAATATCTGGAGAATGTGCGATTTACCAGTGGCAGCAAATATTCAATGTGGACCCTATAGGGGCGGTGAGAATGGCACACGGGGATCCCTACTAGTCCGATTATAGGGACAAGCAGCGCCAGAGGGGTCGACCCCAACTCCGGGATATAGAATGGCAGGAAATTCAACTTTTACTTTCTTTTGGAACCAGTCCCGATTTTGGCTTTTTCCCCTATACCCAGACTGCTGTAATGAACCCTTATTGGTGGCAGGCCAGCTCCTGCTCTAGTTCACACGTGTAGATTTCTTCCTATGGGCCCTGAGCGATTCGTAATCCACAGCCCATCATCCATGCGGTGGCACATGTGGCGCAATCACAGGTTTCATACAGTAAGGACCCTCCATGGCCCCATCTCCTGAGGATTAGTGATCAGCAAATATGGATCCGATTACAGGAGCCTCCAGATTAAAAACAGATGTAGGAGCAAAGAGGAGAACCTCAATGCAACCTCCCAGGATCACCAAGGTACACAGTATATACACCTCCCAGGATCAGCAAGGTATACAGTATATACACCTCCCAGGATCAGCAAGGTATACAGTATATACACCTCCCAGGATCAGCAAGGTATACAGTATATACACCTCCCAGGATCAGCAAGGTACACAGTATATACACCTCCCAGGATCAGCAAGGTACACAGTATATACACCTCCCAGGATCAGCAAGGTATACAGTATATACACCTCCCAGGATCAGCAAGGTACACAGTATATACACCTCCCAGGATCAGCAAGGTACACAGTATATACACCTCCCAGTATCAGCAAGGTACACAGTATATACACCTCCCAGGATCAGCAAGGTATACAGTATATACACAGTACAGGATCAGCAAGGTATACAGTATATACACAGTACAGGATCAGCAAGGTATACAGTATATATACAGTACAGGATCAGTAAGGTATACAGTATATACACCTCCCAGGATCAGCAAGGTATACAGTATATACACCTCCCAGGATCAGCAAGGTATACAGTATATATACAGTACAGGATCAGTAAGGTATACAGTATATACACCTCCCAGGATCAGCAAGGTACACAGTATATACACCTCCCAGGATCAGCAAGGTATACAGTATATACACCTCCCAGGATCAGCAAGGTACACAGTATATACACCTCCCAGGATCAGCAAGGTACACAGTATATACACCTCCCAGGATCAGCAAGGTACACAGTATATACACCTCCCAGGATCAGCAAGGTATACAGTATATACACCTCCCAGGATCAGCAAGGTATACAGTATATATACAGTACAGGATCAGTAAGGTATACAGTATATACACCTCCCAGGATCAGCAAGGTACACCGTATATACACCTCCCAGGATCAGCAAGGTATACAGTATATACACCTCCCAGGATCAGCAAGGTATACAGTATACACACCTCCTAGGATCAGCAAGGTATACAGTATATACACCTCCCAGGATCAGCAAGGTATACAGTATATACACACCTCCCAGGATCAGCAAGGTATACAGTATATACACCTCCTAGGATCAGCAAGGTATACAGTATATACACCTCCCAGGATCAGCAAGGTATACAGTATATACACCTCCCAGGATCAGCAAGGTATACAGTATATACACCTCCTAGGATCAGCAAGGTATACAGTATACACACCTCCTAGGATCAGCAAGGTATACAGTATATACACCTCCCAGGATCAGCAAGGTATACAGTATATACACCTCCTAGGATCAGCAAGGTATACAGTATATACACCTCCCAGGATCAGCAAGGTATACAGTATATACACCTCCCAGGATCAGCAAGGTATACAGTATATACACCTCCTAGGATCAGCAAGGTATACAGTATATACACCTCCCAGGATCAGCAAAGTATACAGTATATACACCTCCCAGGATCAGCAAGGTATACAGTATATACACCTCCCAGGATCAGCAAGGTATACAGTATACACACCTCCCAGGATCAGCAAGGTATACAGTATATACACCTCCTAGGATCAGCAAGGTATACAGTATATACAAAGTACAGGGTCTCTAGTATATAGACATGCTGCTTAGTGTATATATTATACGCCATGTAATGCCCCCTCTGCAGTGTAGATGTACAGCCCTGGACAAATGTTTGGAGACTGACACAAACTTTGGTTTTCACAAAGTTTTGCTTCTTTTAGTCAGATGTTTTGTTTACTAAGATACAATTATCAGAATTTCATACATGTTTACACTTTTATTGACAAATACATCAAGTTTATGAAACACTGAATATTTACAGCATGGTCCCTTATTGTTCAAGTCTTCTGCCATTCGCCTTCCTGGCAGCTGGATATCAACTTCTGGGCCAAATCCTGACTGACGACCGCTAGTGATGAGTGAACATGCGGGGATAAGGTGTTATATGAGCATGCTCAGGTGCTAACCGAATGATTCCAGTGTACTCGAACACAACATCTTTGTTGGATAATCTCGGCATGTGATGTGGCTGTCTAACAGCTGGGAAACATGCAGCCGAGGGGACTCGGAACTTATTTTTCGAGCACACCAGACACTCGGTTAGGACAGGAGCATGCTCAGATAACACCTTATCCCAGCACGTTCACTCATCACTAATAACCGCCCATTCTTGTCTAATCCCTGCTTAAAGTTCGTCACAATTTCTGTGTTTGTGTGTCCAGCCGCCATTTAAGGATTGATCAGAGGACCACAATGGGATGGAGATCTGGGGAATTTTCTCACCATGGTCCCAAAATGCCAATGTTTTGTTCACTGAGTCACCTCGTTATTACTTTTGCCCTGGGACATGGTTTCCATCATCCTGGAAGAAGCAGTGTTCATCACCGAACTACTCCAGGATGGGTGGGAGACTT
Organism: Ranitomeya variabilis; assembly: GCF_051348905.1. Taxonomy (NCBI): domain Eukaryota; kingdom Metazoa; phylum Chordata; class Amphibia; order Anura; family Dendrobatidae; genus Ranitomeya; species Ranitomeya variabilis. The sequence goes on along the minus strand of NC_135232.1, from coordinate 1,064,920,195 downwards.
TGCTCTTGGAGGATGTTTGGATCCTTTATTCATGGAAGTCGTCTTTGCCAAATTTATGAGTGATCATCCTCCATGGATGAAAAGGCTTTCCGTCCAGAGTATTGGGCTCACCCACAATATTGCCTAATAACAATGTCATGAATAAAAGATGATGATTGAGAATGTGTCACAAAGCAAAAGTGATGGGCAAGTGGTGTGTTACACAAAACAGAAACTTTGTGTCCATGAGAAGTGATACACCCAGAAATCAATGACAGTGAGGACCAGTAGTGGTCAATCCTCAACCAGCAGGGGGCAACACAGAGACTGATGAATGTAGATAATCTGCAAGAACTGACTACAAAGGATGGGTCAGCAGCCAGGAGCTGGGTCAGCAGCCAGGAGCTGGGTCAGCAGCGGATATCCAGCAAGGGACCTACAACTGCACATCTTCCCCCCAGTATGACAGCGCACAGATCCGCTCCCCCCAGTATAGCAGCGCACAGATCCGCTTCCCCCAGTATAACGGCGCACAGATCCGCTCCCCCCAGTATAACAGCGCACAGATCCGCTCCCCCCAGTATAACGGCGCACAGATCCGCTCTCCCCAGTATAACAGCACAGATCCGCTCTCCCCAGTATAACAGCACAGATCCGCTCCCCCCAGTATAACAGCGCACAGATCCGCTCCCCCCAGTATAACAGCGCACAGATCCGCTGCCCCCCAGTATAACAGCGCACAGATCCGCTCCCCCCACTATAACAGCGCACAGATCCGCTCCCCCCAGTATAACAGCGCACAGATCCGCTCCCCCCAGTATAACAGCGCACAGATCCGCTCCCCCCAGTATAACAGCGCACAGATCCGCTCCCCCCAGTATAACAGCGCACAGATCCGCTCCCCCCAGTATAACAGCGCACAGATCCGCTCCCCCCAGTATAACAGCGCACAGATCCGCTCCCCCCAGTATAACAGCGCACAGATCCGCTCCCCCCAGTATAACAGCGCACAGATCCGCTCCCCCCAGTATAACAGCGCACAGATCCGCTCCCCCCACTATAACAGCGCACAGATCCGCTCCCCCCCAGCATAACAGCGCACGGATCCGCTCCCCCCAGTATAACAGAGCACAGATCCACTCCCCCCAGTATAACAGCGCACAGATCCGCTCCCCCCAGTATAACAGCGCACAGATCCGCTCCCCCCAGCATAACAGCGCACGGATCCGCTCCCCCCAGTATACCTCACACTTTCCCCGGTATAACACCTTACCTGGAGAGTGCAGTGAGGAGCCCAGTACTGTGTCAGTCTCACCCACGGCCGGGTGGGCTGTAGGTCCATATACCCGGCAGCAGGCCCACCCACGGGGGAGGAGAGGGGGTGTGCCGGGCCGCCCGGGGGGTAGTGCTCATGGTGAGGGAGGATCGGGATAACGGGGGCTGGGGGGGATAATGGGGGCGGGGAGGGCTCTGGCTCCGGATGTAGCTGTCACATCCCACCCCCTTATACCGCGCAAATAGTACAGCCGTACATTCACTGTGAGGGCCGGGCCTGAGCCGCCGCTGCTGCTGCCGGACTGTCAGCTCCTGGGCCCAGACGCAGTGATGGGCAGTCCGGCTCACTCGGCTCCGCTCACCATAAAGAGCCGGCTCTTTTTTTGTTTAAATAGAAGCCCGTTTTCCTCAGTCACGTTCCAGGCCTGTACAGTGATGGCCTCGTTATAGACCTGTATGAGTATCTGGTGAAGCAGCACAGACGGTGTTCTCAGCATTGCTGTTTCCTCAGATTGTTCGCTCTTGTGAGCAGGGCCCCTCTACTACTCGGCTGTAGTAACGTGTTACTTTCTAATATGTGGCGTTTTTGTACATTGCTGTGGTCATTCCCTCTTGGACACAATTTATCTGCATCCGTATTTTTTCTGCAAACGCACAGAACTGCATCCTGATCGGGATTTGGTTGGAAATGTGAAATTCTGATTTCTGGGGCAAAGAGGAGAAAGGAGAGGGGAGAGACTGGTGAAAGGAAAAAATGGGGCTCTGAGCCTGTGCAGCATCACATCCACATGCAGATTGGACGCAGGCATCCTGATTCCGGGGCGTCTACATTGACAATCATGATTTTTGGACGCGCTGCCACGTACCAGGATGTCAGCAGACTTTTTTTTACACCCAAAATTTGCAACAAGCTGCGTTTTGGGAGCACATGACAAATCCTGATGCAAACGCAGGTCCATGCGTCCCTATGTTAGGCTACGTTCACATTTGCGTTGTGCGCCGCAGCGTCGGCGCCGCAGCGCACAACGCAAACGAAAACGCGGCAAAACGCACGCTAAAACGCTGCGTTTTGCGCCGCATGCGTCGTTTTTGGCCGCAAGTTGGACGCAAAAAAAATGCAACTTGAAGCGTTTCTTGCGTCCAACGCTTGCGGCCATGCGGCGCAAAACGCAGCACAACGCATATCCATGCGCCCCCATGTTAAATATAGGGGCGCATGACGCATGCGGCGCCGCTGCGGCGCCCGACGCTGCGGCGCTGACCGCAAATGTGAACGTAGCCTTAAGTGTAGGGATGCATCAGGATTGCTCCACATCACAACGCACCGCACCAAAGCGCTAGTGTGAAAGCAGCCCCTAACCAGGTGTTCCCATGTTATATACATGCTCCCAATACATTTTATTAACACACTATAACATAGGGCACAAGCCCTTCTAGTGAGGCCGCTCACTGTATGGCGGCACAGCATGCAGAGTCTACATTATGTCGGCATCCTGCTCCCATACAGTTTCATCACTTTCCCATACAGCACATCCCTTGCTTCTGAGCATGCTCAGTCCCGCATAACGGATCCCTGCACATGGAAGCACACAGATCCGTGTTGTTCTGGATCCGTGCTCCATGGTAATCCCAGATGTGTAGCCACGGGTCCGTGCGTGTCCCCGTGTAACGCTCCTCCGTACAGTACATCATGGGCCCCATGTAATGCTCCTCCGTAGAGTACATCATAGGCCCCATTTAACGCTCCTCCATACAGCACATCATGGGTCCCATGTAATGCTCCTCCATACAGTACATTATGGGCCCTGTGTAACGCTCCTCCATACAGTACATCATGGGCCCCATGTAACGCTCCTCCATACAGTACATCATGGGCCCCATGTAACGCTCCTCCATATAGCACATCATGGGCTCCATGTAACGCTCCTCCATACAGTACATCATGCGCCTCATATAATGCTCCTCCATACAGCACATCATGGGCTCCATGTAATGCTCCTCCATACAGCACATCATGGGCCCCATATAACGCTCCTCCATACAATACATCATGGGCCTCGTGTAACGCTCCTCCATAGAGCACATACATCATGGGCCCCGTGTAACACTCCTCCATAGAGCACATCATGAGCCCCGTGTAACGCTCCTCCATAGAGCACATCATGGGCCCCGTGTAACGCTCCTCCGTACAGCTCATCATGGGCCCCGTGTAACACTCCTCCATACAGTACATCATGGGCCCCATGTAATGCCCCTCCATACAGCACATCATGGGCCCCGTGTAGCGCTCCTCCATAGAGCACATCATGGGCCCCGTGTAATGCTCGTCCATACAGCACATCACGGGCCCCATGTAACGCTCCTCCATACAGCACATCATGGGCCCCATATAATGCTCCTCCATACAGCACATCATGGGCCCTGTGTAACGCTCCTCCATACAGCACATCATGGGCCCCATGTAATGCCCCTCCATACAGCACATCATGGGCCCCGTGTAGCGCTCCTCCATAGAGCACATCATGGGCCCCGTGTAACGCTCCTCCATACAGCACATCATGGGCCCCATGTAATACCCCTCAATACAGCACATCATGGGCCCCATGTAATGCCCCTCTATACAGCACATCATGGGCCCCATGTAACACTCCTCCATACAGCACATCATGGGCCCCATATAATGCTCCTCCATACAGCACATCATGGGCCCCGTGTAATGTCCCTCCATACAGCACATCATGGGCCCCGTGTAATGTCCCTCCATACAGCACATCATGGGCCCCATGTAATGCCCCTCCATACAGCACATCATGGGCCCCATATAATGCTCCTCCATACAGCACATCATGGGCCCCGTGTAACGCTCCTCCATACAGCACATCATGGGCCCCGTGTAATGCCCCTCTATACAGCACATCATGGGCCCCATGTAACGCTCCTCCATACAGCACATCATGGGCCCCATATAATGCTCCTCCATACAGTACATCATGGGCCCCATGTAACGCTCCTCCGTACAGTACATCATGGGCCCCATGTAATACTCCTCCATACAGCACATCATGGGTCCCATGTAATGATCCTCCATACAGTACATCATGGGCCCCGTGTAACGCTCCTCCATACAGTACATCATGCGCCTCATATAATGCTCCTCCATAACACATCATGGGCTCCATGTAATGCTCCTCCATACAGCACATCATGGGCCCCATATAACGCTCCTCCATACAATACATCATGGGCCCCGTGTAACGCTCCTCCATAGAGCACATCATGAGCCCCGTGTAACGCTCCTCCATAGAGCACATCATGGGCCCCGTGTAACGCTCCTCCATACAGCACATCATGGGCCCCGTGTAACGCTCCTCCATACAGCACATCATGGGCCCCGTGTAACGCTCCTCCATACAGCTCATCATGGGCCCCGTGTAACGCTCCTCCATACAGTACATCATGGGCCTCATGTAACGCTCCTCCATACAGCACATCATGGGCCCCATATAACGCTCCTCCATACAGCAATCATGGGCCCGTGTAACGCTCCTCCATACAGCACATCATGGGCCCCATGTAATGCCCCTCCATACAGCACATCATGGGCCCCGTGTAGCGCTCCTCCATAGAGCACATCATGGGCCCCGTGTAACGCTCGTCCATACAGCACATCATGGGCCCCGTGTAGCGCTCCTCCATAGAGCACATCATGGGCCCCGTGTAACGCTCGTCCATACAGCACATCACGGGCCCCGTGTAACGCTCCTCCATACAGCACATCATGGGTCCCATATAATGCTCCTCCATACAGCACATCATGGGCCCCGTGTAACGCTCCTCCATACAGCACATCATGGGCCCCATGTAACACTCCTCCATACAGCACATCATGGGCCCCATATAATGCTCCTCCATACAGCACATCATGGGCCCCATGTAATGCCCCTCCATACAGCACATCATGGGCCCCATATAATGCTCCTCCATATAGCACATCATGGGCCCCGTGTAACGCTCCTCCATACAGCACATCATGGGCCCCATGTAACGCTCCTCCGTACAGTACATCATGGGCCCCATGTAACGCTCCTCCATACAGCACATAATGGGCCCCATATAATGCTCCTCCATACAGCACATCATGAGCCCCGTGTAACGCTCCTCCATACAGCACATCATGGGCCCCATGTAATGCCCCTCCATACAGCACATCATGGGCCCCGTGTAGCGCTCCTCCATACAGCACATCATGGGCCCCGTGTAGCGCTCCTCCATACAGCACATCATGGGCCCCATATAATGCTCCTCTATACAGCACATCATGGGCCCTATATAATGCTCCTCCTTACAGCAGATCATGGGCCCCATATAGTGCTCCTCCATACAGCAGATCATGGGCCCCAGGTAATTCTCCATACAGCACATCATGGGCCACATGCTGCATGCATAAAAAAAAAAATCAAATACCTGTCCTGTTTCGGCCGCAGGTCCGGTATATTTAGCGTCTCTCCCGGCTCTGCACTGCTCAGGACAGAGAGGCTGGGCGCGCAGTGATGATGTCTTCGCGCCCTCTGCCCTGATACGTCTGTTGCAGAGTCAGAGGGTGCTGAAGATACCTCCCCTCTTTTGCAGCAGCTGCAGTATTAAAGGGAGGGCCCGTGCCAGCGCTGGCCCCAGCACTTACCTGGGTTGGCCGGGTGGTGCCATTGGCCCTGGTGGTGGCGGCGGGTTGAGACTGGGTTCACACGCCCGCCTCTGCTTCCTGCAATATTTGAGGGCCCGCGTCAATAATTTTTTTTTCTTCTTCCTCCTCCTTCTCTTTGGGGCCCACCGAGTGTTTCACTTTCACCGGTGGGCCAGTCCAACCCTGGGTGTCTATGAGGCACGCCTATTACTAACCCAGTAAACAAAAGTAAAAACACACACATGCAAATATAACTTTATTAGAAAAAAACATGGGTCCGATACAGGGCCGGCTCCAGGTTTTTGAGGGCCCCGGGCAAAAGAGTCTCAGTGGGCCCCCCCTTTAACACATACCACAATTCATGATCGCATATAACACAGCCATGTAGTATATAACAACCCACGTAGCATATAACACGGCCCACATAGTATATAGAACAGCCATGTAGTATATAGCACAGCCCACGTAGCATATAACAGCCCATATAGTATATAGCACAGCCACATAGTATATAACACGGCCCACGTAGTATATAGAACAGCCATGTAGTATAGAGCACAGCCCACGTAGCATATAACAGCCCATATAGTATATAGCACAGCCCACGTAGTATATAACACAGCCCACGTAGTATATAACACAGCCATGTAGTATATAGCACAGACATGTAGTATACAGCACAGCCCCCTCCCCCCAAGAATGGCCCCATAGTCCAGTACTCACTGTTAGTTACAGAAAAAAGCAACTCCTCACCTCTCAACATGCCCGCGCTGCTCCCTGCTCCAGTCTTGGCGGCTGCTGCTGCACTGCCTGACACACAGCGAGTGCTCGATGACATCATCGCGCACCCGCAGCGGCAGTGTCAGAGGCAGAGCGGGGAATGATGGGAGAGAGAGTGTCAGGTGACGCTCTCTCCTCCATCATTTGCTTAGAAATTTTCTGGCAGATGCCGGTATAGTTCAATGCGGCGGCGGGGGAGTTGGCGCTGGCGACAGGCGGGCCCCCCTGCTTCACAGAGGCCCCATAGCGGCTGCATGATGTGCTGCTAGCTGAGGGCCCTTGGGGGAGCGGGGGCCCTAGGCAGCTGCCTGCCCCTAACGCCATCCCTGAATGGGCCCCCCTGTCTCGCCAGGGCCGCGGCATTTGCCCGGGTACGCCAGGTGCTGACGCCGGCCCTGGTCCGATATAATGCGCCAAACATAAAAAAATGAAATGCTTCTTTGTGGCCACAGGCCCGGACTTCTCAGCGTCGTTGTCTTGCCACTCTCTGTACTGAGACTGTTTAGAACAGAGAACGCGCAGTATTGACGTCATCGCGCCCTCGGACCTGTACGTCATAGAGTCAGAAAGCACCGCAGCAGAGGAATGGGGAGACGTAAGTATTGCAAGTGCCCGGTCCCTGAGCAAGCGGGTGGGGGGGCCCACTCGTGGATATTGGCACCAGGCTCCCATAGCGCTCTGGTGTCCTTGACAGCGAGTGGGCCCCCCGCCTGCTCAGGGCCCCGGCACTTACCCGGGTGCACCGGGTACTAACGTCACTGCTCATCAGAGTTGCTGGCTCCTGTTCCACTCTGTGAGACCCAGTGATTCTGATAAGCGATATAGTTACTGATGTCACTGCTGCTCACAGCCGGCCGGTCTTGCGGAGTGCAGCGGGATTCGGCGGCTCAGAACACCAGCGACGTCAGTAACTATATCTCTCATCAGATTTATCGGGTCTCAGAGGGCAGCGATTCTGATGAGCGGTATAGTTACTGAAGTCACCGCTGTTCAGAGCTGCCGGGTCTCACGGAGTGGGAGCCGGCAAGTCTGATGATTGGTGACATCAGTACCCGACACCTGTGAACAGCAGTAACATTATTTACTGCTATACACAGTCACCCTGCCTGGATTTGGGGAAAGCCATGGACTACGACGGACCTGCTTGGGAAAATTTTTCAAATAAATTGGTGAATGAGGGACAGTCTTGTTTTTTTCTTTCTGTTTTTCAGGTATCCATTTGTGGACTATGTCGAATTCGGAGTACTATGGTAGACCTGTATGGCTTTTTTAAATAAATTGGTGAACAAGGGTGTCAAGGTTGACAGCGGAGAAACCACACAGATCCCACAGTCGCCACCAATTATCAAAGATTACAACTAGGGGGGTCACACTGAACCACCCCGCGGTTAACTTTTTGTCACAAACCGCTCTCTCCTGCCCCCTTTCATCAGGACAATTAGAAGATTAACGGATGAGGCTGCGTCTATTACCACTAATAGGCCGATTATTGGAGAACTAACAGTGAGCGAATGGTATATGCACCTTCGATTCCAATGCATGGAACATATACCGTATTTTCTGGTATATAAGACGACTGGGCGTATAAGACCGCGACGTCATCGAAGGTCCTTCGCTCAATGCATCCTTAGGAACGGAGGCCGCCGCTTGCACCGCTGAGAGCCGCGGGCCGTCGGAGTGTAAGTATATCCCATATTTTTTATTTTTATTCTTTTCTCCAGGGCTGGTCATAGGATGTTGCTTCAATTAAAGAAAATTATGAGATTTCCAATATCCAATTTCCGCCCCTGGAGATTACAGATGGGATATATTAATGTTATATTTTTTATCATGATTTTTCCATTACCCAGAAACAAACATGACCCAGTTCACACCATCTATAAGGTGCTTATTTAATTGGAGAGATTCTAGTGAACTGACAGCAAAGTGAGTGAGTGCGTCATGTCTGTACCCTCGCTATGACACCGAAAAATCTATATCTCATAATTATCTGTTCTATACAAACCCCAATAATCATAACTTCTTATCTGCACTGAACCGACTAGTTGCAGACATCCATTTTCCTTTGAGGTAACAATAGTTACCTCTAAAGGTGTTAGATATTCGCTTTCCTTCCCTTGAAATGTCAGACTCTATGGCTGTTTCCGCACAATGTATATCTTCTTTCAGTCACATGGGCACTACAGGGACTCTGGGCTGCGAAAGGAGTTTTAATTTGCTTTGTCGCTTCTCACCTATACAGAATTTTCTCACTGAGCATATGTCAACTGTGCAATAATATTTCAAAGAGACTTTTAGATTGCTTACTCTTTCTCCTTGAAATTTTCACAGATGCGGTTCACCCGCTGGGATGAACAGATCCATGGTGAAAATGGCCTGGGTGTACATTTACATATGGCGAGTATACCCACAGTCCATGGGTTCAGCTGTCAGGGGGCAGTTGGCAGCCACATGTCCTGGAACTTGGCACCGCCAACACTTAATAGCTGTGGCACGACTGGACTTCGGGGCCAATTTAGGGGAACCGGGTCTCTTGTCACTCTCACTCCGGGATACTCCATCAGTGTGGGCTCGTTCCTGATTGACCCCAGCAGAGGGTCGTGGACGTTTCCCAGGCTCCGGGACTGGCAGGGCCTGACGTGATAACCGTAGTGGAGCAGAGTGGCTATATACCGCTCAATCAGGCTGACCACCTGGTCTAGGGTGCCGGGATCCCCTTGGCCCACCCAACGCTGAATAGCGGCTGGCAGAGTTCTTACTAGCTGGTCGACCACCACCCTCTCCACCATCTGGTAAGCGGTTAAGGTCTCAGGCTGACAACATTTTTTTTACCAGCTGTAGTAAGTGATATGCCTGAGATCTGGCAGGTTGAGACTCCGCAAATGATCATTGAATCACTCGTTGGGCCCGCACATATGTATTAACCCCCAGTCGGGCAAGGATCTCACCTCTCAGGTTTCCCAGTCTGCAGTGCGCCTGAACATGGTGAGGAAAGCCTCCATATTGTCCTCAGGACCCATCTTCCTCAGAGCTGACCGATCTTTGTACCGGGCCTCCGGACGAATTGGGGTCGGCTACAGGGCCACCTCTCGCAAAGCCGCAATGTGCTGCATCAATAAAATATTTGTTTGCTTCTGTTGCTGATTATGCTGCAGCTGCTGCCGTTGCTGCTGCTCCTGCTGCCATTGCTGAGGGAGGACCAACTGCTTCAAAAGCTCCTCCATTGTTTGGTCAGGCTTGGACTGCAGTGTTGCAGGCATAACTGACACGAAGCTCGCTTTGGGTATGCCTCAGTTCACGCTGCCTCATTCTCCACCATATGTAGTGCAGCGGGGCAGGTGCAGTGCGACAGATAGGCAGGGACCACAGGAAAGTTCAAAGCAAATGTCTTTAATGTCCAAAAAACTCACACAAAGGGATGATGTCCTCCGGATCGTAGCCGTGTTTTCGTAAACAAGTCCAGAACTCAGAACCCGTTGCCATGGACAATGGCACCGCCGTGTCTTTTGGATGCGTCAGCTGCCTGGAAGTCCCTGGCTCTGTGTTAGCTCCACACAGGCCTGGGTTGCACAGAGCCTCCTGTTCTGCAAATTGCAAACTCCAAACTGCACCAACCCAAGGCAAAAACTGATAGATTTAAGTGGAATTGTGGCCATAGAGCCACTTCCAAAAACCGGCGTGGAGAGAGGGATCCGCCCCACAACCAAACCTGCAAATCCATCTAAACATAAAAGCTCTTAACGGGTTTTCTTAACAAACTGAGATACTACTTGGACCCAATCCACTCTTTCTTTTATTTTGAACACCCGAGCCTTACACTATGGCTGGTCCAAATAACTAAAGCAATTGTTACCATCCACCTCTCGTGTCTCCCCTTTTCCTCATAGATTGTAAGGTTGCGAGCAGGGCCCTCATTCCTCCTGGTATCTGTTTTGAACTGTGATTTCTGTTATGCTGTAATGTCTATTGTCTGTACAAGTCCCCTCTATAAGTTGTAAAGCGCTGCGGAATATGTTGGCGCTATATAAATAAAAATTATTATTATTATTATTATTATTTTGCCTTGTGACTCACAGGCATTCTGCTGTGATAACATGGCACTCCAGTGGGTTTAATAGGACTCCGTCCGCATCCTGGGGGACATATATCGACCCTCGCATATGATCCCCCTCATTTCCTCACACAAGTCACAAAGTTTTATGCAACATTTTTTTTAGCCAGTGTTTGTTTCCAAGTCCAGGTCCATATACTGTATGTTTCTATGAAGATCTGCTCATTTCTTCCACATCACATATGGATCAGTCCTTCCAAAATCTTGGCAAGTATCATGTCTCATGTAAAAATGTATTTCTTCGGCATTTGACCTTATATTGTCATTGACATCACCAGAATGCGGGAGGGGAGTTCGTTAACATGCTGACCTTTTAGTATAGTTATCCAACTTCACCCATTACTATTTTTTTGGCTCGGGTGGAGTTAGCCTATTCTATAATGTGTGAGACTGCATTTACACACCCTCCATCACCCTGACATACAACGGCTGTTTCTGTTTTGACATCAATTTTACATCCATTTTTTCAGTATTTGGTCAATATTTTACATCAGTATTTGTAAGCTAAAACCAGGAGTGGGTGATAAATACAGAAGCCGTGACGTGTTTCTATTATACTTTTCCTCTGATTGTTCCACACTTGTTTTTTTAGCTTAGAAATACTGATGTAAAAAACGACCAAATACTGAACATGTGAACGTGGACTTAAACTATGGGTAAGTGAGCTGATAGTATTCAAAACAGAGAGCACACCAAGGAGAAAAACAAAATAGTAATGTTGCCTAATTCTTTGGAAGTCAAAGGAGATCTGTCACCAGATTTAATAATACAGACTGCAGACATCATTAAATAGATTTTAGACCTGCTGAGGCTGATGAACTTACTATAAAATATCCATCTCAACATAATAATAATAGCTGTATTAGATTAAAATTAGCATTTCATTATTCTTGCTACAGGTGGACTCCTAAAATTATTATTTCACTGTTAGGCAGGCAATCATTCACAAAAGACTAAGCAGTGATCCTGATATGAATTTTCACGGCAACTACACCAGCCACAACAAGTCTAAGATCTATTTAATGAATGCACTTTGCATTGAGAAATTTGGTGACAGACCTACATTAAAGCTCTATAATCACATAAAGGGGTTCTCCACTAGTTGAACACCACTTTCTCAATTACTATATTCTGCCATGCAAAATAATAACAACCTGTCCGGTGCCGGGTCTCCCGGGGCTTGTATGACGTTATGTCATGTGAGCCCTGCAGCCAATCAGCGGCCGCTACTCTCACGTTCTTCATAAAAAGGTGACGTCCAAAGAAGGTTAGAGAGCAGCAGATGTAGAACAACACCACAGAGGGAGTAGAGGCAGTTTAATTTTACATAGCCGAATATACAGTGCCTTGAAAAAGTATTCATACCCCATGCACTTTTCCACATTTTACATTACATCCACAAACATTAAAGTATTTTATTTGGGATTTTATGTGATATACCAACACAAAGTAGCAAGTATTTGTCAAGTTTAAAGCCTCATTCACACGTCAGTACTTTTGATCAGTATTTCATCAGTACTTGTATACCCCAGGAGTGTCTCCAAAACAGAGAACAGGTGTCAATTTTTCAATGATCGTTTTTCTCTGTAAGTTGCACTGCTGGCTTTGGCATACAAACACTAATGCAAAAATAATGACGTGTGAATGAGGCCTAAAGGAAATAAATGCTAAATGGTTTTCTCAATACTTTAAAAATATAAATCTGAAAATTGTGACGTTCATTTGTATTCAGCCCCCTGTAGTCTGATACCCCTAAATGAAATCCTGAGTGACCAATTGCCTCCAGAAGTCACATAATAAATGAATTGAGTCCACCTGTGTGTAATTTATTCTCAGTATAACTACAGCTGTTCTAAGAGCTTTGTTTGAGAAGATAAGGGATCAAATAGCATCATGAAAACCAAGGAACCCACCAAACAGGTCAGGGATAAAGTTGTTGAAAAGAGTAAGCAGAGTTAGGTTCTTAAAAATAGTCAAAACTCTGTAGTGATTTTGAAAGGATTGTCCAAAAAGTGGATAAACCTTTTAAAGGAACTCTGTCCGCAGGGATTTATTACTTACGGTAATTTGAGAGTGCTATCTGATTACAGTGATCAGTTACTTATTAGTCTGTGTGTTGTAGTTTCAATACAATTAGTGTTTCATCTGCAGGAGATTATAACTGAAACCAAAAATGAGGAAACCGATCATGATGTCAATAATTACATTTGTCACATATAGAGAAATTACAAAAAAAAAATATTAGAACCAAGTAATTGTGTGCAGTGGAAATACAGAAAGAAGAGCTCAGCATTCTGACCACTGCTACATCTACAACAGAGAAAACAAGGATTCTATCAAAATATATCACTGGTATTAGGCATACCTCCCAACTTTTGAAGACGGGAAAGAGGGACAAAGTTTGCGGCGCGCGAAGCGCACCGTGGCAAGTTTTAGGCCACGCCTCTGACCACACCCATTCATAATTAGTCACACCCATATCCGCGTCCCAACCACACCCATTTAGCACTGCTGATCACACTGTTTCATATACAATTATAAACAAAAAAATATGGCCACAGTGCTCCATACTGTATAATGACCGCGCATGATGCTCCATACTGTATAATGACCGCACATGATGCTCCATACTGTATAATGACCGCACATGATGCTCCATACTGTATACTGGCTGCACATGATGCTCCATATTGTATAATGACTGCACATGATGCTCCATACTGTATACTGGCTGCACATGATGCTCCATATTGTATAATGACTGCACATGATGCTCCATACTGTATAATGACCGCACATGATGCTCCATACTGTATAATGACCGCACATGATGCTCCATACTGTATAATGACCGCACATGATGCTCCATACTGTATACTGGCTGCACATGATGCTCCATACTGTATAATGACCGCACATGATGCTCCATACTGTATAATGACCGCACATGATGCTCCATACTGTATAATGACCGCACATGATGCTCCATACTGTATAATGACAGCACATGATGCTCCATACTGTATAATGACCGCACATGATGCTCCATACTGTATAATGACCGCACATGATGCTCCATACTGTATACTGGCTGCACATGATGCTCCATATTGTATAATGACTGCACATGATGCTCCATACTTTATAATGACTGCACATGATGCTCCATACTGTATAATGACCACAGTTCTCCATACTGTATAATGACATACAGGCACGCAGCTCACACACAGACACGCAACTCACACACACAGCTCACACACACGGCTCACAAACACGCAGCACACACACAGCTCACACACGCACGCAGCTCACACACATGCATCACACACACACGCAGTATCACACACACACGCAGTATCACAAACGCAGCTCACACACACACACACAGCCAACACACACACGCAGCCAACACACACACACGCAGCCATCACATACACACCAGATACCTCATACACACATGACACACATGCAGCATCTCACACACACACACATGTAGCATCACACACACACACATGCAGCATCACACACACACACATGCAGCATCTCACACACACACATGCAGCATCACACACATGCAGCATCACACACACACATGCAGCATCACACACGCAGCATCACACACACGCAGCATCACACACATGCAGCATCACACATGCAGCATCACACACATGCAGCATCACACACACACACACACACACACACACACACACACACACTCTCTCTCTCCTCTGTGGTGCAGGGGCGGCTGATCTGTCCATGTGCCGCTCTTCAGTTTCTGCTGCTCACATCTCTGCACTGTCCCGGCACCTCCCCTGTCTCTCCTTCTCTGCCGGGATACCAGATAAGAGCAGGAGACGCCGGAGCTCCGTGCACACACAGGCCGGTATGCTGAGTCGCTGTCGCTGACCTTTCAACTTGATTGCTGGCTTGCTGCTGGCAGCATGGCAGCGCTGCACAGGGGGCGGGGAGGGGGCGGGGTCTTTCGGGAGGAGACCCAGCTTTTATTAAAAAAAAAAAAACAGCCACAAACCTAAGTTACTCAGGTGCCGCCCCCTGCATTGTCCCCGCCCTAGGCACGTAGTGCAGGACAACTACTGTCCCTCCCGGGATCCCGGGGCTGACTGTCAAAATCAGGACAGTCCCGCGGGATCCGGGACGGTTGGGAGGTATGGTATTAGGGTCTCTGTGCCTACATGATGCTGCTCTCGGATTACATAGAAGAACCTGCTGACAGCTAACCAAGCCTTACAAAGCTGCTCCATGAACATTTGGTCCAGTAATCCACTGGTACATTCACACTTTTAATCCTAATGACAGATGCAGATTCTTTACTGTAAGAGACTATGCAGCTCTCAGCCACGTGATGCTGCAATGGTTGATTCATTACCAAAATTGTCAGGAAATTAAAGTCAAAGGATTGGCGTGCACTCTGTTGTAATACGAGGTGCTGGTGGAACGGAGCATGCAACACCTTACGTAACTGTCCTCAGCCCCTTATGCGATTTGTACAATTAGTCACGTGCTGATGAGCTGCTCACCCTAATTCAATGTTCAGTGAAAAACAGAGAGAAGCAGGAAGATAAGCTCGTTGTCATGTAACAGCGTAAGTATGAAAATCGCATGAGTGAAGAGGCCATGTGATGACCACTGGAACCTGCTGAGCTGAATCCTGACAGTGAGGATATTACACGTTGTTAGGATTGGCTGCGGGGCTTCAGTTAATAATTAAAGTGTGCGTCCAGGTTTGAGATGAAAATCTGCAGTCACTATAGCTGGCTGCAGGCTTCTGAATTCTCACAGCGCATGCACTTCACACTTTTAGGATTCTGCCTTGCACAAGTATGTGATTTGTATACTTCTGGCCACCTTCTGACTAGACGTGCCTGGCCTCGCTTAGTTCATTTTCATTGAGGCCACGCATATCTAGTCAGCACGTGACCACACACACAGTAATTACCCCTTCCACATACACACATTAATTACCCAAACCCCTACACAGTATATACCCCCCACATACACAGTAAACACCCCCCCCACACACACTAAATAACCCCCCAGTTCAGATTGACAGCTGGCTCAAAGAACTGCTGACTCCCAGTCCAGGGGTGGCAGAATGCAGCACCAGGGGAGACGCTTCGGACTGCCACATTAGGTGGCCCGACTGCGCCCCCCCCCCGCTGGCTGCGCTTAGGGCACATACCCAGGCATTCTGCCCCCCCCCCCATATGCGCCTGATGCAAGCCTCTTGTAGTACTCCAGTGCAGATATGGCCTCTATACATTATGTCATCCCCTCCATTACACCTTGCGCTCCAGCGCTGACATAACCTCCAGACATCACATATGTGAT
The DNA here is from genome assembly GCF_051348905.1 of Ranitomeya variabilis. Taxonomy (NCBI): domain Eukaryota; kingdom Metazoa; phylum Chordata; class Amphibia; order Anura; family Dendrobatidae; genus Ranitomeya; species Ranitomeya variabilis. The sequence goes on along the minus strand of NC_135232.1, from coordinate 1,064,904,017 downwards.
TGATATCAGCGCCTTTTCCTCACCTCCCCTAATGTTTATAATGCTCCAGTATGGACATAATTTATTTCCAATATTGGATCATATGGCAGTCTGATAACCTCTATTACTGGCATTTCCATACAGCTACTACTTTCTTCTTGAAGTACTACTCTTTCTTCCACAGCACCTTACGTAAGACATCCTGAACCAGCAACAAGACCAGGTACTCTGCTCAGTAGAGATGGTTCCTTACCAATTCACTCTCTCGACCCCCCTTTGCCTTGCAGCATCTTATAGACCCTATACTTTGGACTTTACTCTATAGATTGTTATGTGTAACACTACTCTGCAAACAACTAAACCACAATGTTTTTTTTCTTGTTTCATCAGCAAATTTGTCTTTCTTATAGTGACACCCCACTTCAGACCCTAAATACACTCTCTTGTATCCATGTTCTCAATATTTGCAAGCTCCTTCTGTCATTACGACTCTACAATGTTACCGCATCGAATCATAGAACGTTAATTACTTAATAGATTACATATATATTAGATCTAGAAATCATCATGCATATTTTTGTAAAATGGTATTCTGTTAATATGACTTGTATATTCTTTATATGGTATTTTATTAATTGATTCACCATGTATCGGGATCACTTCATTTATGGTCTTTTCTTTGCACAAGTCCGTTTATCTTTTTAGTTTTTCTGTTCCATCTAGAACAAACAAAATTAGTATCCGTTGGTTTCCTATGGAAATAGAGGGGCCCTATTCCTATAGAGTCCATCTGGTTTCCATTTATTTTTTAGAGCAGACGCAAAAGCTTCTCATTCAGGACAGACACCCGATGGAAACCAGACGGACCCCATATAAAGGAACGGGGCCCCTCTGCTTCTGTATGAAAGAGAAACGCACAGAAATCCCAATTCTGTCTGTTCTAAATGGACTAACGGACATGTGAACAGGGCCTTACTGCCTCCATCACAGACTAATCCGCTAAATTTGCTGACAGCCTAATGTTTATGGGGGCTGACAACTCTCTCCCCCACTCCGTCAGGTGATGTTGGGGGTGCAACCAGCCATTGGAATTTCAAGAGCTGATCCTTTTGTTCTCCCTGGACTCCTGGAGATAAAGTGCTGGCAGAGTTGTCTTCAGCCATTCTCATACAGAAAGCAGGAGGAGTCGGGAGAGATAGCTGTCTAATGTGTATGGGGACCTATCATTGTGAGCGCGGCATGATAAGATGAGCCACTATAGTCTGTAATCTGCGGATAAGAGCAGCAGGGGGTGGTCTGTGAAGTCCGGTCTTATCCTGATAATATCAGTACATTCCGTGACTGATTAAAAAAAAAATTGCATGGAAAGCAATATGTAGCCGTGAGTATATATTCACATGTGAGCTGAGCAAAATAACTTTTGGAAAATGTAACGGGAAAAATGAGGCAAGAATATGTTTTGCAGAACTGTGGCAAAGGGAAAAGTAGTCATTGGGTATGTTGGATTTCAGTATGCCCGCTGTGAGAAAAGCTGCTGCAAGGTGACGGGCTGCGGTGGTCTACCCCTTCCATTGAGACACACACACTGGGCTAAACTGGCCTTTTTGGGGATGTTGAGCAACTTCTCCTGGATGTTTCGGTACTGACAAAACCTAAGATAGAAACAAAATGAGCATATACCCTTTAGTAAGTGAATAGTAGCAGTACATATAACATACAGTACTTAGTAAACACAGTTTATGATCAAAAAAGTTAAAGCCATCCCACCGCGACTAGAATGACCCAATTGGGACGGGTTCTATCCTGTAGTATCAAAATTTCACATCAAAATTTCACCTTGTATCAGACGACCTCAATGTAGATTGGGGCAGAGCAGGACAGGGGCCCGACTGTTTCAGACACTTTCCCAAGGGAAGCTATATAGATGAAATGTCTAGCTCAAAAAAAGGGGCAGACACGTCACTGTTTGCATAAAGTACAAGAAACTACAGCAAAACCAAAGAAATGAGCCGCAGCATAGGTTGGTACACCCACAAATAGGAGCATGTTCACATTGTGGCTATTTGACAAAACCTGGACCAGTCCTAATTGGGGTACTCCTTGTCACAGTGGGGTGGCTTTTTTTGATCAAAAAGTGTTTACTAAGTATCCTGTTATTTACATGTACTATTACTATTTACTTACTTACTACAGGTTATAGTCTCCTTTTGTTTCGATCTTAAGTTTTGTCTGTTAAATGGCCATAATGTGAACATGCTCTTGTACGCGCTCTAACGCTGTGCACGCAGGCACTGCATCTCACACACGTGATGTGATCTCCTGACCATGTGACCATTATGCGAAGTCGGGAGCAGGGCCGTGTGATGTGGTACGCTGACCCCGTTACTTCCCATCCAGTGTTGCCTCCGGAAGCGTCGCTTTCACTGCGTCATTCCTCCTCATTGGCGTATGCCTATGTAAAAAAGCTCCTGCAGGTCCCCTATGTACCCCCCTGAAGAAGCTGATGCGAAACGCGCGCTGGGGAACCCGTACCCCACTACTTCAAGGTTGTATGGATTAGTGATTATTGCATCTATTCATGACACTTGTCTATATTAACTTGTATGAACTTCTGTACCGGAGAACAATACCTCATATCCACTCTACCTTTATTTTTGCTGATCTGTACATTTTACAAATGTCTCTGAGTAACTGATTTGTAAGGCAGAGGTTCTCTCAATTCAAGAGTTCTCATTCATTCCCATACTTATATCCCACCGCGGTGTTTGACTGTTCACTCATACTGATTTTTTTTTGTACCATCTACTCTTCTTGCCAGCCCCTTGTCTATGAGATTTGCTCTGCCTTGGTTATTACCTGACATATCTATATCTACTCCACAGACCTTGATGGATGAGGCCTCTTTGTCACTTGTCGTTGTTCACTTTTAATTACTTTTGTTGTGTTTGTATTTAATAAAGTTACAGTTGTGCTCAAAAGTTTACATACCCCGGCAGAATTTTTGCTTCCTTGCCCTTTTATTCAGAGAACATGAATGATAGCACCAAAACTTTTTCTCCACTCATGGTTAATGGTTGGGTGAAGCCATTTATTGTCAAACTACTGTGTTTTCTCTTTATAAATCATAATGACAACCCAAAATATGCAAATAACCCTGATCAAAAGTTCCCATACCCTGGTGATTTTGGCCTAATAACATGCACAGAAGCTGACACAAATGGGTTTGAATGGATACTAAAGGTAACTTCCTCACTGTGACCTATGACAAATGCCAGGAAAATTGTTCGGGGTGCAAAGAAAAACCCACAAATAACATCAGCTGAAATACAAGACTCTCTGAAAACCAGCGGTATGGCTGTTTCAAAATTCACAATAAGGAAGCACTTAAAGAAAAATGGGCTGCATGGTCGAGTCGCCAGAAGAAAGCCATTACAGCGCAAATGCCAAAAAAGTGTGAAGCCTACAATACGCAAAACAGCACAGAGACAAGCCTCCAAACTTCCGGAACAAGGTAATTTGGAGTGATGAGACCAAAATTAAACTTTTTGGCCACAACCATAAATGTTACATTTGGAGAGAGGTTAACAAGGCCTGTGATGAAAGGAACACGATTCCTATTGTAAAGCATGGAGGTGAATCGCTGATGTTTTGGGGATGTGTGTGCTACAAAGGCACAGGAAACTTGATCAAAGTTGAAGGAAAGATGAATGCAGCATGTTATCAGCAAATACTGAAGGCAACTTTGCAATCATCAGCCTGGAAGCTGCGCATGGGACATACTTGGACATTCCAACATGACAACAATCCAAAACAGAAGGCCAAGTCAACCTGTCATTGGCTACAGCAGAACAAAGTGAAGGTTCTGGAGTGGCCATCTCAGTCTCCTGACCTCAATATCATTGAGCTACTCTGGGGAGATCTCAAGTGAACAGTTCATGCTAGACAGCCCAGGAATTTACAGGAACTGGAGGCTTTTTGCCAAGAAGAGTGGGCAGCTTTACCATCTGAGAAAATAAAGAACCTCATCCACAACTACCACAAAAGATTTCAAGATGTCATTGATGTTAGAGGGGGCAATCACACGGTATTAAGAAATGGGGTATGTAAACTTTTGATCAGGGTCATTTGGCTTTCTTGTGGCCACTCGATCATGCAGCCCATTTTTCTTCAAGTGTCTCCGTATTGTGCATCTTGAAACAGCCACACCGCTAGTTTTCAGAGAGTCTTGTATTTCAGCTGATGTAATTTGTGGGTTTTCCTTTGCATCCTGAACAATTTTCTTGGCATTTGTCACAGGTGAGGATGTTACCTTTAGTAGCCATTCAAAACCATTTGTGTCAACTTCTGTGCATGTTATCAGGCCAAAATCATCAGGGTATGTAAACTTTTGATCAGGGTCATTTGAATGTTTTGGGTTCTCATTATAATTTAAAAAAGAAAAAACACAGTAGTTTGACAATAAATGGCTTCATCCAACCACTAACCATGAGTGGAGAAAAAGTTTTGGTGTTATCATTCATATTCTTTGAAAAAAGGCCAGGAAAGCAAAAATTCTGCCGGGGTATGTAAACTTTTGAGCACAACTGTATACCCATTTACATTTATTACTGCATATGCTACTGTGTTTTTTTTTTCTCTCATTTTGGAAATGCTGCCTCTATAGGCCGGGCTTACTCGGATTATCTGATTTCCTGCGGTTTGTTGTTACAGTGTTATTTCGGTCATGGATATAAGAGGAAGAGATCAAGCTTGGCTTGCTCATGTTGACATGATTTTTAACGGTGAAGTGGCATCGAGTGTGGATGCAAAAAATGGGCCCTCGATTGATTTTAAGAACTTTCTCAAATTTCTTTTAAAAAAATGTGCACGTGCTGGAATAAAGCCTCCCTAGAGAACTATCTGGCCAAAAGTATGATTCCAAGAGGCCTAAGGATCCATATTTCCCCTTCTTCCCTGTGGAAGAGTCCTTCTTCAAAAAATCGGTAGGAAGAGGCATGTAACATTTGCTGTCGATCCCTCACAGAGTTACTAATTGGCCTCAACAAGAAAAGCGATGAGTCCCTGGAAACTAAACTTGAGACTACCCAGAACTGACATACTCCCCTCTGCCCAAATGGACTCCTTCCGGAAGGATTTGGACAAACAATTTCTGGTTTGGGAGAAAGAGGTACAGAACACTAAGGGTACCGTCACACAGTGAAATTTCCATCGCTACGACGGTACGATTCGTGACGTTCTAGCGATATCGTTACGATATCGCAGTGTCTGACACGCAGCAGCGATCAGGGACCCTGCTGAGAATCGTACGTCGTAGCACATCGTTTGGAACTTTCTTTCGTCGCTTGATCACCCGCTGACATCGCTGGATCGTTGTGTGTGACAGCGATCCAGCGATGTGTTCGCTTGTAACCAGGGTAAACATCGGGTTACTAAGCGCAGGGCCGCGCTTAGTAACCCGATGTTTACCCTGGTTACAAGCGTAAACGTAAAAAAAACAAACAGTACATACTTACATTCCGGTGTCAGTCCTCCGGCGTCTCAGCTTCTCTGCACTGTGTGAGCGCCTGCCGGCCGGAAAGCGAGCACAGCGGTGACGCGGTGACGTCACCGCTGTGCTTTCCGGCTATGGCGCTTACACAGTGGAGAGAAGCAGAACGCCGGAGGACTGACACCGGAATGTAAGTATGTACTGTTTGTTTTTTTTACGTTTGTAACCAGGGTAAACATCGGGTTACTAAGCGCGGCCCTGCGCTTAGTAACCCGATGTTTACCCTGGTTACCCGGGGACTTCGGCATCGCTCCAGTGCCGTGATTGCAAAGTGTGACCGCAGTCTACGACGCTGGAGCGATATTCATACGACGCTGCGACGTCACGAATCGTGCCGTCGCAGCGATGGAAATTTCACTGTGTGACGGTACCCTTAGGCAAAGAAATTTTCTCATGATCTACAAGATTATAAAAACAATCATGTCTACATATGGCAACAAATGTAAGTCCAACATAGATCATCCTCTCCATGCCTCAATGGAGGATTCCACTTCAGATAACCAAACGCCCCTACCCACATATTAGGTGCAAGAGGAAGGAATAGGGACCAGCTAAGAATAACTCTTCCAACAAAAGGACACCTGGACCTGTGAGCGGACAATCAAGACTCCAGGTGATCAATCTATGCAAAGTGGTACTAAAGGTACCTTCACACTCAGCAACTTTACAACGAGAGCGACAATGATCCGTGACGTTGCAGCGTCCTGGTTAGTGATCTCGTTGTGTTTGACACGCAGCAGCGATCTGGATCCCGCTGTGATATCGCTGGTCGGAGCTAGAAGTCCAGAACTTTATTTGGTCGTCAGGTCGGCGTGTATCGTCGTGTTTGACAGCAAAAGCAATGATGCCAGCAATGTTTTACATGGAGCTAACGACCTGTGAGAACGATAAGTGAGTCGCCCTTACGTCACAGGATCGCTCCTGCATCGTTCTGGAGCTGCTGTGTTTGACATCTCTACAGCGACCTAAACAGCGGCGCTCCAGCGATCGGCTCGTTGTCTATATCGCTGCAACGTCGCTGAGTGTGACGGTACCTTTACTCATGTACAGATTGAAATTCTGAGTCTAGGCCTCACTTTCTCCCCGGTCCCCTGTTCGCACAGAAGTTGGTACTGAAGAAGTTGAATTAAAAAACATCAATTGAAGACTACTGGACCCCCAAAGAAAAGGATTTCATAGCGATTCTTGAAGAGCTGAGTGGTGAAAGGGAACAGACACCTGATCAAGGTAAGTTTCAGATTAGCAAACCCAAGAAATTCCCCCCCCCCTCAATCTGTTCTCAAATGTAGATCTCCTTTTCAGATTGGTCACAGACGAACTTAAGGCCCCGTCTCACATAGCGATTTACCAACGATCACGACCAGCGATACGACCTGGCCGTGATCGTTGGTAAGTCGCTGTGTGGTCGCTGGGGAGCTGTCACACAGACAGCTCTCTCCAGCGATCAACGATCAGGGGAACGACTTCGGCATCGTTGAAACTGTCTTCAACGATGCCGAAGTCCCCCTGCAGCACCCGGTAACCAGGGTAAACATCGGGTTACTAAGCGCAGGGCCGCGCTTAGTAACCCGATATTTACCCTGGTTACCAAAAAAAACAAACAGTACATACTCGCCTTTCGGTGTCCAGGTCCCTTGCCGTCTGCTTCCTGCTCTGACTGAGCCGCCGTACACTGAGAGCAGAGCGCAGCGGTGACGTCACTGCTGTGCTCTCACTTCTCACTGTACGGCCGGCAGTCAGTGAGAGCAGGAAGCAGACGGCAAGGGACCTGACGGACATCAGAAGGCGAGTATGTACTGTTTGTTTTTTTTTACATTTACGCTGGTAACCAGGGTAAACATCGGGTTACAAAGCGCGGCCCTGCGCTTAGTAACCCGATGTTTACCCTGGTTACCAGTGAAGACATCGCTGGATCGGTGTCACACACACCGATTCAGCGATGTCAGCGGGGCCTCAACGACCAAAAAAAGGTCCAGGCCATTCCGACACGACCAGCGATCTCGCAGCAGGGGCCTGATCGCTGGTACGTGTCACACATAGCGAGATCGCTATGGAGGTCGCTGTTGCGTCACAAAACTAGTGACTCAGCAGCGATCTCGCTAGCGATCTCGCTATGTGAGACGGGGGCTTTAAGCAAATCCTTAAAGGCATCTATAATGATAATCTGACAGGGGAACAAAGGAAGGCTTTACATGATTTAAAACAACTTAAGGGTGTCATCATAAAACCTGCCGACAAAGGGTTGTCATTGTATGGCCAGTTTCCTTGTATGAAAAAGAGGCTTTTCGACAGCTAATAGAAACCTCTTGTTGTAAAAGATTGACATTCAATCCTACATCTCTCTTCCAGGGACAATTACAATACCTACAGGACGAAGCCATTTGGGACAGCCTCATACCAAAAGATGTGAACGATGGATTAATACTACAGTACCCAAGAACTCCGTGTTTCTATCTACTTTCGCAAAAATTTGACTTCACCTCCTGGCAGACTGTTATGGACCTGGTGGTTAGGAGCACCCGAAATGACCTGATGGCTAAAACAGGAAACCTGGGACAAGCTCTGAGGATGTGGTAACTCTACTGACCGCAATCCCTAATCCTATCACACACACTAGAAATAGCCGTGGAGCGTGCCTAACTCTCCCTAGACGCCTCTACACAGCCTAAGAGCTAACTACCCCTAAAGATAGAAATAGCAGCCTAACATGCCTCAGAGAAATTCCCCAAAGTAAAGGTAGCCCCCCACAAATATTGGCTGTGAGTTAAGAGGAAAGTAACAAACACAGGAATGAAACAGATTTTAGCAAAGGAGGCCGAATCTTTTCTAAATAGACAGAGGATAGGAAAGGGAACTGTGCGGTCAGTATAAAAAACTACAAAAAACCACGCAGAGTGTGCAAAAGACCTCCACACCGACTCACGGTGTGGAGGTGCAGCTCTGCACCCCCAGAGCTTCCAGCTAGCAAGAAAATTACATAATAGCAAGCTGGACTGAAACATAGAATGTACTGAGAAATATATTCAAAAACCAATGAACAGCAAATAAACTAGCAGGGACTTAGCTTCTGCTGGAGTAGACAGGTCATCTGAGAAATCCAAGAGAGATCTGAACCAATACTGAGACATTGACAGCTGGCATGGACTAATGGCCTGGGCAGAGTTAAATAGGGAAACAAGCAGAAGCAATAAACGAGAGCAGCTGAGAAAGCCAACCTCAAAGATCAGCAGTTCCACTCAAAGCCACCAGAGGGTGTCCAAGGACAGAACTCACCAAAGTACCATTCACGACCACAGGAGGGAGCCCGAGAATGGAATTCACAACAGTATCCCCCCCTTGAGGAGGGGTCACCGAACCCTCACCAGAGCCCCCAGGCCGATCAGGACGAGCCAAATGAAAGGCACGAACCAAATCGGCAGCATGGACATCGGAGGCAACAACCCAGGAATTATCCTCCTGACCATAGACCTTCCATTTAACCAGGTACTGAAGCTTCCGTCTCGAAATACGAGAATCTAAAATCTTCTCCACCACATACTCCAACTCACCCTCAACCAACACCGGAGCAGGAGGATCAACGGAAGGAATCATAGGCGCCACATATCTCCGCAACAACGACCTATGGAACACATTATGGATGGCAAAAGAAGCTGGAAGGGCCAAACGAAACGACACAGGATTGATAATTTCAGAAATCTTATAAAGACCAATGAAACGAGGCTTGAACTTAGGAGAAGAAACCTTCATAGGAACAAAACGAGAAGACAACCAAACCAAATCCCCAACACGAAGTCGGGGACCAACACAGCGACGGCGGTTAGCAAAACGTTGCGCTTTCTCCTGAGACAACGTCAAATTGTCCACCACGTGAGTCCAAATTTGCTGCAACCTGTCCACCACAGAATCCACACCAGGACAGTCAGAAGGCTCAACCTGCCCTGAAGAAAAACGAGGATGAAAACCAGAATTACAAAAAAAAAGGCGAAACCAGAGTAGCAGAACTAGCCCGATTATTAAGGGCGAACTCGGCCAATGGCAAGAAGGTCACCCAATCATCCTGATCAGCAGAAACAAAGCATCTCAGATAGGTTTCCAAGGTCTGATTGGTTCGTTCGGTTTGGCCATTTGTCTGAGGATGGAACGCTGAAGAAAAAGACAAATCAATGCCCATCTTAGCACAAAAACCTCTGTCCGACACAATGTTCTCCGGAATGCCATGCAAACGAACCACATGCTGAAAAAATAATGGAACCAAATCAGAGGAGGAAGGCAATTTAGGCAAGGGTACCAAATGGACCATCTTCGAAAACCGATCACAAACCACCCAAATGATAGACATCCTTTGAGAGACAGGAAGATCGGAAATAAAATCCATGGAAATATGCGTCCAGGGCCTCTTCGGGACAGGCAAAGGCAAAAGCAACCCACTGGCACGAGAACAGCAAGGCTTGGCCGGAGCACAAGTCCCACAGGACTGCACAAAAGAACGCACATCCCGTGACAAGGAAGGCCACCAAAAGGACCTAGCAACCAAATCTCTGGTACCAAAAATCCCAGGATGACCAGCCAACACTGAACAATGAACCTCAGAAATAACCCTACTAGACCATCTATCAGGGACAAACAATTTCTCTACTGGACAGCGGTCAGGTCTATCAGCCTGAAACTCCTGCAGCACCCGCCGCAAATCAGGGGAGATGGCAGACAAAATCACCCCCTCTTTGAGAATACCAGCCGGCTCAGGGACTCCCGGAGAATCAGGCAAAAAACTCCTAGAAAGGGCATCAGCCTTCACATTCTTAGATCCCGGAAGGTACGAGACCACAAAATCGAAACGGGAGAAAAACAGTGACCATCGAGCCTGTCTAGGATTCAACCGCCTAGCGGACTCGAGGTAAGTCAGATTCTTGTGATCCGTCAGGACCACTACTCGATGTTTGGCTCCCTCAAGCCAATGTCGCCACTCCTCGAATGCCCACTTCATAGCCAACAACTCCCGATTGCCGACATCATAATTACGCTCAGCAGGCGAAAACTTTCTAGAAAAGAAAGCACATGGCTTCATCACAGAGCCATCAGAACCTCTCTGAGACAAAACAGCCCCTGCCCCAATCTCAGAAGCATCAACCTCGACCTGAAAAGGGAGCAAAACATCTGGCTGACGCAACAGAGGGGCCGAAGTAAAACGACGTTTAAGCTCCTGAAAAGCCTCAACGGCCGCAGGGGACCAATTCATCACATCAGGGCCTTTCTTTGTCAAATCAGTCAAAGGCTTAACCACACTAGAAAAATTAGCGATGAAGCGACGGTAAAAATTAGCAAAGCCCAGGGACTTCTGAAGACTCTTCGCCGATGTAGGTTGAGTCCAATCATAAATGGCCTGAACTTTAACAGGATCCATCTCGATAGTAGAAGGGGAAAAAATGAAGCCCAAAAAGGAAACCTTCTGAACTCCAAAGAGGCATTTAGACCCCTTCACAAACAACGTATTAGCACGAAGGACCTGGAACACCATCCTGACCTGCCTCACATGAGACTCCCAATCATCTGAAAAGACCAAAATATCATCCAAATATACAATCATGAACCTGTCCAGATACTTCCGGAAGATGTCGTGCATAAAGGACTGAAACACAGATGGAGCATTAGAAAGCCCGAATGGCATCACCAGGTACTCAAAATGGCCCTCGGGCGTATTAAATGCTGTTTTCCATTCATCGCCCTGTTTAATATGCACAAGATTATACGCCCCTCGAAGGTCAATCTTGGTAAACCAACTAGCCCCCTTAATCCGAGCAAACAAATCAGACAACAGAGGCAAAGGGTACTGAAATTTGACCGTGATTTTTTTGAGAAGGCGGTAATCTATACAGGGTCTCAGAGAGCCATCCTTCTTGGCCACAAAAAAGAACCCTGCTCCCAACGGTGACGACGACGGGCGAATATGCCCTTTCTCCAAGGACTCCTTTACATAACTCCGCATAGCGGCATGTTCTGGCACAGATAAATTGAACAATCGTTCCTTAGGGCAGAGGTCCCCAACCGCCGGTCCGCGGACCAGGACCGGGCCGTTGGGGTTTTTCAGCCGGTCCGCGGCGCCGCTGACAGCTACTTAGGCAGAGAGCACACACCCGCGGGCTGAGGCGGCTGTGGCAGGGGCTGTGTGCCTGGAGCGGCAGCTGCTGCTGAGAGAAGGTGGGCGCCTCAGCCGCGGGCTCCAGAAGGTAAACACCAGCCACGCCCCCCAAGCGCTCTCCCCAGCGTGCAGCATGGGGCCGGCCAGTACATTTCCAGCAGCCCGCTCTCCTCCACCTGGTGCTGCCCAGGGCACTGCCAGCCATGTTACGTGTGCCACACAAGTGCACATGGAGGGCGGGCTGCAGCAGCATGGAGCCAGCCTGTGCCCGGGCGCTGCACCGAGGATGACGGGGCAGGAGGTGCCCAGTGCCGCAGTCATTAATAAGGAGTTTAGAAGTAAACAAGCGTGTGCGGGAACAGCGGGCTGGGCCCCTCTGAATGAAGGTGTTACCGGCGACTGTGCAGGGTCCATGTGTGGGGAGCTGGGGTATAGCAGATGTAGCAGTGCTGAATATTTTTTTGTTGATAGGATTTCATGAAGTGGCCATGAAACATAATAAATAACAAACTCAGCTCTGCTACATCAGTAAAAAACCAATTGATTAATCATTAATCAATTGGTTTTTTACTGATGTAGCAGAGCTGAGTTTGTTATTTACTGTTTGTTACTCATGTGCTCTCAAAAGAAGTTATCGGTCCACACTGCACTGATAAAAGTACCACAAAGCTTTAGCATGAGGCCAGATGTAGCAGAGAGGAATGTGTCACTTGTAGATTTCATACACAGAGTGATTCATTTGTCGGGTTTATGAAACACTGAACACAGATGTAGCAGAGCTGATGGTGTCACAGCAGAGTACATTCATTAATGATTAATGAATGTACTCTGCTGTGACACCATCAGCTCTGCTACATCTGTGTTCAGTGTTTCATAAACCCGACAAATGAATCACTCTGTGTATGAAATCTACAAGTGACACATTCCTCTCTGCTACATCTGGCCTCATGCTAAAGCTTTGTGGTACTTTTATCAGTGCAGTGTGGACCGATAACTTCTCTTGAGAGCACATGATCAATGACTAACACAGGTCTGCTACATCCGCACCGCCGTGCCGGAGGAAATGTTATGGAATGATCAGGAAACTGTCAAGGAGCGAAAGAAAAAGAACAAATCCAGCCCTGCTACATCTGAGTTACAATATTATTAGTGAACCATCACACAGCAGAGGGTTCGTCATAATGTATCAGTGCAGGATAGTTATAATATAAGCTCCATCCCTCCATAACCCCACCCCCATATGACCAAAGCCCCGCCCCTGCCCCACCCCCACCGGGCCATGGAAAACTGGTCTTGCTTAAAGCCGGTCCCTGGTGCAAAAAAGGTTGGGGACCTCTGCCTTAGGGAACTTACTACCAGGAATCAAATTAATAGCGCAATCACAGTCCCTATGAAGAGGTAGGGCACTGGATTTGGGCTCATCAAATACATCCTGGTAATCTGACAAAAACTCAGGGACTTCAGAAGCAGTGGAAGAAGAAATTGACATCAAAGGAACATCACTATGTATTCCTTGACAGCCCCAACTAGACACAGACATTGATTTCCAATCCAGTACTGGATTATGAACCTGTAACCATGGCAAACCCAACACGACAACATCATGCAAATTATGCAACACCAAAAAGCGAATATTTTCCTGATGTGCGGGAGCCATGTACATGGTCAGCTGAGTCCAGTACTGAGGTTTATTCTTGGCCAATGGCGTAGCATCAATTCCCCTTAAGGGAATAGGACTCTGCAAAGGCTCCAAAGAAAAACCACAGCGCCTGGCAAACTCCAAGTCCATCAAATTCAGAGCAGCGCCCGAATCCACAAATGCCATAACAGAGTAGGACGACAATGAGCAAATCAGAGTAACAGACAAGAGAAATTTAGGCTGTACAGTACCAATGGTGACAGACCCAGCGAACCTCTTAGTGCGCTTAGGACAATCAGAGATAGCATGAGAGGAGTCACCACAGTAAAAACACAGCCCATTCTGACGTCTGTGTTCTTGCCGTTCAGCTCTGGTCAAAGTCCTATCACATTGCATAGGCTCAGGCTTCTGCTCAGAGGACACCGCCAAATGGTGCACAATTTTGCGCTCACGCAAACGCCGATCAATTTGAAAGGCCAAAGTCATTGATTCATTCAGACCAGCAGGCGTGGGGAACCCCACCACAACATCTTTAAGGGCTTCAGAAAGACCCTTTCTGAAAATTGCTGCCAGGGCACACTCATTCCATTGTGTAAGCACAGACCATTTTCTAAACTTCTGGCAATATACTTCTGCTTCATCCTGACCCTGACATAGAGTCAGCAAGGTCCTTTCTGCCTGATCCACAGAATTTGGTTCGTCATAAAGCAATCCAAGCGCCAGAAAAAATGCATCTACATTAAGCAATGCAGGATTTCCTGGCTCAAGGGAGAAAGCCCAGTCTTGCGGGTCGCCACGCAATAAAGAAATAATAATCTTTACTTGCTGAATGGGGTCACCAGAGGAGCGGGGTTTCAGAGCAAGAAACAATCTGCAATTATTTTTGAAATTCAAGAATTTAGATCTATCCCCAGAAAACAAATCAGGAATTGGGATTCTAGGCTCTAACATCGGATTCTGAACTACATAATCTTGAATACGTTGTACCCTTGCAGTGAGCTGATCCACACAAGAGGACAAACCTTGAATATCCATATCTACACCTGAGTCCTGAACCACCCAGAGGTTAAGGGGATAAGAAAGACAAAACAAGCTGCAAAGAAAAAAAAAATTGACTCAGAACTTCTCTTATCCCTCTTTTGAGATGCATTAACACTTTGTTGGCCAGATGTACTGTTATGGACCTGGTGGTTAGGAGCACCCGAAATGACCTGATGGCTAAAACAGGAAACCTGGGATAAGCTCTGAGGATGTGGTAACTCTACTGACCGCAATCCCTAATCCTATCACACACACTAGAAATAGCCGTGGAGCGTGCCTAACTCTCCCTAGACGCCTCTACACAGCCTAAGAGCTAACTACCCCTAAAGATAGAAATAGCAGCCTAACTTGCCTCAGAGAAATTCCCCAAAGTAAAGGTAGCCCCCCACAAATATTGGCTGTGAGTTAAGAGGAAAGTAACAAACACAGGAATGAAACAGATTTTAGCAAAGGAGGCCGAATCTTTTCTAAATAGACAGAGGATAGGAAAGGGAACTGTGCGGTCAGTATAAAAAACTACAAAAAACCACGCAGAGTGTGCAAAAGACCTCCACACCGACTCACGGTGTGGAGGTGCAGCTCTGCACCCCCAGAGCTTCCAGCTAGCAAGAAAATTACATAATAGCAAGCTGGACTGAAACATAGAATGTACTGAGAAATATATTCAAAAACCAATGAACAGCAAATAAACTAGCAGGGACTTAGCTTCTGCTAGAGTAGACAGGTCATCTGAGAAATCCAAGAGAGATCTGAACCAATACTGAGACATTGACAGCTGGCATGGACTAACGGCCTGGGCTGTTATGGACCTGGTGGTTAGGAGCACCCAGAATGACCTGATGGTTAAACTTGAAAAGGGACAAGCTCTGGGGAAGTGGGAACTCTGCTGACCGCAAACCCTAATCCTATCACACACACTAGAAATAGCCGTGGAGCGTACCTAACTCTCCCTAGACGCCTCTTCACAGCCTAAGAGCTAACTACCCCTAAAGATAGGAAATAAAGCCTTACCTTGCCTCAGAGAAATTCCCCAAAGGAAAAGGCAGCCCCCCACGAATATTGACTGTGAGTTAAGAGGAAAGTCACAAACACAGGAATGAAACAGGTTTTAGCAAAGGAGGCCAGTCTTAACTAAATAGTCAGAGGATAGAAAAGGGAACTATGCGGTCAGCACAAAAAAACTTCAAAAAACCACGCAGAGTGTGCAAAAGACCCCACACCGACTCACGGTGTGGAGGTGCCACTCTGCACCCCCAGAGCTTCCAGCTAGCAAGGACATATCATGATAGCAAGCTGGACTGAACTTAGCAAGTACTAAGAAATATATTCAGTATGCAATGAACAACAAATGAACTAGCAGGGACTTAGCTTCTGCTGGAGTAGACCGGTCCTCAGAGGAATCCAAGAAAGATCTGAACCAGTACTGATACATTGACAGCTGGCATGAAGTAACGATCTGAGTGGAGTTAAATAGGAAAGCCAGCATAGCAATAAACGAGGGCAGCTGAGGAAGCCAACCTCAGTGACCAGCAGTTCCGCTCAAAGCCACCAGAGGGAGTCCAAGAGCAGAACTAACCAAAGTACCATTCATGACCACAGGAGGGAGTCCAAAAACAGAATTCACAACACTGGGCAGAGTTAAATAGGGAAACAAGCAGAAGCAATAAACGAGAGCAGCTGAGAAAGCCAACCTCAAAGATCAGCAGTTCCACTCAAAGCCACCAGAGGGTGTCCAAGGACAGAACTCACCAAAGTACCATTCACGACCACAGGAGGGAGCCCGAGAACGGAATTCACAACAGCAGACCCATAGTTTTCAGAAATGGGGCCTATGCAAAACCCTAGGTAGGTACCTGGAACATCATCTGAAACCTCTTGTAGTGTCACTTCCTTATCTAAAGGACACGGGGAACCTTCTGAGATATATAGATAACATCACCCTAGAACCAGACTATTAGACACAAAGATGGCCTCAAAGCTACCAGGACTTTTTATGCATGACCCCAAAGGATCATAGATTTATTCTATTCCTGATGTCCATTCTAGAGTTTGCCCTCACGCATAATTTTTCCATCTTTAAAGAAGCCCTCTACCTAAAAGTTCAGAGAACAGCTATGGGGGCGTCTTTTGCCCTCTCTTAAGCCAACCTTTTCCTGGGGCTGAGGGAGATGGGTCTATTCTTTACAGATCCCACCTGTCTGACTACCAAGATATCCTCCTGGACTCGTTATATATAGACAATGTTTTGGTTATCTGGCAGGAGACCAAACAAGAGCTACACATGCTGGTAAGACAACTTAATAACAACACCAATATCCAGTTGACCCATCAATAGTCAAACCGAGATACTATTTCTAGATACTCATATTAAAGGCACAGATGGACTTTTACATACAGAAGTCCATAGGAAAGAAACAGTAGTGAACGCCTTGCTATATATGTCTCATCATCTCACCCACAGAGCTTGAAGAACAGTATCCCCATTGGACAATTTTTATGAACTCAACGCCTCTGCTCTGATGATTCTTCCTTTGACCAACAGTCTCAGGATTTAGCTGTAAGCAAAGGTGAAAAAGGCCGCTGCGAGCAAGGCGACCTACAAAGCTGGATCAGTTACACCAGTTTTGTCAGGAGGAAAGGGCCCAAATTCCAACCAACTATTGAGAGAAGCTTGTGGAAGGAGATCCCAAACGTGTGACCCAAGTCATTCAAATTTAAGGGCAATTGTACCAAATACTAAAGAAATGTATGTAATATTTTGACTTTGCAGTAACTAATAAAAATGCCCTAAAACATTCTCCCTCTCTCATTCTGGCATTTGGCAAATATTAATAATTCTGGTAATCCTAATCGACCTATAACGGAAAAGGTTTATTTTGATTTCATGTCAGATATTGACAAAAACATGCAGATCTGACTTTTTATATAGTGTATGGAAACTTCTGGTTTCACCTGTATATAACTAACCTTTTTAAACCACTTACACCCTTTGTCTTATTCTTGCATTTCTTCTGCACACGGCTCTTGTTAAACATCTGCTCTAAACCAATTTTTTAACACAATATGTGTTCTAATAACATTTTGGTGGTGGTTTGTCTCACACAGTGTTTTGCACCTTTTGTATGTGTGTGCGTGTGCTCGCATCCCCGTCACTGCCCCATGTCACTCATCACTTCTGTATAAGGTGTATGTCTCCCCGTACTCCCAGTTCCCACATCCTATTACATATCCACATCTACCGTTCTCCCACTGTCCTTATCCAGCACAACTATTAGATTATTGTTACCACATTATTTATTATATATGTATTTCAGACCTGATGTTTTCTATATACCTATCACTCCCCTCATCGTTTTGTGCACTGTTACTTTAAATCTGTGTATGTCCCTTCCCCTCATTTGTCTTTCTACACCCACATATGCATATATCAAGAGGAGGCCGGTTCTGCTGTGCCTACGAGCCACACGTGCAGCTGTCTCCATGTATGTGCGTCCTGCTAAATATACTCACCGGCTTCCTTATTACACTTGATGCGTATTTTCTCCTTCAGTTGAACGCTGTGCACGCAGACTGTGCATCTCACACGCGTGATGTGCATTCCTGTGGGCTGACCCATATGCGGTTGTCATGGCAACAAGTCCACATAGCGTCACACTCCCCATCTCCTTGGCCGACCCCGTGACTTCCAGTCCAGTGTGGCCTCAGGAAGAGCCGCTTTCACCACGTAATTCCTTCTCACTGGTGTGTGCCTATATATATAAAAAAAAAAAGCTCCAGCAGGTCCCCTACGTATCCCCCCTGAAGAAGATGACGCGAAACGCGCTTTGGGGAAACCGTACCCCATTACTTCAAGTTTGTATGGATTAATAATTTTTGCAGCTATTCATGACACATGTCTACATTAAGTTGTATGTACTTCTGTACCTGAGTACAATACCTCATATCCACTCTACCTTTATTCTTAAGAGTTCTCATTCATTCCTATACTTATATCCCACTTGGGTATTTGACTGTTCACTCATACTGATTTTATTTTATACCAACTACTCTTCTTGCCAGCCCCTTGTATAGGAGATTTGCTCTGCCTTGGTTATACCTGACATATCTATACCTACTCCACAGACCTTGTTATTGGGCCTCTTAGTCACTTCCCCTTGTTCACTTTTAATGACTTTTATTGTGTTTGTATATGTTGTGTGTGTGCCTATGCTTCTGTGCTTTTTTGGTTTCTCTCATTTTGGAAGTGCTGCCCCTGTAGGCTGGGCTTACTCGGATTATCTTATACTTTCCTTGTATACCAACTTCTGCTCCGGCTCATTTCTTAGGTTTTGCTACTGGTATGGGGAAGTCTGTGGCAGGCTCAGCATTGGATTCATACTGACCTAGGTGAGAATTTATGGACATTGAAATATCGCTTTAAATCTGATGACATGGTTTCTGCATTCTCTAAACTTTACCTATATTGCACATATTATATGTGAAAAGACACTAACTGACATTACTTTTTTCCAACAGATGTCATCATGAACTCAGCAAGTTTTTATGTGAAAGACTAAAAAATAACCCAGACAGGACCAAAGTGTAATCATTGTTTATTAAGTCAATAGAAAGTGCATAGTACAAGCCCTTTACTCTGAATGATTTGTAATCCTCATGGCACAATCAGCAGCTTTTTGTTTGGCGCAATTACTATAAGCAACTGGAATCATTTCGATATTATTAACAAGGATAAATAATAAATGTAACACAGCATATAGTTCCTACATATAAGGTGAGAAGGCAGGGCTGGAACTGGAAGAGGACAATGAGAGCGAATCATCGGTCGTAGGTCTCCATGGACAGCCATCGAAATGTGATGATACGTCAGAGGTGAGTCACTGTAGCAGAATCAGACTAGTGATGAGCGAGCGTGATAGGACAAGGAGTTATCCGAGCATGCTCATGTCCTAGTTGAATATTTTAGGTGTGCTTGAAAAGCATGATCGAATCGCCGCAGGTGCAGGTCTCGAGCCTGTCCGAAGTGCACACCAGAGCAAGGGTGGGGTGGCGAGAGTCAGCCCCAACAATCTGATTGATATCTGAATTTTAGGGATAAGCCAATAATATTAAAGTCCCTCAAAACGCTCTAAGCTGTGTTACCATTCTTATGGTTGTTTTTAACTCAGGTCCCAAAGCTGTGGCTTTCCATTAGATCCAAGACTACAACTCTCACCATGCAGCAACAGCTGGAGAGCTACGAGGTTGGGACCGATGCTATAGAGACTGTACAGGCCCTGGAGTACAGTAAAGTGTCCTACATTTTACAAGACACTTATGCTGCTATAAGGTTGATATTGGGCAGATTTCTATTGTATTGAGATGATGCCATATGGAAATATTCCAAGACAAGACAGATACTTTATGAAATGTTGGCAAGTACATTAAGGCCCACCATCCACCAGCTATCCCCTGTGTATGGCCAGCTTTATCCTTCACCCACTGGCTCCTACAACATTAGATTGTCTTTGGATTTATGCAGATCATTTTGTTGGCAAAAGGCTTTTATATTCACAGGTAAAAGCGACGCCGTCAATTGTATCAGATGCCCCCAATTTACATGTCGTTAGCCCTTGATTTGTTTATAGAGATGGTTAAGGTACCGTCACACTAAGCGACGCTGCAGCGATAGCGACAGCAATGCCGATCGCTGCAGCGTCGCTGTGTGGTCACTGGAGAGCTGTCACACAGACCGCTCTCCAGCGACCAGCGATGCCGAGGTCCCCGGGTAACCAGGGTAAACATCGGGTTGCTAAGCGCAGGGCCGCGCTTAGTAACCCGATGTTTACCCTGGTTACCAGCGTAAAAGTTAAAAAAACAAACAGTACATGCTCACCTGCGCGTCCCCCAGCCTCTGCTTCCTGACACTGACTGAGCTCCGGCCCTAACAGCAGAGCGGTGACGTCACCGCTGTTGCTTTCACTTTCAGTTTAGGGCCGGCGCTTTAGTGTCAGGAAGCAGAGGCTGGGGGACGCGCAGGTGAGTATGTACTGTTTGTTTTTTTAACTTTTACGCTGGTAACCAGGGTAAACATCGGGTTACTAAGCGCGGCCCTGCGCTTAGTAACCCGATGTTTACCCTGGTTACCAGTGTAAAATATCGCTGGTATCGTCGCTTTTGCTGTCAAACACGGCGATACACGGCGACCTAGCGACCAAATAATGTGCAGACCTTCTAGCAGCGACCAGCAATTTCACAGCGGGATCCAGATCGCTGCTGCGTGTCAAATACAGCGATATCGCCATCCAGGTCGCTGCAACGTCACGGATTGCTGGCGATATCGCCTAGTGTGACGGTACCTTTATCCATTTAACACAATTGGACACTTTTAATGTGCAAATGAGCATGATAGAGCAGACTTGTTTCCATAATTAAAGAGGTTGTCCGCTATTTTAACACAGATGTCTGATCGGTGGGGGTAGGACACCCGACAACACAAATCCCCCCCCCCCCCCCCCCCCGCAGACCAGCTGTTCTAGGCGTCCGGCCAGTTATGTATACTGTATAGTGGCCAGAGCTGGGTACTGCACATCCAGCCCCTATTGATCTTAATAGAGGCGGTGCAGTATCTGGCTGTGGCCGCTGTACAGTTGGCAGAGCTGTGCAGCTCCGGAATCGGTCAGTTCCGGTCACAGAGATCAGTTGATCGGCGGGAGTGCCGGGTATCACACCCCTCTGATCAGACATTGATGACCTATACTAAGGATAGGCCATCAATGTTAAAAGTAGAGGATAACCTCTAAGCTAATCAGACATGGAGCATGTCATTACTGATCACTGGAATTTACCTGCCCTATACTACATTACTGTCCAGAGCTACATTGTTTAGACTTGATTATCAGTAATCTCGGCTTTTGCGACTCTCATGACCGCATAGGAGCCGTATTTTACAGTCGTGTTATGCCCTGACTGTGGGTCTCCTGAGACTTTTAGGGTGGATTTCCAGCGGCCGTCAATAGAGAATCCTAGGAATGCTCATTCACAAATATCAGCCGGTCTAAACAGGCTGCCAACCAAGAGAAACAAGCAAACGCTCATTGGAAGGGTAAAATGATTAGCAAGCTTTTATTAAAAATAAAATAGTTCTCGGCAGCACATTGTCCTATGTAAACAGATGTGCTGCAGAGACAAATGATACGGTATGGGCACAGGACAATCGGTCACTAACAGCTGCTCCTGGCCAGTGTAAATGTACAGGTGACGCTGTTAGTTTGTGTTAGGGTATGTTTCCACGTTCAGTTTTCACTTGTGCTTTCACTTTCACTTTAGGGCCGGCGCTCAGTCAGTGTCAGGAAGCAGACGCTGGGGGACGCGCAGGTGAGCATGTACTGTTTGTTTTTTTTACTTTTACGCTGGTAACCAGGGTAAACATCGGGTTACTAAGCGCGGCCCTGCGCTTAGTAACCCGATGTTTACCCTGGTTACCCGGGGACCTCGGCATCGTTGGTCGCTGGAGAGCGGTCTGTGTGACTGCTCTCCAGCGATCAAACAGCGACGCTGCAGCGATCGGCATCATTGTCGCTATCGCTGCAGCGTCGCTTAATGTGACGGTACCTTTAGGAGACCTATAGTCAGGCAGGCGGGGGATTGTGGCTGCTCTTCAGGTGTGTGGTTCTAGTTTTATACCAGGACTCCGCATTTAACATTTTGGCAGGTATCATTTTACTATAGCCTTCCAAGTTTTTTTTGTTCTTTTTTTGCTGGTGTGTAATATTTAGACAACCTAATAGTTACAGACAGCGACCCATAATGGCGTACATCCAGAACACAACATGACCAGCACATGAGGACAGATTGGCTTGGGTACAGATGTCACCCTATCCCTGTCACAAGGACTCGTGAGTTACCAATCATACCCCTCACAACTAAGAACTTATAGGTTTCACTGCCATACAGATTAAGTTGAACGTGCTCAGCCGACAATCTAATGTGTATGGGGGTCTCCAGACCAACAGATGATAAGCACCAGTCGGTGGGGTCTGCTCTCATGGAGGACACAGGAGCGCTCCGCCAAGCATTCCTTTGTATGGGAGAGTTATCGAGATAGCGGTTAGTCACAATCGTTTATTCGATAGCCATCTAATCTTTGTATGGGGGATTAGGATAAAAGAAGCTGCTCTCACATGTAGGAATTGTTACTTAGGTAATAAAACCTTTAAGCCTAATTCAGACCAGCCAAGAATGGAATATCTTATCATGAAGTAACATTAGATCTCGGCATCAATGGAATGTTCCACAGTCTCTTAATGATTCGGAATGTCACATAGAATTAGTACAAGTAATAGGGGTCAGGTTTACCAGCCACAACCAACACAATCTCAAAAATAAGACTATTCTTTGGGAGATTACAAAATCTTCAAATCAACACATCAATTGTATTCAGTTAAAGGGATTGTCCAGGAATTCTATCCCAGGGATAGGTCATCAATATCAGAATATCAAACAGCACTCCATAATCAGCTGGTTTGCCACAAAACACCATTATTGCATCTTTCCGCATCCAAAAAGACACACTACACTCATAAATATACCTTCTTGTGAGTGCAACATTTTGGGTTACAGACCCTTCGCCAGGCTGGATGGAATGTCAGGAGACATCCGATGATCATGGTGGTCTCTATGAGAGGACGTAGTGGGTACGGTCACTTAGCCTTGCACCAAGTAGAGGTTTGGCCAGAGAGTTGGTGCAGTGTGCCAGTCCCTGAGATAGATTATCAATATCAGATTGGTGGGGGTCCGACGCCCCCCAGTTTGCAGCTCTTTCAGTGGCAGAATGTATATAGTGTATGGTGCTGGTACAGTACAGCTTCATATACTGTAGATTAGTTCTCATTCTATTGAACACTGATTTTTTTCATTGACAGAGCTGAATGAGGGCTTGTTTTTTGGGGGAAGAGTTGTATATTTGAGTGACACTATTCGTTTTACCTTACACTGTACTGGAAAACGGGAAAAAAATTCCAAGTGAAAAATCTGCAATTTTGAAAGGCTTTTTTGTGGACTTGGCTTTTACGGTGTTCATGACATGGAAACCAGATACTCCAGGTCAGTACGATTTCAGAGATACCAAACTTGCATATTTATTTATTTTTTAAGTGGTGACAAAAAAAAATAAAAATAAATAAAATTCAGATCCTTGAAAAAAAAATAATATATATATAAATAAAATTCTGGTTTGGGGGCACCACATTCCTAGAGCCATAACTTTTTTTTATTTTACAGTTGACGGAGTTGTACGATGGCCTTTTTTTTTTGTATAATGAGCTTATGTTTTGATTGATACCATTTTGTGGTCCACAAGTCGTGTGATAGGTTTTAGTTTTTTATTTTTTTTATTTTTTTGGGAGGGGACTGTAAAATTGTAATTTTACTTGTTTTTTTCTCTCATTATGGCATTTTAAAATTGGGTTTATTAATTTTATATTTTGCTACATTGGGCTTTTATGAACACAGCGATGCAAAATATGTATTTTTTTAAATTTCTTAATTTTTAATGAGGGAAAAGGGGGTTGTGATTCATATTTTTTCGTATTTCTTTTTTATTTATTGTTTAGACTTGAACCTATGATTGTTCACTCATAGTATATTCTGCAATAACACAATATTGCAATATATAGTGTAAACCAGAGTCTGCTCTGAAACTCAGCATACAGCTTCAGTGGGGTACTAAGATGGCAGCAACAGGGACGGTTGTCATAGTAAGCCATTAGTGACCCGTGATCATGTTGCGGAAAACTGATGGGAGACAGTGGGGGAAAATCCTGTCTGTGACGTCGATTAAATCCCGCTGTCAGATATTGACGAGACATCTAGCTGGCTAGCAGCCGTGGCCGTAGAGACATGCTGGCCATTTAATATAGCTAGCATTAGCCAGTATAGGGGAGCCCCCCACACACAGTCACCCCAGCGCAGGATGTACAGTTACTCCATATGTGCAGGAGCTGAGCTGCAGTACCCGGCAATGGCCACTACACAGTATGTGGCGCTGTACTGTTCCAGCTGCTCACTGTGTACATCAGACTTCTGCCGGACCTGCAATCGACCAATCGGTGTGGATGTCGGACCCCCACAGTCTGAGGATAGTTAATCAATGTACAAGTCCTGGACGATCCCCTTTACCAGACAAAGATAACTATCTACAGTATATTACAATATACAGTACCATTAGTAAATTTACCACCCTCTATGAGCGTCTAGATTTTATAAGGTGACAGTATATAATCGGTTAATGTAAACATTATGTCAAGGAAGATGCAAAACAATTTGACCGATGACTATGACAGTACAAAGGTCCACACAGAGAAATGTATAGATCATGGGAATGGTTCTATATTTTACAGGAGGCTGGTTGCAGACCTCCCTAATCCGGGAGCTAGCAATGCAGTTATTTCCAAACAACCCTTGGTGTCAGGTCCAGGGTCTACGAGGGGCTTGGCACCCCAAGGAGTCAGGCCAAAGCGGTCTCATCTCGGTGTGTTCTCGTAACCTCCATGTTTGAAGAGCCTTCTAATGGAGAGACCATATGTGACCACTTATGGCCTCACCAACCTGTCTGGTCATGGTAATTATCATTTACCATTTCATATCTTCAGTTTCAGTGACCGTTCTTTGTGTTCTTGGGGTAACATAGAATAGGCATCTTCAGCAGGGGGCCACAAACGCAACTTTGCGTTGAGATACACCCTACCTGGTCATGGATCCTCTATGTATAGGATGGTCATCGCCCAATAACGTGGCACCTCAGCTACCGGTATGTAGGTAGGATTATTACACTGATAAGTAAGGACACCCGAAACAGGGTGCAACAAAGCAACCGTGAAGCAATAAAAAGCAATGCTGTATACGGTCATGAATCCGAGAGATATTTGTATGCTAATCGCATAATCCTGGAGGATACCACAAGTCAGGAATACGGGCCCGGAGCTACATGTCCTGCCGCTAGGACATGGTTAAATATTGTGGTCTTTTAGGAAATGTGTAACCACCGATTATAGGGGGAATTCATTAAAATCAGACAAACTCACATGGCAGTAAACATTGACATATATGATGCGAAATAACAAAACTCCAACTCTAAAGAGGGGGGGCTGTATGGGGCGCAGCTAAAAGGAAGCCCCCACATGACTGCGTTGCCATGGGGAGCAGTGCAGTATTTTTTGAAAATTAAACTGGGGGCTCAGGATTGGTAGGATAGGAATTGGGTGGGGATTCTATGGGAATGGGAGGAGGGGACCTGGGAAAAGTGCGGGAAAGGGGTCAGTCGGTCAGAGACAGGCGAAGTGAGTATACCTGCTGCCACAAGCTACTCACCATGGCCACCGTGGACAGCTTGGTAGCTCAACTTCGCAGGCAGGCGAGATCCAGGAGGGCCGGATGGCTGGAAGAACAGCTCACTGGGCTGCTAGGAGGCAGTGGGAGCCAGGACAGCGGGAGCCGGGGCAGGAGTTCCAGGAGGTCGAGGCCGCCCGAGAGGCTGTCCCCGGATATCACACCGCGCGGCAGGCGCAGGCCGCGGAGCCCCTCCGGGGACCCTGCGGGGGCTGGGGGACGCGGCGCAACCACACCGCCCGCCCCCCCCTCTGGCAGGAATATCCACCCGGCGGCCCTGCCGGCGTGAGGCGACGAGGTGCTGCGGGAGCTGTGCAGGCGCGGCAGGACGCCGGCGCTGCACAGGATGTTATGGCCGCACTTCCGGTTCGGCCTAGCAGGGGGCGCGGGAGCGCTGCAGCGCCGAGATCTTCACCACAGACCCGCCGGGGAGCTGCTCCAGCGGCGGCGGCGACACCAGGGACGGAGCGCAGGAGTTGCGCAACAGCGGCGGCATCTGCCAGGAGCCGGGAATTACTGCGGCGGGTGCACCAGGACCTCAGCCGCACGGTGCACCTGGCTCTGGGACAGGACGGCACAGCAGGATGGCGGCCAGGCCAGTGGCATCATTGCGGCAGGGAGCAGGTCGCGGTCGCGCCGCAGGAGCGGCGTCCAGAGGAGACGGTTCACCCAGGGGACCTATACAAGCTGCCAGATCCAGGTCCAGCAGGAGGTCGAGGGAACGGTCGCCTTCGCCAGTCTCGGTCCCCCCTGGTGACGTGGAGGCCAGGGGCGTGGGCCTGGGGCAAATGAGTGGCAGTGACGACTCCGGGAACGAGCATCAGGCTGACGGGGACCGGCAGGATTCAGGAAGCACGGCTGGTGGGGACACAGCACCTGCGCAGCCCCGTGAGTATACGTCCAGTCTTTTTCCGGTGCCGGGGGTTTCGGGGGTTAGCTGAGCGGGGTGGGGGTGGTGGTGAGGTTCCGGGTGTTAGAGAGCTTTTAGCGGGTATGTCGCAAATTTTGAGGAGATTGGATGGCGGTGTTGCGGATAGTGTGGGAGCGTCGCCCGCTGGGGCTTGGGTGTCGGGGGCTGGTCGTGGAGTGGGGGGTTTGAGCGAGTTTGCGAGTTCGGGTAGCGGTCCGACGTCTTCAGCGGTTGGGGTGTCGGTGCAAACGGAAACGGAAAAGGGGATACCGTTAAGCTAGATGATAGGGCAAAAGGCGAGGTATACGTGTGTTTTGAGGGCCCGCTGGGGGCCCATTTGAAGAAGGAGGTGAAGGACAAGATTTGGAAAGACGAATACGTAGAGATTTTCTCTCTCCTTCCTTTAGAAAAATTTAATTTGGATAAAGGAAAGAAAGATGATAGTAAAAAGGAGGAGGAAGAAAAGAGGCGTTGGCGCCTTATTCCTCAGACGTTCGTTAACTGGCAGCAGGCATTTGCCATTCTGGCGAGTGTTATAGGGGAGAAATTCCCAGAGAATTGCTCAGGACTGTTTTGCTATTTTGACGCCATTGGGGAAGCACATCGTACCTACGGGGGCCAGGCTTGGCTGAGATACGATGAACAGTTCAGGCAGCGCAAAGCGGTGAGGCCCGAGATAAGATGGGAACAAAAGGACATCGGATTGTGGTTGAAGGTGATGGCCCCGGTGCGATATGGAAAGTCCTTTCAAGGGGGCGGGGGGGGGTAGCAGTCAGCAGTCAGGGCAAGGTGGAGCAGGACAGGGGTCACAGGGGGCAAAAGAAAGAACGGGGACATGCTGGCAGTTTAACAACGGCCAGTGTAAGTACGGTGCCACCTGTAAGTTTAAACACGTGTGCTCCCATTGCAACGGGGCCTCACATGGGGCTGCTAAGTGTTTCAAGAAATCGCGTGGTAAGCCATCCGTGGGTGGCGGTCAAGGGGGAGACTCCGGTGAGGCTTCAAAACATGGCCCCCTATCTAAATAGATACCCGGATTATCAAATGGCGGAAGTTATTAGGGATGGTTTTCTTGAGGGGTTTAAGATCCCTCACCCGACGCATGTTGTCCCCTTTTCTACAAAGAACTTGAGATCGGCTAGTTTGGATTCGGAGGTTGTTTCGTTTAAATTGGCGAAGGAGGTCGAATTGGGAAGAATGGCGGGGCCGTTTAGTTCGCTCCCTATGGCTGACGTAATTGTTTCCCCGCTTGGGGTGGTGCCCAAGAAGGAGCCGAATAAGTTTCGGCTAATTCAGCACCTGTCTTATCTCAAGGGATCCTCGGTTAATGATGGGATTGCGGAAGAGTTGTGCTCCGTTGTTTATACCTCTTTCGATGCGGCTGTCCAGTGGGTGCGCAGGTACGGGCCTGGGGCCTTGTTGGCAAAAACAGACATCGAATCGGCTTTTCGGCTTTTACCTGTGCACCCGCAGAGCATTCCTTTGTTAGGTTGTTGGTGGGAGGTTTTTTTTTACTTGGATAGGTGTTTGCCTATGGGATGTTTGATTTCTTGTGCATTGTTTGAGACTTTCAGTACCTTTTTGGAATGGGTAGTGAGAGACGTTTCGGCTGTTCCTTCGGTCATTCACTATTTGGATGACTTTTTGTTTGTTGGTCCACCGGATTCTGCGGTGTGTTGTCATCTACTTGCTACCATGGAATGGGTGGCCGGACAGTTTGGTGTTCCTTTGGCGCAAGGTAAAACGGAGGGCCCCTGTAAGGTCTTGAGTTTTCTAGGGATTCTCACTGATTCGGAAAAAATAGAATGTAGGTTGCCGGACGATAAGTTGCTGTTGCTTAGGCAGGAGGTGGGCAGGATCGGAAAATTGCGGAAGGTAACCCTGAAGGAGTTGCAGTCGTTGCTGGGACGCCTGAATTTTGCTTGCCGTATCATGCCGATGGGCAGGATTTTTTGCCGCAGATTGTCCAGGGCGACGGCGGGAGTCCGGTCAGCCCATCATTTTATCCATTTGGGT
This sequence comes from Ranitomeya variabilis, assembly GCF_051348905.1. NCBI lineage: Eukaryota > Metazoa > Chordata > Amphibia > Anura > Dendrobatidae > Ranitomeya > Ranitomeya variabilis. Next base: position 1,064,875,384 of record NC_135232.1, on the reverse strand, counting down.
AGGGAGCATAAGGACGACCTTCTTGTTTGGCAACGTTTTTTGGACAGCTATAACGGCAGGTCGCTTATTCAGCGGGAGGATCTCAATGCATTTGACTACGAGATCTACACGGACGCAGCGGGTGGAGTTGGCTATGGGGCCTATTGTGGAGGAAAATGGAGTGTGGAGGTTTGGCCTGAAGATTGGCAAAAGAAGGGGCTTACCAAGAATTTGACATTGTTGGAACTGTTCCCAATTGTGGTGTCGGCGTTTATTTGGGGCGACAATTTCAGGGACCGGCGGGTGTGTTTTCATTGCGACAACTCGAGCGTGGTGTCCGTGATTAACAGCTTATCTTCTTCTTCCCCCCCGGTAATCAGGCTGGTCAGGGAATTGGTGTTGAGATGCCTAGAGTTGAATGCATGGATTTCGGCGGTGCACGTGCCAGGCGTGCAAAACAATATAGCTGACGCTTTGTCTCGTTTGCAGTGGGACCGTTTCCGGGAATTGGCTCCAGATTCGGAGGCGACAGGAGCGGCATGTCCTTTGCATCTGTGGCAGGTTGTTACGGAAGGGGAGGCCGACTGATTCAAGCTTCAGTGTCAAACAGGACTTGGTTAGATTATACGGCGTCGTGGGCTATGTGGGAAGGTTGGTTAGATCAATGTGGCCCGGCGGAGTCCGATGGTGATAGGACTATGGCGTTATTGGCCCTGATTGGTAAGGTGGTGGAATGGGGTTGGTCTGTGTCTAGGTTAAATAAGTTTATAGCCGGTTTGGTTTTCGGTTTCTGGCTGCAAGGGTCCAGGGACGTTACAAAGGACTTTGTAATATGGCAGGCGTTGAAAGGTTTTCGCAAAGGTAATGTAACTTTTGATAAGCGTAGGTCCATTTCTTTTGAGTTGTTGCAGCGGTTAGGTGAGGCTTTAGTTTTTGTTTGTTCTTCTCAGTTCGAAGTGGTACTGTTTCGGTTGGCTTTTTCTTTAGCATTTTTTGGTGCTTTGCGTTTGGGAGAATTGGTTTTCCCGAGCAGGGGCAGGTCGGGTGGTCTTTTAGCAGAGGATGTGTTTTTTTGGGATGGGGGTATCGCTTTTTGGATTAGGCGGTCAAAGACGGACCAGCTGGGCAGGGGAAAGAAAGTAGTGTTAGGAAGGGTGACTGGTAGCGGGATGTGCCCGCAGCAGTGTTTGGCAGCATATTGGGGTTTGTGCCTGGTCAGGTCAGGCCCTTTGTTACAACATCAAGATGGGGATTTTCTGTCACGCTTCCAGTTTGTGGCTATTTTGAAGAAGGGCTTGGAATATCTGGGTGTTAACCCGGATACTTTCGGTTCACACTCTTTTCGGATTGGGGCCGCGTCCGAGGCCGATGGTTTGGGCCTGGGGCCGGAGGTGATTAAGAAAATAGGCAGATGGAGTTCTAATCGTTACCTGTCTTATGTGCGACATTGATTCGGCGATGCTGGGGTGTGTGTTTTGGCGTTTGTTAATTGTGGTTATGTTTTCCAGGTCGGCCCCCCTCCTTGGCTTGGATTGTTGGACACTCTTTCGTTTACTGGGGTGCCCTCCGGGCTGATGCTAGGTCGAATGGTAGGCAACTGGGTTTTGGTCGGGAGGCAGTTGTCATTCGTTGGATGGGTCGTCGTGGTATGTTGTGGCGTAGCCTGTTGTCGGAATTCTCCCGCGCCGCCCGTTTGGATCGCCCCCCGGACATCTTGGTGGTTCACCTGGGAGGTAACGATTTGGGGGCAAAACCGGTGAGAGAACTGATTCGGGACATCCGTTTCGATTTGTTGAGACTGTGGGTTTCTTTTCCTGGTTTACTGACGGTGTGGTCGGACATTATGCCACGCCGGAAGTGGCGGGAGGCCCGTTCCCATAAAGGGATTAACAGGGCCAGGGTGAAATTGAATAGGACGGTGGCGAGTTTTGTGTCTCGGTACGGGGGTATTGCCGTTAGACACTTTGAGCTGGAGGCCGGGGTCGGGAATTTCTGGCGGGATGATGGAGTACATCTCAACGAGATAGGTATGGATTTATGGGCGCTCGGTCTACAGGAAGGTGTAGAAAGAGCTTTGGCGATGGTGGGGCACTCACGAGCCTGAGGTGGTCAGGGCTGTTCGTGTGTGGCGGGGGGTGGGGTTCTTGGAGTTGGTGATGATGCTTATAGGGTTGATCTGGCTTTTGTTACGGGCTCTGGACGGGGTGTTTACCTCGGGAGCTTTGTGGTTGGTTTGCCCGAAATGGGTTACATGGTGCCCTCGAGCTGGTTGTTACAGCTGAGTGTAAATACGTGTTTTTTGGTTAAATTTTGTGGTAGGCTTTCGGCCTATTATGAGCCAGATTTTTAGCTCCAAGAACCCTCCCCTCGAGGTTTTTATATTTACAATGTTTACATGTTGTTATTCATGTATTTGTTTGTTAATAAAATGGCCGCTGTGGCCAAATTATCCAAAAGAAATTTATGTCTTCGTGTCAATTCCTTGGGTAGTTAAAGGGTATGGTTTAAAGGGAGCAGGGTAGTTGGGGTTGAGGATTTCTGACGGAAAGGATCCTTCATTGGCGATACGCGGTCAAGAGGGGGGGCTGTATGGGTCACAGCTAAAAGGAAGCCCCCACATGACTGCGTTGCCATGGGGAGCAGTGCAGTATTTTTTGAAAATTAAACTGGGGGCTCAGGATTGGTAGGATAGGAATTGGGCGGGGATTCTATGGGAATGGGAGGAGGGGACCTGGGGAAAGTGCGGGAAAGGGGTCAGTCGGTCAGAGACAGGCGAAGTGAGTCCCTCCCACCCTCCCTTTTTTGGTGGCAATCCGAGGCGAACATAATTTTGGTGGAGGTCTACGTGATAGTTATTTTCAATTTTTATTTGAAATTTTGTTTATGTTCAACTTATCAGGGGAAGGACTTTTTTGTTATTATCGTCACAGTGGCGGATTGGCAGGGGGTGGGGTTCTTGGAGTTGGTGATGATGCTTATAGGGTTGATCTGGCTTTTGTTACAGGCTCTGGACGGGGTGTTTACCTCGGGAGCTTTGTGGTTGGATTGCCCGAAATGGGTTACATGGTGCCCTCGAGCTGGTGGTTACGGCTGAGGGTAAATACGTGTTTTTTGGTTAAATTTTGTGGTAGGCTTTCGGCCTATTATGAGCCAGATTTTTAGCTCCAAGAACCCTCCCCTCGAGGTTTTTATATTTACAATGTTTACATGTTGTTATTCATGTATTTGTTTGTTAATAAAATGGCCGCTGTGGCCAAATTATCCAAAAGAAATTTATGTCTTCGGCTCAATTCCTTGGGTAGTTAAAGGGTATGGTTTAAAGGGAGCAGGGTAGTTGGGGTTGAGGATTTCTGACGGAAAGGATCCTTCATTGGCGATACGCGGTCAAGGTTATAGTAAGGCTGAAATAGTCCAGACAAGGGATTACTAAAAAAAAAAAGTTTACAGTGCTGCATTCGGTCTAGATTTACAAGAAAAGAGTTATCCTACTGCAAGGAAATCTGGAACTAGACGACATGCTCCAAACATCCCAGATCCGCCATGTATCTCAGGATATGCAATGCCCAATATCGATAGGCGTTAGTAGAAAGGAAATGAAAGAATAATCATCCGCTTCAGAGTAGTCTGGCCAGTCATGATTCATTTGGTCGTGCAAATCTTCTATGGATATAACACTAATTGGAGAACCATGAGTCAAGAAGTTGCCAAAAACAATTAGAGCAAAAAGTACAAAATTTATTAAAGATACATCAATATCAGAATGAAATATTACCAATTACAATAAAGTAACAGAGTGACTAAATCCGTGGATACAGTGGTGAGCTGAGAACACCAGTACGGGACAACAAAATCCTGGATATATAGATATGTAATACATATGCTGTCACAGAGTGTGCACTAAAGACTATCTGCCAAAAACAGGCAGCCCAGCAAAGAAATATGGAGGTATAATAAAATGCAATGCAGGAGTGCTACAAAAGTAGCTGGGAGCCAAAGCACACACAAAATAAGTAAAGCAATTAATTACCCATGTGGGATGATATAGAGGTCCCGTCCGGAGCCCAGTCACATACCCCAACGCGCGTTTCGCGTTTGAACGTTGCCGCTTCCTCAGGGGGCGTGGCTTAATTGAGGTCTCAGTCCCATATAAATAGCGGTCACATCCGATCATGTGACCTAGTGAGACTAGTAAAAAATGCGCATGCGTGAACCGCAAATCCAGCGCTGTGCGTCCCAAGCCTCATTCCCGCAACGTCGACGCCGGTCATGTGAGCGGGTGGGCACCACGCCCACAACACATGACACGGGACCGCGGCACAGGAAGAGGTCGAGAAGTATCACAGGCCAGATTATGCGGTAACTATAAAGTGACAGTGCAGGAGAAAGTGCAGAAGTGATGAATAATAAAATACTAATATTTAAATAATATATTATGTAGCGCTAAATAATGCGCGTGCGCGAATAATGAATATAAGTGATAAGGTCCCCGAAGCCCAGTCACCAGGATCCCATAATGGATGTCGGTACTAAAACCCACCCATATACGAGATCTAAAAATCAAAGGGGAACTGGACAGGGGAATAAATATTAAGAAAGTGTGTACAATGGAAAAAAAGTTTTACAGTAAATGGTAATAACAACAAATATAAAAAAAATAAAATATCCCAGCGGTGTACATAAGCGAGCCCACAATTGAGGACATCCAAAAAAGACACATTCTCCAATAACTAATATGGAACAATTAGCCATAAAACAAATGTGACAAATCTTCAATTACCGTAATTATTTCCACAGAGACCATTGTTCACAATTTTATGTATATAGAGATTTTTTTCACGGTAATGATGTCCACTCTAAATTCTTATGATGTTAAATGTTGAAGTTTGTAGGTCTTCATTCCACTCCAACCTCAAATTAATGTCCACAAAAGGCAGACATCACATGGACACCGTCGGGAAAAATACACACTAAAATATGAGACAAAGACACAGAATTAAAAACTGATATGGTATGGTGAGAGCAACAGGAAAAGCTGGAGGACAGGGAAAGATAAACTTGCATATCTCAAAGATAAGAGGAAAAGCCATGTGCCTCATTGAGGCCTATGGGCGTCATTGTGCCCAATGTGGAAATCCAGCGACACTCTCTTTGTGCCAGAATGCGCTTGATGTTTCCACCTCTAATGCCACACTTAACAAGGTCAATACCACGTACCATAAAGGATTTCGGGTTACACCCATGAAGCTGTCGAAAATGACGTGGTATTGTTTTCAATTGTGTCACGTCTGTCTCATTTGCAGCCGCCAATATATCTCGCACATGTTCCCGAGTACGGGTGCCCAGACGACGAGATGTTAGACCAATATAGATCTTAGGGCAACTGCATGTAGCGTAATATACCACATGGGTGGTATTGCAGTTTATATGGTAATTGATGGAAAAGATTTTTTTACCATCCGCAGATTCAAAAGTGGCGGTGCGACAGACATTAAAACAAGAGACACAATCACCACATTGATAGCAGCCATGAGGTGGTCCACCAGATCCAAAATTGTATGTATGTATCTTGGGGACATAGTGACTTGACACCAGCAGATCCCTGAGATTTTTACTACGTCTTGCGGTCATTGAAGGACATCTTGTCAGGCATTTAGACAACAGTGGGTCGCTATGGAGAATGCTCCAATGTTTTTGGAAGTCCACGTCGGTCAACTCACTTTTACATGCTGAATCAAGCCATCCTTACAGTACAATCAAAGCCATCCCAGTTGGTCAGCATCTTAGGATGAAGCGGATCTGCTCCTCCACCACTAAATTTGAAGCTCAGGCAGCTGACTTGAAAGTCAGGTTCCAGACTAGGGGGTATAGCAACAGAAGCATCAATAAGGGGTATTTAAGAGCTAAGTATGCACCACGTGATGAATTGCTATACACTGGTAAAAAGAAATTTAAAACTTCTGAACAGCAAAATGTGGTAAGATTTATTTCTACCTACAATGGTGAGTGGTCTACTATGAGGGACTGTCTCCAAAAACATTGGAGCATTCTCCATAGCGACCCACTGTTGTCTAAATGCCTGACAAGATGTCCTTCAATGACCGCAAGACGTAGTAAAAATCTCAGGGATCTGCTGGTGTCAAGTCACTATGTCCCCAAGATACATACATACAGTTTTGGATCTGGTGGACCACCTCATGGCTGCTATCAATGTGGTGATTGTGTCTCTTGTTCTAATGTTTGTCGCACCGCCACTTTTGAATCTGCGGATGGTAAAAAAATCTTTTCCATCAATTACCATATAAACTGCAATACCACCCATGTGGTATATTACGCTACATGCAGTTGCCCTAAGATCTATATTGGTCTAACATCTCGTCGTCTGGGCACCCGTACTCGGGAACATGTGCGAGATATATTGGCGGCTGCAAATGAGACAGACGTGACACAATTGAAAACAATACCACGTCATTTTCGACAGCTTCATGGGTGTAACCCGAAATCCTTTATGGTACGTGGTATTGACCTTGTTAAGTGTGGCATTAGAGGTGGAAACATCAAGCGCATTCTGGCACAAAGAGAGTGTCGCTGGATTTCCACATTGGGCACAATGACGCCCATAGGCCTCAATGAGGCACATGGCTTTTCCTCTTATCTTTGAGATATGCAAGTTTATCTTTCCCTGTCCTCCAGCTTTTCCTGTTGCTCTCACCATACCATATCAGTTTTTAATTCTGTGTCTTTGTCTCATATTTTAGTGTGTATTTTTCCCGACGGTGTCCATGTGATGTCTGCCTTTTGTGGACATTAATTTGAGGTTGGAGTGGAATGAAGACCTACAAACTTCAACATTTAACATCATAAGAATTTAGAGTGGACATCATAACCGTGAAAAAAATCTCTATATACATAAAATTGTGAACAATGGTCTCTGTGGAAATAATTAATTGAAGATTTGTCACATTTGTTTTATGGCTAATTGTTCCATATTAGTTATTGGAGAATGTGTCTTTTTTGGATGTCCTCAATTGTGGGCTCGCTTATGTACACCGCTGGGATATTTTATTATTTTTATATTTGTTGTTATTACCATTTACTGTAAAACTTTTTTTCCATTGTACACACTTTCTTAATATTTATTCCCCTGTCCAGTTCCCCTTTGATTTTTAGATCTCGTATATGGGTGGGTTTTAGTACCGACATCCATTATGGGATCCTGGTGACTGGGCTTCGGGGACCTTATCACTTATATTCATTATTCGCGCACGCGCATTATTTAGCGCTACATAATATATTATTTAAATATTAGTATTTTATTATTCATCACTTCTGCACTTTCTCCTGCACTGTCACTTTATAGTTACCGCATAATCTGGCCTGTGATACTTCTCGACCTCTTCCTGTGCCGCGGTCCCGTGTCATGTGTTGTGGGCGTGGTGCCCGCCCGCTCACATGACCGGCGTCGACGTCGCGGGAATGAGGCTTGGGACGCACAGCGCTGGATTTGCGGTTCACGCATGCGCATTTTTTACTAGTCTCACTTGGTCACATGATCGGATGTGACCGCTATTTATATGGGACTGAGACCTCAATTAAGCCACGCCCCCTGAGGAAGCGGCAACGTTCAAACGCGAAACGCGCGTTGGGGTATGTGACTGGGCTCCGGACGGGACCTCTATATCATCCCACATGGGTAATTAATTGCTTTACTTATTTTGTGTGTGCTTTGGCTCCCGGCTACTTTTGTAGCACTCCTGCATTGCATTTTATTATACCTCCATATTTCTTTGCTGGGCTGCCTGTTTTTGGCAGATAGTCTTTAGTGCACACTCTGTGACAGCATATGTATTACATATCTATATATCCAGGATTTTGTTGTCCCGTACTGGTGTTCTCAGCTCACCACTGTATCCACGGATTTAGTCACTCTGTTACTTTATTGTAATTGGTAATATTTCATTCTGACATTGATGTATCTTTAATAAATTTTGTACTTTTTGCTCTAATTGTTTTTGGCAACTTCTTGACTCATGGTTCTCCAATTAGTGTTATATCTATGTTTGAGTCGCCATTTTTTGGTAGTACAATACACGGCTGATGTTCCTTCATGTAAATCTTCTATGGAGATGCCCGGGGTGCTAGTCTACTGGTGGAGCGGGAGGTTCATGGCTGCGGTCCTGTGAATAGAAAGGTACAGTTTTACTAATTTTTTTTTTTATTTTTAGAGTTCTCCCTATGAACCAGTTCTTCAATCTTGGCTCATATACTAATTTTCTACTGTAGGTTGCATATGTACTGTAAACCCTATTTGCACATTAATTGTATGTAAAGCACCCTGATATTAAGGTTACTTTAAAATAAAAACATTAAATTGATAGTATTAATAATTGTAAAGGTGATTATTTTCGTGCAGATGTAGCAGGACTGGAGCTTATGTTTGTAAAAAAAAAAAAGAAGACCTGCATTTTGAATATATATTATTTTGTGCAATTATGGTGTGAAATTACTGAAAACGTGGAAGGAATCACTGGGATGTGTTACTAACAAACAACCTTTACTAAATCACTAAGGCAATGGTCACATGGAGCTGATCCCCTGCCTGGGAAAATCCAGGCCTGAAGATGGAAGCTCTCGCCCTTTATCACCGGAGGATGGCGCTTATACCTTAGAGGCATGTAGTCAGTGACCATGCTGGAGACACACTGAGACATCTGACAGAGTTTAGATCACTAAGACCAGCTTTGTCAGACAGATATAATGTTCCACTCAACGCCTGCCATATGTTTATTACCATACACCCATTTTTTTCTCATAAATTGGTATTTTTCCCCTAATCACAAGTCTTCTTGCATCTATGGGGCCCAAGAGACACAAAATGTTCTTTATTAACATTCTGCTCAGTCACAGCTACATGCCAGCATCCACTTCATGAATAATTATTCATCAGCCCTGAGGACCAAGCGTGACCTCCCCTACAGTGTTGCCAATAAAAAATAGGCATTTTGTACATTTATGAAAACCCAGTCCTGGTTCTGAATAAATTGTCAAAGTGTCAGATTTCCTGTAGTTGTACACTCTGAGGAAGGACATATCTGTAGGAATATTGGAGTATACAAAATAGAAGATATAATGCTGCATCTCATACTGGGCAATTAATCAGACCTTACTCAAGAGGATAATGATCTTTTTAAAAAGGATCTGCTGGGCAGTCCGTACACAATTTATGGAAAGTTCAACCGTGAGCACTACTAGAGAAGGGGTGCTGAGGACAGGTTCCCAAACCATATAGACAAATAGTAAGAGACCTAGCACTCAACTTAAGGTAGGATGCAGCAGGAAAAATTTATTGTAGTAAATACAGAAAAACGTTTCGGTCAATTGTGACCTTCATCAGTTACAGGAGGTTATTAAATAAAAGCCGGTAACGGGAATTATAATCGCTGCACGATCATATATCAAAATTAGTTCAGCATGGTTGTTGTAGGCAAACCTGCTATGAGCAAATAGGAAGATTCCTGGAGCTGCAGTGCTCTCCGACGAGACAAGAGGTGGATAAAATAGTTAAAGATGGTCTACAACATGATACAAACCAAAAAAACACTCAAAGTGGTTTCCAGCACTCACATTATGTGGCGTAGTGGGTTTTCCAGTAGCTCTTGATCCTCGGAGACTTCTGGGTCTCAGCAGGTACAAGGTAAAACCGATGACAAGCCAGGCCATGACGATCATTGCAATACTTACACCTCCATCACTGGAAGAAGTATTGGGTCCTGGTACTGGTGAGAAAAAACAACAACTGGATAATATATGGATTAAAGATTGCTTGGAATACATTTTTACAATTGAAATGTAAAAATAAATCTATCAAATATGTTGGCGTTCCATAAAAGATTATAATTAACATCATCTATGACCCAGAATGGAGAGCAGCCGCATGAGTGCTTAGACCGCCATTCATCTGAACGCCCCCTGCAATACGGCATCTTCCCTGCTACTCCATGTCCAACGCATGGCTGCCGGTGGCTTTTCCCAGGAGAATTCAGCAATTTGCTCTGGGTCTTAAAACAAGGACTCCTCATCTACCGGCTGGACTAAGCTTTGGGTGAACCGTTTCGCTTTCATTCTCTGTGGTTACATGTGATGATGCGGATTTCAACAGTGAGCTGCATCTTCATCACTCGCCGTATTTGTATCAGTCATGTAAGCAGTCAGAGCCCGTGAAGGAGCCCATCATGAAGGAAACCTGGTAACGTAGTACCAGCCTTGTAGATTATGCCAATCGCTTGGTACCACCCTCCTGTATCTACGCAATAAACGTCCATTTACAGTCAGCTCCCGGGTATGTCAGTGCTGTCACTAAGCTCCCACTACGAGATTTCAGAACAGGAGTGGAAACCAGTCCATCTCGTTTGCCATTCATTCTGGTGGAAACTGAAAATTCCTGAGCGCACCTTTATACCTCATACCGGTGTGTGACTAACACCGTCCTCACTCTCCAGAGACGACACATGGATGGCCAACACCTGCCCTCCTTATACAGCACAAACCCATGGCTCAGGACTGAACTATGAGGGTGACCAACCCCTTTACCAGGCTTAACAGCCTAAATTAAAATAATAAACCCTCCGAGGGAAATGTTTATTTACAACAGGATGTTCTAAATTTGTCAATATGTGAAATTTTAGAGGTCCTCGCTGTTTCCACCCTTGTGGTTTGGGCACCCCGATTCAGAATAAGAGGCTATGGAGGACACGTCGTCACCACAGCCGGATTTTAATTGCTGCTCTGATTATGGGCAGTTCTTCAGTAGATGAGATGTCGTTACATAGGCTTGAATTACGCTTGTAATAAGACAAAACATTGCATTTTATTTTTATGTGATCTGTTGCCTTTGGTCGAAGTGTATCTCATTTTGCTGGGGGGGGAAAAAAAAAAAATAGCGTTGCTTTCTGTGAAGATTATTTGCGGCAAAAATGAGAGAACCTGCAACGGAGGCCAAAGAATCCAGATGTGAATTGGAATTTCACCTAGAAAAACCTGATGCTGAATAGTACAGTAAATATACTCACGTTCCTGTAAGCATTCTACGTCCGTGCAGTAAGACTGAGACTGCCGCAGCTGCAGGAAAGAGGGAAAACGGGAAAATGGGAAAATATGGTACATGGGAGATGAAAACAGTTACACAAGTTACTGTACGAAGAAGAAAAACCTATCACAAGGCACCTCTTAACCCCGATCCTCCACCTCTGATGTCAAATTATAGCGCATGTTCCAACATGGAAGGCTTTCTACACAGAGTTTATGTAAGGCCACGGTCACACGTTCAGTATTTAGTCAGTATTTTACCTCAGTATTTGGAAGCCAAAACCAGCAGTGGAACAATCTGAGGAAAAGTATAATAGAAACACATCACCACTTCTGCATTTATCACCCACTCCTGGTTTTGGCTTACAACTACTGAGGTAACAAAGTCACCAGAACGTTGCATAAGAGGTTGTTTTTCTGTTTGGGTCATACATCTTAACCAGCCGTTGCAAAAAACCTGGTGGTTTAGGCCATTAAGCAGTGAATTGAGAGCGACTAGTGGGAAGCTTAATATAGAGCTTGTCAATGAACTCTAGATTATAGGCTTCATAAAGCAAAAAACACTCTGCAGAAACTACAGGTAATTAGGAAAAAAATCAGATCACTCAAAGGTATAATATAATATAATATAATATATATATATATATATATATATATATATATATATATATATATATATACACATACACACACATATATATATATATATATATATACACACTATATAATTGTCTAAGGGGTACTTCCGATTGTCTTTCTGTCTGTCACGGATATTCATTGGTCGCGGCCTCTGTCTGTCATGGAACCCAAGTCGCTGATTGGTCTCGCCAGCTGCCTGTCATGGCTGCCGCGACCAATCAGCGACGGCCACAGTCCAATTAGTCCCTCCCTACTCCCCTGCAGTCAGTGCCCGGCGCCCACTCCATACTCCCCGCAGTCACCACTCACACAGGGTTAATGCCAGCGGTAACGGACCGCGTTATGCCGCGGGTAACTCACTCCGTTACCACCGCTATTAACCCTGTGTGACCACGTTTTTACTATTGATGCTACCTATGCAGCGTCAATAGTAAAAAAAATCTAATGTTAAAAATAATAAAAAATCATTATATACTCACCTTCCGCCGCCTTTCCCGCTCCTCGCGACGCTCCGGTGACTGCTCCTTGCAAGCGGCAGGTTCCGGTGGCAAGGATGGTCTGCGAGAAGGACCTGCCATGACATCACGGTCATGTGACCGTGACATTATCACAGGTCCTGCGCGACCGCGCGAGAAGGACCTGCCGTGACGTCACAGTCATGTGACCGCGACATCACACCCTGGGACCGGAAGCTGCCGCCGGCACCGCACACAGGCAACAGAACTACTACAAGGCGCCCTCGGAAGGTGAGTATATGTTTATTTTCTAACCTGTGACATAGGTGGCTGGGCAATATACTACGTAGCTGGGCAATATACTACGTGACTGGCCAATATACTACGTGGCTGGGCAATATACTACGTGGCTCTGTGCTGTATACTACGTCGCTGCGCAATATACTATGTGGCTCTGTGCTGTATACTACGTTGCTGTGCAATATACTACGTGGCTCTATGCTGTATACTACGTGGCTGGGCAATATACTACGTCGCTCTGTGCTGTATACTACGTAACTGGGCAATATACTATGTGGCTGAGCAATATACTACGTCACTGGGCAATATACTACGTGGCTCTGTGCTGTATACTACGTCACTGGGCAATATACGTAACTGGGCAATATACTACGTGGCTGGGCAATATACTATGAGGCTGGGCAATATACTACGTGGGCTGTGCAATATTCTACGTGGACATGCATATTCTAGAATACCCGATGCGTTAGAATCGGGCCACCATCTAGTGTATATAGATAGATAGATAGATAGATAGATAGATAGATAGATAGATAGATAGATAGAGACAGTATATATATATTTGTAGCAGGTGCAATAATAATATTATTAGCAAATTCCTCCAATTAGAAATGTAGTATAGTTCTTCTGATTTCCTATGACGCTAACCCCTTGTGCAGGGCAGTAGCTTAGGTATTCCTGATTATGGCCACTCATATAGTGACTGTTTTTAGCGGTTGTAATGAATATCCAAGCTTCTACAATGCCCTGCACATGGGGTAAACAACAAAGCAAATTAGAAGAACTATATTACATTTTTAATTGGACGCATTCCTTAATATTATTACACTTACTACATATTGGGATAGGGTCTTGGGGATGGGAAAACCCCTTTAGGTTGAATTATAGAGTCAGATGTTATCCTTACCAGATTTATCAGTCTTCGCATTGCATAGTCATGGGAGCAAATGCACTCACAGGGATCAAAATTGCCGTCTGCCATTTTCACGGCGAGTGAGTCTACAGCAACCTGTGAAAAGTACAGATGCAAGTTATTTATTGTAAGAAGGAGATATCAAACAGAACAGAAGATATACACAATGTGCATCATGCAAAAAGCAGCCTGCCCGCGGAGATTGAGGGAATACTTACACACTGCTCGATTTGCAGGTTTAACCTAATTTTCCCAAAACTGGAGGTTTTTTTTTCCCCTTCTGCAAAACTGCGATGTCTGCATAGTACACACACTAACAAATCGAGATGACGCAGTTTGCTGCTTGGGTATATTCTTATGTGCAACGGTTAAATTTAACAAATATGTTATGTCCCTGACTCTGCAAATATTTCATAAAGACATTCAAAACTAAAAATACAATGTGCTATACATTGTTAGCAGACTCACTATCATCAGAGGCAGGATACAATGGCAGATAACACCTCTTTATACAGCTGGCAAGAAATGACCCATCAATCACAATAGGTGATGGCCCAGCTCCCCTTCCCTTGACAATGACCTGTGTATATGCTCATTAGATGCTTCAATACAAAAGATGTGGTCAGGGGTTTATGTACATATGTTGTTTCCTGAAACAGAATTTTGTAAGATATCTGGAATGAATGGCCCTAATGGTCAGTGTGAAAATTGCAATATTTCCCTTTAATTATAGACTGATATTAGACAAAACAAAAATTACTACATTCACTTTTATTTCTATATCGCCTGTTGTGAATTCCGTTCTCGGGCTCCCTCCTGTGGTCATGAGTGGTACTGTGTGAGTTTGTTCTTGGGCTCCCTCTGGTGGCCTTTAGCGATATTGCTGGGCCTATTTAACTCACCTGGACCTTCATTTGTTGCCTGCTGTCGGTGTATTCAGTCCTGTTTCTGAGAGCTCCTGAATATTCCTTGTGACCAGTCTCCTGCTGGAGAAGTTAAGTTTGTTTGTTCATTTTGCTCATTATTTCCTTGAAAACGTTTCTCTATATATGATGAGTTCAGTCCAGCTTGCTTATATGTGATTTTTCGCTTGCTGGTTAGTTCTGGGGTGCAGAGTGCGCCCCTCACATCGTGAGTCGGTGTGGGGGTTCTTGTATTCTCTGCGTGGTTTATTTTTGATAGTTTTGTACTGACCGCACAGACTCCTATCTATTTTCAGTCTATATAGTGTTAGCGGGCCTCATTTGCTGAACCTGTTTCATTTCTACGTTTGTCTTTTCCCCTTAACTCACCGTTATTATTTGTGGGGGGCTGACTATAACTTTGGGGTTATTTCTCTGAGGCAAGTGAGGTCTTTGCTTTCTCTCTAGGGGTAGTCAGTTTCTCAGGCTGTGAACGAGGCGTCTAGGATTTTAGGAACGCTCCACAGCTTCCTTTAGTGTTTGTGGATAGGATCAGGATTGCGGTCAGTATAGCTTCCACATCCCCAGAACTTGTCCTATATTCTGGTCATATGTGTCAGGTCAGTATTGAGATCCTACCACCGGATCATAACAATCGCCAACGTATTCCACAGCACTTTACATTACAGAGAAGACGCGTACAGACTAAGACATAACATATAGTGCCACAGATTTCACCGTTTTTTGTTTCTTTAAATAAATGTAACAGAAAAACCTGACTTTCTGATGTCAGATTCCATTAAATGAATGTGTTGTCAGATACACACTGAGGTGAAAGGGTTAAGAAAGGAAAAATCACTTCTACCTATGTAGGTAGGTGTGATAACAATACAGGGCAGTGGCGTAGGAAGGGGGGTGCGGGGGGGGCGGGCCGCCCCGGGCGGCACAATGCGGGGGGGCGGCACAATGCGGGGGTGAGTCAGTGGCGTATCTAGGGGGGGAGCAGCCGGCAGGGGGGCGCAGTCGGGCCGCCTAAAGCGGCGGTCCGCAGTGTCTCCCCCGGCGGCTGCATTCTGTCACCCCCCGCACTGGGAGTCAGCTGTTCTCTGTGCCGACTGTCAAGCTGACAGCCGGCACAGAGAAGCTGCGGCGCGCCGGCTCCCAGTGTTCAATTGTACTCGTATCTGTGATGCGAGTACAATTGAAGCTCTGACTGCCGGGTCAGAGCGATGCCAGCAGCGTGATCAGGTCATGTGATCACGCTGCTGACGTCACTCACCTGCGCGGCAGAGCAGGAGACACAGAGCGGTGGTAAGTGCTCCAATGGAGCTGAAGACACCGAAAGTGCAGGGGGGGAATTTACTGTGTGGGGAAGGGGGGCATATATTGTGCGGGGGATTTACTGTGAGTGGAGGCTGGAGCTGAAGACACCGAAGGTGCAGGGGGGGATTTACTGTGAGTGGGGATGGGGGAAAATATTGTGGGGGGGATTTACTGTGAGTGGGGATGGGGGCATATATTGTGGGGGGGATTTACTGTGAGTGGGGATGGGGGCATATACTGTGGGGGGGATTTACTGTGAGTGGGGATGGGGGAAAATATTGTGGGGGGGATTTACTGTGAGTGGGGATGGGGGCATATATTGTGGGGGGGATTTACTGTGAGTGGGGATGGGGGCATTTATTGTGGGGGGGATTTACTGTGAGTGGGGATGGGGGCATTTATTGTGGGGGGGATTTACTGTGAGTGGGGATGGGGGCATTTATTGTGGGGGGATTTACTGTGAGTGGGGATGGGGGCATTTATTGTGGGGGGGGGATTTACTGTGAGTGGGGATGGGGGCATTTATTGTGGGGGGGATTTACTGTGAGTGGGGATGGGGGCATTTATTGTGGGGGGGATTTACTGTGAGTGGGGATGGGGGCATTTATTGTGTGGGGGATTTACTGTGAGTGGAGCTGAAGACACCAAAGGTGCAGGGGGGGATTTACTGTGAGTGGGCATGGGGGAAAATATTGTGGGGGGGATTTAATGTGAGTGGGGATGGGGGCATTTATTTTGGGGGGGATTTACTGTGAGTGGGGATGGGGGCATTTATTGTGGGGGGGATTTACTGTGAGTGGGGATGGGGGCATTTATTGTGGGGGGGGATTTACTGTGAGTGGGGATGGGGGCATATATTGTGGGGGGGATTTACTGTGAGTGGGGATGGGGGCATTTATTGTGGGGGGGATTTACTGTGAGTGGGGATGGGGGCATTTATTGTGGGGGGGATTTACTGTGAGTGGAGCTGAAGACACCGAAGGTGCAGGGGGGGATTTACTGTGAGTGGGCATGGGGGAAAATATTGTGGGGGGGATTTAATGTGAGTGGGGATGGGGGGCATATATTCTGGGGGGGATTTACTGTGAGTGGGGATGGGGGGGGATTTCATGTGAGTGGGGATAGTGGGATATATTATTGGATTGGGGATATTTAATATGAGTGGAGATGGGGGGATTTATTGTGGGGGGAGATTTAATGTGAGTGGAGATGGGGTATTTATTGTGTGTGGGGGGAGATTTGTCATGGGGATGGGGGGATTTAATGTGTGGGGGAGATCTGAGGACACAAAATGAAGAGCAAAGGGGGAGATGGGGGGGCATATATGAGGAAACAGTATGGGGGATGGGTGCAGACAGCTTGGGGTCAAACAGGGGAATGTATGCGGACACAGTATGAGTAGCGATGTGAAAAACGTATGTGGACAGAGTACGGGGAGTGAGGGTGTTGGGATGTGTGCATGCGTAGCATGGGGGACAGTGTAAGGGCACAGCCAGGAGGGGACAGTATACAAAGGAGGGGGAGTGTGATGAGAGAGTACAGTATAAATACTGGGCCCTATAGGGGGGACACAGTGTGAGAGGTCAGTGTGAAGAGGGGTCCGGTATAGAAAGGGGAGGTCAGTGTGAAGAGCAAGTACCATAAGAGGGACAGTGTGGGGGTCATATTTTATGCAGACAATATAGTGCGGGGAAATTTTTTATTCAGGAGCATTATAATGACACTTGTATCTTTAAGGGCGTCATGTGGAGACTTTCTGCAAAAGAATGGAGAAGATGGAAGTCTGCAGAGACGGCTGTGGATGAGAAAACTCATCATGGGATCTGGACAAGATGAAGAAAAGAAGAACGGCTCCAGAGGCGACGTCATCTATCAGGTACATGGATGTAAATGTTATTTGTGATACTGACTAACTCTCATGTTTTTATTTATGTTAGGAGCATTAAAGGGGATGTCCAGGTTTGTAATGAGTCTGCAGTCATTCTTTGTGACTGCAGACTTCTGAGTTCTCACAGTGCACCCTGCACACTGTCAGGATTCTCTGGTGCTGGCGATTTACATACATGCGGTCACGTGCTGACTAGACATGTGTGGCCTCACTCTATGAAAATGAACTGAGCGAGGCCAGGCACGTCTAGTCGGAATGTGGTCGGAAGTATACAAAGCGCATGCTTGTGCTGACATGACTGTCCACCGGCCAGGGAGAATCCTAAAAGTGTGCAATGCATTAGTTGTGAGAATTCAGAAGCTGCGATGTCAGGATTCACCTCTGCAGGTTCCAGTCGTCGACACATGGACACGTCACTCATATGCGATTTTCATACTCATGGTCCTGTAACAACGAGCTTCTCTTCTGCTTCTCTCAGTTTTTCACTGAACATTGGGAGCTTAAGGGAGAGGAGCTCGTCGGTACATGACTAAGTGTGAAAATCGCATACGTTCTAGGGGGGCGCCAAACTCGGGAACAGCCCCGGGCGGCAAAAGCTCTAGCTACGCCCCTGATACAGGGTCCTAAACAATGACTGATAATTGTACTGTACACAGGCTAAAGGACAACCTTTAGTGCAGGGCAACCATATAAATCTTCTAGACAATGCCCTTAGGATGTTACCTGCGAGTATTTCCAGAAATCTGCGACCCGTGTGCGCCCTCTATTGGCAGCACACATACACAGCGTGACTAACAGCTGGACATGGAGCACAGAAGTATAAGGCTACTGGTGTCAGAAACAAGGACAACAGGATTCTCAACAGAACACTCACCCACTCAGGGTGCACATACATACACTAATATATTTATTACACACATACATACCATACAATACAAGATAAACCACCACCTATGTGGGGCAGCAGCCTTCTAGCCGCTTGCAGGTAAACATCAGATTAGCGACATTCACAAACAATCAGCATTTTTTGATGTTGGGCAATGCAATTAGACGCACAGCTAGTGTTGTGTACCGGCCGGACAAAGAATACGTAATACAAGCCTGGGTTCTTTGGTTACTCCTGTGTATTTTCTGGATTATACACAGTCTGCATGAATGTTACCCAAGATTAGTGTGCCTAGAGATGAAGAATTCGATCCATATGGATGAGCGCCCGCTTGCACTCACAGATGGGATCCCAACACTCTGTATATTGGCTCCATATATCAAGTGACCAAAAAGGCGTCTGTAACTCGTCTACTACTTGCTGCCAACCAACAATTTTAGAGTAGCGATGTCTGGAAAAGACCCCAAAACATTCAAATCACCACATGTGGAAGAACTGCAATTACATGGAGTTAAGGGGTTAAAGTTGTGTGCGACTTGCTACCTGCAATGGTCAAGGTCGTGGGTAATGATAAAACCCAACTGAAAGTCATTAAAGGGAATTTGTCACTAGGTAGCTGCTACTTGATCCGAGAGCAGCCTGATTTAGGCAAGGAGACCCTGATTCCAGCGATGTATCATTTACCATATTTTTCGGACTGTGGCTGGGCAATATACAACGTGGCCTGCGCAATATACTACATGGGCTGGGCAATATACTACGTGGCTGGGCAATATACAACGTGGCCTGCGCAATATACTACGTGGGCTGCGCAATATACTACATGGGCTGTGCTATATACTACGTGGCTGCGCAATGTACTGCGTGGGCTGCGCAATGTACTGTGTGGGCTGTGCAATGTACTGCGTGGGCGGCGCAATGTACTACGCATACATATTCTAGAATCGCGCCACCATCTAGTGTATATATATATATTTCTTCAGCGCTAGATAGCATAAAACCCGGTCATTCAATTGACGGCTTTCGCTATCTCATTCTCAAACCCGACAGGATATGAGACATGATTTACATACAGTAAACCATCTCATATCCCTTTTTTTTTGCACATTCCACACTACTAATGTTAGTAGTGTGTATGTGCAAAATTTTGGCCCTCTAGCTATTAAATTAAAGGGTTAAATCGCGGTAAAAATTGGCGTGGGCTTCCGCAAAGGGCGCCTCACCACGACTCAAGGTAACTACAGGACATTCCCCTGCTTTACATTCATTCCTCGGGGTTTTACACACAGGAGCACAATTGCATTAGCAAAGCTCCTGGGTGTAAAATGATTTAACACCTTCAGATGAATTTATATCGTGGGACTTGACCTGAGCGACGGAAGGTATGAGATATTGTTGATTTGTTTTCCTTTTTAATACAACGAGGGTCTTCAGGTGGATTAAGAGTCTAATAAAATATTACAACACCATGTGTATTTATTTCATTAAAGGACTTTGTAATAATGTGTGTGTGTTTTATTAACTATTTCGTACTATTGGATTAATAATGGATAGGTGTCATAATTGATGCCTCTCCATTATTAATCTGACTTAATGTCACCTTACAATAGCAAGGTGACATTAACCCTTCATTACCCCATATCCCACCGCTACACAGGAGTGGGAAGAGAGTGGCCAAGTGCCAGAATAGGCGCATCTTCCAGATGTGCCTTTTCTGGGGTGGCTGGGGGCAGATGTTTTTAGCCAGGGGGGCCAATAACCATGGTTTTTCTCTAGGCTATTAATATCTGCCCTCAGTCACTGGCTTTACCATTCTGGCGGAGAAAATTGCGCGGGAGCCCACGCCAATTTTTTCCGCTTTTTAACCCTTTATTTTACCAGCTACAGCGCCCAAATTTTGCACATACACACTACTAACATTAGTAGTGTGGAATATGCAAAAAAAGGATATGAGATGGTTGACTGTATGCAAACCATGTCTCATATCCTGTCGGGTTTGTGAAGGAGAAATGAAAAGCCGGTAATTGAATTACCGGCTTTTATGATATCTAGCGCTGTATGAAATATAAATACCGGTATATATGTGTCTCACTGACATATAGTATATATGTTTTAACGAACATTTGAGCCCATAAATCCATTAGATGTCGGTTTTGCAAGCCTGCGAGAAAACATCGCAGTACGGATGCCATACGGATTACATGCGGAGGATGCCATGCGCAAAATACGCTGCCACACCCTGACTACGGATCTCTATTTTGGGAACATTTCTGCGTATTACAGCTGTAAAAAACAGACCGTATTTTCATACGCTGAGTGACGCCGGCCTAAGTTGGGGTGCAGTCAGATTGTTATATTACTCACACTAGCATCACAATCCTCAGACTGGCCGCAGCTCTCCTGACTGGAGCATGACTGCTGTGTAGAAACATATGCTGTCAGGAGAGTAGTGGTCATGTCCAAGGATTGCATTGCGATTCATGCTCGAGGAATACGGCAATCTGACAGCACCCTTAAAGGAATGGTTCTTTGTGTGATCTGATAATGATTTAGCCTGATGTTTATCATCTTTTATTGTTGAGGTTGATGCGGTCATAGCAAGGTACTTTGACTCGCTCTTAACTTTGTCCATGTACCTTTTTCACAAATTTTCATCTAATAGGACTAATGGCATAAGAAATTGTGGATAGTTGGCAATAGTGATGAGACTCAACCCTAGGCAAGCTGGTGCATTCTCCCCAAGTTTGTCTTTCTCAATCTGAATAGTTCTTATTCTAGCTGAGGGTATAGTTGTGTCTTCTGTCTCCTTAGATTTTTGTTAGCGAGATTTGTAGATCCCAAGAGCAAGCCCCTGACTCTACCTTACCCAAAAAATTTTTCCTCCCCAGTTTTGCATTTGTATTCGCTAGGAGTCTCTTGATTCTGTGCTTGCAGGTCACCCTGGAATTAACAATATCATCTGACTGGTAACAAGGATTTTTTTTTCGTGGTTTACCATAGTTAGACTGTAGAGAATGTGCTCTTGGGTGCATGCCATGGCACCCCAAACCTGTCCCACCAGTTTTCTCAAGACTCTACTCCCCCTTAGGATTCCTTAGACTCTGTCTCCATTGACTTCATTGCTGACCTTCCCTCAGAAGGGAAATAATGTTACATGGATGTATATTCTTGAGTATAAGCCTAGACCCCTAATTTTGCCACAAAAAATGGGAAGACCTAATGACTCGAGTATAAGCCTAGGGTGGAAAATGCAGCAGCTACTGGTAAATGTCAAAAATAAAAACAGATACCAATAAAAGTAAAATTAATTGAGACATCAGTAGGGTGAGTGTTTTTGAATATCAATATTGAATCAGGAGCCCCATATAATGCTCTATACAGTTCATGATGGGCCCCATAAGATGCCCCATATAATGCTGCACAAATGTTGATTATGGCCCCATAAGATGCTCCATAGACTACTATGCCCCATATGCTGTAGCTGCGATAAAAAAAATCACATACTCTCCTCTCGTCGCTCAGGCTCCTGACACTTGCTATATTCACCTTTCTGCAGTCCACCGCTGGGCGCCGCTGTGTTTTCCGCATCCTCTGCACTGAAGTTCAGGCAGAGAGCGGCACGCACACTAATTGCGGCAGCGTGCCCTCTGACCTGAGCGTCACTGCAGAGGACGCTGAAGACAGAGCTGCTCCGACGGTGGAACGGGGGACAGGTGAATATCGCGCATTGCCCCGTCGTACTCGCCTGTTCCTGGTGCGGTCCCTGCACATCCCTGGTTCTCCGGGCGCCGTCACCTTCTTTCTGTATTGAGCGATCACATGGTACCGCTCATTACAGTAATGAATATGTGGCTCCACCCATATGAGAGCAGTCGGGTCCATATTAATTACTGTAATGAGCGGTACCATGTGACCACTCAATACAGGAAGCTGTCAGCGCCCGGAGAAGCAGGGACCGTGCCAGGAGCAGGTGAGTATGATTAGACAGCTGCCGCTCCTCCTCCCCTGCTGACCCCTGGGAAAGACTCGAGTATAAGCTGAGAAGGGCAATTTCAGCCTAAAAAAAAAAGGCTGAAATTCTCGGCTTATACTTGAGTATATATGGTACATTTTTCTGTAATCTTGTATTGCTTTCTTGTTTTGGCTCCTCTTCAACCACTGATGGATACTCCAGAGGTTGTGAAATGTGTAGATTAAATTAAATTATATCTGGTCTGAAGTCAGAGAGTACTTTAAGATGGTGCAGGGTGGTCAGATCTCAGCTACTAAGACATTCTGGAGGCCCAACTTTGGACTTGATTGGACAAGAAATATTTAACAGTAAATATTAAGCTTATTATTCCATCTGCCAAGTTGGGTCCCAGATTCATTGGTCTTTGAGATAATCAAGGTCATTAACCCTTCAGCTTTCCACCTGAAACTTCCATCTTTTAAGATGCCCAATCTACTTCAGAAGTCCCTCTTCAAGCCATGTAATTCCTCAATTCACCAGACAGAAACCCTCCTCCAGTTCAAGTTAAATGACATTTTATGAATATATAACCAACCAGGGGCGCTGCCCAAAGTCTCCGATCTTTTGCAGCAAATAGGACAATACCACTCTGTTTTTCCAATGTAAAGTAATATATAGACAAAATTTATATTTGCGCTAAAGAGCCGAAGTGTCTGGATGTCAAAGTGATGATAAAAAGATCAATAAAAAGCTGTCTGTTAAGTGAAGACCATAAACACTAAAAAGTTGTTCCAAGTAGGATAAATATATTACATAGGATAAAAAATATTTAAAGACCTCTGCATGGGAAGATGGCAACGTGAAAATAATGGTCTCGTGTCGAAGGGTCCTTGTAGTGGACAAGTTACAAACAGTTCAATGTCCAGTAAAATGTAGCATGTTTGCCACAAATATTCCAGAGCAAGTAAAGGGCAGATTATTCCCAAGTATTGGGGGCGCCGTCCCGGCTGGTGACAGACGCCCCTCTTGAAATGTGCCAAACTGCTGCGTGCAGCCAGTAACGGCATGATATCCGGAATAGAGCCGACAATGCACAGAGAGGCTGCAGGCCCTTGTGTGACGTCATGGTCACGTGATTACTCACGTGACTGGCTACAGTGCACACAGACGACCACAATCCTACATGTTTCGGAATACAGATTCCTTCCCCAGGCCTTGGCGGCTCTATTACGAATAATCTGCCCTTTACTTGCTCTGGAAAATTTGTGGCAAACGCGCTACATTTTACTGGACAGTGAACGGTTTGTAACCTGTCCACTACAAGGACCCTTCGACACAAGATCATTATTTTCACATTGCTATCTTCCCATGCAGAGGTAATTATATATTAACTTTTATCCTATTGAATATATTTGTTTATCCTGTTCTGCACAACTTTTTAGGATTTATGGTCTAACTTTACAGACACAGCTTTTTATTGATCTGGAACATCACTTTGACATCTAGACACTTTGGCTCTTTAGCGCAAATATAAGTTTTGTCTAAATGACATTTTAGCATGAGGTGCAGAGAATCCTGGAATCATGTGTGGTATGAGGGTCTGTAAGATATCTTGTACCCTGAAGGGGTTATGGCCTAGAAGAGGTCCTGGGTTCTGGCAAGAATATAAATGCCAAAAACCCTATTGGGAAGTGCAAGATTCTGTATCCAAATAAACTTGGTTCTAAGGGTCAGGAGGCCCCTCATAAAAGGAGAGGTTTACTGCCAATTCTCCACCAGCTCCTGCAAAATCTTCTGTCAGCCAGGCAGTCATGGTTACTCTGCAGGCAGTGCTCATGATTAGGGTTGAGCGACCTTGACCTTTTTAGGGTCGAGTCATGTTTTGCGAAACCCGACTTTTTGAAAAGTCGAGTCGGGCGAAATCGGCCGATTACTGCGAAAAGTCGAGGATCGGCCGGAACACAAAACCCTATGCACGTCAATGGGGATTTTTTTTTTCTTTTTTTTCTCTCTCCCTCTCTCTCTCTCTCTCTCCCCCTCCGTCCCAGCCCCGAGAATTTCGTTTTACACATTGCAAATCCCTGCTGCGCACAAGCGCTAAAATGATGATAGCCGTGCACGCCCCTAACCCCTATGTCATCGCTCTGCCCACACTCCTTCATTGGCTAAAAAAATGGCGCTAAACGCGTCATTCAAAACGCGACTTTGGCGCCAAGATCGCGTACCGCATGGCCAACCCCACACAGGGATCGGGTCGGGTTTCATGAGACGCCGACTTTGCCAAAAGTCGGCGACTTATGAAAATGAACGATCCGTTTCGCTCAACCCTACTCATGATAGAAGAGACGTTGGAACCAGAAGCTCTGGACGGCACAAGCTTATGTCCAGCTACTTGGGTTTGGGTGGCTGGGACCTGTAGTGTTGTGAAGTCTGGCAGTATAGATGTGTGCTGTTCAGCTGGAGTGATTTGTTCCAACCAATTGCTGAGCACCACACCGAAGCTTACTGCTGGAAGCTACAGATCTTGTGCTACTGGTTCACTCCTACTTTTTTTTTTTTCTTAATTGCTCCTTGTTTTTATCTCTACTTATTTTTTCCTAATGATTAGATCCTGATTTTGTCTTTTAAGCAAATTCTTAGCTTTGACCATTCCATTCTCTGGTTTACACCTCCAGACAGCAGCCCATCTGTAGGTAGAAATCCAATGGGTCCAAAGGGTGTCAGGATTTCTCTGGTATCTACCTGTTGGAGTGGCTTGTGTCAAGTCTGTCTGATGTAGCCTTTTTAATCCTATGTCCTCATATAGATGTTACAACTGAGCCAAGTATCTAATCCCATCATGTGACATGCACCGCATATCTAACTACTGTGTGAGATACTCTGCTTATGTAATCCAGTGCATGATACTCTGC